>NC_090436.1:776542504-777142504 GCF_031143425.1 Pleurodeles waltl
TGCTACAGGGACACAACAAGTTGCAAGAAGCCCTCTTTCTGATGTGCCCAGCTGACCTGTAACAACTGGAACTGATTGGGACCCTTCTGCTGGCCTCCACTGAAATGAATCATGTCCCCTAACTGCTGTCCCTGAGGTCCTGGAAACCTAAGAAGTGACTGTGAGGATTTGTTCCAGAAACCCTGAAAAGCTGAGACTTAGGAAATGTCTCAGAAAATGACTTCCAAGACCTCCGCAGAATCAGCTGGACCTTGTGGCAAAGGTGTCCGATTGAAATAGACTTTGTCAGATACAGCTTTGACCTTGCCCTGCTGGAGGATTTTGAGCCCTGTAAATAAGACTATGGGCCCGATTCAGAGACTGTGTTTTGTATTATGTACAGTAGTACTACATACTTACTACAAAATCCAATTCACAAACATGCAAGTGTAAATCTCCCCCTCCATCTCTCCTATCTTCTCAATGGGGACATCCACACACCATGTAGGTTCACTACTTAGTACTAAATGGGAGAGAGTAGGGGAGGAGTAAGGAAGGGTTTGGGGAGGTTTAGGAAGGGACACATCCACCCACAAAAGAGTAAGTCAGATACTACTCACAAATTGCACTTCTGAAGTTACCACAGCCAGAAAAGCCCCAAACAGAAGTACATGTACTAGAGGTCAGAGCTAGAGTACGTTCAGCATCATATATGGCCAGTCTGCAATTCTTCAACATCCCCATATGTAAAATAATGGAGGGGGGGGGACTTAAAATCAAACCCAATAGGAAATGATGTTAAAGTAAATTAAATTCTTTAAGTTAGTTAATTTGATGTTAAAACATTAGCTAGAAATACAACATATTTGTTTTTTTTAATAATGACATTTCTCAATTTAAAAACTAAAGCAACATTAATTTTATTAAATTATAATTTCACTACATTTAAGAAATCATATGTATTACTCTTAATAATTTTAATGCATAACATTTTTGTTTTACTTTATGGTGGGATTTTTTACAGTTTAAACTTCAGAAGAATTGTAATTAAATGTATTACATCCAAAATAATTACTTTTTAAATTGACATTAAGTTATTATTGCTGTAGATTTTTTTTATCTTTTGTTCTACTTTTACTTAAATATATCAAATTAACGTTACTATTTAACATAAAATATTTTGGATCATTTTGTTCGACTTTAATAAACATTACCACCACCAGAGTGGATTTGCAGAGAAATATATTGAATATGTGGCTTACTCCACTCTTTCTCCTCTGACCTTCTGGAGGCACCAGCCCCCACAAGCATTAGACTCACATGTGACTGACGTCCCCACACTCAATAGCCCTCAAGAATTATTTTCATATTGAATTGTAGTATTATAAGCCACATCACCCTAAAAATCTGACTGCACTGCATCTATTCCATCTGTCTAGAGGCATCTTGAAAGAACTCTAGCCCAGACAGTCAAACGTTTTAGAGGTGCTAGCAAGGTACCCCACTGACCTGACCTTTAACCCGGTGGCCGTTCAGAGAATTCAACCTGCCATCTGATCAGTCTTGCTCCATAATGAAGAGCATCTCAGATGCTCCAGCAGGACATGGGATAGACCCCTCCTCATCCATACTTGCCAATCAGAGAAGAAACTGGCTGGTCCTACTTCATGTCTCTTATATTTATGCATTTAGCTGTAGCTGCTCCAGACCCACTATCCTTTGAGTGAAGAGCACAAAAGTGCCCCAATTTTCTTTTCTTTTTTATCTCTCTTCATGCCCTAGTGTAGGGTATGCAGGGCTGGTCCTAGGATTTTTAGGGCCCCAGGCAGAAAGGGAATGTGTGAGCCCCCCTACTTTGCATACAACATGAAATCACAGAAAATAACATCATAGGAAGTGCCATCAATTGACGATTGTGGAGCGACTTTGCAAAAACAACTTTCTTGGTGCGGATATCAGTAAAACAAAAACATAACTGTTAGCACTAATAAAATAGTACATATATATTTATTTCAATTAATTGGAAATACTTTATATTAGTCACACTGGATGGAAAGGTTTGGCCTAGGTCTCCCCAAAATGTATAAGTTCAATCAAATGTTAACAATTTCTTTACAGATTAGTGCATTAGATATGTATATGTGTATGCAGTATTTATATAGCACAAACCATGCTGATAAGCTGCTAATTACAGCTACAGTCAAAGAAACAGTCAAAATGTGATAGTAGGAGTAAATGGTTTGTGTATCATCACTGCATCGTGATTTAGTTTATTTAAAAAAGTTGAGTATTCACTGTTCCCTAAATTAGAGCTGGATTTGGGCTGCCCAGATAAATAAGAGAATAACATTCCAGACCCCTTGGGGTATAGATGGGAAAGACCCTTTTCTTTTTTTTTTCTTTTTTTACCACATCTTTTTCTTCCATCAGAAGGTGTCCTTGCTGCAGGTGTGTGGAGAGCCACTGGAGATGGCAATCTTGTCAGTCAAGAAGGCAGAGGTATCAGTTGTATAGTTCAAACCTAGTCAAAAGCAGCAGAGCACTGTTCAGGGTCAATGAGAAGCATAAAGTCCAGGAGTGATGGAAAAGGTAGCTGGTTAATGGACTGTCAACAGATTGTGATAGTTTTGCATATAATGCAGCTGAGCTTGAAGATGGTGCGGGCCGGCAAGGAGAATCTGTGGAGTTCCATCACAGTGTTATGATGGTCATATTTCTTCATGCCCTAGTGAGCTATGCTGCAGCATGTAGAATGCCCTTAAGGGGGCCAGTGTGGATTCAAATTCCAAGATGGTTTCCCAGATACCCAGTGCAAGATAGAGTATGTGCAAAAAAAGATATAAAAACAAATAATACAGTTGAAATTAGCTTGAGTTCTAATAAAGGCATCACTGTAGTCACTGAACAACACTAGACATTACCAGAATGCAATCATATGTGTGCTGCAAGGGTTTAATCTCATGTGTCATGAACCATGGCTACAACACCCCTATCAATGCCCCCTGAAGACTTTAAATGTTCTGATACTAATAATTAGTATACACTCACAATGTTCTAGAGTCCATTTCTATTAAAATTAGCATGATGCAGATTCTGTTAACAGGTTTGAAATGCATATCCTCTCATCTGATTTCTCCTAATTTTGAATAAAACCTGGAAAACACACGTTTAAATGGAATTAAATTATGGTGCGAGCCAGGCCCACTAACCGGTACATTTCCTTGGGCTTCACAGTACTGGACTATGGCAGCAAGACCAATGGTAGAGAGGCCAGGGCTCTAGGGTTGTGTCTGGACAGTATTTTAACTGTTATGGATAGTATTTCCATGTCTAAAACACAGCAACAATACCAAAAAGTCTCAATAGAACTTCTACAGATATAACAAAAGAAAAACAAAAAAAAACTGTGCCTCATCAGCTAAATATAATCTCTCAGCCTTCAAGTGCACAAAATATAAAGACAAATGGTGTAAGCAGAGGTCTTCAAATTGGGGCGAGACTCCCCTGGTGGACCTCAACTTATCATGGGTGGCATCAACCTCAGCAATGGCTGAGACTAATTCAAGCATGCCATCTTTCACTTTTTTTTGTATACTTCAGTGAGGTGCTCTAAGTGAGATGGGTATGCCCTGACATGAGTCCCATGACACAATTCATCCCTGGACCCAAACTATACCTGGCTGATGATCCCTAACTAGGGTGACGCCTGTCCTGAGTAACTTGTGTTCTCGGTCAAGGACAACCTGGCCTGTCCCCATTTGAGCAGGGTCAAGACTGATTTGCATGTGGCTGGGTCCAAACTGAGGGTGCATGGTTTGCAAAATAATGATGGAATGGGATGCAGCCTGAGTAATTGCCAGATGTTGTGATTAATTTAAGCATTCTATTCATCACTTTTTGTATATTTTGTTTGTGGACAGTAAAATAAAGTCATAATTTGGTTGCATTGGACCCATAACCCTACAAGGTCACAGTTCCACAGCACTTGCTGCAGTATTGGTAGCTATGCCCTTTTGAGGGGCCTGTTGCCCTTGGCCTTACAGCCATGGACGAGTGCTACAAGGCCCAGAACAGCAGGCTTCCTCTATTGTGCGTGCCAGCACTGAACCTAGTGGAGGATGGACCTTTCCTGTCCTTCACAGCTCTGGATTATGGCTGTGTGGTGCTAGAGAGAAGAGACCAATGGCATAGTAATGTAGCCAAGGGTTCTGATGCAAGAAAATTATGCCGGAATGTAAAACACAGCCATAATCTAGGTTCATTAGGTTCAGAACATCCATGAGCTAGGGTACGACTGCACCTGCTGCTCTATTGATAGCCTCACCCTTGAAAGAGGCCCCCAATGAGCCTCACAGCCATACTCAGGCTCATCTAAGCTCATGGACTGGCGCTTCCTCCCCTGAGTGTCAACCACGGCTGAATGCAATATCCTATGGAGGGGAGGGCCTCTCCAATGCCTCACAGCTCTGAAACATGGCTGCAATGCCCATGGAAGACAAGCAGGTAGCACAGCAATGGTGCCATGAGTGCTGGTGCAAAGTAAAAGCATCCCCTCACTCTTGCCCACTGGCCTCCCAGTAAAATAAAGTCACAATATGGGAACATTTGGCCACTTAATACCCCTGGGCCCAGTTCCACTACACCTGCTGCACTACTGATGGGTATGCCCTTTCCTGATGGCTATGTCCGGGAAGAAAGGTAATGTGTTAAGCCCTTTTATTTTGCATGCAATGTAAAATCACAGGAAATGACATTACAGGACATGGACCTTGACGTTAACCTATGCACAGTGTCGTGGTACAGAGCTGTGAGAGAGTTTTAATGTGGACCTGGGGGCCCACATAAGGCACATTCCTCCTCTTTGCCTCTCAGGCATAGGATAGCGTGTTTATCAAGCGTGATTTCTCTTATACTATATCCGAGATCTAATGCCCTTACCACCTCCTAGAGTAAGCCTTGACTGCTCGCAATTGCAAATTTTGAGCAACAAGTTTAGAAAATGAATTCTGGTGTTCAGACAAAATGAAATAGTCTTAAGCATTGAAATACCGGTAATAAATATCAGTATCTGCTAAGCATACTGTCCATTAAGTACCCACTGTCACAGGACCTGATCCAACTGGTACGTTTTAACCATGGAACCAAGATATTTGACATTCAATCTCAGTTTTATGATGGAAGTAATCACCATGTTCTGAAGCTGAGCAGGGCCGATAACAGAGTGGCAATTCCCTGAGAGGGAAGCCCGTTCCCCTTGCCATCAGAATCACTGACACCAAAGTTGTGTTCTAGTGGACTAGTTAGAGATATGGAACCAGGTGACCGCTTTTAATCCGGGCCTCCCATTTGGCCAAATTGTGTGCTCCTGGGAAATCACTTTTCTGAATTTATTGCCAGGGCCACTGGAATTTTGCCATTGTGTGGCTGCTGCATTTTTCGCTTAATTATAGATTTGCCACATGAGCCATATAATCATAGTCTGCAGGTTTTAACAAAAAATAATTTTGTTTCTAGCTCAAATGGTTCAAAAGTTCCTAATAACACAATGACATGTTTTGCTTCACAGCTGAAGGTCCTTTGCAAAGCTAGACTGGTTAACATTCTGTTGCTTATTGCTAGATTTGGATATTAAACTGGTACTAATTAAGTGCAACCAATGACCAGGCAGTATTAACAAGTGCAAAAATGACAGTATAGTGAAGTAATACTATCATAAAATGTGCTGAATTATGCCACATGATATATGTCTTTTTGGTGCATAATTTACTCATTCCTGCTGCCTAATTTGGCCCTCACCTGCCACGTAATTCCAGTGGCCCTGCTTATTGCTCTGCTTGTCCCTTTTGGCAAGATTAGGAGTATTTTTATTCAACGTAAAAACTACTAGAGATGTTTAAAAATATTTAAATAGTTCCTGAGAGAAGGGAGGTGCCCAGTCATATGTTAGTCACCTATGCAGTACAGTGGTAAATATATAACCTTTATACCAAGTAGCAGTGTACTGCAGTTTTAGCTGTACTAATTTAACAAACTGTTTGATCCTGGGAAAATAATACTCTACCTGTGTCTTGTCCATCATCTAACAATAATGGGAAACAGACACCAAAGGTGTACTCCCTGGCTCTGCCTCTGGCTCAGCTTGAAGTCCAGTTAAAACCACGAGTCCATAAAGAGCCGAACTTTCATGTGGCTCCTGCCTACCGCTCTCCTTCTAACCAGGATGTGGCGTTATGGCTAGAGCTGACAACTTTGTAACTGGGGAACCAGATTCCAGTGTTGGTGACAGCTCAAGATCCTGTGATTCTCGGCAAATCACTTTGGGCCCGGTTTAGATCTTGGCGGAAGCACCTCTGTGGCGGCGGTTTCAAGCTGGCAGAGTTCCTACCGCTGTATTTAGCAATGGTGCGGCTGAGCCTCCGACCACCTTGACGGAGTGTTATCTGTTGTGTAAGTGGTGCCCTGCCGACAGGGCAGCGGACTCCTATGCTGGCTAACATTACTCTGTCCCACCAGCAGCTAAATAGAGCAGGCGGACCTCTAAGTTGGCAGGCGGTGAATGCAACGGAAAAACAAAAGTGGGACCAGAACCGGTAAGATCTAAATCAGGATTCTAATCTCCCTGTGCCTGAAAACAGAATGTATCATTGTGTAATGTAACCAGTTCTCATGTAAAGCACTTCAGTAGCTTCGGGTTGAGTTTGCGCTATACAGAACTACGTATAATGGATTTCGGGGCAGATGTATCAAAGGGTTTTACCCATTCTGTGTCTATGGGAAAATGCGTTGGTACATATGGCCCTTCATTCCTTATTTAAGGCTGTTTGCATCAAGGGTAGCCATCTGGTTGGTTTTTTGTCATGTTCTGTTCTGTTTCATGTCCAGGCCGGCACAAAAATAAAGAAAATTCAGCCAATCACCCAAAGCTGTTATATTTAGCTCTTATCTGTACACAATGAAAACTGCAAATATAAATAGAAAAACACATTTATATGTGTTCTAGAGCAGGTTCGATCCATGAGTAATAGTTAAGGTAAATAAAGAAAGAAACGTCTTGTTACAAATGAATACATATGATTTTCTTTAAAGTGCTATTTAGTATTGTGTCCCAGCCTTTTCAGAGTCCTAAAATATCAACAAACAACCTGGATTTTTCTCTTGGAAAGGTGGCAACCCTATTTGCATCCGAATAGCTGCAGATGATCTTGAACCCGCATGGTGCAGGACCCCTTATGTGCAGCTACACCCCATCCCAGATTCTGACAAACATCTCTGTCACAACTCCTCGAAGGCTAAAAGAGTGAGAGTTGCTTGTCATTCCAAAGGGCCTTCCTCTAGTCCTGGCAGCGCTACACAACCCTGCGAGGCCCAGGAGGGAGTTGCCCCTCGCCTGGGCCTCACAGTGCTGGAGCACAGGTGGGAGGTCCAAGTTAGGGGATACACTGGTGCGAGGCCCCATGTTGGTGGGTTGAGTGTGGGGCCCTGGGAAGCTGCCCATGCCTAGTGCCTGCCCTGATACTATGGATAGAGGTTCTCTGGAAATTCGATATCACAGGATGTTTGTACACTGTGGAGGGATAGATAGATAGATAGACAGATAGATAGATTTATTTTTTACCCATTTCTAGACACTATCTAGCAGTCTCTGGTCTAATTCTGGCATAGAATACACCTTATCTACTGTTATAGGACATTAAACTTAAGGGCATATTTACAAGCACCTAGCACCACCTTCCGCCGCCCTAACGTCATTTCTTTTTACACTAAGGCGGCTTTAAGGAGACCTTTCTCCTGCGCCGTATTTACAAAGTGGTGCAATGCTTGGATTGCGCCCTTTGTAAGCCCTTGTGCCACATTTTGTCTGCGCCGGGCATAATGTATGCAAGGGGGGTGTTCCGACGCAGGGAGGCCTGAAAAAATGGCACAGTGAAATTTACAAGATTTCAATGAACCATTTTTTCCATCATTTTTAACATTTGCTCAGAGCAGACGTTAAAATGATGCACCCATATAAATCATTCAGCCTCCCTGTGCATTGCTGCACTAGTGTCAAAAGTTTTTACCCTAGTGCAGCAAAGCACCATAATAGCATCAAAAATGTTGACGCTTTTGTCCTAACGACTGCCATGGTGTGCTGTACTGTAAGTACGGCGCAACCATGGTGTATTTGCCTCTCAGGCATGGGATAGCGTGTTTATCAAGCATGATTTCTCTTATACTATATCCGAGATCTAATGCCCTTACCACCTCCCAGAGTAAGCCTTGACTGTTCGCAATTGCAAATTTTGAGCAACAAGTTTCGAAAATGAATTCTGGTGTTCAGACAGAATGAAATAGTCTTAAGCTTTGAAATACCAGTAATAAATATCAGTATCTGCTATGCATACTGTCCATTAAGTACCCACTGTCACAGGACCTGATCCAACTGGTACGTTTTAACCATGGAACCAGGATATTTGACATTCAATCTCAGTTTTATGATGGAAGTAATCACCATGTTCTGAAGCTGAGCAGGGCCGATAACAGAGTGGCAATTCCCTGAGAGGAAAGCCCTTTCCCCTTGCCATCAGAATCACTGACACTAAAGTTGTGTTCTAGTGGACTAGTTAGAGATATGCAACCATGTGACCGCTTTTAATCCGGGCCTCCCATTTGGCCAAATTGTGTGCTCCTGGGAAATCACTTTTCTGAATTTATTGCCAGGGCCACTGGAATTTAGCCATTGTGTGGCTGCTGCATTTTTCACTTAATTATAGATTTGCCACATTAGCCATAAAATCCATCACCTACTGCATAGTCTGCAGGTTTTAACAAAAAATAATTTTGTTTCTAGCTCAAATGGTTCAAAAGTTCCTAATAACACAATGACATGTTTTGCTTCACACCTGAAGGTCCTTTGCAAAGCTAGACTGGTTACCATTCTGTTGCTTGTTGCTAGATTTGGATATTAAACTAGTACTAATTAAGTGCAACCAATGACCAGGCAGTATTAACAAGTGCAAAAATGCCAGTATAGTGAAGTAATACTATCATAAAATGTGCTGAATTATGCCACATGATATATGTCTTTTTGGTGCATAATTTACTCATTCCTGCTGCCTAATTTGGCCCTCACCTGCCACATAATTCCAGTGGCCCTGCTTATTGCTCTGCTTGTCCCTTTTGGCAAGATTGGGAGTATTTTTATTCAACGTAAAAACTACTAGAGATGTTTAAAAATATTTAAATAGTTCCTGAGAGAAGGGAGGTGCCCAGTCATATGTTATAGTCACCTATGCAGTACAGTGGTAAATATATAACCTTTATACCAAGTAGCAGTGTACTGCAGTTTTAGCTGTACTAATTTAACAAACTGTTTGATCCTGGGAAAATAATACTCTACCTGTGTCTTGTCCATCATCTAACAATAATGGGAAACAGACACCAAAAGTGTACTCCCTGGCTCTGCCTCTGGCTCAGCTTGAAGTCCAGTTAAAACCACGAGTCCATAAAGAGCCGAACTTTCATGTGGCTCCTGCCTACTGCTATCCTTCTAACCAGGATGTGGCGTTATGGCTAGAGCTGACAACTTTGTAACTGGGGAACCAGATTCCAGTGTTGGTGGCAGCTCAAGATCCTGTGATTCTCGGCAAATCACTTTGGGCCCGGTTTAGATCTTGGCGGAAGCACCTCTGTGGCGGCAGTTTCAAGCTGGCAGAGTTCCTACCGCTGTATTTAGCTATAGTGCGGCTGAGCCTCCGACCACCTTGACGGAGTGTTATCTGTTGTGTAAATGGTGCCCTGCCGACAGGGCAGCGGACTCCTATGCTGGCTAACATTACTCTGTCCCACCAGCAGCTAAATAGAGCAGGCGGACCTCTAAGTTGGCCGGCGGTGAATGCAACGGAAAAACAAAAGTGGGACCAGAACCGGTAAGATCTAAATCAGGATTCTAATCTCCCTGTGCCTGAAAACAGAATGTATCATTGTGTAATGTAACCAGTTCTCATGTAAAGCACTTCAGTAGCTTCGGGTTGAGTTTGCGCTATACAGAACTACGTATAATAGATTTCGGGGCAGATGTATCAAAGGGTTTTACCCATTCTGTGTCTATGGGAAAATGCGTTGCTACATATGGCCCTTCATTCCTTATTTAAGGCTGTTTGCATCAAGGGTAGCCATCTGGTTGTTTTTTTGTCATGTTCTGTTCTGTTTCATGTCCAGGCCGGCACAAAAATAAAGAAAATTCAGCCAATCACCCAAAGCTGTTATATTTAGCTCTTATCTGTACACAATGAAAACTGCAAATATAGATAGAAAAACACATTTATATATGTTCTAGAGCAGGTTCGATCCATGAGTAATAGTTAAGGTAAATAAAGAAAGAAACGTCTTGTTACAAATGAATACATATGATTTTCTTTAAAGTGCTATTTAGTATTGTGTCCCAGCCTTTTCAGACTCCTAAAATATCAACAAACAACCTGGATTTTTCTCTTGGAAAGGAGGCAACCCTATTTGCATCCGAATAGCTGCAGATGATCTTGAACCCGCATGGTGCAGGACCCCTTATGTGCAGCTACACCCCATCCCAGATTCTGGCAAACATCTCTGTAACAACTCCTCGAAGGCTAAAAGAATGAGAGTTGCTTGTCATTCCAAAGGGCCTTCCTCTAGTCCTGTCAGCGCTACACAACCCTGCGAGGCCCAGGAGGGAGTTGACCCTCGCCTGGGCCTCACAGTGCTGGAGCACAGGTGGGAGGTCCAAGTTAGGGGATACACTAGTGCGAGGCCCCATGTTGGTGGGTTGAGTGTGGGGCCCTGGGAAGCTGCCCATGCCTAGTGCCTGCCCTGATACTATGGATAGAGGTTCTCTGGAAATTCGATATCACAGGATGTTTGTACACTGTGGAGGGATAGATAGATAGATAGATAGATAGATAGATAGATAGATAGATAGATAGATAGATAGATAGATAGACAAATAGATAGATAGATAGATTTATTTTTTACCCATTTCTAGACACTATCTAGCAGTCTCTGGTCTAATTCTGGCATAGAATACACCTTATCTACTGTTATAGGACATTAAAGTTAAGGACATATTTACAAGCACCTAGCACCACCTTGCGCCGCCCTAATGTCATTTCTTTTTACACTAAGGCGGCTTTAAGGAGACCGTTCTCCTGCGCCGTATTTACAAAGTGGTGCAATGCTTGGATTGCGCCCTTTGTAAGCCCCTGTGCCACGTTTTGTCTGTGCCGGGCATAATGTATGCAAGGGGGGTGTTCCGACGCAGGGAGGCCTGAAAAAATGGCACAGTGAAATTTACAAGATTTCACTGAACCATTTTTTCCATCATTTTTAACATCTGCTCAGAGCAGACGTTAAAATTATGCACCCATATAAATCATTCAGCCTCCCTGTGCTTTGCTGCACTAGTGTCAAAAGTTTTTACCCTGGTGCAGCAAAGCACCATAATATCATCAAAAATGTTGACGCTTTTGTCCTAACGACTGCCATGGTGTGCCGTACTGTAAATACGGCACAACCATGGTGTCGTTAGGTGAGGCAGGGGCGACGCAAGAAAAGTGGTGCATCGGGACCGATGCGTCAATGCGTCACTTTCTTGTGAATATGCCCCTCACTTCCTCATATTATTTAATTCTTGCAGCTCAAGTATTTTCCTTAATTTCATTTGAGTATATTTTGACATAAGCTCAATGGGCCATCAGTCTTTCGAATGTGGATGGTGAATATCCCCAGGTTCAAGCATATTCAGTCTCTGATGGTCCTTCCCCACTGTGCCATCTCTATTTTAGAGGTCTTTGGAAACTGATAATTTATACTTTCCAAACCTTCTCAAAAATCTTCACCGGCATCATGAAGCATATCTCCTCCGTAATTTGTTTTGCTAACAAAATTGTTTCACACCTTTTATAGTGATTTTTTTTACTGCACCCTGGACTCTTTTGAGCTTCACACTGTGCTCTTTCTTTCTGTGCAGCAAACTGCTTAAATGAGGACTTTTTCTGCCTAAATCTTAATTACCAATGTTTTTATTAGTGCTTTATGTGATAATTCATCATCTTGTTAGTGGCATTTTTATGCCCAAATGTCTTTTTTCACTTTTATTCAAAGTAAATGTTTCCTCGTCTGAATCTGTTAAAATTAATATTCGTCATCACCGAAGCTTAAGAAAACTGAAATCTTTTTACCCATCTTTCCTTTCTGAACTTGCAACTGAGCTTTGACCACAACTGTTTTAGTTACTGCTTCAATGGTTCGCTCAAAGAAGAAAGGGAAGGAAGACGCATTTTTTATTTCAGGCCCACATATTCTTCAGCAATAAACTGGCAGAACAGCCCACTTTGCTCACACAGGAAGGCGCCCTTTTCTGGATGAGGGATGCAGCCTACGGCCGACACGGCCGACACCAACTGATAAACGAGCCAAAGAAAATGAAAATAGTTAGGAATAAAATCCCCTTCTGATAAATGAATACATTCAAGATACGTGCTCAATTAATGTGAACTTGAGTATCGAAACTGAATCTACAAATTTTAAGGATGCATTGTCAATTACAATGTAACAAACTCTAACATTATGATAATATTAATTTCAAATTTTACTTTAATTACACTGTATTAACTTCAAATGTTACTAAAATCCAAAACATTAAATCGAGATTCCTGAGAGGGAAACTTTTTGAACTTAACTGCTGATGGAGTAGCAATAAAAGAGTGGGCTCTTCAAAATGTTGGTGATTTTGAGTATAAAATTGTGTCCTAGATTAATCCATTACATTGTGTAGCGATGCTAAAGAAGGAAATTAAAGGGGAATTCCAGTTATATTGGCCTTCTGTCTTGCCAACAATTAATCATTCTATCAATGCCGTTAACGCGGAACAGGACACAGTGAATCATTCAAAAAAGTTCCAAATTGGTAAAATTACTGGGAAGTGTGGACTAGCAGAATAGCTACTGCCAGAGCTGAACAGGACCCCCATGTACTGAGGGCCCTTTCAGCCTCGCTTTTTAGCAAGTGACACTTTGGATTCTGGGAAGCATATGGTCTTATTTACAAGCCCAATGGAGCAGGGCAGTGACCTTGCTGCGCTGCCCTGCACCACAGGGAAAGGACAGAAATGCGCCATATACAGAAGATGTGGCACATTTTTGTCCTCTCCCCATTCGCTAGCACCGAGGCAGGCACCCTTGCATTATGGTGCAAGGACGCCTGCATCACAGACAGGATTGTTTCTGTGCAGGAAGGGGCATCTTAATGCACAAAAAGAATCCCTGGAGGCTTTTTCCTTATGTGTGCTGCAGAATGCAGCACATATAAAAAGAGGAGAAATAAATATTTTTCTCCGTGTTGTGCCTCCCCGGGGAGGTGTACAATTTTGACACATTTGCAGGTTTACAATGCCGTGTAAATCTGGAAATGCGCCAAAACCCATGAGTGTTGTGTGGGAAATCCCACAACAATGCCCATGGAACACATCCCTGGTGCAGTGTAAGGCAACGCAGCGACTTGTGCTACGTTGCCTTACACCATACCTACAAGGCCATAAAAAGCCACACAAAGTGTCTTTGCGTGGCCTTGTAGATATGGGCCTGCACAACGCTCTGCAGGTGCGTCACAAAAAGTGGCACACCGGTGTCGCAAGGGGCTTGTAAAGAAGCCCCATCGTTTTTTCCTTGTAAGGCCTAGCAAGTTTCTGCATGCAGAGCCCGGTTGGGTACACAACAAGTGGCGTTAGATGAACGCCCTCATATAACATGCAGTTACGTAGCAGCTTTGATTCATACATTTAAATATAAATATAACACATGGTGGGGCAGCGAGGAGCTTAGGTAAGTTTGACAGTGAAAGATACAGTGACGATGAAATACTTTGAGTGTTCACCCCTGCTTTGTATTAATTTCAGGGCCTGATTTACCAAGGTAAATTTAAAATGTTGTATATATTTACAATTGTATTTGCTATTCACAATCTCTGATGTAAAGGTACATTTACGATTACAGGGAATCCACATTCAGAGTGGTGAACTCTGCACATATAAAGACAGACCTGTACTATCTTTTTACATGCGGAGATCTCCACCCTCCGACTGCGGAGTCTCAGCAGCTGTAAACATACTATTAATATGTGAATAGGAAAAACATAGTAAAGTTACACAAAAGTGTAAGTTTAGCCCTGTGAATCGGGGCCTCGGTGTTTAATTATTTGAGAAAAAGCATGCAAGGAAAATGGCGTCTGCCGAAGCACTGCTTGTGTTTTTTTCATATTTCAGGCTGCGGAATGAATGGCTGGAGAGGCTGGAAAGAAGAGAGATGATGAGGAAGATGAGTGAAGCCTCGCAGAAACAGTGCTAAAGAAGCCATGTGCCAGGTGCATTCAGAAAGAAAGAAATGAGCATTTCCGAAAGTGGAGCATAGCACAGTTCACTGACTTTCTCTTTATGAATCGTTCGGAGCCGGTGGAGCATAATTCATAGGGCGCACCACCTGGACAAGCAGCATCCCCGGGAGGTGTATGTGACCGGACATTTGTGGCAGGTGCAGAGCCAATCAGGAAAACTCCTGCACATTTCCAAAGGCCTGGGATTGTACACAAATCAAATCAATATTCATGCACCTGACACTGTTTTACTTACTATGCATGTTTCCAAAAATAGTTGTTAGGTATTAAAGAACAATAAGAACATAAGTAGCCACATACAAAGAGAAATGAAAATTCCAGCAAAATGCATTTACAGCATTTCAAAGAGCGTGCATTGTATACTGCCTTTTTCCTTCTTTCACTTCGTTTCATTTTTCCTTCTTATTTATCTTCTGTAGATGAGACTGAAGGTTATTGTTTCCGAAACCTGATGTAAAGAAAAAAGTAAATATACTATCAAGAAAGTAAAAGTGAGATAGATTTCTGCTGCTTTGTGCTCCTCAATCCCCTCCATGAGCGCTGCAGTGCATAAAAAGTAATAAATGTGTTTATGGATTGCAACTGCAACCTGTGCACTTTACAACACTATTCATGCTGCACTTTACGATACCTCTATTGGCGGGTCAGACTGGGCTCTCCGAAGGGTCCATCGAGGCTCACTACAAATTAACTGCCCCTGGCACACGCCCAGAGTCTCTGGATAACTATTTTCCTCCAGAGTGTCTCCAACGTAATGAAATTTACTGCTGAGATCATAGTTTGTGCTCGCAGCCTCCATCAGAGTTGCTGGCTTTAAAGAGGGACACGCTATCATCCTTTCATACCCAATAGGCATGACGGAAGCCATTTAAAATTAATTTAGAAGAGGAAATGACGTGTGAACTACTGTCATAAGCGACGCATCATATTTGTGAAGCAGGTTCAGTCCTGGGGCTGTGAGGCATTACCTGTGGCAGGTGGGTCAGTGAAAGTCATGCATCAGTGCTACCCTGGGCTCAGGGGGACGAGTGGACTCACTCAAAGTATTACACTATTGTGGGGACCTTGTGGTCAGTACAACAATGAGCATCGGATTCCCTAACTTTGTTGAGATCAGAGAGGAAATAAAATCAGAAACAAATCACAAATTATTAGATCAGGTTTTAAAATTAAAGCCAAGCCATTTCTAGGTCTGCAAAACTGTAATTTTGTGGAACTATGTGCACTGTCTGCATGGTCCCACTACACCTTGACACTGCTCTTTTACTATGGATTTTGCTTGCCTTGCTGCCTTTCATACGTCATTACTCAGGTTGCAGCCCCAGGATCGCCCATTCAATGAAAAGGAACTTGAGTTAAGGTCCATGGCAGGCTGTGCCAGCTCATTAAAACAAAATTTAAGCAACATTCAAAGCCACCTTCGGCGCATATGCTGAAAATGCCACCAAAGCATTTAGACCACACATAAAAACTAATGAATAGAGCTGGTTGAAGAAGCCAGAGATCCTTCATAGTGTTTGCAAAAGGATGTCCTCAAAGGTATGCCATCATCTACTACAATGGGTAAAGCATATGAATTCGCCCACCATTTTCCACAGATTAAACTGTGTAGAATACTTTATTCGTCAAGGTTTAATAGAGCCAGAGGACTATGCTTTGGATCAAAAAGGCAGTAGTGTTTGGCAAAATATTGTCAAACATGCTTCTCAGTAGTAGGCAAGTGACAGAGCAAAAACACTGGATGCCTCGAGATGAGGGATGGGCAGACCTATACAATGTCAGAGAAAGGTTCTTGCTAGATTACTACACCTGAGCGGGAGTACACCTCTGTGCTCAGTTCCACGCTCATGACATCTTCAAGAGAATGTTGGCTATGGAGTAAGGTTTGGGATAATTGAAGCTGATGACCACAAATGTAGACAGAAATATGAACATGACAGGGAAGTGAAGCGACATCCAGAACGTCAGAAAGGGTTGTGCAAAACTGGTAAGTTTTGCTTTCGTACGTTTTTGAGCTTTACAAAGGTTGCAAAGACATTTAAGAAGGGTGTGGAAAAAATCCAAAAGTCGGTTTTAGCAGGTAAATACCCCACAAAAGCCTTGTACGATTTTTCTACCAAATAAGGTTTTTCACAGAAAATAATTGATAGTTTCTTTTCAGGAATTTTCACTTATAATCAAAGTTTTAGGAAGTTCACGAACTTTGAAAGCTTCATAAAGTGAAAAAGATTGTTACTTTCACAAAATCTGGGTGAAATGTATATTTCAACCATTTTTAGAACAATCAGACATAGCAAGATTGACCGAAGCATTGGATTGACTTCATCAAAACTGTGTAGTCAATGAACATGTTTTCAATGTTTAAGATGTATTTTGAATTATGCCTTGGTCCAACTTGCAAGAACTGAAATGGATTTGTTGAGGAGGTACCAGGATGAAGTCTGAGTCAACACATTTAAATCACTCAAAGGAAATGGACGAAGATACCTCCATTAGCCACAACGTTCTGGTACCACCTATATTTGTTTAAAAAATTCAGTGCTTTACAATTGTTTTCCACAAAATATTTTGCAATGGACTAACTATTTGTTCGGAACACGTTAGGAGAAAATACAACCGTGACAGTATTGGTGATGTAAATGACTTTTGGACTAGGTCTAGCCCATACCCTGACAGCTGAGAGTGTCAATTGGTCCAGGTATAGTAGGAGCAGAAACTTAATGGCGTACTCGTAGAAAGTGAAAGCTCATGACACAGAGAAGCATTTGAGTTAATTACGTGTACTTGAACCAAGACATTGCCCAAGTACTGGCTCAAGATGGAGACAGTTTGATACAATTACTCTCTAAAATTTGAGCTGTGCAATAAAAAGAATGCATTGATTTACATTAGCTTGGATATGCTACTATGGAGAATAAAATTAAGATGTTTGAAATTATGTGTTAGTTTCTGGTTCTGTTTAAGAATGCTCCTTGACTAGTACTGCTGAAGTGTGCAGATCTTTACTACTTTCTTATCTGAGTAATCACAAAAAGATCCAGCTTTTTACAATATCAGTCAATGGCCCTCAGTGTAGAACCTATTTTGGAGCAGAGTTCAGGACTTTTGGATAGAGTAGCGAGGCACCTAATAGAGGACAGCATTTGATTTTTTGAGAAAGGGAGGGACTTGCTAGATGTCTCACTTTAGATATTTAAACATGGCAGCCTATTAAATAGTATTATGATTATTATATGGTTCATCAACATGACTCTTCTACTCAGTATTGCCAGTCATACCATTATGATTCCCATATAGTCCTCGTATGTGATCCTTTACCAGTACATAGAAATGACGTATAGTAATACTTCACATGAATGTTGGGGTGCAATCTGGGATGAAGTAATAACAAATCCAGTTAAAGTCTTGGTATTTTTTTTGAAAGATTCATTCAGGTAGATTTGGGAATCTATCTTAGTGAAATGTACAATGAATAGGGAGTTGGTTATATTAATTGAACTCACTGTAACACTGAAGATGGAATCTTGTTATTAGTATACATAAGATAGCACAAGTTTCTAACAGAGGCTGAAAGTGCTCAGCATGTTAGTGTGCTTAACTTCAAGGGATAAACATGAATGATATCCTGGGATACCATTTTAGGTGAGCTTCTTTAAGGATCGCATAGCAAATTAAATTGAATGAAAAACAAAGTATGATCTGCAAAGTTTACATTTAGCACATTGCAGGTTGCTCATAAATATGTGAAGTGAAACTGAAGTTTATATTGTGCATCAATAGCTTATCTTTCCATGCTGACAAGTAAAAATAGTTTAATAGAATGTCCATTGTAGAATGGAGGACCAGCTAGATAACCCTGTTTTCTGAAGATCCTTTTCTTCTCAGCAACTGAGAACACCATAAAGGAGAGAATGAGACAAACATTCAACGATGAATAACGAAGGAATGCAGGAGTATGTTCAAGAGCACAAGTGCATGGTAAATTGTTCACAACTGAACCCACGATAAGGGTTTGTGCTCACTGTTTATGGATCTAATGTGCAATGAGAGAGATACAATGGAATTGGACCTTTAAGAAGTTGGTAGTACATTAAAGTGATATAATAAACGCTGCAGGTCTGATCTTTTCGCAAAAAGAATTCATTTATAGGAACTTTCTGCTATTGTTACCTTTAGATTACTGAATTTAAAACGGGGGTTATGAGCTTTTATTAACGTTGCACCCTGAAGCTTTTTCCTTCTACTTAGATAACTAGGAAGGCACATTTAAAATCTACTACTTTTTTCCAAAACATGAAAATGGCAGAAAATGCTGGAGAAGGTGCACCTGTCCAGTATACAATAGGCATTTGCAAGTCTGCAGAATACTAAAATAAAACATAAGGAATAACGAGATGAAAATGAAATGAAAAGCTAAATATAAAATTAAAGTTAAAAGAACAAAAATGATTCTAGCACAGGTAAGGAGAGCAGACCTTCTTATTCCAGAGGTCAGTGGCTGCTGCTGACTTACTTCACAAATTGCTACAGGAGTATCCTTCACAATTGACTAAAGGAATCCCTGGACTGCAACTTATATTATGTTTTATGAAACTTGGTCAGGGTTTTCCAACCTAGATTCTGAAGAGAGAGACAATGTCACACCAGACTTTTAGGATTACCACTGACAATTTAAATATGTTCTCTTAAATTTACTGTATGGAAATATTTCTACAGGGAGTGTTCTGACAATATGGCTTGGATCCAGACCTCATGGGTACTCCTTGGACTTCATCTTTCTTAGTAAATCAGAGAGATATGAGAATTGGTTGAAACAAACCTTCAGCTCATGGCCCTGCTGAGAAACTGTTAAGCAATACAAGCTGTTTGCTGCTACTGTCTGCATGAATTACGCTATTGACATTGTGTCCTACTATAGAGTTTGCAGCCTTGATTTGTGAAAGAAATCACAGCTTGTCTGTTCACTTGCTAGGGGAATGTAGTATCCTTTACTTCCAAACTAGGTGTACCTTGTGACTATCATTATGGACATTTCCAAGTATATGAAATTCACGTACAAAAAGAGACCTGCAACAATATTCTTACCCTATGTTTGCGTATTTTGCGAATATGCAAAAAATACTCCATTCTAGGATTAGGAATTGTACACACTTTTAAATTAACTTTCTTCTCTCACCTTAAGATGTTTTCTCTTACTTGTCCTTTCTTATTTAATTCTCTCTTTGAGTACTGGGGTAATTGGTACTCCTTCCAGAAGTCCTGTCTCACTTTCTGCAGGAGTCACATCTGGACCTATCACTTGTAAATTGAGCGTGCGGATAAATATGGTAAATGCACCTACATTTTTTGAAAATCCCGAACAATTCCTTTTGAGCAGATGCGCACCTCATTTGTTTTTGGTTTCATTAACCATTTCCCTGACATATTTGTGGGGATGCCCACAAGTGACACTTGAGGAAGCGTAATAGTCTGTAAATTACTCACATATGCATTTGTTAAGTGTTCCTAATTCATGGTCTTATGCCAGTTTTTCAACTTAAATAACCCCGTGTACAGGTGTGAGGCACTCATAATTTGAATTTTTTTCTTTGTAAATCAGGTCCTGAGTGTTTAAAAGTGATCTTACTCATCCATTGAGCAGCACGTCGGGGGGAAAAAGCACATTATTTATTTCATTAATTAATTAATACCCCTTGACCTTAAGTTAAGACGATCATACAGGTAGGCCTGTTTAATTAAGCCAATGTCATTCTGCTGCATAGAAATTGAATTTTTTGAGGGCCAATTAGCAGACGAGGTATGATCTAACTCCAGTATTAGTCCCAACAATATGAGACAATTTGGGAGTTTGCTAATATTGAACAAATCAACCTACTCAAGGCTACTCCCTCTCCAGTAAGGGAGTGAGAAACAGTGTGTTGTTCAAAACATTCCAGTCTGATGATAAGGGGTGGTTCAATTCCTGAAAAGTCCTGACATGATGAAGTTGGACACAGAGGGGGTCATTCTGACCCTGGCGGTCAGTGTTAAAGCGGCGGCCAACCCGCCAACAGGCTGGCGGTCCAAAAAATGGAATTCTGACCCTGGCGGGAACCGCCAACACAGGTCGCCGCTTTAACACTCCGACCGCCACGGCGGCACAAACAAACAGCACGGCGGTCACCGCCAACAGCCAGGCGGCAGACAATGTACCGCCCACCCTATCACGACTCACCAATCCGCCACCTTTTCCGGGGCGGGAGCCCCGCCGATAAAAACACGGCGGAAACAGACATTTCCAATGGAAAACGCTCACCTCGACACACTCCACGCGGAATCGGGACAGCATGGAAACGGAACTCCACATCCTCCCAGCCATTGCCTTCCTGCTCTTCTTCCAGGATCACGAACGTCGCCGCAGACGACAACGGTGAGTACTGCACCTACGACACAGGGGAGGGGGGAGGAGGAAAGGTTACGGGCACACACATACGCCACACACCCACCCCCACCCTCACCCCCACCGAAATACCTACACACCAATGCAGATGAAAAAGTCAGAGTGACACCCCCAAACCCCCAAAACAAAAAAGCAAAGACAAAAGGCAATGATTGTAAAAATAGAACAATATTATAGCAATAATTAAGTATAGCGAACTTAGCAATATATAAAGAATTATTTTGCAAAGTTCAAATGTCCGTGGGCCAATGTGCAGCAACACATGGGCAAAGCCCACACACGAGATCGAGTCCATTGGAGAGAACACTGCTGGGGCATCACAAAAATAAAATACTGGCACCTCAGGGGGACGGGAAGGGGGGGCACCTCAGCCACATGAGTCCACGACGCCAGATCCACGAAGGGCCTCCATGCCCACAGTGCCATCCTGGGGAGTGCAAAGCCACAGCCTCTCAAGCGTATACAGTGGCTGGATTGCCCACTGTGCCATCCTGGGGAGTGCAAAGCCACAGTCTCTCAAGTCTCTACAGTGGGTGTATTGCCCACTGTGCCATCCTGGGGAGTGCAAAGCCACAGTCTCTCAAGTCTCTACAGTGGGTGGATTGCCCACTGTGCCATCCTGGGGAGTGCAAAGCCACAGTCTCTCAAGTCTCTACAGTGGGTGGATTGCCCACTGTTCCATCCTGGGGGGTGCAAAGTCACAGTCCATCAGGTGGATTACAGAGTCCACTGGTCATGGAGGAGGCATGGTGGGCAGAGTGCCTCGTGAAGCCCTGCCCGACACAGAACCGGGCCTGCCAATGGGCCAGCGGTGCTTGACAGGAGGGCCCAGCAGAGCGGTGATTGAGATGAGGGCCCAGCGGAGCGGTGCTTGACAGGAGGGCCCAGCGGAGCGGTGCTTGACAGGAGGGCCCAGCAGAGCGGTGCTTGAGATGAGGGCCCAGCGGAGCGGTGCTTGACAGGAGGGCCCAGCGGAGCAGTGCTTGACAGGAGGGCCCAGCGGAGCGGTGCTTGACAGGAGGGCCCAGCGGAGCTGTGCTTGACAGGAGGGCCCAGCGGAGCGGTGCTTGAGATGAGGGCCCAGCGGAGCGGTGCTTGAGATGAGGGCCCAGCGGAGCGGTGCTTGACAGGAGGGCCCTGTTCAGCGGTGCTTCTCACGGCGGGGTTCTATTCAGCGGTGCTCCTCACGGCGGGGCCCTGTTCAGTGGTGCCTGTCTTGGCGGGGCCCTGTTCAGCGGTGCTTCTCACGGCGGGCCCTGTTCAGCGGTGCTTCTCACGGCGGGGCCCTGTTCAGCGGTGCCTGTCTTGGCGGGGCCCTGTTCAGCGGTGCTCCTCACGGCGGGGCCCTGTTCAGCGGTGCCTGTCTTGTGTTTCGAGTGAACCACACCTGGCCAATACTTCCCGCTCAGTCAGCATCGGACCTTTCCGTTGCGGGGCCCTCCTGTGATGGAGTCCTGGGGCCCTGGGTCTCCTCCGATACCCCCGGAATGGAGCTGGTGGGGCCCTCATGGCCAGGTCGGCTGCTCCCTGCCTTTTGCGCTTTGTTGCCCTTGCCCTCCTTGGCAGACTCTCCGTGGCCCTTGGCTTCCTTACCCGATGTGGCAGGTGACGGTGCAAGGCTACCCTCCTTGGGGGCAGGCGTATCAGGCCTGTCGCGCCTGCCCTTCAGTTTTTTGCTCCTCTTCCCAGGGGGGGGGGGCTGGCTGTGCCTTTGCTGCTGGCCGATGTCCCTGCCCAAGGAAAGGGCGGACTCCAAAAACCAGGCACGACGTTCTTGGGAGTTGCTGGGCTGGTGGTGGCTAAGGTGTTTTTGGAACTCTTACGAGATGGAGGGGGTGGGTCAGGTGAGGAAAAGAGGTCCAGTTTATAGAGGATTAGTTTTTTAGGAGCCATGGGAAGGGTAGCTGGAGTGGGTATGGGAGTGGAGGAAGAGGATGTGGCTGTAGGAGAGTCAAGTCTGGTGTCTTTGGGTGCAGGTGCTTGGGCTGGAGGCTGACGTGAGGTGGATGGCTGTTGGTTGGGTGCCTGCCTGCGTTTGTGTGGTTTGGAAGCGGGGGTGACAGACACACTGGGAGAGGACACAGGGGACGTGTACATGGCAGTGGGGGTGGTGACTGCACGTGTGTGGACTGTAATGGAGGGTGGTGCTGGTGATGGGTGTACTGGCTGATGGTGGTGTGCATGCAGGTGTGAGTGTAGACGTCACAGGGAGGGAGGAGGGAGACGAGGAGGTGGGGGACACAGAGGAGGTAGTGGCTGTTGGCATGTCTGCATCTGTATGTTGCTTGTGTGAATGCTTGTGTGTTCTGTGGTGCTTATGTCTGGATGAGCTTCCCTTGGGTGTTGAGGTGTGTGCAGGCTGGTCTGTAGGTGTGGATGGGATAGGCAGAGGAACAGGGGAGTGGGACTGGGTGGAGGGAGTTAGAAGAGGGAGGCTGGAGACAGGGACAATCGCTGCCGTCAGTGCTGAGGCCAGAGCGTTGAACGATCGCTGCTGGGCAGCCTGACCCGAATGAAGGCCCTCCAGGTATGCATTGCTTTGATGCACCTCCCTCTCCACACCCTGGATGGCATTGAAAAGGGTAGACTGCCCAACAATGATGGTCCTCAGGAGGTCAATGGCCTCCTCACTGAGGGCAGCAGGGGTGACTGGGGCAGGGCCTGAGGTGCCTCTGGCGAAGGAGATGGCCGCCTTCCTGGCTGTGCGGGCACGGGCCGAAGGCCGAGGGGCTGCTGGGAGGGCGGAGCTGGTGCGCTGGGTGGCGGCTGTACCTGTAGTATCGGTGGGCATGGATGTTGCCGCCACCGCAAGGGAGCTCCCATCCGAGGACGTGTCGGTGTCACTGATGTCTGCACGGGTCCCCGTGGTGGAGCCCCCCTCGCCCTCCGTCTCACTGGTCATGTCGGAGTCCGTTGCATGGCCCTCCGGGGCCATGTGAGATGCAGCTCCCTCTTGCGCCGATGCCACTTCTCCTCTGCCTGATGATGCTAATGCACACATTCACAGAAAAACAAAGAAAATGGGGGGGGGGTGGAGAAATAAAGACAAGTTGAGTGCATGCATTGGGGACACCGCTGGCGGAGAGGACAGACACAAAAGCCCCCTGCACTACGCTGCCCACTTGGGGTACACTACTCATTAACTGGGACATGCCCTACAAGCCTATGGGCGACAACTGCCCACACAGAATACACAGGTCCATGAATAGCGTTACTAGGCACCCTACAGAGGTGGGGGGCGGGGGCACAGGACCATACCTCACGGAGGGGCCTAGCCTACAGAAATCGCCCTGGCCTAGGGATACCCACAGCCCTCCTCCCCCACCCAGGCACCTCCACTGCGCGCAAATATAGCTGAATGTGCTGGTACTCACCCCCTTGTGTCTGCTGTGATGTCCTCAAGCACCCATCTAAATCGGGGTAGGCCACCGCCAGGATCCGGGACATCAGGGGGGTCAAGGTACGACTGGCACCCCTCCTAGGTTGGGAGGCCATCCCCAGCAGAGCCTCGGCGGTCTTCCTGCTCCCGCGGCGGATGTCCTCCCACCTCTTGCGGCAGTGGGTGCCCCGTCTGTTGTGGACCCCCAGGGCCCGGACGTCCTTGGCGATGGCACGCCAAATATCGATCTTCTGATGGGCGCTGACCTATGTGACATGTACAGGGGGGGAAAAGAAACATCATCACTTTTGTGCATGCTCGATGTGAGTGGCCCCCCCTCCCCAAACTTGCCATGTGGCACATGCTCTCATCTGTAGTGCCATGCATTCGTAATTCGCTCCCCTCCCCTCCATCGTACATCCACCCCACTCATCACAGGCATTGCCCACTATGCATTGGCCCCCGTGTACTCACCTGTTGGTCTGGAGGACCGTAGAGTAGCGCATACTGGGGGAGGACCCCGTCCACGAGCTTCTCCAACTCTTCGGAACTGAAGGCGGGGGCCCTTTCCCCAGTCGCAGCAGCCATTGTCACTTCCAGACCGAGGTCACAGCAGCACTTGCAGTATAGGTCCTCTCCTGTGGATGCTCAGGTCTCGTGTGATTAAGCAGAGAGAAAATGGCGGTCACGCCCGCGGCGGTGCGTACCGCGACCGCCGGCGCGCATATCGTCATTGGCTCCTGAAACCCATAGGGTTCAATGTTAACCAATGCTGCTTTGCGCCGCGGTCTTCGACCGCCTACCGCCACAGCATGCCACGCCAGCGCAATGACCTCACTTCACATTGTCACACTTCACAGGTCAGGCAGCCGCCATTTCAAGGGCCCACATGGCTTAATTCCTACTGCGTCACACATGGCTAGGCCTTGCATCGACACTCATACAAGCTATTCAATCCAGAGAGATTCGTGTACTGTGCAGGCTGTGGGAACTTACCTGTGGGTTGATTGACTCTGTGCTCCATGTTGTCCTTCCTAGGCACCGTCCGCTGGGACTTGCGAGGAGACGGAGGAATGTTCCCGTGTACAGACCGCTGGTGGACCTGTCGACAATGGAAGAACGACATGTCATACTCACCTACAGACTCAACAGTGCCACTATACAGGAACTGTGTGCCCAGCTGGAGCCAGACCTGATGTCACCCATCCGCCAACCCACAGGGAGTCCGCCTCTAGTGCAGGTGCTGTCAGTACTCCATTTTTTGGCTAGTGGATCATTTCAAACTACAGTGGCCATTTCATCTGGGATGTCTCAGCCTATGTTTTCAAGGGTATTGTCCAGAGTGTTGTCTGCCCTGATGAAATACATGCGGAGCTACATCATTTTCCCTGAGGTGGGTGACTTGCCTACAGTGAAGGGTGATTTCTATGCCCTTGGACACATTCCCAATATCATTGGTGCCATTGATGGTACCCATGTGGCTTTGGTCCCCCCAAAAGACAATGAACAGGTGTACAGGAACCGAAAAAGTTATCATTCGATGAATGTCCAGGTGGTCTGTTTGGCTGACCAGTACATCTCCCATTTAAATGCCAAGTTCCCAGGGTCAGTGCATGACGCGTACATCATGCGAAATAGCAGCATCTCTTATGTGATGGAACAGCTACAGAGACAGCGTGTGTGGCTAATTGGTGACTCTGGTTACCCCAACCTGCCTTGGCTATTGACCCCAGTGAGGAATCCCAGGACAAGGGCAGAGGAACGGTACAATGAGGCCCATGGGCGTACTAGGAGGGTGATCGAGCAGACCTTCGGCCTCCTGAAGGCCAGGTTTAGGTGCCTGCATATCACAGGTGGATCCCTAATGTACTCACCAAAGAAGGTGTGTCATATCATTGTGGCCTGCTGCATGCTTCACAACCTGGCTTTGCGACACCCTGTGCCTTTCCTGCAGGAGGATGGTCCAGATGGTGGTGTTGTGGCCGCTGTGGAGCCTGCGGAGAGTGAAGAGGAGGAAGACGAAGAGGACGACACAGACAACAGGGACAGAGTGATACTGCAGTATTTCCAGTAACACACAGGTAAGAATCTACTCCTGCATTTTATTATATCTGTAACAGTACTGGCTCTCTACTGTCTGACCTTTCACCCCAATGTATGGTAACTTAGTTGTGAATTTGCCTTCCTATTTCAGTGATCTGGTCCCCACGGAGTGCCCTCTGGTTTATTTCCCCATGGACTACCGCTGTGTGACACTGGTATGTTGTCATCACAATGTATTTGGACATTTTTGGTTGGTTATATCGAATACATTTGGTTAAAAAAAAAAATAGCAGACTCCAGATGGTTTTTGTGCAATAATTGTGTTTATTGAAGTGCAAAAATTGGTGTATAGTTCAAAAAGGGTGATGGGTGATGGTGGAGGCATGTCCATGGCAGAGTCCAGACTCTCGTTCGCACAGGTGCATTGTCCATATGCCTGTGGAAGGTGGAGCAGGGGCAGTTCAAGGTTGGACAGGGTGAACAAGTGGGACAGTGGGATGACATCCAGGGGGATCCGTGCATGGTGGGGGTCTTGACATCCTACTCTGTCTTCTTCCTAGATCTCAGGCCTTTCTTGCGGGGTGGTTCATGTTCTGCAGGGGGTGGGGTCCGGGTGGCCCGTTGCTGTTGTGTCGGGGCCTCCTGACCACTAGCGCCGGCAGAGGTGGTGGGCTGTTCTTCCTCCATGCTAGTGGCAGGGGCCCTTTGGGGGGCCACATGGTCCCGCAATGTGGTGACAATCTGGTTGAGTGCCACCACGATTGTACCCATTGCGGAACTGATGCTGCGCAGTTCTTCCCGGAACCCCATGTACTGGCCCTCCTGCATGGCCTGGATCTCCTGGAGCCTGGCCAGGACCGTCGCCATCGTCTCTTGGGAGTGGTGGTACGCTCCCATGATGGTGGTGAGGGCCTCTTGGACAGTGGGTTCCCTAGGCCTGTCCTCCCTCTGTCGCACAGCAGCCCTCCCAGTTCCCCTTTGTTCCTGGGCCTCGGTCCCCTGGACGGTGTGCCCACTACCACTGCCCCCAGGTCCCTGTTGTTGTTGGGGTGGTGGGTTGCCCTGGGTGCCCTGTAGTGGTAGACACACCGCTGCTTGACCTGTCCTGGAGACAGAGGCATGGGCCCGCTGGGTGGGTGCTGTGCTGGGGTTTCCAGAGGGGGGTAGGTCTGCTGGGACCTGTGGCTGCCTGAGGGGAACCGACTGTCTAGAGGTCCCCGATGGTCTGGGCTGGTCATCAGGTTCTAGGTCGACAGAGCTGCTGTCATCACTGGGGGCCTGTTCTGGGGGTGGGATGGACATTTCTGGACCCTCCGGGCCGGTGTGTTGGCGTTCGGGCCCTGCAGGGGTAAAAGAGTATGGTTATTGCTTCTGTGTGTGCCATGGCGTGCGATTTGTGGGTGCCCTTGTCCCCCAGTGCTGGCATTTCCTTGTGGGAGGAGTTGTGAGGGTGGTTTGGGGGGGGGGGTGGGTATGTGCAGTGGTCATGCTTAGGTGATAGGTGTCCATGGTTTGTGTTGGCATTCAGGGGTTGGTGTTGGTTTGGGTGGGTTGTGCTGGTGAGACATTAGCAGGGAGGATATGTGCTGGGGGGTTGGGGGTGAGGGTGGGGGTGTGGGTTGGCATGCTGGTGGTTGGGGGGGTGAAGTAGTTGAGATTAGACTTACCAGAGTCCATTCCTCCGCCTACTCCAGCGAGGCCCTCAGGATGCAGGATGTTCAAGACCTCTTGCTCCCATGCTGTGAATTCGGGTGGAGTGGGTTGGGGTCCGCCGCCAGTCTTCTGCACAGCGATGTTGTGTCTTGACACCATCGTCCGCACCTTCCCCCGTAGGTCGTTCCAGCACTTTCGGATGTCTTCCTGATTTATGGGATGCTGTCCCACAGCGTTGACCCTGTCGACGATCCTTTGCCATAGCTCCGCCTTCCTGGCTATTGTGGTGTGCTGCACCTGTGTGCCGAAGAGCTGGGGCTCTACCCTAATTAAAATCTCCACCATGACCCTGAGTTCTTGGTCCGAGAACCTGGGGTGTCTTTGGGGTGCCATGGGGTGGTGTGGATGAGGTGTGGGGTGGTGTTTGTGGTGATGAGTGTAGTGGTGTGTGGTGTTTTGTGCGTAGATGTAGTGTGGGGGATGATGTTGGGTTCCTGTGTGTGTTGTGGTTTGCGTTCCCTGTGCTCTCTCTCTGTGTATTGCGCCTTGTCTCTGAATTTCGATTTGTGGGGGTTTGTGGGTGATGTGGGTGTGTGTTTTATATCGTATTGATTGTGTGGGAGTGGTGTTTGTATGTGTATCAGGTGTGTGTATTTGTAATTGTCCAATGTGGCTGAGTTTTCTATGTGTGTGTGTATTTTGACCGCGGCGGTGTGTACCGCCAATGGGATACCGCGGTTGAAAGACCGCCGCGTGGATTCGTGGGTCGTAATGGCATGGGCGTATTTCTGTTGCCGTGACGGTGGAGGTTTGGTCATCTCCAGTTTATCGCTGACCGCTGATGTGGCGGCCTTCAGTGGAGGTCGGGCTTTTGGCGGTTTGGCAGTTGTGGGTCAGAATGACCCTGGCGGGTTACCGCGGCGGTGTTATGGCGGTCTTCTGACCGGCGGTAACTGCCTTTTACCGCCAGGGTCGGAATGACCCCCAGAGTGCTCTATTCGCAAAGGTAAATTTACACATGCATATGTACTCATGTGTAAACTTCCTACTGTACCTAGCTGTAACTTTACACTTTTTTGCTCTTCACCATGTTCAAGTGTACATTTACTACAAGGTGCAAACATATCCATCTCCACTCCCTCCCCCAAAAGGCTGTGGAGCCTACTGGAACAGGATTTGTGAACGCAGTTACCAGTAGAACTTGTCATGTGTAGGCAGAGTTCTCTGCTCCAGAAAGGAGATCTTCCTATGGTATAGTACAGGGAAAAATATTAAAGTGTAATAATTATTAAAACAAATATATACAAATATATTTTTATGTAAAATAAAAAGGTACTTACCTTAAAATATTTATTATTAACAAAATGTTATGGTATAGTAAAATATTAAATTAAATGTTTAAGAAAAATTACACAAATAAAATATATTAAATACATTTATAATTATTATTTACAATATTTTTAAAGAACACCATCAATTTCATTTTTGTATTTATTGATTAGTGCATTTGATTCAAATGTATTTATTTAATTTATTTAATTGTTTAGATTTTTTAATTAAGTTTCAAATTGTATATACTTTTTTGAAACAATCATTTGAACATATATTTAATTTAAAAGAGTATTTTCAAATAAATACAACTTTTAACATTAATATATATGTATATATATAATAAATTGTCTTGAATTTGAAATCACATCCACGCGCACACATGCACTCTTTAAAATGCATTTATAATATATATATGCATTTTAAAGAGTGCATTTTGAAATCACGCCCACGCACACACATACACACACATGTACTCTTTAGACTGCATATATATATATGCAGGTTGTAGCAACTAAGAACCCCAGTTTGTGAATAGCAATTGTGTCACTCTTTTGGGGTTAGTTATTTGTATATGCACATTGCTCCCAACACTCCTCGCAAACCATCCATCAACTCCTTATATTCAATAGTAAGTATTCCCCATTTTCCAGCTTTTACCACAGGCTCCTCTCACGTTTACTACTAAGAGTACTCCTATGTGTGCGAAGTCCTCTGCAGCCAAGCACAGAACTCTGCACAGAAAAAATAGGAAAGGCAGGAGACTCCACATGTAGGTTTGTGAATAACATTTTGTGAAACGTGTAGTACTATTTTATTACTAATAAATATATTCCAAAGTGCAGTTTGGCAGTAGGTTCATACATGTTTAAATTATGGATGTTAATAAAAACAAAAAGTGAACATTCAATAAGAAAACAAGTCCAAGACTAGAGTAGCTGGAAGGATCCCTATCATTTTCATCATCATCATCATCATCATCCAAGTTCCTTCATAATTCTCTTCTGTTCTACTTGAAAAGTGATGAGAAACAAACTTTGAAGAACTCCCCTCAGAGAATAAATGAAGACATTTGGACCTGTTCTCAATAATGTTCTCATGCTTAATCACTCTGGCGACTCCCCTCAAAATCCAAAATTTGTCATCCAGTGTTATAACACTGCCCTTATTCATTTTGATGACTTTCGACCTCAATATGAGTTTGGCGGGCCGACAGTCGGCCCACCAGACGCATGGGGAGGAAACTGCTGTGAAGCTGGAGCTCTCCCCCAGGCCCCATCACAATGTTTCCACTGGACTGACTGGCAGAAACCTCCTAACTAGGAGGTGGAAACAGTGCCATAGCAGAAAGTGCACATTCCAAGGGTGTTGGGCAGGGTTGTGGCAGTGCAGGGGCCCCCAGTGGCCCCCAACACTGCCTTTCCACCAGCCTTTCATGGCGGGAGCTTTGCCATGAAAAGGCTAGCAGAAAGGGAAGTCGTGATTAGCACAGTGGTGCTGTACTCAGCGCCGCTGGGGATGACCACGACTTTGACTGCCGCCACCCCGTCTGGACTCGTGCTCCTGGTGGTGGCAGCTTCCTCTGGTGGTCTGACCTCCAGGGGTTGTAATATGGTGGTCGGACTGCCAGAAGTGAGGCAGTCTGTCCGCCACTACGAGTTTGGAGGTCGCAAGACTGCCAAACTCGCAATAAAGTCCTCAGTTAGGATGAGAAATCTTTAGCTTTCTATTTCAACATCTCGAAGGAAAAACAAAATTACACTGTCTCCTACTGCGATGTCAGAAACTTTCACTTTGTTCTTCAGATCATATGGAATTGTTGTCTTCTTTTGTTTGTCATATATTCAGTATCATAAAATTGCCTTAGGAACTGAAGATTCTTTATTTTTGGAAATATATCTCTTTAACCTCCACAGACACACTTGAGAATCTCAAAGCCTATCACAAACTAAGTAGAATGCACTTATTTCCTGTGTGAGTGAAGTCTGATTCGATAAGTCCACTATCTGTCTCCGATAAGGTACATCCTAATGTTACTTTCAGATAGGACAACTTAACTGAGCCTTTCAAGCCAGGGTTAAACCTTTTTTGACTTGACCATCACATTATGGATCATATAAGGCTGTAGTGATGTGTCACATTGCAAATTTCTCTTAAACATCTTTCTTGTTATTTCTGGCCATCTGAAGACTTTTATCCGCAACAATGGTTACGGCGAAAGCTTCTTTTCTGAAGACTTCTAACAAAAATTCCAACACAGACCTGGTGGTCATATGTTCAACAAATTTCACTTCAGGCTACTTGAAATGATAAATGATGAGTACTTATGCAAACCTCATAGTTAAAAGCAAGATTATTACAGGACTAGCAACGTCTAACACAATCTCTGGCCACTTGACTGGTGTCATGGACACAGGAAAAGGTTTTTTTGTCACTTTTGAAACAAACAACAAACTATTATTACCAATCTTCACAGCACAGTTGGCCACAAAAACTTTGTTCTGAGCAAATATTTTAAGGAACATATGACCTTGGTTCCATTCGTTAGAAAATTCAACAACACAGCTTCAGAATGCTCGAAGTAATCTCCTAGTAGAATATAAACGAAATCTTCAGTTAATACTATTTTCTGAGAGAATAGTTCAAATTCATTTTCATCTACAACAAAATTTCAGTATGCTTCTCTGTGATCCAATGCTCCATGCAAACATTCCTTAAGAAGCAATGGAACTCTACGAGAGAAACCCAGAATCCAAGTAATGAGGTTGTGTGGCTGCAGCACTGTTGTAGTATGAGTGTCTAGCAAAGAACGCCATTAACCACGAGGACAGTTATACCGTATAATTCAAGTTGGCTGCTGTCTCTCTGGAGACATGAGAGTTTGTGGAGCTGCTGTGAATCACAGTTCATTGCCACCAAGTTCCCATGAAGCATATGCTCTACACATGAGCAGCTTCAGAGAGCTCCAGCACTCCACAATGACCACCAGCCTTTCCTTTACTGAAAGGCACCCCGGCAAGGGTGAATTTGGGGTATTGCCTCTACATGCATGGGTCACACAAAGTGGTTAGCCAAACCACCAGCCCCATTCCGTGACACTGGTCTCTTCTGGTGAATCACATTTATAATTTCTCACCACAAGTTGTAATTCTACTCTCATTCCACACAACAACATAATTAAATTAATGTAAAGATCCTTGCAACATCCTAACCATGTTGTGCATATAGCTTTACTTTCTCTGAGGTGTCATCAGCTCCGTCTGCTGCTTCCCACTATTTCTCTGATACGCCTCATGTGATATGAGTTTGTGAACAGAGCCAATCACTTTACTTTTTCCACTTCAGTCGGGATGGTTGGTTCTTATGGCGTATAAAGACACAACAGTCAGCTAGAATGTTGTTCTTCTTTAGGACAAATTTTAACAAAATGTTCTAATATTACAACTTAGATTGGAGAGGAGAAATGCAAACAATGGAAGTCAGACTACCCCATAGATACAAAATGTTAATTAAGAGTTTGTGGTTCAGTTTCAAAACAAACCTGTTGACCCACATGCAATGGCAAAGGTGACTGACTGCCCATACACATGCACAAGATTGTTTTTAATTACAGCATGTCTGCTCTTTATGCTACTGAAAGTTCTAGTAGTAAGTGTAGAATTAAATTACTACTAACTAGTATATTGTGAAATCACTGCTCCCAAATGAAATGATAAGTACTAGCATCAACAGTAATGATACAGTGATGGGTTTTAACGTCACTGTCAAGATTATGGCTTGTTTAATAGATCAAAGACAACTGGCTGGCCTTCAGATTATTTAAATTACTGGCTCTTGCATTGTTGCATTAGTTCTGAGAAAAAAACTTGCTACAATATTCATACAATCTGGCAAAGGAAAAATGTGTTTCCTTATTATTGGGTGTTGGAACATTTGTGATGGCACCAACCCAATCTACTTTGAGAACAATCCCTTCTTTTGAGATTATATGTTAAGCACAGTGTACTGTTGATTTTAAAAGTCTGCATTTGAAAACATTGAATTCTAAACCATTCTTAGACAATACCAAACTTCTTCGAGAGCTTCAATTGATAGTCATCATATTTTGTGAATACTAAGATATCATCCTGGAAGAATTTTACACAACAGCGCACCGGATGAGGTACTAGAGGAACAAAGCCTCAGCACTCCATAGGCATGAGGTTAGTCTGCTTTCTGTGGATGAGTGGACTTATAAAAATACCCTGATGTCAAGAAGGGTCAAGAGAGCAGATGCAGGCAAAGGATACAATGTGTTAGTCCTCATTGCACCTGTCACATATTAAACAAGATAGGTTCACAACTTTAAAGAAGTATGATGGCACACACCATTGTACTTTATAGGCTCACGGAATTAAACCTATGGTACAGTTCAATCCGTAATTTACACCAACAAACAGAGGTAAATAAACGATTTAGCTATGTTTTTATCTTCGAAGATACTTGGAGTATGCTAAAGTTTCACTGTCATATGTTACAGATACTTAAAATATATATATATTTTTTACATAATGTTTTCGAAATATTCAAAATTGCAACCTTTGAACAAACGCCATGCTAAACCACAGGCCCTTTGTATGTTCTTGTATAATAAAACGAGCGCTGTGAGATTGTTGGACATGCATTTGTATTAAAATGTGAAGGCCAATTTACATCCTTTTGGCTGTCATGCAAGAAAAATAAAAAAATGGCCCCAATCACAGGGAAAACACATATTTTGCGTCAGGACCATTGTCTTTTGTTTTTCATGAAAGAAAACCCATGCTTTGGTGCTAAACAAAATGCATAGTAGCTGCTAAAGCATGGCAGGTTACACAGGATTATTTTTGACAAACTTGCTTCCCTGGATTGGAGGGAGAAATGTAATCAGAAAAGAACTGCAAGAGTGGTGGTGTGGGACAGGGGGTGGGCATAAGCAGGGCTTCTGCTGCTCAGGGGGCCTTGTTGGCTTGCCGTTCAGCATCTACTTGACCCCCAAAATTAAATGTTCATCAAATGAATTCCTTCAGTTGTGTGCAGCACACATCTAATAACTCTTTGTAGTAGGGGTGGTTCCTCTATTAGGGCGTGGGAGTGTTCCCCCATATTTGTGTCCACCCCCAGGCCCCTGTATTGAACATAAATAAATATTCTGACCCTGGCAGTCAGTTTTTTTGCAGCCGTCGGCCAGTCACTTACAGTTCCTGAGTTTGGGCAGTGCGTGTGAGTCTGTGGGGGTGGGGTTTAAAAATAATTGACAACACCAGACACTCCTCTGCCATGTTCAGACTCAGCTGGTTCCACACTCTTGAAAGTGTGCATGTCTGCTTGCCTTTCTATGGCCAGCCCAACATGTGCAATGGAAACCTCTCTCTAACTGTGCTTTTAGTGAGCCAGGGGGAATTACAGCTGCAACTCCCAGGTCTCCTAATGAGCACTGAGCTGGCATGCCCAAGCCAGTCCAGGTGCTGCTGTCATGCTGTGTTGATAACATACCAGCAAGGGAGCAGAATCTGGATTGGCTAAAGAGACTCTGTTAGGCCTCTGGTGCATTGTTTCTGCACATGACATGAGGCAGAGAGGGAGTGGAGTCCTTTCCCAGTCGGTCAGTCGGATTATTTAAAATGAAGTAAAGGGAAAGCTTTGGGTCAATTTTTGAGGGTAGGAGGAAGGTCTGGACGGTTCATTTACTGGACGTGTGGCTACTGGGGGTATTTTATGCCTGCAGTTAGTGTCTGCTGTTGTAAAAGGCCTGCCTTTGCTTTCCTCCCCCTCCTAAGACCCTCCTTCTCACCTCCTTGTCCCCTGTGCAGCTTAGAGGGGACCAGAAATGACTTACAGTGCAGCAGCCAGGTAGCCCTGGGACCTCAGCTACTATGAGAGCTGTATGTCTCCTGGCCCTGGGGGTCCTGTGATGGCCACAGCTGCAGAGTACTGTGGAAGGTAAGAGGGACATGCGCGGTCTGGTGAGCATCAGCTCAGATTGTTTCCAGCCAAAGGCATGCGCCTCGTTCCTCGTAACACGAGCACAAAATACCAATCATTTGTTCACTCCTAGGGCTTCCCCCTGTGGCGCGAGTAGTTCACCAGTGAAGAGATCCCCACTTTTATTGTTTTTATTCTGGTGCCTGTAGTTTTAAGTACAAGCATCATGGGAATCAAAAACCAAGACTAAGGCCCTCATTCTGACCCTGGCGGTCGGTGATAAAGCGGCGGCCAACCCGCCAACAGGCCGGCGGGCCAAAATATGCAATTCTGACCCTGGCGGGAACCGCCAACACAGCCCGCCGCATTAACACTCCGCCCGCCACGGCGGAACAAACAAACAGCGCGGCGGTCCCCGCCAACAGCCAGGCGGCAGACAATGTACCGCCCACCCTATCACGACCTACCAATCCGCCACCTTTTCCGGGGCGGGAGCACCGCCGATAAAAACACGGCGGAAACAGACTACGAACGGGAAAACGCTCACCTCCACATACTCCACGCGAGATTCCGTCAGTATGGAACCTGAGTTGCAGGTCATCCCCGCACTCCTATACCTGCTCCTGTACCAGGAGCACGCCCGGCGGCGCGGAAGACATCGGTGAGTACTGCACCTACGACACAGGGGAGGCAAAAGATTACCGGCACACACCCACCCACCCACACCCACTACAACACACACATCAATGCATTCCCACAGATCACTGTCACAACCCACAAACCCCCCCCTCCGAAATAATGCAAAGACCAAAAGAAGAGATCTTAAACGGGCAGATATATTGAAAAATGGACAGCAGTAATCCCAATAAATAAATAAACTATGTACAAAATATAGACATCTACTAAATGTAGTCCAACCACTGTCCGTGGACCACAGGGGTCCTGAGCAAAGGGGCAAGGCCCAGTCCCACGACAAGAACTCCACGGAGAGAACACTGCAGGGGCATCAGAAAGAAAAAAGGACAGGCACCTCAGGGGGAAGGGGGGGCACCTCAGCCACTTGAGTACACGACGCCAGATCCACGAGGGGACTCCATGACCACTGGGCCATCCTGGGGAGAGCAAAGCCACAGTCCATACAGTCCATACAGTGGGTGGCCTGCCCACTGGGCCATCCTGGGGAGAGCAAAGCCACAGTCCATACAGTCCATACAGTGGGTGGCCTGCCCACTGGGCCATCCTGGGGAGAGCAAAGCCACAGTCCATACATTCCATACAGTGGGTGGCCTGCCCACTGGGCCATCCTGGGGAGAGCAAAGCCACAGTCCATACAGTCCATAACAGACTCCACTGCCACTGGAGGAGGCATGTTGGCCAGAGGACATCCTGCAGCCCTGCCCGAGACAGATCCTGCCCTGCCACGTCTGCCAAAGGGCCAGCGGTTCCTGCCTGGAAGGGACCAGTTCAGCGGTCCTTGCCTTGAAGGGCCCAGTTCAGCGGTCCTTGAGACGGCGGTCCCCAGCGGAGCGGTGCTGGAGACGGCGGGGCCCAGTTCAGCGGTTTTTGCCTTGAAGGGCCCAGTTCAGCGGTCCTTGAGACGGCGGTCCCCAGCGGAGCGGTGCTGGAGACGGCGGGGCCCAGTTCAGCGGTTCTTGCCTTGAAGGGCCCAGTTCAGCGGTTCTTGAGACGGCGGTCCCCAGCGGAGCGGTGCTGGAGACGGCGGGGCCCAGTTCAGCGGTTCTTGAGACGGCGGTCCCCAGCGGAGCGGTGCTGGAGACGGCGGGGCCCAGTTCAGCGGTTCTTGCCTTGAAGGGCCCAGTTCAGCGGTTCTTGAGACGGCGGTCCCCAGCGGAGCGGTGCTGGAGACGGCGGGGCCCAGTTCAGCGGTTCTTGCCTTGAAGGGCCCAGTTCAGCGGTTCTTGAGACGGCGGTCCCCAGCGGAGCGGTGCTGGAGACGGCGGACATTCTATGGCCAACTGCTCATTGCCTGGTGGTGCCCTCCTGGGCAGCGGGGATGGTGCTCCTTCAATGCCCACCTGGGCTGTGGGTGGTGGGGCCCTCCTGGCCAGCTGGGCTGGGTCCTCCCTGGGCAGCGGCTATGGGGGTGGTGGGCTCTCCCGGGGCAGCGGCTATGGGGGTTGCGGGCTCCTCCTGGGCAGCTGTGACGGGTCCTCCATGGGCAGCAGGCCTGCTGCCTGACTTCTCCGCCTTGCTGCCCTTGCCCTCCTTAGTCGGGAGTCTGTGGCCCTTTCCTCCCTTTGGAGCTGTGGCTGTTGACGGTGGCTGGCTAGTGTCCTGGGGGGATATCGAATCCGGGCTCCGGCGGCGGCCCTTCCGCCTTCTGCTCCTCTTCCCAGGGGGTGGGCTGGCTGTCCCCTTGCTGCTGGGCGAAGATCCAGACCTGCGGGCTGGTGGGCTCCAATACCCCTGCACCCTTGTCAAGGGGGCTGCAGGGCTGGTGGTGGCTGAGGTGCTCTTTTTACCCCGACGAGAAGGAGGGGGGGGCTCAGGGTCAGGAAAGAAGGTAGCAGTAGAGAGATAGATTTTCTTGGGACAATGGATAGTGGTAGGTACAGTGGGTATGGGAGTGGAGGGAGAGGATGTGGTTGTAGGCGAGACAAGTTTGCTGTCTTTGGGTGCAGGTACAGGAGCGGGAGGCTGTCGTGAGGTGGATGGCTGTTGGGTGGGTGGGTGGCTGCGTTTGTGTGGTGTGGAAGAGGGGGTGACAGACACAGTGGGAGAGGACACAGGGGACGTGTAAATGGCAGTAGGGGTGGTGACTGCACGTGTGCGGACTGTACTGGAGGGTGTGCTGGTGATGGAAACACTGGCTGATGGTGAGGTGAATGAAGGTGTGAGTGTAGACGTCACAGGGAGGGAGGAGGGAGACGAGGAGGTGGGGGTCACAGAGGTGGAAGTGACTGTTGGCATGTCTGCATCGGAATGTTGCTTGTGTGAATGTCTGCGTGATCTGTGGTGCTTATGTTTGGATGAGCTGCTCTTGGGTGTTGAGGTGTGTGCAGGCTGGTCTGATGGTGTGGGTGGGACAGGCAGAGGAACAGGAGACTGGGAGGAGGGAGTTAGTAGAGGGAGGCAGGAGACAGGGACAATGGCTGCCGTCAGTGCTGAGGCCAGAGCCTGGAACGATCGCTGATGGGCAGCCTGACCCGAATGAATGCCCTCCAGGTACGCATTGCTGCGATGAACCTCCCTCTCCACCCCCTGGATGGCATTCAAAAGGGTAGTCTGCCCAACAATGAGCGTTCGGAGGAGGTCAATGACCTCCTCACTGAGGGCAGCGGGGGTAACAGGGGCAGGGCCTGAGGTGCCTGGGGCGAAGGAGATGCCCGGCTTCCTGGCAGAGCGGGCACGGGGCGAATGCTGAGGGGCTGCTGGGAGGGCGGAGATGGTGCGCTGGGTGGCGGCTGTACCTGTAATGGCGGGGGGCACGGATGGTGCCACCCCCGCAAGGGAGCTCCCTTCCGAGGACGTGTCCGTGTCGCTGCAGGGTCCAGTCGTCCCCGTTGTGGAGCTCCCCTCGCCCTCCGTCTCACTGGTCCAGTCAGACTCTGTGGCATGGCCCTCCTGGGCCATGTGAGATGCAGCTCCCTCCTGCCCCGATGCCACTTCTCCTCCGCCTGATGATGCTGATGCACACAAGCACAGAAAGACAAACAAAAAGGGGGGGGGAGAGAGAAATAAAGAGATTTTGAGTACATGGATCACCGGTACAGTTAGCGGACATGACAGACACAGATGCCCCCTGCACTAAGTTACGCACTTGGGGTCCGCTACGCATTCCGTGGAACATGCCCTACACGACTAGAGTTGACAACTGCACCCATGGATGACACGGCCCAGGGATGGCTGTACTGACACACTACTGAGGGTGGTGGCTGGGGACACAGGGGCTTACGGGGGTGCCCAGCCTACAGATATCACCCTGGCCTAGGGGGACCCACAGCCCTCCTCCCCCACCCAGACACCTCCACTGCGCGACAACAGAGTAGATAATGCTTGTACTCACCCCCTTGTGTCTGCTGTGCTGCCCTCACGCGCCCATCCAAATCAGGGTAGGCCACCGCCAGGATCCGGAACATCAGGGGGGTCAGTTGACGGCAGGCACCCCGCCTACGTTGGGAGGCCATCCCCAGCAGAGACTCGGCGGTCTTCTTGGTCCCGCGGCGGATGTCCTCCCACCTCTTGCGGCAGTGGGTGCCCCATCGATGGTGGACCCCCAGGGTCTGGACTTCCTTGGCGATGGCACGCCAAATCCCGATCTTCTCATGGGCGCGGACCTATGTGACACGTACAGGGAGGGAGAAATACCACGTTCAAGTTTGTCTGCATTTTCGTTGCCAGTGGCCCAACGCCCACCATCCCCGCCAGGCCCCCCCGCCATGCCCCCCGCCAGGCCCAACATGCCCCCCATCCCCGCCAGGCCCCCCGCCATGCCCCCCGCCAGGCCCAACATGCCCCCCATCCCCGCCAGGCCCCCCGCCATGCCCCCCGCCAGGCCCAACATGCCCCCATCCCCGCCAGGCCCCCCGCCATGCCCCCCGCCAGGCCCAACATGCCCCCCATCCCCGCCAGGCCCCCCGCCATGCCCCCCGCCAGGCCCAACATGCCCCCCATCCCCGCCAGGCCCCCCGCCATGCCCCCCCGCCAGGCCCAACATGCCCCCCATCCCCGCCAGGCCCCCCGCCATGCCCCCCGCCAGGCCCAACATGCCCCCCATCCCCGCCAGGCCCCCCGCCAGGCCCCCCGCCAGCCACAACATGCCCCCCATCCCCGCCAGGCCCCCCGCCATGCCCCCCGCCAGGCCCAACATGCCCCCCATCCCCGCCAGAGTAGCGCATACTGGGGGAGGACCCCATCCACAAGTTTCTCCAACTCCTCTCCAGTGAAGGCAGGGGCCCTTTCCCCAGTCGCAGCAGCCATTGTCCCTTCCAGACCGAGGTCACAGCAACACTTGCAGTATAGGTCCTCTCCTGTGAAAGTTCAAGTCGCAAGTGGATAAGTAGATAGAAAATGGCGGTCACGTCCGCGGCGGTGCGTACCGCCACCGCCGGCGCCCTTCGCCATTGGCTCCTGAAACCCATAGGCTTCAATGTTAACCAATGCGGCTTCGCGCCGCGGTCTTCGACCGCCGACCGCCGCGGTGTGCCACGCCAGCGCATTGACCTCACATCCCATTGTCACACTTCACAGGTCAGGCAGCCGCCATTTCGAGGGTCCACATGGCTCAATTTCAACTGCGTCACACAGGCCTAGGCCTTGCATAGCCACTCAGACACGCCATTCACTGCATAGAGAATCGTTTACTGTGCAAGCTGTGAGTACGTACCTGTGGGTTGCTTGACTGTGTGCTCCATGTTGTCCTTCCTAGGCACCGTCCGCTGGGTTTGGCGAGGAGACGGATGAATCCTCCCGTGTACAGGCCGCTGGTGGACCTGTCGACAATGGAAGCACGCCACATTATCCTGACCTACCGGCTTGACCGTGCCACTATACATGAACTGTGTGCCCAGCTGGAGCCCGACCTGATGTCCCCCATCCGCCAACCCACAGGGATTCCCCCTCTGGTGCAGGTCCTGTCAGTACTCCATTTGTTGGCAAGTGGGTCATTTCAGACAACAGTGGGAATTGCTTCTGGGATGTCTCAGCCCATGTTTTCGAAGGTGTTATCCAGAGTGTTGTCTGCCCTGATGAAATATGTGAGGAGCTACATCATTTTCCCTGAGGTGGGCGAATTGGCTACAGTGAAGGGTGATTTCTACGCCCTTGGACATATTCCCAACGTCATTGGTGCCATTGATGGGACCCATGTGGCTTTGGTTCCCCCAAGAGACAGGGAGCAGGTGTACAGGAACAGAAAAAGTTACCATTCCATGAACATCCAGGTGGTGTGTTTGGCTGACCAGTACATCTCGCATGTAAATGCCAAATTCCCTGGGTCAGTGCATGACGCCTACATCCTGAGGAATAGCAGCATCCCTTACGTGATGGAACAGCTAGAGAGACACCGTGTATGGCTATTGGGGGACTCTGGGTACCCCAACCTGTCGTGGCTACTGACCCCAGTAAGGAATCCCCGGACCAGGGCAGAGGAACGGTACAATGAGGCCCATGGGCGTACTAGGAGGGTGATCGAACGCACCTTTGGCCTCCTAAAGGCCAGGTTTAGGTGCCTGCATATGACAGGTGGATCCCTAATGTACTCACCTAAGAAGGTGTGTCACATCATCGTGGCCTGCTGCATGCTTCACAACCTGGCTTTGCGCCGCCAGGTGCCTTTCCTGCAGGAGGATGGTCGAGACGGTGGTGTTGTGGCAGCTGTGGAACCTGTGGAGAGTGACGAGGAGGAAGACGACGGGGCTGAAACAGACAACAGGGACAGAATCATTGAACAGTACTTCCAATAGGACACAGGTAACAATTCAAACATAATTTAGTAAATGTGAACTACTCTCCTGCATCTCTGCTGCCTGTCTATTTGCCCCAGTGTATGATGACTGAGTTGTGGCTTTTCCCTCCCTATTTCAGATCTGGGGTCCCCACTACGAGTCCTGTGCTTCGTTTCCCCATGGACTACAGCTTTGTGGCAGCTGTTTGTTGACTTCACTATGTACAAGGACATATTTGCACTGTCATGTCAATTACAATATTTTGAAATCACAGCCAGACTCCAGATAGTTTTGTGCAAAATAGGTGTTTATTTCAGTGCTCAAAATAGGATGGGTGGTTTCAAGTGGGTGGGGGCTATGGTGAAGGAATGTCCATGGCAGAGTCCAGAGTAACAGTCACACAGGTGCATTGTCCAGAGGCCTGTGGAGAGATGGAGCATGGGCAGTTCAAGGATGGACAGGGTGACAATGTGGGACAGTGGGATGACATCAGGTGGTATCCTTTGCTGGCGGGGGTCTTGACATCCTACTCTGTCTTCTTGCGAGATCTCAGGGCCCTCTTGCGGGGTGGTTCTTCTCCTGCAGGAGGTGGGGGTCTGGTGGGCTGCTGTTGTGCGGGGGCCTCCTGTCCACTAGCGCCGGCGGAGGTGGTTGGCTGTTCTTGGTCCAGGCTAGTGGCAGGGGCCCTTTGTTGTTGTTGAGTGTCCGTCCTGGTGTTGATGAGGTCCTGCAGCAGCCCTACCATGGTAACCAGGGTGGAGGTGAGGGCTCTGATGTCCTCCCTGTACCCCCGATAGTGTTCCTCCTGCAGTACCTGGATCTCCTGGAACCGGGCCAGTACCGTCGCCATCGTCTCCTGGGAGCGGTTGTATGCTCCCATGATGGTGGTGAGGGCCTCGTGGAGAGTGGGTTCCCTGGGCCCGTCCCCCCCCTGTCGCACAGCTGCCCTCCGAGTTGCCCTGTTTCCCTGGGCCTCTGCCCCCTGGCCGGTGTGCCCACTACCACTGCCCCCAGGTCCCTGTTGTTGTTGGGGTGGTGGGTTATCCTGGGTGCCCTGTAGTGGTAGACACACCGCAGATTGACGCGCCCTGGAGACAGAGGCATGGGCCCGCTGGGTGGGAGCTGTGCTGGTGTTCCCAGAGGGGTTTGGGTCTGTAGTGGCCTGTGCCTGTGTGAGGGGAACCGACTGTCCAGAGGTCCCCGATGGTCCGGGCTGGTCATCAGTGTCCAGGTCGACAGAGCTGCTGTCATCGCTGACGGCCTCTTGGGTGGGGGGTGTGGAGAATTCTGGGCCCTCCGTGGCGGTGTGTTGACGGTCGGGTCCTGCAGGGGTATAGAGGTATGGTTATAGTTTCAATGTGTGGCATATGGGTGTATCTGTGGGTTCCCGTGTCCCCAAGTGCTGGCATTCGTGTGTGGGGGCTTTGGTGAGGGTGGCTTGTGGGGGGGATGTGTATATGCATTGGGCATGCTTTGGTGATGGGTGTCCATGCTTAGTGGACGCATGCAGGCCTAGGTTTTGGGATGTGTGGGTTGTGATGGTGAGACATTGGCAGGGAATAGGTGTGCTGGGGGTGGGGGTGAGGATGGTGGTGGGGGTGAGGATGGTGGTGGGGGTGAGGGTGGGGGTGAGGATGGGGGTGGGGGTGAGGGTGGGGTTCGAGGATGGGGGTGAGGGTTGGGGTATGATTTGGCATGCAGGTGGGGGGGAAGCAGTATTGAAGCTTCAACTTACCAGAATCCATTCCTCCGGCGACTCCTGCGAGGCCGTCAGGATGCAGGATGTTCAAGACTTCCTCCTCCCATGTTGTAAATTGTGGGGGTTGAGGTGGGGGTCCTCCGCCAGTCTTCTGCACGGCGATGTTGTGCCTGGATACCATGGAACGCACCTTCCCCCGTAGGTCGTTCCATCGCTTCCTGATGTCTTCCCGATTTCTGGGGTGCTGTCCCACAGCGTTGACCCTGTCGACAATCCTCTGCCATAGCTCCGTCCTCCGGGCAATGCTGGTGTATTGGACCTGTGTGCCGAAGAGCTGGGGCTCTACCCGAACGATTTCCTCCACCATGACCCTGAGTTCTTCGTCTGAGAAGCGGGGGTGTCTTTGGGGTGCCATGGAGTGGTGTGTATGATGTGTGGGGTGGAGTATGTGTAGTTAAGTGTGTTGAGTGTGGTGGTGTGTTGTTTTGTGTGTGGATATTGTGTGGGTGATGGTGTAGTGTGCCTCTGTGTGATGGTATTCTGTGATCGCTGATGTGTCTCTCAGTGCTTCTTTCTGAATTTTTGGTCGTAGGGGTTTGTGGGTGATGTGGGTGTGTGTTTTATATTGTATTGTGTGTGTGGGAGTGGTGTGTGTATGTGTATCAGGTGTGTGGAATTCAAATCGTCCAATGTGGCTGAGTTTTGTTCGTTTGTGTGTATTCTGACCGCGGCGGTGTGTACCGCCAATGGAAAACCGCGTTTGAAAGACCGCCGCGTGGATTCGTGGATCGTAATGGCATGGGCGTATTTCTGTTGGCGTGACGGTGGAGGTTTGGTCACCTCCACTTTTCCGCCGACCGCTGGTCTGGCGGTCTGTTGTGGCTGTCGGATTTTCGGAGGTTTGGCTGCTGCGGGTCAGAATGACCGTGGCGGGTTACCGCGACCGCGGCGGAATTATGGAGGATTTCTGACCGGCGGTAGGCGCCTTTTACCACCGAGGTCAGAATGACCACCAATGTGGGTTATTATAACTTTGGAGGAGGTGTTAATCCGTCCCAAAAGTGACGGAAAAGTGACGGATTTACCACCAGCCGTATTACGAGTCCATTATATCCTATGGAACTCGTAATACGGCTGGTGGTATATCCGTCACTTTACCGTCACTTTTGGGACGGATTAACACTCCTCCAAAGTTAGAATAACCCCCTAAGTAACTTAGGCCCATATTTATACTTTTTTAGCGCCGCATTTGCGTCATTTTCTGATGCAAAAGTGGCTCAAACTTACAAAATACAATTGTATTTTGTAAGTTTGCACCGCTTTTGCGTTAAAAGCAGCGCAAATGCGGTGCTAAAAAAAGTATAGATATGGGCCTTAGTCTTGGTTTGTGATATCTCCCCAACCTTTCCGGTTCCACTGCAGTTACTGTAGTCTTTCGCGTAGTAAAGGTCTTCTCTAACCACTCATTCAACTGTTGTACCGTAAAACCTTGCAATGAAATGTTCCCTGCATGCATCATTGGTGACTGTGAAGCATTCGTACTTATTGTCTGTGGGGTTAACACTCCTAGCCCTGCCTGTCTCATTGCCTCCAACGGTGCTTCAACTGGGCTAAGGTCTATCAAAGACCTTGGTTTTTCAACCGCTTGCTCTCCTGGGGCCATTAACTGGGGGGTTCCTATGGACCCTCCTCTTATTACATCTTTGGTCATTAATCCCTGATCACATACACCAGGCTTACCTTGTGCATACAATGGCACCGGTGGACCAACAGTAATTGGCAATGATATTGCAGCTGGTGTCTGACCTGGTCCCAAACCTCGTGGAGCAGCAACTCCAAAGGTCTGATTTTCTGAAGCCGGGGCAGGTATTAATGGAGGAGCTGCTGCTGGATTATACCCTGGTATCAGTTGTGGCTGCGGCTGGGGCAGCAATTGCGGAGTTGACTCAATTTGCACTAACCTCGATTTTGTATATATCGGGTCTGGCGGCACTATCAGATTTGTAGTAGTCTCTAGTACTGGGACATCTGGATAGATTCTCTGTATCTGCGGTGGAGGTTGCAACTGTATCTGCATGTCTGGCGCAGTGGGTACACTGACACCCTTCTGTATCAAACCCGTATCACTAGTCTGTACTGTATCAGTAACTCCCTTCTCCTGCGTCTGGTTCCCAGGACCCGCGCTAGTGCTCCGGACATTATCGCTTACCGCATAAGGTGGCGGGCGATCATGTAATATCTGATTTAGGAATTCTTCATCATCTGAATCATCTTCTTCTTCCCAAGATCTCTTAGTTTCTTTAGGCTTACTAGAGCCTTTGTCTGTTTTACTTGTGGCTTTCTTCCCCTGCATCTCATCTCCCTGTGTTATAGCTGGGAACAATTTTAATCTATCAACTATTCCTCGTCTCCACATTTTGCTCTCATTGTCCCACCTGGCTTCCGCTAAAGTTTTTTCTGCCCTTTTTATTCTTCTTTGGAATTTCTCTTGTCTCTGTTTAATAGCCATTAAATCCCAAATTGCTAAAGCCTCATACTGAGCTGGCCTCGGAGGTGGCTTCTGTACACTTAACATCCACCTTAAATTCTCTAGAACACTCGTATTGAACGTCCCGTGTTCCGGGAACGCCAAACATCCCTCTTTTTCTGTCAATTTGCGCCACTGTTTCATCCATAAACAAGGCGCGACACCTTTTTCCTCCATTACTATGTAAGCTGGAGTTCCCTCAGGCGGTGTAGGCTTCCCTTCATTCGCCATAATGTATATGTCTCCTTTCAGAGCACTCTTAAAAGCTTTGACAAAGTTCATCTTTACGTCTTTTCTTTTGTTGTATTTAATCAGAAAGTGACTTTAATTCCCAGGACACTCTTCACCCACCTTTCTCAAGCTATTGTCTCTCACGGAAGGCAGCCAATCCATGCGCGACCCCTCACGACAATTGACCTATCTTAGCGCGGCACCACTGATGTCACACTCACACACTGCAGCTGACAAAGTCTTGCGGCTCGTCTGCCCCTCCTAGATTCACCCCAAACTAATGCAAAAATTACTGCGAACATCTTAACAACAACAACACACAAATTTGCTGGTTTACTACAGGTAGGGTATCACATTCACTTCAGAACTTTACAGAGATTTCACTTGAAGCCTCGGCCGCTACTCTCTCCTTCTCAGTTCCCGCACCCGCAAGCAGAATTCGACCCGCAAATCCTACTCTCGACTTGTCAATGGTTCGTTCTAGTGCACTTTAGAACTTGCCAAATCTCCATCGAAGGTTTCATACATACAATTTGACTCAAACTCGACTTGTCAACCATGCCCGATTGACCTACTTAAACCTCACAAATTACAACATAAACCCAAGTGTCCCCTACACTTGTCAATATACTCCGGAGTCTTAGACCACGACGGGTCCGTACATGAACAACCAACCACGTGGATAATTTTGAGCACAAAGCGCCACACTCATATGAAGTACGCCGACTTCCCTACTCTCATACTGCGGAGTACGCCCACTCCTACTAAAACAACATTTACCTGGCCTAGATACACACAAACTTCACAATTCACCTGCAAAAATGCATAAGCTGAGCAAGCGCAAACCCTACACCATACATGCTATGACGCCGAGAACATTCCCAACTCACTTAGGCAGGCTCCGAGATCCCGGGAAAGTCATGGTGAATTTAGAAACACATCATACCTCCAATTTATCTCAGAAAAACAGTCTAAACAATAATTCTCCGTCCTAGGGCCCCAAAGGGCCAAACGGTCGCTCTGCTACCAGAACTGTTAACGCGTCCCTTTATGATAATTTATTACACATCAGGACTCGTTTTAGGCCAATTAATCTTTTGACCCAGTTGAGAGATACCTTAGGATGAGATAGCTAATCAATATGTCAATCAATACGTTAATAATGTCATCAATATTTATAGCAACAATACATTTTACTTTAGTCAAAGTCATTATTCAAATCAAGACGCTACCATGACCTTTCAGCCATGAATAACCACACCGATTTAGTCGAATTTTATGAGTTTTATTCCCTATTAATTACAGTCTAAAAGCAGATGCGTTAATCTCAATACCAAGAAACATAATAGCATAGTCACGATATGGCAACTTTGATAAGCTTTCATTAAAGCAAAAATCACAAACATCAGAACATAACATAGTGTGAACATAGGTCAAATTCAGCAGAGTGTCAATAATGCGTCAGTTCAACAAAGCATAGTCTCGGTCGTTTGTCTATTTGCGTCAGTTTTGGTGAACACCTGTCCTAACCACTGATTAACATTTGCATGTTGGGCTTCATGCAAAACAATTTAGAACAACAATTTGGAAAACATCTAACTATGGTCGCTGTCAAAAGTAAGCAGTTGGTACCTAGAAAGGAAAAGGAAACAGACAAATCACTAATGCATTGTCATAATTACCCTCCAAGGTTTAGGTCATCGCACAGGTTCAGTTTTCGTCCTCAGGACATCCGTCTATTCGCCATCAGTCAAAACTCAGCTCCGGGGCAAAAGGGCACTTTCCTCATAAGGAGGTAAAGTGTAAAAATGGACAATCTAAGGGCGAGGATGGTTTAAGTAAACCAACAAGTCACCAAACAGAGTGACAGAGTTTCTGGATAAAATCAATAGCATTCCCTAACCCACCTAAATGACTCCCCGTAACATGGGTTTTTATCACTTTTCCATTGTACATTCCCTCAATATTCTATTGGTAATCTGTTATACCCCACTATCTTTAACCTATCAGAAAATACATTAGGTAACCTAATTCTTCACCCCATATTATTTTACAAGTCTTTGATTGGTCTTCATAATTGACGTCTTCAGAGGTGGCACGTCCGGTATGATTTCATCTTTCTGTAATTCTTTGCACATCTTTTTGTCAGCAATTCCATTGTCTTCACCGGTTTGAATGACCTTGTACGTTACAATAATCTACACTGTTTCAGTTTGTTTTTTAACATTTATTTCATGAGCATGGAAAAGTATGTATGAGAATGGATCTAACATGGTTACATTTGTCTTCTAATTTGAAGAAAAAGAACACGCAGGGTCGTGTCCATTTATGAGTCAGCACACTGCAAAATAGGAAAATACATTTAATATGAAAGCCAAACAGCTAAACTTCGGCTCATGCTAACTTAAGGCCTATGGGGATTTCAGCACAGATTCAGTAACGCAGTCATTAGTACAAACTTATTTAAATACAATTTAAACATTTTAGTCATCATTATTAGTCTACGTATACATTGGCGGCCACTCCCCGTAGTCACATTTCAAGTGCACGTTTAAGCAAAAATTATTATTTATCATTGTTTCTATGCAGCATTATCACAAATTAATTCATAAACATTTCATGTTAATATAGATTATATAAGTTACGCTCTCTCAGCTGTATTATGAAGTCAAGCAGTTATTGACCGTTTGATTTCTGTACATGCTTTCTCTTCCTTTGTGCAGATTGCCACCGGGCTTCTGCAGAGAAATTAATTCTTCAGTCAAGTTAGTTGGCTGTCATGCATTTTGGACCAAGGCAGAGAAAAAGACTATGGGGGTCATTACAACATTGGCGGTAAAAGCCGCTTACCGCCGTGCAGAAGACCGCCAACACACCGCCGCGGCCGCGGAAATCCACCACAGCTATTACGACCCACAGCTTGGAATCCGCCATAATCCAGACACCCACACAAGTCCGCCACACCAAAGGTCAGTGATAAACTGTCAAAAACAAAACCTCCACTGTCATGCCAACAGAAATACGCCCACACTATCACAACCCACGAATCTATGCGGCGGTCTTTCAACCGCGGTATTCCATTGGCGGTACACAACGCCGCGCTCAAAATACACTCACTCTTACAAAACACAGCCACATTGGACAAGTCCAAATACACACACCTGATACACCTACACACACCACTCGCACACACCCAATACAATATAAAACACCCACCCACATCACCCACAAACCCCTACTACCAAAAATTCCGAAAGAAGGCCAGAGAGAGACATCACAAACAACTACCAAGCATCCACAGGCACAAAATACCATCACCAACAGAACGTCCACGCACCTCACACAACACATCACTACATATCAGCACACCTATCACCACACACACCACCCCACACATCACCCACACCACCCCATGGCACGGCAAAGACACCCCATGTTCTCTGAGGAGGAGCTCAGGGTCATGGTGGAGGAAATCATCCGGGTAGAGCCACAGCTATTCGGAGCACAGGTGCAGCACACCACCATAGCTAGGAAGATGGAGCTATGGCGAAGAATAGTGGACAGGGTCAATGCAGTGGGATAGCACCCAAGAAATAGGGATGACATCAGGAAGAGGTGGATCGACCTACGGGGGAAGGTGCGTTCCGTGGTCTCAAGACACGACCTTGCGGTTCAGCGGAATGGTGGCGGACCCCCACCTCCTCCCCCACAACTAACAACATGGGAGGAGCAGGTCTTGGCAATTCTGCATCCTGAGGGCCTCGCAGGAGTAGATGGAGGAATGGACTCTGGTAAGTCAAATCTTAACTATTACATCCCCCACCCTACCTGCATGCCATCACATACCCCCACCCTCACCCTCACCCCCATCACTCCAACTCCTCACAAATGTCCCAGTATCACAAACCACCCATCTCAACACCAAGCCCTGCATGCAACACCAAAGCATGGACACCCATCACCAAAGCATGGCCACTGCACATGCCCATACACCCCTTAAACCACCATCACACAAGGTCCCAGACGAGAATGCAAGCACTGGGGTACACGGTCACCCACCCATTGCACACCATGGCACACACAGATGTAATAAACATCCTTTTATACCCCTGCAAGACCCCTACCCAACGTCACCGGACAGGAGGGTCCACACATGTCCACACCACCAACAGAAGAGGCCCACAGTGATGACAGCAGCTCTGTCCAACTGGATCTAGATGACCAGCCGGCCCATCGGGGACCTCTGGACAGTCGGTTCCCCTCACACAGTCACAGGCCACTACAGACCTTCCTCCCTCTGGAAACACCAGCACAGCACCCACCCAGCAGGCCCATACCTCTGTCCCCAGGACATGTCAATCAGCAGTGTGTCCACCACTACAGGGAACCCAGGCTAACCCACCACCCCAATAACAACAGGGACCTGGGGGCAGTGGTAGTGGGCACACGGTCCACGGGACGGAGGCACAGGAACACAGAAGAACTGGGAGGGCTGCTGTGCGACAGGGGGAGGACAGGCCAAGGGAACCCACTCTCCACGAGGCCCTCTCCTCCATTATGGGAGCCTATCACCACTCCCAGGAGACGATGGCAACGGTACTGGCCAAGTTTCAGGAGACCCAGCGGCTGCAGGAGGCACAGTATTTGGGCTTCAGGGAGGAACTCAGAACCCTCAATTCCACCCTGGGCACCATCGTAGGGGTGCTGAAGGAAGTACTCAACACCAGGAGGGACACTGTGGCACAACAAGGGGCCCCTGACACTAGCATGGATGATGAACTGCCCACCACCTCCGCCGGCGCTAGTGGACAGGATGCCCCACCACAGGACCACCACACCAGCACCCCACCCCCTGCAGAGGGAGAACCACCCCATAAAAGGTCCCTGAGATCCAGGACAAAGACAGAGAACGATGCCAAGACCCCCGCCAAGAAATGAGACCACCCTGATTGTCATCCTTTTGTCCCACTTTGTCACCCTGTCCATCTTCAAACTGCCCCAGCTCCACTTCCTATGCCCATTTGGGCAATGCACCTGTGACACTAATAGACTGGATTCTGCCATGGACATTCCTCCACCACCCCCCTCACCATTTTACAACCCCCTCCAATATTGAGCACTTCAATAAACACCCTTGAAGCACAAAACAATCTGGAGTCAGTCTGTGATTTCGAAATTGTGTATTAGCAATTACAGTGACAACATGCTTTTTCAAATGTAATGTCAACATACCTATGTCACACAGCTCTAGTCCATGAGGAAACAAAGCAGATGTCACACAGTGGGACCCACATCTGTGAAATCGGAAGGGAAAGTGACAACTCAGTGGCCATACACTGGGTGAAAACGACAGACAGTAAAGAGGTAGTAGTGTTAAAGTACATGTAGTAGGCAGGTATGTACTCTTACCTGTGTCTCACTGGAAATATTGCAGGATCACCGAGTTCCTGTTGTCCATGTCTTCTTCTTCTGCTTCCTCGTCTTCACTGTCCACAGGCTCCACAGCTGTAACAACCCCGCCATCTGGACCATCCTCCTGCAGAAAAGGCACCTGTCGTCGCAAAGCTAAGTTGTGAAGCATACAGCAGGCCACGATGATCTGGCACACCTTCTTTGGTGAGTAGAATAGGGATCCACCTGTCATATGGAGGCACCGGAACCTGGCCTTCAGGAGGCCGAAGGTCCGTTCTATAATCCACCGAGTTCGCCCATGGGCCTCATTGTAGCGTTCCTCTGCCCTTGTCCTGGGATTCCTCACTGAGGTCAGTAGCCATGACAGGTTGGGGTAACCAGAGTCACCTGCAAATGACGAAGGACAACTGTTAGACACACATTAACCAGTAGGGATATCCCCAGACCCAGACAACCATTCCCACTGTCTTGCTTCCAGGTGCTCACCTAATAGCCACACACAGTGCCTCTGGAGTTGACCCATCACATAAGGGATGCTGCTATTCTGCAGGATGAAGGCGTCAGACACTGAGCCAGGGAACTTGGCATTCACATGGGAGATGTACTGGTCTGCCAAACACACCATCTGCACATTCATGGAATTATAACTCTTCCGGTTTCTGTACAACTGTTCACTCCTGCGGGGGGGGCCAAAGCCACATGTGTCCCATCAATGGCACCTATGATGTTGGGGATATGTCCCAGGGCATAGAAATCACCTTTCACTGTAGGCAAATCCTCCACCTGAGGGAAAACGATGTAGCTCTGCATGTGTTTCAGCAGGGCAGACAACACTCTGGACAACACGTTGGAAAACATAGGCTGGGACATCCCTGATGCTATGGCCACTGTTGTTTGAAATGACCCACTTGCAAGGAAATGGAGTACTGACAGCACCTGCACTTGAGGGGGGATTCCTGTGGGATGGCGGGTAGCTGACATCAGGTCTGGCTCCAGCTGGGTACACAGTTCATGGATTGTGGCACGGTCAAGCCTGTAGGTGATGATCACATGTCTTTCCTCCATTGTCGACAGGTCCACCAGCGGTCTGTACACCGGAGGATGCCGCCATCTCCTCACATGTCCCAGCGGACGGTGCCTATGAAGGACAACAGCGAGCACAGAGTCAACCAACTTAGAGGTACGTACACACAGCTTACACAGAACACGAATCATAATCCGAAAAGTGGCCTGTATGTGTGTTGAGGCTAGGCGTGGGTATGTGTGACGCAGTTAAAAATTAAGCCATGTGGGCCCCTGAAATGGCGGCTGCCTGACCTCTAAAGTGGGACAATGGGATGTGAGGTAACTGCGCTGGCGTTGTACACCGTCGCGGTAGGCGGTCGAACACCGCGGCACAATGCTGCATTGGTTAACATTGGACCCTATGGGTCCCAGGAGCCAATGACGATGTACGCCGGCGGTGACGGTATGCACCGCCGTGGACGTGACCGCCATTTTCTATCTGGTCAATCACTCGATACCTGATCTTCGACAGGAGAGGACCTACACTGCAAGTGCTGCTGTGACCTCGGTCTGGAAGAGACAATGGCTCGAGTGTCTGGGGAAAGGGCCCCTGCCTTCACATCGGAGGAGTTGGAGAGACTCGTGGATGGGGTCCTCCCCCAATACACGCTACTCTACGGTCCTCCAGACAAACAGGTAAGTACACTGGGATCATGCTATATGGGCTATGCCTGTGTGGAGAGGGGTGGATGAAAGATTGGGGGGGGGGGTATGAGGCGCAATTCTGCATTGGTTAACATTGGACCCTATGGGTCCCAGGAGCCAATGACGATGTATGCCGGCGGTGACGGTATGCAACGCCGTGGACGTGACCGCCATTTTCTATCTGTTCAATCACTCGATACCTGATCTTCGACAGGAGAGGGCCTACACTGCAAGTGCTGCTGTGACCTCGGTCTGGAAGAGACAATGGCTCGAGTGTCTGGGGAAAGGGCCCCTGCCTTCACATCGGAAGGGTTGGAGAGACTCGTGGATGGGGTCCTTCCCCAATACACGCTACTCTACGGTCCTCCGGACAAACAGGTAAGTACATTGGGAGCATGCTGTATGGGCTATGCCTGTGTGGAGTGGGGTGGATGAAAGATGGGGGGGAATGAGGCGTGAATGAAACGACGATGAATGCACGTGCCACATGGCAAGGGTAGGGATGGGGGCCAATGACTGTGACGGTGCAGTTGGTAATAAAATTTCTATTCCCCCTGTACAAATCATGTAGGTCAGCGCCCACCAGAAAAAAGATATTTGGCGTGCCATTGCTAAGGACGTCCAGACCCTGGGGGTCTACCACAGACGGAGAACCCACTGGCGGAAAAGATGGGAGGACATTCGCCGCTGGAGCAAGAAGACAGCGGAGGCTCAGCTGGGGATGGCCTCCCAACGTGGGAGGGGTGCCTGTCGCACCATGACCCCCCTGATGTTCAGGATCCTGGCGGTGGCGTACCCGGAGTTGGATGGGCGCTTGAGGGCATCACAGCAGCCACAAGGGGGTGAGTGCACTCTCATCCTGCTGATTTTGCGCACAGTGGAGGTGTCTGGGTGGGGGAGGTGGGCTGTGGGTTTCCCTAGGCCAGGGCGAGTTTAGTAGGCAAGGTCCCTCCGATAGGCAGGCCATGTGGTACCCCACCCCACCTCTGTAGAGTGCCAAGTACACCTAGTAATGCCCCTGTGTCATCCATGTGTGCAGATGTCGTCCATAGCCTTGTAGGCCATGTCCCAGGGATTGAACAGTGGAGCCCAAGAGCGCTGCATAGTGCAGGGGGCTTCTGCGTCTGTCGTGTCCGCCAACGGTAGCGGTAATGCATGCACTCAACATGTCTTTCTTCTGTTGTCCCCCCCCCCTTTTTGTGGTCTCCCTGCTCTTGGGTGCATTAGCATCATCAGGCGGAGGAGCAGTGGCACCGGAGCAGGAGGGAGCTGCATCCCACATGGCCCTGGAGGGCGAGACAACGGACTCGGAGTTCACCAGTGGGACGGAGGGTGAGGGGAGCTCCACAGCGGGGACAGGTGCTGACACCAGTGACACAGACTCGTCCTCTGATGGGAGCTCCCTTGTGGTGGCGGCACCATCTGTGCCCCCCGCTTCTACAGGTACAGCCGCCACCTCCCCTACCAGAACCACCCTCCCAGCAGCCCCTCAGCCTTTGCCCCATGCTGCTCACCCAGGAGGGTGGGCATCACCTTCGCCCCAGGCACCTCTGGCCCTGCCCCAGTCACCCCTGCTGCCCTCAGTGAGGAGGCCATTGACCTCCTCAGGTCCCTCACTGTTGGCCAGTCTACTATTTTGAATGCCATCCAGGGTGTAGAAAGGCAGTTGCAACAAACAAATGAATTCCTGGAGGGCATTCATTCTGGTTAGGCGGCCCTTCAGCGAGCTTTTCAGACTCTGGCCTCAGCACTGATGGCAGCCATTGTCCCCGTCTCTAGCCTCCCCCCTCCAACTTCCTCCACTCAGACCCAATCCCCTGTACCCCAGCCTATCCCAAGCACACCTTCAGACCAGCATGCACACACGTCAACACACAAGGGAAGCTCAGGCAAACATAAGCACTACACATCCCACAGACACTCACGCAAGCATAACACTCATGCAGACACACCAACATCCACTGCCTCCACTGTGTCCCCCTCCTCCTCGTCTCCCTCCTCCCTCCCAGTCTCGTCTACCCTCACACCTGCATGCACTACATCTACAGCCACTACTGCCATCACCAGCACACACACCACCACACCCCGCTCACGTGCAGTCACCACCCCCACTACCATTCACACGTCCCCTGTGCCCTCTCCCGGTGTGTCTGTGACGCCACCTCCCAAGATGCACAAACGCAGGCACACACCCACCCAACAGCCATCCACCTCACGACAGCCTCCAGCGCATGCACCTTCACCCAAAGTCACCAAACGAACACCTCCTACAACCTCTTCCTCCACTCCCAAACCCCCTCCAGCTACCCGTCCAAGTGTCTCCAAAAAACTTTTCCTGTCCAACCTTGAGCTCTTTCCCACACCTCCCACACCCCGTCCGTCTCCTAGGTCCCGAACTAGCACCTCAGCCACAACATCTCCGGGACCAGTGGTGCCTGTAGTCATCGGAATATGGAGTGCACCGGCCACCAGGGCAGCCAGGGTGGCATGGAGCCACAGTACGGACAGTCCCCCACCTGTCAAGCATCAGAAGTTGGCCAGTGCCTGGCGGGAGAGGGTGAAGACTCAAGCCACCAAAGCCGCTCCCAGGGGTCCCGGTGGGCGTGTGGAGTCAGCTGCGACACCTTCCAAGGTGGGGAAGGGCCACAAGAAACCCGGCAAGTCTGGGAAGAGCAGCACGGCGGAGAAGACCGCCATCATCCCCGCTGCCCAGGAGCCACCGCCATCATCCCCGCTGCCCAGGAGGCCACCGCCAGCACCTGTCCTGCTGCCCTAGAGGCCACCGCCATCATCCCCGCTGCCCAGGAGGCCAACGCCAGCACCTGCCCTGCTGCCCGGGAGGCCACAGCCAGCACAAGCCCCGCTGGGCTAGAGAGGACCACCAGCACAAGCCCCGCTGGGCTAGAGAGGACAGCCAGCACAAGCCCCGCTGGGCTAGAGAGGACCACCAGCACAAGCCTCGCTGGGCTAGAGAGGACCGCCAGCACAAGCCCCGCTGGGCTAGAGAGCCAGCACAAGCCTCGCTGGGCTAGAGAGGACCGCCAGCACAAGTCCCGCTGGGCTAGAGAGGACCGCCAGCACAAGCCCTGCTGGGCTAGAGAGGACTGCCAGCACAAGCCCCGCTGGGCTAGAGAGGACCACCAGCAGATGAGTCATTGCAGAGGAACCCGCCGCCTCAAGCACCGCTGAACAGGGCACCGCCGCCTCAAGCACCGCTGAACAGGGCACCGCCGCATCAAGCACCGCTGGCCCATGAGCACCAAGGGCACTGCCGCTACTGAGTCCATCATAAGCAGGATGAAGCACTCTGGGCACAAAGCCCCCTCCAGAACCAGTGGAGACAGGCATCCACTACCTTTGTCCTTAGCAGGATGAAGCACTCTGGGCACAAAGCCCCCTCCAGAACCAGTTGAGACTGTCATCCACTACCTCTGTCCTTAGCAGGATGAAGCACTCTGGGCACAAAGCCCCCTCCAGAACCAGTGGAGACTGTTATCCACTTGAGAGACTGTGGCTTTGCACTCCCCAGGATATAGCAGTGGGCAACCCACCCACTGTAGAGACTTGAGAGACTGTGGCTTTGCACTCCCCAGGATGCATCAGTGGGCAACCCACCCACGGTAGAGACTTGAGAGACTGTGGCTTTGCACTCCCCAGGATTGAACAGTGGGCATGTGGCCCCCTCGTGGATTTGGCGTCGTGCACTCAACCGGCTGAGGTGCCCCCCCTTTCAATCCCCCTGAGGTGCCTGTTTTCTTGCCCTCTGATGCCCCTGCAGTGTTCTCTCCGTCATGGTCGGGGATCTTGTGTGGGCCTCGCCCATACCGTGATGGTCCTGTGTTCCACGGACTTCATTGGAGCACTACCTGGACTACTAAGCTTGGTTTGTATTTTGTTTATAGTGTATATATATATTTTTGTGTACTTGATTTTAATATATTACAATGGTTACACTCATTTGCTTTTGTCTTTACATTCTTCCGGGGGAGTTCGGGGGTGTAACTGTAATGTATCATGTTGTATTGGTGTGTGTGTTGGAGTGGGTGAGGGTGGGGGTGTAGCGTGTGTGTGTCCCTGTTTTTTCCCTCCCCCTCCCCTATGTCGTAGGTGCAGTACTCAGCGTTGTCTTCGCCGCCGGCATTCATGCTCCTGGTAGAGGAGCAGGAAGATAATGGCTGGCAGGATGTGCAGCTCTGGTTCCATGGCGTCCGGATTCCTCGTGGGGTGTGTAGAGGTGAGCGTTTTCCCTTCGAAGTCCTGTTTCTGCCGTGTTTTTGTTTGCGGTGAATCTGCCCCGGAAAAGGTGGCGGATTGGTAGGTTGTGATACTGTGGGCGGTACTTTGTCTTCCGCCTGTCTGTTGGCGGTGACCGCTGCGCTGTTTGTTTGTACCGCCGTGGCAGTCTTAGTGTTAAAGTGGCTGTCTTTGTTGGCGGTTTCCGCCACGGTCGTAATTCCAATTTTTTTACCGCCGGCCTGTTGGCGGTCTTACCGACGCTTTAACACCGTCCGCCAGGGTTGTAATGACCACCTATGTATTGGTAGGACTGCCTTAAATAAGGGGCATCCTCCCAATGCACTGACGGTGGTTGCTCTATGGTAGATGATCTGCTGCGACTCAATGTGCACTGGCAGAACCAGTAGAGGTTCAGTGGCATACAATCACCCATTCTCCATCTCTAAACTGAGCATAAGAACTGTAGGTTTGGTAGTGGGATGGCTGTACCACTTTGCAACTGTGCCCTTGCTATTCCACTCCATGAGCAAGGCCCTTTCTTTCCATTTTAAGATGTTTTGCTGAAGCAGCAGTGTCACAGGTGAAGGGTTTTACAACAGGGGTGGGCATAAATCATGTGATTCCATGAAGTGTAATCATGCAGAATTGCCAAAAAATCTGTGAAATTATAAATTATGCAAGAAGAGTAATTTAGCACTTTTTTTCTTAGTATAAAAATGCCCCCTTACATCCAAAATCAACATGAATAACTAAGAAAGAGCTGTAAATGCAACCGAACATGAATAGCGAGCACAAGCAGCCACTCCTGCTCACTAAACTTTGATTTGGGGTAGGATTTCCTCCCAAATTACTCCCGGCATTAAGCGCTAGTTTCTCGATTCAAATGCACCCTCTGGTAGTGAGGATGAATTTTGTGCTACGAAAATAGAGTTAAATACAATAAACATAAACAGAAGTGTGAGCTGGACTCTTTTGCTCGCTTAATGTACTCTTGCTGTAAGATTTTTTTTCCCCCAATTACTCTTCATTATGCGAGCAGGCTTAATTGCATTATTATCAGTAATTCTGTGTCAAAGATTAATATAGAATTTCTGAAATTACCCTGATTACTCAGGCTTAACTGAAAGTCCACCCACGCCTAGTTTACAACATAAAACTGTATTTTCATGTTCACTGTTCAGAAGAAAGACGTAATAATTCGAAGCCTTATTTAAAGCCTGCACATAACTTTCCATGTATTTTTTTTAATTAACTAATAGGAACTGAATACATGAGCAGCAGGCTCATAAAATGTTTCTTGTCATACACTTTTAAGCATTCATTAGTATAGATGTTTATATTTAAAAGCAACAGATATTTAGGCTTTATGATTATTCATTTATTCTGGGCTTTCGGTTAAACATGTTCATAGGAATGGTTACCTATACTAACATAATGTTTTTAAATACATTTTAATTTTAAACCAATACTCATTCAAGTATCATGGTTTGTTAACGCTTTAACCGTGCAGCTCAAGCGTTTATGGTTAATGCACTTTAACAGTTACCTATGAAGGGAAAACCTCTGTTCTTAAACAGCACCTGGAAGTAGTAGTGAGAGTGATGGCACTATACCGATCATGCAGATGTCCTGCAAGCCACTCAGCAGTTCTTTTTTCTGCAACACCAAAAGTGCTTACTTTTCCTACGGGCAGCCGTGCTTGTCACTGAAGTCGTGGACAGGAAGAAAAAGACTCGGAATCGAGTGGTCTTCCGGCGCTTCCAGTGGTCAGAAGCCGGGAGCCCTGCGGAGAGCAGGCTGCTGGCAAAGGCTCTCCCATCCCGACAAACTCTAAAGGACCCCTAATTCTTCAAAAGTTTCCGGATATGGTTGGTGCAGCTTCAAAGCTCCTCGAGGTTTCAGTGCGCTCTACTCAGTACATAATCGATCAATCTATCACGGTAACTAATTGAAATATTCATTTTTAATTTCAGGATGTAGGTCGCCCGTTCCTCGCAGGTATTAATTGCATGTTTAGCTGGGAATACAAAATAATTGTGTTCCAGACACACAGCAGAGGATGGTTCGATATATAACAATTTCCCTACCCCAGGTCGAACACGTTGTGTACTCAAAGCAATAGCTGCAAACATGGCCTGTATTAGAATGTAGCTGACATAGGCACGGGTATTTCAAGGATTTTGTGGCCCCTCGTCGGCGCAGCTTTAAATGTATGGCCCAGTTTCGGATCTTTCTTGCCCTCTTTGGCCAGGTCACTGACAGTGCCACACTTGTCCAAATTATTATTTACATCTAATATTCCGGGATTGTTTTCAATATTGTAACACAGCAGCAGCTCACCAATTTTACTGCAAATAATCTCTGTGACGCCCTCCCATTTCTTATATGTGAACGTTTTTATGGATGTCGCATGAAACAAACACATTTTCTGAAAATTGTAATAGATGCTCACACATCACCCAGAATGAAGAGAAAACGATATTTAAAACAATCTGTTTAAGAATTATTCGAGGTCATCAGGGCAAGACTATCTGCAGAACAGAGCTGACTCTATCAGGGTGGCCCCTGAAAGGCTGAGGTCCCTGGACCAGAGACCCCTTTCCCGTGCGTTAAAATAACTGCACACAGGGCCGTTTGCAGTGGGATTCGCAATGTTACCTCCTTTCACCAGCCTCGGTTCTCTGGTCCTAAGAGTTATTATTGGCTAACCACCAGGGAGCCACTGCGAAGAAGTTCCGTGATGTGTTACAGCATGCCAGCATCTTTACGGCTGGTCCCCAGCCTCTTTCTCCTCCGCTGCCTAGCTGCTGACCAAGGCTACACTTGGTAAGAAAATACCTTCTTGCGTTTCACACTAAATCTTCTGGAGCAAGATGAGAAAAGGAAACGCAGGCGGCTTTTAAAATTTACCATCAGTCGGTCCAAAGGGCATCGGGGAGAACTTATAAATATTATTTTATTGTCGGAATGATGGGTTTACAGAATTTTATCTGCAAAGGAATGGCCACTGTCTAAATCTGCCAGCGAGTGAGAAAATGACCCATGATTTAATGAGAAAACATCCATGGCTATTCGATAGACGCTGGTGTGCCCAAAAAGAGGTCAGCATCTGAGTAACTGCGGCATCTGACTTTTTTATGTAATTTATTTCCAGATAAAATTCACTCAAACTCACGTCTTAAAACGTGGACAATGCAGACGTCGAACTGGTCTGGCGTGTGGAAAGTCACAAATATTAGTTACATCGTAAAACATTGTCCCTGGCGCCCAAAGTACAAGTATCAGACTTTTTTTTTTGTGTTTTCGTCTCCCTTGGAGCCCGTGTTTACAGCATGAATGTCACCAACGTGGGCCATGTGTCTGGTGTGTCTGGCTATTTGTGCTCTGGGCACGAACCATGGTCCGGCTACAGTTTCAGTGCCTGAGGAAGACTAAGCTTTTGTGAGTCACAACATTATGACAGTGCCGCCAATGCTGTAAAATCTCAGATTTCTAATGGATTTCTTATATGATACCTATTTATCAAACTCTAAAATCCTACTGAGTCCACTTAAATAGGATTTCGGGGGGAATGGCGAGAAAAATGTCTAAGAACAAAAATTAAACAGATGTTGAACTATAGGCCCATATTTATACTTTTTTAGCGCTGCATTTTGACGCAAAAACGGCGCAAACTCACAAAATACAATTGTATTCTGCAAGTTTGCGCCGCTTTTGCATAAAAAAATGACGCAAATGAGACGCTAAAAAAGTATAAATCTGGGCCATAGTGTCTAACGGCCAAGGGTCGCTAGGAGTGACAGGGCACATTTACTATTTTTTCATGCAGCTCTGCATTGCATAAAATGTAGAGGACACGGCCTCTTCCAGAACAAAATACCACGCTTAACTTATTTGTAAACTTTTCCCACTTTGTGTGAAGTGCAGTCCAACAGGAGAGAGTGAGAAAGCACTCCCCCAACATCTTTGCCGACTGGAGTTTCAGCTTTTAGAGTAAATCTGGAACCATAGCTAGCCCTCATGTGGCTCTTCCCATGAATTGTCTTATCTGCATCTCTTTCCCAGATATTTGATGGATTTAATATTTGACACTCATTTTCCAAACTCAATGAGATCCACTGAAAAACTAAACAAATAGCACACATGGTTTACAGGGGGCATTGTTACTACGTACGCAGTTTCATGATGGGAGAACAAACTTTACATGAGAGGCAGTCATGACCAGTGCAAGGAACTTGTACAGGATACATTTACCGGTTTGTTTTGGTGAAAGATCATCAACAGTAAAGAATACGGAAATCAGGCACGATGTGGAGAGATCTTTTGTAGGGACTCTACTTGTCCTGAAAACATAAGGGAGATGTTTCTTTCTACTTTCCAGATGCTGTAGGTGCATGGAGTTCCAAACAACAGCTACACTGAGCAATGCTTGAATATGCTCTGTAATTATTTATTTTCTACATAATATTGTAATTTTATGGTATCCTGGGAATGATGATACGTACAAAAAGAAAAACAAGCATTGGCAATAGGTTTCATCCATGCAAGAGATATGGGGGGTCATTCTGACCTCGGCGGTAAAAGCCGCTTACCGCCGGTCAGAAGGCCGCCACAATACCGCCGCGGCCGCGGTCAGCCGCCACGGACATTCTGACCCACAACTGCAAAACCTCCAAAAATCCGCCCTCCACTGCAGTCCGCCACATCAGCGGCCAGCGGTAAACTGGAGAAGACCAAACCTCCACCGCCACGCCAACAGAAATACGCCCATCCCATTATGACCCGCAAATCCATGCGACGGTCATTCAACGGCGGTATTCCATTGGCGGTACACCCCGCCGCGGTCAAAATACACACACCTTTACAAACCCCTACCACATTGGACAATTTGAAAGGCACACACCTGAAACACATACACACACCACTCCCACACATCCAAAACCATATAAAACACACACCCACATCACCCACAAACCCCTACCAACAAAAACCAGAGACGAAGGAGAGAGAGACACATCAGAGAATAGATAGCCAGACACACAGAGGCACACCACAACATCACACACACCACATAGAAGCACAAAGCACCACACACCAACACACACATCATCACATACACCACCCCACACCTCATACACACCACCCCATGGCACCACAAAGGCACCCACGCTTTTCGGACCAAGAACTCCGGGTCATGGTGGAGGAAATCATAAGAGTGGAACCCCAGCTCTTCGGCTCACAGGTACAGCACACCACCATAGCAAGGAAGGCGGAGCTCTGGCAGCGGATCGTGGACAGGGTCGATGGTCTCGCGACACAACATCGCAGTGCAGAAGACTGGCGGGGGACCCCCACCCACTCCACCCGAATTCACAACATGGGAGCAAGAGGTACTAAACATCCTGCATCCTGATGGCCTCGCTGGAGTACACGGAGGAATGGACTCTGGTAAGTACAAGGCCAACCACTTCACCCCCCCCCCCAGCATGCTAACCCCCACCCTCACCCCCAACCCCCCAGCACACATCCTCCCTGAGAATGTCTCTCCAGCACAACCCACCCAACACCAACCCCTGCATGCCATCCCAAACTATGGACACCCATCACCTAAGCATGACCACTGCACATACCCATCCCCCCCCACAAAACACCCTCACAACACCTCCCCCAAGGGAATGCCAGCACTGGGGGACAAGGGCACCCATAAAACGCAAGCTAATGCACACACAGAAACAATAACCATACCCTCTTACCCCATGCAGGACCCGAACGACAACACACCGGTCAGGAGGGACCAGAAATGTCCATCCCACCCCCGGAACAGGCCCCTAGTGATGACAGCAGCTCTGTCGACCTGGAACCTGACGACCAGCCCGGACCATCGGGGACCTCTGGGCAGTCGGTTCCCTTCACCCAGACACAGGCCACTGCAGACCCAACCCCCTCTGGGAACAACAGCACAGCTCCCACCCAGCGGGCCCATGCCTCTGTCTCTAGGACAGGTCAAGCAGCGGTGTGTCTACCACTACAGGGCCCCCAGGGTAACCCACCAACCCAACAACAACAGGGACCTGGGGGCAGTGGGAGTGGGCACACCGTCCAGGGGACAGAGGCCCAGGGAAACAGGGCAACTCGGAGGGCTGCTGTGCGACAGGGGGGGGAGGAGAGGCCCAGGGAACCCACTCTCCAAGAGGCCCTCACCACCATCATGGCTGCCTACCACCACTCACAAGAGACGATGGCGACGGTACTGGCCAGGTTCCAGGAGATCCAGGCACAGCAGGAGCAACGCTACATGGGGTTCAGCGACCAACTCACCAACATCTCAACCGCTATGGGGAGCATAGTCCAGGCCCTGAACCGCATAGAGGACACGTTTCGGGACCATGTGGCATCACACAGGGCCCCTGTCACTAGCCAGGAACAGGAACAGCCTACCACCTCCGCCGGCGCTAGTGGACAGGAGGCCCCACCACAACGACAGGCCACCAGAACCCCACCTCCTGCTGAACAACAACCACCCCGCAAAAGGAGCCTGAGATAAAAAAAAAACGACAGAGTAGGATGTCAAGACCCCCGCCAGCATCACATACCCCCTGAAGTCCTCCCACTGTTCCACATTGCCACCCTGTCAAACCTTGAACTGCCCCTGCTCCATCCTGCCACAGGCATATGGACAATGCACCTGTGAGACTGAGAACTGGACTCTGCCATGGACATTACTCCACCCCCACCCATCACTGTTTCACTATCATGTACCAATATCTATGCACTAATAATAAATCACACATTGCACTGAAATCAATCAGGACTCAGCCTGTCTTATTTACAAATGTATGACACATTACATATCAATTACGTATTATTAACATTGTGAATTACACATACCGAGGTAACTTAGCATTAGTCCATGGGCCAACCAAGCCGAGGTCACGCAGTGGCTCATACAGCACAGAAAAGGGAAGGGAAAATCAAACATCATGTTTATAGTTCTGGGGGGAAATCGACAAAGTTGAGATGCAGGAGGCTTTCAGGAAATGTAAAATGGCATGGGTGATTATTACCTGTGTGCTAATGTAAATACTGTTCTATTACTCTGTCCCTGTTGTCTGTGGCTGCTGTCATCACTAAGGGCCTGTTCCGGGGGTGGGATGGACATTTCTGGTCCCTCCTGACCGGTGTGTTGTCGTTCGGGTCCTGCATGGGGTAAGAGGGTATGGTTATTGTTTCTGTGTGTGCATTAGCTTGCGTTTTATGGGTGCCCTTGTCCCCCAGATGACATGGCCACTGTTTTCTGGAATGACCCAGTTGCCAAAAAATGGAGGACTGACAAAACCTGCACCAGAGGGGGAATCCCTGTGGGTTGGCGGATGGGGGACATCAGGGCTGGCTCCAGCTGGGCACACAGTTCATGGATAGTGGCACGGTCAAGTCTGTATCGAAGTATTATATGGCGTTCTTCCATTGTCGACAGGTCCACCAGCGGTCGGTACACGCGAGGATTCGTCCTTCTCCTCGCAAGTCCCAGCGGACGGTGCCTAGGAAGGACAACATGGAGCACAGAGTCAGGCAAACCACAGGTACGTACAGACAGCTTGCACAGTTAAAGAATGGCAATGGGTTGAAAGGCGTGTATGTGTGGCAATGCAAGGCCTAGGCCTGTGTGTCGCAGTCAAAATTAAGCCATGTAGGCCCTTGAAATGGCGGCTGCCTGACCTGTGAAGTGGGACAATGGGATGTGAGGTCAATGCGCTGGCGGGGCACACCGTGGCGGTAGGCGGTCGAAGACCGCGGCGCAAAGCCGCATTGGTTAACATTGAACCCTATGGGTTTCAGGAGCCAATGACGATGTGCGCCGGCGGTCGCGGTACGCACCGCCGCGGTACGCCCCGCCACGGGCGTGACCGCCATTTCCTAGCTGATTGATCACTCGAGACCTGATCATCCACAGGAGAGGACCTATACTGCAAGTGCTGCTGTGACCTCGGTCTGGAAGTGACAATGGCTGCTGCGACTGGGGAAAGGGCCCCTGCCTTCACGTCTGAAGAGTTGGAGAAGCTCGTGGATGGGGTCCTCCCCCAGTATGCGCTACTCTACGGTCCTCCAGACCAACAAGTGAGTACACCGGGTGCACATGGAATGGGCTATGCCTCTGTGGATTGGGGTGGATGTAAGTTGGTGGGGTGGGGGGCGAATGAGGAGTGCAACGCACGACAGATGAGAGCATGTGCCATATGGCAAAGTTGTTGGGGGGGGGCCAATTACATCTAACATGCAGGTCATTGATGATTTCCTCCTTTCCACCCTGTACATGTCAAATAGGTCAGCGCCCATCAGAAGATCGAGATTTGGCATGCCATCGCCAAGGAAGTCCGGAACTTGGGGGTCCACAACAGACGGGGCACCCACTGCTGCAAGAGGTGGGAGGACATCCGCCGCGGAACAAGGAAGACCGCAGAAACACTGCTGGGGATGGCCTCCCAACCTAGGAGGGGTGCCAGTCGCACCATGACCCCCCTGATGTCCCGGATCCTGGCAGTGGCCTACCCTGAATTGGATGGGCGCTTTAAGACATCACAGCAGACACAAGGGGGTGAGTATCAGCACATTCTCATATCTTTCTGCGCAGTGGAGGCGTCTGGGTGGGGGAGGAGGGTTGTGGGTGACATTAGGCCAGGGCGCTTTCTGTAGTGTAGTCCTCTCCCTTAGGCATGGCCCTGTGCCCCCGGCCCCCACCTCTGTAGGGTGACAAGTACAGCCATTGATGGTCCAGCATCACCCATGTGCGCGTTTGACGTCTCTTGGCCTGTTGTCCTAGTCAGTAGTACTGAGTAGTGTACCCCGAATGCGCGGCTTAGTGCATGAGGCTCCTGTGTCTGTCCTCTCCGCCAACGGTGTTGACATTGCATGCACTCAACCTGGTCTTCTTTTTTCTCCCCCCACCCTTTCTCTTCATCTTCTTGTGCATGTGTGCATTAGCATCATCAGGCGGAGGAGATTTGGCATCGGAGCACGAGGGAGCTGCAGGACACAAGGCCCCGGTGGGCCCAGGAACAGACACCGAGGGCACCAGTGATCCGGAGGGCGAGGGGAGCACCACGACGGGGACCGCTGGTGAGAGCAGCGACACGTCCTCGGATGGGAGCTCCCTAGCGGTGGCGGCAACATCCGGGCCCCCCGCCTCTACAGGTACAGCCGCCACCCAGCGCACCAGCCCCGCCCTCCCAGCAGCCCCTCAGCCTACGCTCCGTGCCCGCTCGCCCAGGAAGGCGCGCGTCTCCTTCGCCCCAGGCACCTCAGCCCCTGCCCCTGTTGCCCCTGCTGCCCTCAGTGCGGAGCTCATTGACCCGGTGAGGACGCTCATTGTTGGGAAGACGACCCTTTTGAATGCCATCCAGGGTGTGCAAAGGGAGGTGCAACAGAGCAATGCGTACCTGGAGGGCATTCATTCGGGTCAGGCTGCCCATCAACGAGCGTTCACTGCTCTGGCCTCAGCACTGACGACAGCCATTGTCCCTGTTTCCAGCCTCCCTCTTCTTACTGCCTCCAGCCTGTCTCTGTCGCCTGTTCCTCAGCCTATCCCATCCACACCATCTGACCAGCCTGCACACACCTCAACACCCAAGAGCAGCTCATCCAGACACAAGCACCACAGATCCCACAAACACTCACCCAAGCAACACCCAGATGCAGACATTCCAACAGTCACAACCACCTCTGTGTCCCCCTCCTCCTCGTCTCCCTCCTCCCTCCCTGTGACGTCTACACTCACACCTGCATGCACCCCAACATCAGCCAGTGCTTCCATCACCACCTCACCCTCCAGTACAGTCCACACTCGTGCAGTCACCACCCCCACTGCCATTTACACGTCCCCTGTGTCCTCTCCCACTGTGTCTGTCACCCCCTCTTCCAAGACACACAAACGCAGGCAGCCACCCACCCAACAGCCATCCACCACACGTCAGCCTACAGCACCAGCACCTTCACCCAATGACAGCACACCTGACTCTCCTACAACCACATCCTCTTCCTCCACTCCCATCACCACTTCTCCTACCCTTTGCCTTGGACCTAAAAAGCTTTTCCTGGCTAGTCTTGACCTCTTTCCCTCCGATGAGCTCCCCCCTCCATCTGCAAAGAGTCCCAAGAGCACCGCAGCCACCACCAGCCCAGCTTCGTGTGTCACTGTTGTGCATGGGATCTGGAGTCCACCCTTTGCCAGCAGTGACACATCGATCAGCAGCAAGGACACGTCCAGCCCCCCCCCCCGGCAAGAGGACCCGCAAAAACAAGGGCCGCCGTGCGAGGACTGACAGGGCTGCCCCCAAGGAGCAATGTGCGGCCACTTCACCAGCCACACCATCTAGGGGAGGCAAGGGCCCGAGAGCCCCATCAAAGGAGCGGAAGGGCAGCAGGAGCGCGGAGAAGGTGGACCCCACATGTCACATCCCAGCTGGGAAGGAGGACACTAAAGAGGCCAGGAATCCGTCCCCGAAGGGTCCAGAAACGTCACGGGCCGAGGGCGACTGAGCAGGGAGTCCAGGCCAGGTCTGGCTCCCTTGACCTGCTGGATGAGCACCGCTGAACAGGGCCCACCGTGGAGAAGAGCACCGCTGAACAGGGCCCGCGGTGCAGAAGAGCACCGCTGAACAGGGCCCGCGGTGCAGAAGAGCACCGCTGAACAGGGCCCGCCGTGGAGAGGAGCACCGCTGAACAGGGCCCGCCGTGGAGAGGAGCACCGCTGAACAGGGCCCGCCGTGGAGAAGAGCACCGCTGAACAGGGCCCGCCGTGGAGAAGAGCACCGATGAACAGGGCCCGCCGTGGAGAGGAGCACCGCTGAACAGGGCCCCGCCGTGGAGAGGAGCACCGCTGAACAGGGCCCCGCCGTGAAGATAGGCACCGCCCGCTGAAGAGGGCCCCGCCGTGAAGATAGGCACCGCTGAACAGGGCCCCGCCATGAAGATAGGCACCGCTGAAGAGGGCCCCGCCATCTCAAGGACCGCTCCGCTGGGCCCTTCTTCTCAAGCACCGCTCCGCTGGGCCCTTCATCTCAAGCACCGCTCCGCTGGGCACCGCCGTCTCAAGCACCGCTCCGCTGGGCCCTTCTTCTCAAGCACCGCTCCGCTGGGCCCTTCATCTCAAGCACCGCTCCGCTGGGCCCTTCATCTCAAGCACCGCTCCGCTGGGCCCTTCTTCTCATGCACCGCTCCGCTGGGCCCTTCATCTCAAGCACCGCTCCGCTGGGCCCTTCATCTCAAGCACCGCTCCGCTGGGCACCGCCGTCTCAAGCACCGCTCCGCTGGGCCCTTCTTCTCAAGCACCGCTCCGCTGGGCCCTTCATCTCAAGCACCGCTCCGCTGGGTCCTTCATCTCAAGCACCGCTCCGCTGGGCACCGCCATCTCAAGCACCGCTCCGCTGGGCCCTTCTTCTCAAGCACCACTCCGCTGGGCCCTTCATCTCAAGCACCGCTCCGCTGGGCACCGCCGTCTCAAGCACCGCTCCGCTGGGCCCTTCATCTCAAGCACCGCTCCGCTGGGCCCTTCTTCTCATGCACCGCTCCGCTGGGCCCTTCTTCTCAAGCACCGCTCCGCTGGGCCCTTCATCTCAAGCACCGCTCCGCTGGGCACCGCCGTCTCAAGCACTGTTTATGGTTCACTGTGCCCACCATGCCTCCTCCTTGACCAGTGGAGACTGTCATCCACCTGATGGACTGTGGCTTTGCACTCCCCAGGATGGTACAGTGGGCAGCCCACCCACTGTAGAGACATTGAGAGACTGTGGCTTTGCACTCCCCAGGATGGTACAGTGGGCAGCCCACCCACTGTAGAGACATTGAGAGACTGTGGCTTTGCACTCCCCAGGATGGTACAGTGGGCATGGTGGCTCCTCGTGGATCTGGCATCGTGGACTCATGTGGCTGTGGTGCCCCCCCCTTCCCTTCCCCCTGAGGTGCCTGTAGTTTTTACATCTGATGCCCCTGCAGTGTTCTCTCCAAAGGACTCAGGTCTCCTGTGTGGGCTTTGCCCTTGTTTCTCAAAACTTTGGCCCACGGACATGATGAATTCGTAGGATGTGCAGGACTTGTTACTTCAGTTATACACTGATGTGTATATCATTTGTTTTCTTGTAAATATCTTTCATGGTTGTACGATAATTTTCAGGAGCTTTTTGGTACATAAATATTTATTCCAAATTTGATTATGTCATAGCATTTTTCAGGGGTGTTTGGGTGGTGTCACTGTGGCTTGTTGCTCTGCATTGGTGTGTACATAGTTGGGGGGGGGGGGTCGCATATGTGTGTGCCCGTAACCTTTCGTCCTCACCCCTCCCGTGTGTCGTAGGTGCAGTACTCACCGTTGTCGTCTGCACCGGACTTCGTACTCGTGGTAGATGAGAAGGTAGACGAGAGCAGGTAGGATGTTTAATTCGGGTTCCATGCTGTCCTCCTTCCTCCTGGAGTGCGTAGTGGTGTGCGTTTTCCCGTTCGTAGTCTGTTTCCGCCGTGTTTTTATCAGCGGTGCTCCCGCCCCGGAAAAGGTGGCGGATTGGTGAGTTGTGATAGTGTGGGCGGTACATTGTCTGCCGCCTGGCTGTTGGCGGTGACCGCCGCGCTGTTTGTTTGTACCGCCGTGGCGGTCCGAGTGTTAAAGTGGCTGTCTGTGTTGGCGGTTCCCGCCAGGGTCAGAATTCCATTGTTTTGACCGCCAGCCTGTTGGCGGGTTGGCCGCCGCTTTAACACCGACCGCCAGGGTTAGAATCACCCCCATTGGCTTTGCCAATGTGTTTTAGTCATGTTGTTCACTAGTGTGGCTGCTATTCAGCATGGCTAAAAGTTAGTGGCATAGAGGATAGTGGCGTGGAGTGTTGTAGAGTGGAATGGCGAAGAGCGGAGTAGAGTGTTGTAGGGTATAGTGGTGTAGAGTGCAGTGGCACTGATTGCAGTAGTACTGAATTCAGCGACGTACAATGTAACATCATACAATGCAGTGGCATAGATTTGAGTGGTTAATAATAGAGTGGAGTGGTGCAGTGTGGAGTAGTGCAGAGTAGAGTGGCACAGAACAGAGTGGCACAGAGTAGAGTGGCACAGAGTAGAGTGGCATAGAGTGCAGAGGGGTAGAGTAGAGAGGCAGAGAGTGGTGCTAAGTGGAGTGGCATAGAGTTGATTGATGCAAAGGGTAGTGGCACAGAGTAGTGTTAAGTGGCCATAGAGTGCAGTGGAATAGAGTGCAGAGTAGACTTGAGAGGCATAGAGGGCAGTGGTGTAGAGTGGTGCAGAGTAGAGTAGCATAGAGTGGTGCAAAGAAGAGTATAATGCAATTGAGTGCTGGGGCATAAAGTGCCTTGGCGTACAGTGTATTGCACAGTAGAGTGGCGGAGAGTTCAATGACAGAGTGCAGTGTTGCAAAGTAGAGTGTCAGAGTGCAGTGGTGTAGAGTGGACTAGAGTGGTGTAGACAGCAGTGGCATAAATTGCTGTTGTGTATAGTGCATTAGCGTAGACTGCAGTGGTGAAGAATAGAGTGGCATAGAGTGGTGTGGTGCAGAGTGGAATAGAGTGGCATAGAGTGCAGTGGCATACAGTAGATTTTTTCAGAGTAGAGTGAAGTGACGTAGAGTAGAGTGGTTCAGGGTAGAGTGCAGTTGTTTAGAGTGGCATAGAGTGTAATGGGGTAGAGTAAAGTGGTGGAGAGTGCAATGGCATAGAGTGCAGTGGTGCAGAGTAGAGTAAAGTGGCGTACAGGGGATTGGCGTAGAGTTCAGGGGCATAGAGTGGAGTGTTACAGAGTAAAGTGCACTGGCGTAGAGTGTACTGGCATACAGCGCAGTGTTGAAGATTGGCATAGAACACAGTGGCACAGAGTGGAGTTGTAAAGAGTAGGTTGGTGTGGCCTTGACTAGAGTTGTGTAGAGTGCAGTGGTAAAGAGTGAAGTGGCGAAGAGTGCATTGGCATAGAGGACAGCATGAAGTGATGTAGAGTGCAGTTGCGTATAGTGGTGTAAAAAGGACTGGTGCAGAGTAGAGTGCAGTGGTGTGGAGTGGTGCAGAGTAGACTGGAGTATTCATGGTGTGGTAGCACACTGCCATTACAGGCAACACATTTTTAATTGGAATGATCATTACATTTGCACAGACATACAGTTTTACTAATAAAACTATACAATGCACAGGCAAAAATGTGTAGAAACTGCATAACCTAGTTTAATGATTTGTTTTGATCATATTAAAGTATTTGTTTTCAATACATTTCAGAAATAACAAAAATGTGCTCCATTCATGTGTTCCTAATTCTGATATATTCTGAAATACTTACCCAGTTCATTTAAATATTGTCATGTGCTAGAAAAAAACTCTTTTCCATCCCAGTAGCCAGCTAGATTGCCACATAAATCCTTTCAATTTGAAGTCAGAGAAAGACAAGTAAACACGCACCCTTGGAAGACAACGCCTGACATTTGACCTCAGTCTTTGATTGCATAGCAAATGTGATAAGATAAGAACAAGATTTTAAGGGCTGTTAACAGAAAGACAATTCATGGAAGAAAACTGTAAACATAGTTTGGGCAACAGGAGGGAGGAACTGAACCTAGAGCGCATAAAGCAAATAAAGTCAGCAAATGGAAAGCCAGAAAGTGTGAGTTACAAACTACAAAGCCAATGGTAATCAACAAGTGGAATGCACTCCTAGGACAACGTTCTAAAAGTACCCAAGATGTCTTTAGCAAACCAGACAGCTGAGCTGTCCGGTAGGCTGCGACCTAATAAAGCACAATTTAGGATATATAGCAGAAACAGTAACCAGGCTTTCAGAATCTCTTTCAGAGAGCCATGGGGCAAGCAGGAGCTACTGGGCCCAACTGCAGGGTTTGTGCTCTTTTATCCACGGTATCCAATGGCCCAACTTACTATGGGTCCTGAGCAGCAGGGTTGAGTGGCCCTTCAGCACTTGAGTTTCAGTGGTAGCATGGGTTGAGCAGTCTCAGTCTACTCGGGGAATGGGGGAATAGCAGGAGGAGGAGTTAGGTGCAAGGGGAACACAGACTCAAGACTCACAATACATCCAGCAATCCCAATAAATGAATGTCCAGTCACATACTAGCTTTTATGAATAAGGTAATATTTATACACAAAGTGAAATATGACACAAAAACAACATAAACAAAGGCCACCACTCTAGTGTTGTCTGGGCACAGCCCTGAGTCCCACTTCCTTGTCTACTAGCAATGGGTATTCCCTATCTACGATAGACAACATTCAGGAAAGGCCCGCTACAAGTCCAGGTCTTATTAGTCCCATTATAGTTTTTTAGAAATCCAAGTGTTCTAGCGCTATGAGGCAGAGCAAGATCCCCCTGGGCTTGCTTACCAGGTGATCAGTCTTACCCACTCCCACTGATGTTGTGATACAGAGGACACCAGGCATGTTCAACACTCTGGTGTTGCAATGGACTGGAACAAATGCTGGCATTAACTGGATATCTCTAACACAAAAGGAGAAAGAGGCTGAACATGGTCCCACATCTGCCTCTAGAAATACAGATATCTCATCACTGCAGGCCAGGCAGTTGGTGGCCCACGGTGCTCCTTTGGATTATGTAATAAGTCCCTCTGATCCCACTGGCAGGTTGGGCACAGTAACAGCTTCGGATGCTTCAGTCAAGGCTCTGGGCACGCAAGTTATAATATGCTGCTTTCTTGTTGACACATAATGCAGCCAACCTTTTTTGGCTTACTGTGCACCAGGATGATGGCCCTTGCTCTTCATGGTGGCCTTCTCTGGCATACAGGGTCACAAACTTTAGTCTGCACACAGGCAACAGCCTGACTGGTGCAACAACATGCTTTCTTCACGGCGGCCCACTCTGGCATACAGAGTCAACAACTTTAGTATGCACACGTGCATCAATGCAATAAGTGCAACAGCCGCTTTCTTGCCCCTTGCTATGGAGATCTACTCATCAGGATCACCCACTGGACCTTGCTCCCTTTAGGCCCTTCCCTGCTCCCGGCGGGGTACGCTAGTCTTAGCAGGTAAAGAGGTACTGGTGATCCAGGCTCCAAGGCAGGTGGTCATGATTTCACTGGGTAAAATTCCCTAACCCATCTGGGAGACTGGCAGACCTTAACCCCCAGTCCTGGTCACACACCCTCCTTCTGAGCTTCTCCATTTCGAAGTGCAGCCCAAGCTGGCTCTTGACAGTAGACCATTTCAAATCTTCCTGCTCCCTTTATTATAATCTATTACCAGGCAAAAAAAGCGATTTAGTGTTTCATGCTATTAAGATGTTCATGTTGCAGGAAGTGCCACCTTTGAAGTGGCGACTCCTCTGTCCAATAATTTGCCCAGGAAGCAGGAGCAACTCTAGGCTAAAGAGCCCCACAGCACAGGCCATGAGAGTTATTCGCGGATCATACGTGAATGTCTGCTTCACTGATATGTCCAACAAAAGTTTACAAAGATCCAAGTCCTACCCTTTATGATTTTCTTATCAGTCCTATCTGCTTCCTGAGATGTGCCCAAGCCTCATTGACCAGTGACCTTTTTAGAATCAGAAAACCCTTTTGAAGTGCATCAGACAACCTGCTGCTCCCCCCCAGCACCCCTGCTTGAGTGTGCCTTTCTCCCAGCTCTCAGGAATGTAGCAAACCACAAACCTGTATGGGGAACACCTCCACCTCTATATGCCTTCCTCAAAATCCTGGGCTTCTTATATGATAGCAACAGGCCTCCATGTATTGTACCAATCCCAGGCACACATACATCACAGCCCCCCCCCCCACACACACACACACGTGCGCTACATGCTAACACCATGTGGGACAAAGGTTAGTTAAGCATAGAGTAGTGGAACTTTACATGAGTGGGCCTGTAGGCCCCTCCCCATTCACGCAGGTTAAAAAAAGGCCTGTTCACACTTCTGATCATCTTTACTAAAACATGGCTTCTGCCACCATCATGCTCATACTACTAAAGTTTTTGGTACTGACAACAGCTCTTGATCAATTATGAGGGTAGCACTTTGGGCTCCCCCCCCCCCCCCCCAGCCTAAACAAGTCCACAGTATGAGACCGGCCTAGGTCATGGAGCACTCTCATGATCTGTGTTCACATATGACCAAATAAAAGTACCAGTGATCCATTTATTATTGCAGCTTGGGCACTGAAGGCAGGGGGTGCACACCTGTCACCATGTGAGGGACTTTTCTACCCCAACACATGCCAATGAAGTCCAGTTAGATTGGGTGGGCTTAATTTCTGTCTTTTTTGATTGGAGACCTTGCAAAAAATATTCAGGCAAAGGCTTTTTTAAAAAAAACATTTGGATTCTGAAGTAGGTCAGTTTAGTTCTGCTATAGGCTTTGGACTCAGTATTCCCAAGGAATTAGAAGTGGGGGAGACAACAAATTAATGGGGAGAGCCAAGCCAAGGGTCTGGCACGAATCTTAGAGCCTGTGAGTGAGCCGAGCCCTGAACATTTTTGTTATGTAAATCATAGACTAATCACCACATAAAATATGATAAGGTCACTTCAACATTCGAAAAAGTATTTCTTTAGCATGTGGAAGATTTGACAATTCGTCCCATAATACCATTCCACTGGGAAGTGTTTTATTAAAAATTATATTTTTTAAACAAAAATTATTAGTGAAATAAGAGGCAAGACAACTGTCATGTAAACAGCGTCCATGGCCAAGATTATTATAAAGCAACATTCCTTATATTAAGTTTTTGTTTTTAGCTCCTTGTTGGCCTTAAGGCAGTTTTTATACTGCTCAAACTCAACCCAAAGATATAGGAGCGCTTTACATAGAAACCTGTTACTTTATACAAGGTCGTCATGCATTGTTTATAAGGATGGAGAGATGTGATTTGCCGAGAGTCACAAGATATTGAGCAGACGCTGCGTCTCAAACCTGATTCAACCAAGTACATAGTCAAACGCTCTGGGACTAACGCTACATCCAGGGCACGGCGAGGGAGGGAGGCAGTCAGAGGCCACTAAAAGCTCGGCTCATTATGAGCTCGAAGTTCCAAAAGGACCTCGAGGTGAGTCAGGCTTCGGGCTCGAGGATAGCTCGAGCTTTTAGTGGCTGGTCCACCTCTACAAAGAATGCCCTATATGTTTCTGTCAGTTAAAGGGGTGGTGTGTAATCAGGTGCAAATATTTTGACTGAAGGCTTCTAGTAAGGTTGCAGTGCGGGCAGAGTTTACAAACACAATAGGCCTTTGTGAAAAATACAGAGTGTGTTTAATTCAATCATAGCACCCTTGTGAAGCTAGCATTTTGCTCTTCTGGTTGGAATGTGCAGCTCCAGCATTGCTACAACACAATGTAAATCAGCAGCCTTACGTTGCCACCACTAGATAGCAACAAATAATACGGAAAGTCCAGAACAACAGTCTTTTTCCTAATGCACGGTGAGCGCCCCATTCACAAAATGCATTCTATCTGGAATGTCAAGCAACATTAGACCATTCCTGTATTTGTTTTTTGTCCAGTGCCTTATTTAAGAAAAAAATCTCCCTCATGTTAAAAATAAAAAGCACTAAAGACTTGCCTACTAATTTATCACCCAAGCCTTAAAGTACAATTATATTACCATTACACCATTCAGTGGTACTCATTAGGTCAATCTTGAAAAGATGGGATAATTAGTAGACCTGCTACGATTAAAGCATCTGAACCTCAAGATCCACACTGTGTTTTTAAGCAGATTAATATATCAACTAACTTATCTTGCCTAAATGTCACCACTTTAGCTATTTTGGTTGCTGGCTGGACATTAACTAGCAGGACCAATGCACAAAAAACAAAATAGAGTGAGAAACTGCCTAATTAACCAAAAATGTATATAGGTGTGTTAAGATTCACCCTTACTTTAAGAACGTCAATTTCCCATTTGTAAAATAATACAATTGAATATCAAAGCAGAAGGTCCTTCTAAATGTTCTACACAAGGAGTGTAGGTGTATGTGTGTGCATGTGTTTGCCATAGACCACCATTTTGTGTGTGTTCTCCATGCCATGTGGTGGGTGGCCATTTTGTGTAAGCTGTGTCCATAGGCCTGCATGTTTTGTTTGTTGTCCATGACTCCTTGCTTCTTGTTGTTAGAACTTGGGGCCAGCAGGTATTTTTGGTAGGAGTCAGTGTGCTCTTGTCATAGGCCTGCATGTGTACTTTGTTTCTTTGTTGTCCATGCTGCCATGCTTGTTGTATGAACATGTGGCCAGTGACCATTTTGAGTAGTAGTCCGTGTGATTTTTCAATAGGCTTGCATGTGTTCTTTGGTGTCGATGTCTCCTTGCTTGTAGTTGTTTCAACATGTGGCCAGTGGCCATTTTGTGTAGCCAACCAGTGTGCTTTTGCCATAGGCCTGCATGTGTACTTTGTTGTTCATGCCTTCTTTCTTGTTGTTGTTTGAACATGTGTCCTGGGACTATTTTCTGTAGCCAGTCAGTGTGCTTTTGCTATAGGTTTGCATCTGTTCTTTATTGTCCATGCCTTCTTGCTTCTGGTTGTTTGAACATGTGTCCAGTGACTATTTTCTGTAGCCAGCCAGTGTGCTTTTGCTATAGGTTTGCATGTGTTCTTTATTGTCCATGCCTTCTTGCTTGTGGTTGTTTGAACATGTGCCCAGTGACTATTTTCTGTAGCCAGCCAGTGTGCTTTTGCCATAGGTTTGCATGTGTTCTTTATTGTCCATGCCTTCTTGCTTGTTGTTTGAACATGTGGCCAGTGGCCATTTTGTGTAGCCAGCCAGTGTGCTTTTGCTATAGGCCTGCATATATTCCTTGTTGTCCATGCCTTCTTGCTTATTGTTCTTTGAACATGTAGCTGGCAGCCATTTTGTGTAGCCAGCCAGTGTGTTTAATTGTTAAGCCATATTATTGGGACAGTGATAAAAGAGGGCTACGGCATTTGTTTTGTCCATTTGTATTACCTTATTCCCTGATATCATTTTACTGTGCTTGAGGATCACTGTAGTATGTATGTACAATGTGTACATAATATCATATGCATTTTTTTGTTTTCTCCTGCACCTCCTTGCCTCCCAAAGGATTTCTTATAGTCCACACTGAGACACCAGCAATTTCCTTTCTTTTCATTATTTCCCTGCATCCCCTGCCTGCCACAGGTCTCTTAGACCATAGGTGTACACCGGCATTCACTTTTCTAAGGATTATTATATTTTCCCTGCACCTTCTACCTGTCATAGTTCTCTTAGGCCGTAGGCATACGCCAGCATTAATTTTTTAAGTATTATATCATTTTTCCCTGCATTCCATGTCTGCCATAGGCGAACAACAGCATTCATTTTTTTAAGGATTGTTCCATTTACCCCTGCATCCCTTTGCTGCCATATGTATCTTAGGCCAGAGGCACACACCAGCATTCATTTTTTAAGGATTTTTCATTTTTCCCTGCACCTCCTGCTAGCCACAGGTGTCTCACCATAGAGGCACATCTGTATGTTGTTATCCTAACTGAAATATTATGCTATGGTTTGGATCTGATTGTATACACTATTATTGTTAGTTATTTGGGATAACGTAACTAAATTATATTGTTTGTATGTATAATTCAAACTGCAAAAATTACACGTTTCTCTTGTTTTTCTTGTTTGTGTGATTTTAGGTGCACAGGAGACATTTCCCACAGTACTGCCAGAGAGAAGGCTGGCACAAAGTGATACCACACCATCTGAGTTCTCCTCTGCTTCCATTGGTGCAGCCAAGTGCCAACTGACAGAGCTTGAAGATGGCCCCAAAGAAAGGTGTTACTGCCAAGAAAGTGGCCGGTGAGAAGAAGTAGTAGCAGACTGCCACCACTGGCGTGCCACCCTGCACCTTTTTCAGGAAACTTGGTGTGCCTTCTGCACAGTCCTCCGGGCAGCAAGCTGGGAGCAGCACTCCAGGATCAATGACACCACCCCACCCCAAACTAAGCCTATTCCGATGTCTCTCAGTGAGGCAGCCACTGTAAACACGGCTACAAGCAGTGAGTCTGAATAGGATTTATCTCAGCCGCAAAGTTCCCAGTCATCGCAGGAACATGAGCAAAGTGAATAACAGGAGCCAGAGCCCACAACATTTCTTCCTGAAGTAGGAGCAGAACAGGAGGTTGAGCTGACTGCTGAGTAAGACATAGCTCTAGAACCATTGGCTTCCCAATCTCCTGCAAGAAAAAGAAAGGATACTCTATCTTCTTCTCATAGCCCCCTTCTGATTATCTGGACACTGGTTGGGCCCCTCCTGAGTCTGAAACCCGCCACAAGAGACAAGGGAAAAGGAAAGTTCCTGAAAGCCTTAGAATTATGGAAAGTGACAGAGATGAGGACAAGCCAGTGATTGTCTACATGAAGGTAGGCCATAGGACACCAAGATTACCCCTCCTATTCGACTTGCTCAGAGGGATGTGACACTGGTTTCACCACCACCAACTTCCATATTTCTACGACCCTGCTGACACTTGCATCCACCACTACCTCAGAGTACGTACTGCAGAGAGGCAAACAACACATCCACCTACCTCCAGTTCTTCAGGTATTGTTAGTGACACATTAACCACTTCTGTGCCAGGGACGTAATGGTTACATCCACCAGCACAGTGCTCCTGTGCCAAGGACATAACCATTACGTCCTGGCACACCACCCCCTCTAAGGCAGAGATGGAAGGGGAAGCCCTTCCCCTCCCACCCGACCCCCCCAGTGATGTCTGATGACATCAGCACGCAAACGTGCGCTGACCTCATCAGAGGCCACAGCCCCATCGTGCTGGAAGCTCAGCTTCCAGCGCGATCGAAGAGAAATGCAAAGCATTTCTCTTCCGATCATGTGATGGGGGCCTGAGAGGCTTCAAAGGGAAGGAAAGGAATTTCCTTCCCTTTGAAGTCTCTCAGAGCATTTCAGAAGCCAGATCGTGAAGCGATCTGGCTGCTGAAATGCCCACTAGACACCAGGGATTTTTTTGTAAACAGAAATTGGCATAAGGGGAGCGACCCCTTGGGCAAGGGTCGCTCCCCAGGGGGGCAATTTTTTTCAAGGCCTTTCCTGCCCCCCCTGGGGGCAAATCAGCCTATTGTTATTAGGCCGATCTGCCCCTAGGGGGGCAGAAACCTCTAGGTGGCAGGGATCATTTTTTTTTTTTTTTTTTTAGAGGTAGGGAGTGACCCCTTAGGCAAGGGTCGCTCCCCTGGGGGACGAATTGTATTTAGGCCATTTCTGCCCCACTTGGGGGCAGAACGGCATATTTTTATTAGGCCATTCTTCCCCGAAGGGGGGCAGAAATCACTAGACACCAGGGATTCTTTTTTCATACTTGCACATAAGGGGCGCAGCCCCTTGGGTAAGGACCACTCCCCAGGGGGGCAACATATTTTTAGGCCTTTTATAATTAGGCCGATCTGCCCCCTGGGGGCCAGAAACCCCTAGACACCAGGGATATATTTTTGTTTACGTTTACTTTTGTTTTTTATATATGGGGAGCGACCCCTTAGGCAAGGGTCGCTCCCCTGAGGGGGGCAAATTGTATTTGGACCATTTCTTCCCCTCTTGGGGGCAGATCGGCCGATTTTTGTTACGCAAATCTGCCACCAAGGGGGGCAGAAATCACTAGCCACCAGGGATTTTGTTTTGCGCCAATTTCACGCAAGGGGAGCGACCCCTTAGGCAAGGGTTGCTCTCCTGGGGGAGCAAATTTATTTTAGGCCATTTCTGCTCCCTTTGGGTGCAGATAGGCCTATTTCTATTAGGCTGATCTGCCCCCGGGGGGGGCAGAAACCACTTAGGCACCAGGGATTGGTGTGTGTGGATGTGTGTTTTGTTTGGAGGGGGCAGCCCCTTGGGTAAGGGTCGCTCCCCATGGGGGCACATTACTGTTGGCCATACCTACCCCCCTGGGGCAGATTGGCCTATTTTTGTAATGCCCATCTGCCCCCAAGTGGGGCAGAAAGCACACTAGAGACCAGGGAAGATTTATTTCTCCAAAATAAGCAGGTGGGGGCATGGCCATACCCCCACCCCAAATAAATGGAGCCAAAGTTGTTCTGCCTACCAGTGGGCAGATGGGGCAATTACCCCTGATCCACACCCCGGGGGGGGCAGAAAGTCTACTAGACGCCAGGGAATTAAAAAAAATAGTGGGGTGGTGACTACCAACCAGTATGGGCCTGGTTATGCCCCCACCCAAACCGAAGGGGGTAACAGTTTTCAGCTCTCCCCTGCACACTAAAACATCTTATCCCATGGCAAGCATGGCAAATTATTATTTTGGGTTTTGGTTTTTATATTTGGGCCATGAGAGGTTGGCTAACTCTCCAAATCGTCCCACTTGGAATGGTGAGGGCTGCACTTTATGGATTTTGGGACGCTGCCATGTAAAATCCACAAGACCTAGACACATCTGAAAACTAAACATCTGGGTGATTCCAGGGTGGTGTGCTTAACATGCACCCCACACCATTTTCTTACCCACAATGCCCTGCAAACCTTCAACTTTGCTGGAAATTGCACATTTTTCCCAAATTTTTGTGATGGAACCTTCCGGAATCTGCAGGAATCCACAAAATTCCTACCACCCAGCATTGTCTCATCTATACCGATAAAAATTCTGCTCCACTGGTCAGCCTAAACATTTTTTTTTTCAAACTGCCCTTTTGGACCCGCTTTGGTTCCCCCTCAATTTCGACATGTTTTTGGCTCTTCCCTGTCACAAGCACTTGGCCCACCTACACAAGTGAGGTATGATTTTTACTGTGAGACTGAGAGGAACGTTGGGTGGTAGGAAATTTGTCCCGGTGCGGTGATCTCACACCGAAATGTGGGAAAAATATGATTTTTTAGCTACGTTTGAGGTTTGCTGAGGATTCTGGGTAAGAAAACAATGGGGGATCCACGCAAGTCACACCTCCCTGGACTCCCTCGGGTGCCTAGTATTCAGAAGTGTCTGGTTATGGTAGGTTTCCCTAGATGGCTGCTGAGCCCAGGACCACAAACGCAGGTACCCAACGCAAAAACAGGTAGTTTTGTATTTGATAATTTTGATGTGTCCAGATAGTGTTTTGGGGCATTTCCTTTCGCTGGCAACAGGCCTACCCACAAAAGTGAGGTACCATTTTTATTGGGAGACTTGGGGGGAACGCTGGGTGGATAGAAATTTGTGGATCCTCTCAGATTCCAGAACTTTCTGTCACAGAAATGTGAGGAAAAAGTGTTTTGTTAGCCAAATTTTGAGGTTTGCAAAGGATTCTGGATAACAGAACCTGGTGAGAACCCCACAAGTAACACCATCTTGGATTCCCCTAGGTGTCTAGTTTTAAAAAATGCACAGGTTTGGTAGGTTTCCCTAGGTGCCGGCTGAGCTAAAGGCCAAAACCCACAGCTAGGCACTTTGCAAAAAACAGCTCTGTTTTCTTTGGGAAAATGTGATGTGTCCATGTTGTGTTTTGGGGCATTTCCTGTCTTGGGCGCTAGGCCTACCGACACAAGTGAGGTACCACTTTTATCGGGAGACTAGGGGGAACGCTGGGTGGAAGGACATTTGTGGCTACTCTCAGATTCCAGAACTTTCTGTCACCAAAATGAGATGACAAAGTGTTTTTTTTGGCCAAAATTTGATGTTTGCAAAGGATTCTGGGTAACAGAACCTGGTGAGAGCCTCCAAAAGTCACCCCATCTTGAATTCCCCTAAGTATCTTGTTTTCAAAAATGTGCAGGTTTGGTAGGTTTCCCTAGGTGCCGGCTGAGCTATAGGCCAAAATCTACAGCTAGGCACTTTGCAAAAAACATGTCAGATTTCAATGTAAAAATGTGATGTGTCCATGTTGTGTTTCCTGTTGCGAGCATTAGGCCTACCCGCGCAAGTGAGGTACCATTTTGATCGGGAGGCTTGGGGAAACACAGAATAGCAAAACAAGTGTTATTGCCCCTTGTCTTTTTCTACGTTTTTCCTTCCAAATGTAAGACTGTGTGTAAAAAAGACATCTATTTGAGAAATGCCCTGTGATTCACACGCTAGTATGGGCACCCCGGAATTCAGAGATGAGCAAATAACCACTGCTTCTCAACACCTTATCATGTGCCCATTTTGTAAATACAAAGGTTTTCTTGATACCTCTTTCTCACTTTTTATATTTCACCAAATTAATTGCTGTATGCCCGGTATCCAATGGAAACCTGTTGCAAGGTGCAGCTCCTTTATTGGCTCTGGGTACCTAGAGTTCTTGATGAACCTAAAAGCCCTATATATCCCTGCAACCAGAAGAGTCCAGCAGACGTAACGGTATATTGTTTTCAAAAATCTAATATCGCAGGAAAAAGTTACAGAGTAAAACAATGAGAAAAATGGCTGTTTTTTTCACCTCAATTGATTTTCTGCAGGAAACACTTGTAGGATTGTAGCCGGTTGTCAGGGAACCCGGCTCATGACGCCTCTGAATGGCGTCTACTGCGCGGCGTTCGCGGCAAGGAAGACGGCTTGCCCTGTTGCCTGGGCAACAGAGACGCCGGAACCTCCCGCCGGAACCCGGATATCCGGGTTCCAGAGAAACCAGAAAAGGAGGACGGACTTCCCCAAATGGGACACACAGAGGACGAAGAAGACGCTGAGGAGACAGGACGAGAGGAGGACGGAGAACGCACCGAGGACGAGGCACGGAAGACGAACAACGATGGCAGCAGGATCGGGAACCACGCGGTTCCCAAGAAAGCAACGAGCAGTGGGGAAGCGAAGAGAGCGAAGATACGCGAGCAGACCGCCACGCCCCAGGAGGGACGTGGCTAGCAAAGGTACAGTCCGTTTTAAAGGACAATATTCTTAGGAAATGCGAGGGTTACAGAAGGAGGGGAGGGTAGGAGGACGGTACGGGAGGAGCGAGGGGAGAGGCTTGGAGGGAGAAGGGAGGGGACGTGGGGGGATAAAAGAAAGGCAGGTGAAATTTAAATGTCCTACAATCAAAGTGTTATAAAAAGCATGTGAAACAAGAGATGTTCACGGGGTGAAGTACAGGGAGGTGACTTTGCACACTCATTTTTACATAATACTACTTGCACACCAGGAGACATTTCTCTCTCTCTCTCTCTCTCTCTCTCTCTCTCTCTGCCCCTCCTATCCACTCCAGCTAAGACTGTCAACCTATTTAAGCCTGACTTACCTTCCTTTTTCGTTCCTCTTTCCGGTACGGCTGGGGAGTACTGCAGACCATCTTCGCCGGTCAAGAGGGGACCTGGGAAACGAGAGAGAGAAGAGTCACTCTATGGGAAGGAGCACCCTCCCTTCTACTCTATTGGCGAACCTAAAGACTATAAGAACTATAAATAAACTCACGGTTTCACACTTAATCAAGCATCTGAGTCCTTATTATCACCTGGCCCACTGTTACAATGGTGTCAAAAGTAGGACTGTGAAAGGTGATAAAAGGAGAACCATAAATAGGAAACCATGGGGGAAAAACCAACACTGGAGGACATGATACAACAGCTAGCTGAAGGACAACAACACCTTCAGCTAGTATGGGAGGCACATCAGAGGGAGGCGAAGGAGGACCGGGAAGCCTTGCAGAGTGCACTAAAGAGCCAAGCCACAATCATGGCCAATAACCAATTAGTGCATGAGACGGCCCTCCAAAAGCTTACGGATACCATCGCAGCTAGTAAAGTCCACCCCAATGTACCTAGCTCTGTCCTGCAGAAGTTCCAAGACGGTGAGGATCCTGATGCTTTCTTCACTAATTTTGAACGGGTAGCCTCCTCTGCCCAATGGCCAGAAGAGCGTTGGGGTCAGTATATCGCACCGCTCTTAACCGGTATCCTCCAAACAGCATATCAAGCCTCCAACCCGGGCGGTACCACACCCTACAAAGAGATCAAACGAAGTATATTGGAGCGAGTAGGCCATGATTCTGAATATTACTGCATCCGCTTCCGGAAGGTCAGGTGGGGGCAGACAGAGGATCCCCGGACCTTTTTATTTTAAAGTCAAAGACCTCGGTTTGCAATGGTTGGGACCTCTAGGGACTGAGAGGGAAGATATCATAAAGGCAGTAATATTAGAACAATATTTGGAATCTCTTCCCTCATCCACTCAGAGCACCCAAATGTTAATACTGACTTGGCTGTGGATTTAGCCTGTGCCTACCATAGGTCGGTTGACTTCAAGAACCATAGCCCTAAGATGTCACCAAAACCAGCCGTTGTACCTGTCAGGATTTTTTTTCAGAAACCCCCAGAAGAGACAGTCCCTCCCAGACTTGGAGAAAATCCCCCTATGCAGCAACCCCAGTGTTATAGCTGTGGTGAGTGGGGCCACATAGCGAGATTATGCCCTAGAAAAGGGAAAAAAAAACGGAACCCATGGAAATTGGGGTCACGAGAGGGAGGGTCTTATGTACCGGTGGGGGTAACCCCAGGTACAGACAAACAATCAAAGTCAATGGAAAGGTACTCCTGGCTCTCATAGACTCAGGATGCAGCCAATCTGTGGTGCGAGCAGATCTGCTAAACCATTCAGACCAAAACACCAATCAGTGGGTCTCAATCTGTTGTATACATGGGGATAAAAACAACTACCCCCTGGCTCTCGTGCACATTGAATGGGAAGAGAACCAGGATCCACTACCTGTTGGGGTTATGGACCGAGTAGTGGAGGAGTGTATTCTGGGAACGGACTATATACGGTTCCCTGAACTTTTAAACAGGGTAAAAGCAAGGACCCTATCAGAAGACTGGTGGACGGAAGCACCGTTTCATGATAGTCACATCGAAAACAACCCATGTCGGCCAAGACTTACTAGACGAGAAAAGAGACAAGTAAAACAGGCATATCAGGCCATTGGAAAGAGAAAGGTCGTAGAGAGAGTGGTGGCCAATACTACAGCCCCTTCCCCGTCGTTTCGAGCCAGTCAGAGGGAAGACTCGACATTACAGGGAGTGCGGAATTATTAGGCAAATGAGTATTTTGACCACATCATCCTCTTTATGCATGTTGTCTTACTCCAAGCTGTATAGGCTCGAAAGCCTACTACCAATTAAGCATATTAGGTGATGTGCATCTCTGTAATGAGAAGGGGTGTGGTCTAATGACATCAACACCCTATATCAGGTGTGCATAATTATTAGGCAACTTCCTTTCCTTTGGCAAAATGGGTCAAAAGAAGGACTTGACAGGCTCAGAAAAGTCAAAAATAGTGAGATATCTTGCAGAGGGATGCAGCACTCTTAAAATTGCAAAGCTTCTGAAGCGTGATCATCGAACAATCAAGCGTTTCATTCAAAATAGTCAACAGGGTCGCAAGAAGCGTGTGGAAAAACCAAGGCGCAAAATAACTGCCCATGAACTGAGAAAAGTCAAGCGTGCAGCTGCCACGATGCCACTTGCCACCAGTTTGGCCATATTTCAGAGCTGCAACATCACTGGAGTTCCCAAAAGCACAAGGTGTGCAATACTCAGAGACATGGCCAAGGTAAGAAAGGCTGAAAGACGACCACCACTGAACAAGACACACAAGCTGAAACGTCAAGACTGGGCCAAGAAATATCTCAAGACTGATTTTTCTAAGGTTTTATGGACTGATGAAATGAGAGTGAGTCTTGATGGGCCAGATGGATGGGCCCGTGGCTGGATTGGTAAAGGGCAGAGAGCTCCAGTCCGACTCAGACGCCAGCAAGGTGGAGGTGGAGTACTAGTTTGGGCTGGTATCATCAAAGATGAGCTTGTGGGGCCTTTTCAGGTTGAGGATGGAGTCCAGCTCAACTCCTAGTCCTACTGCCAGTTCCTGGAAGACACCTTCTTCAAGCAGTGGTACAGGAAGAAGTCTGCATCCTTCAAGAAAAACATGATTTTCATGCAGGACAATGCTCCATCACACGCGTCCAAGTACTCCACAGCGTGGCTGGCAAGAAAGGGTATAAAAGAAGGAAATCTAATGACATGGCCTCCTTGTTCACCTGATCTGAACCCCATTGAGAACCTGTGGTCCATCATCAAATGTGAGATTTACAAGGAGGGAAAACAGTACACCTCTCTGAACAGTGTCTGGGAGGCAGTGGTTGCTGCTGCACGCAATGTTGATGGTGAACAGATCAAAACACTGACAGAATCCATGGATGGCAGGCTTTTGAGTGTCCTTGCAAAGAAAGGTGGCTATATTGGTCACTGATTTGTTTTTGTTTTGTTTTTGAATGTCAGAAATGTATATTTGTGAATGTTGAGATGTTATATTGATTTCACTGGTAATAATAAATAATTGAAATGGGTATATATATTTTTTTGTTAAGTTGCCTAATAATTATGCACAGTGATAGTCACCTGCACACACAGATATCCCCCTAACATAGCTAAAACTAAAAACAAACTAAAAACTACTTCCAAAAATATTCAGCTTTGATATTAATGAGTTTTTTGGGTTCATTGAGAACATGGTGGTTGTTCAATAATAAAATTAATCCTCAAAAATACAACTTGCCTAATAATTCTGCACTCCCTGTATGTCATGCGTGGAAGACAGCAAAGTCCGAATCCACTAATGAGGTGGGTCCCTATTTTCTTATCCAAAATAATCTCCTTTATAGGGTCATAAAGTATAATAATATCGAAAAAAGACTACTAGTTGTACCAGAACCATATTGTTTACAGGTATTTTTTCTGGCACACAACCAACCAGGAGGGGGACATTATGGTAGAGAAAAGACCGAGGAATACCTATTAAGGAGATTCTATTGGCCCGGGGTATATGCTCAACTCAGACAATACTGTGCGCAATGCCCACGGTGTCAACTAATAGATCCGGGACCCCACAGGAAAGCCCCACTGCAACCCCTACCTATCATTGAGGTTCCCTTCTCCCGGATCGGTATGGACTTAGTAGGTCCCCTTTTGCCCTCCACAAAGGGATACACATATATTTTAGTATTAGTTGATTATGCTACGAGGTATCTCGAGGCAATACCCCTCTCTAGCATGACCTCTAAAACAGTGGCACAAGCTATGATCACTTTCTTTTCCAGGGTTGGATTTCCTCATGAGTTCCTAACGGATCAGGGAACGCCCTTTATGTCCTCCCTGATGAGTAATATCTGTAAGATCCTTGGGATCAAGCAACTAAAAACCTCGGTCTATCACACCCAGACGGATTGGTTGGTGGAACGCTATAACCGTACTATAAAAACACTACTACGAAAAACAGTCTCTGAATCGGGACGTGATTGGGATCAAAAACTTCCTTTAGTCTTATATGCCATAAGGACAAACGAGCAGGCTTCAACAGGACACAGCCCCTTTGAATTGGTCTTCGGGAGACAACCCCGCAGTCTCTTAGACATGGCAGCTGAATTATGGGAAGAAGAGAGCGGGGAGGAAAAGCCTCTGTTAGACTATATACATAACTTGAAAACTCACCTACAGTCCGTGTGGGAAGATGTTCGTAAACACCTAGTTTAAATCCCAAATAAACTAAAAGAGATATTATGATCAAGGAACGAAAACCCGATCTTTTCAACCAAATGATAAAGTCCTGATATTAAGACCCTGTTCCGATAATAAACTCTTAGCCAGGTGGCAGGGTCCGTACACCATCTTAAAGGTCATATCCCCGGTTACGTACCTGATAGAACTGTCACAACACCCCAAAAGAACACAAATATACCACGTTAACCTATTAAAAAAATGGGAAGAACCTACAGGGACCCCAACACAATCAGCTACTGGTTTCTTAGTAACCCCTGAAGAACCCCTAGGTATAGAATTATATCCTACAAACACGGAGGAAATAGTTAAAACTCCACATATAAATATCGATCTTACAGAGGGTCAGAAGACCCAACTAGAGGACTTACTAAAAATGCATCAACCATTCTTCTCAGGAAGTCCTGGAAAACCCAATTTAATCCAACATCACATAAGAACCCCTGAGGGAAAAATAGTAAGATTACGGCCATCTCGTATTCCTGAAGCACGTAGACACCTAATTGAAGAAGAAGTACAAAATATGTTAAAACTGAAAGTGATAGAACCATCAACTAGCCCATGGTGCTCCCCAGTGGTCATTGTGCCAAAACCTGACGGGTCCATCAGTTTTTGTATTGACTTCCACCGACTGAATGAAATATCACTATTTGACACCTATCCCATACCCAGAGTCGATGACTTACTAGAGAAGCTGGGAAAAGCCCGCTATATGTCAACCCTAGACCTAACAAAGGGATACTGGCTAATACCACTCGCGCCAGCTGATAAAGAAAAAACAGCTTTTTCCACACAATCAGGGTTGTACCACTTTACGGTACTCCCTTTCGGTCTACACGGGGCTCCAGCCACATTTCAGAGATTGATGGACTACCTTTTAAAACCATTCCAAACTTTTGCTGCTGCATATTTGGATGATATTGTGGTATTTAGTAATACCTGGGAGGACCATCTGAAGCATCTCCATGAAATATTCCGCACTTTACACCAGGCCGGTCTCACAGCCAATCCTAAAAAATGTAATCTAGGTTACGATCACATTGCATATCTAGGATATTTCATAGGGAAAGGCCAACTACGCCCACAGAAAAGCAATGTTGAGGCCATCCAACAGGTACCCATTACCTCTACCAAAAAGGGGCTGCGGTCCTTCCTGGGGTTAGTGGGGTATTATCGTTGCTTTATACCACAATATTCTACCTTAGCCGCCCCCCTCACGGATCTCCTTAGGAAAAACATCCCGTCAAAATTGCCATCCCTATCAGATACACAATTATCCTGTTTCCACCAATTGAAAACTTGCCTCACAACAGAGCCAGTTTTACAATGCCCTGACTTTTCCAAGGTCTTTCATTTTCACACGGATGCTTCGGATGTGGGGTTAGGAGCTGTACTCTCACAACCCGACGAGGAGGGCCGTGACCACCCTATTGTTTACATTAGCAGAAAATTGCTTCCAAGGGAATGTCCTTATCCGATTATTGAACGGGAATGCTTAGCTATTAAATGGGGTGTGGACAATCTGAAATATTATTTGCTGGGCCGCCCTTTCGTGCTATTTACCGACCATGCCCCTTTGACTTGGTTAGCTTCTCATAAGGATTCCAACTCCTGCATACTTCGATGGTTTATGGAACTTCAGCCTTTTTCTTTTCAGATCCGACATATTCCAGGTGCTCTCCAAGGTCCCGCTGACTTTTTGTCTCGGTTTCCGGATCCTTCGGTACTATATCGGTCCCGATCTTGGGATGGGGTGTTTAGCCGGTTGTCAGGGAACCCGGCTCATGACGCCTCCGAATGGCGTCTACCGCGCGGCGTTCGCGGCAAGGAAGACGGCTTGCCCTGTTGCCTGGGCAACAGAGACGCCAGAACCTCCAGCGAGAACCCGGATATCCGGGTTCCTGAGAAACCAGAAAAGGAGGACGGACTTTCCCGAAGTGGACACACGGAGGACGAAGAAGACGCTGAGGAGACAGGACGAGAGGAGGACGGAGAACACACCGAGGACGAGGCACGGAAGACGAACAACGACGACAACAGGATCGGGAACCACGCGGTTCCCAAGAAAGCAACCGAGCAGTGGGGAACCGAAGAGAGCGAAGATACGCGAGCAGACCGCCACGCCCCAGGAGGGACGTGGCTAGCAAAGGTACAGTCCGTTTTAAAGGACAATATTCTTAGGAAACGCGAGGGTTACAGACGGAGGGGAGGGGAGGGGAGGAGGACGGTACGGGAGGAGCGAGGGGAGAGGCTTGGAGGGAGAAGGGAGGGGACGAGGGGGAATAAAAGAAAGGCAGGTGAAATTTAAATGTCCTACAATCAAAGTGTTATAAAAAGCATGTGAAACAAGAGATGTTCACGGGGTCAAGTACAAGGAGGTGACTTTGCACACTCACTCTTACATAATACTACTTGCACACCGGGAGACATTTCTCTCTCTCTCTCTCTCTCTCTCTCTCTCTCTCTCTCGCTCTCTCTCTCTCTCTCTTTCTCTCTCTCTCTCTCTCTCTCTCTCTCTCTCACTCTCTCTCTCTGCCCCTCCTATCCACTCCAGCTAAGACGGTCAAGCTATATAACCCTGACTTACCTTCCTTTTTTGTTCCTCTTTCCGGTACGGCTGGGGAGTACTGCAGACCATCTTCGCCGGTCAAGAGGGTACCTGGAAAACGAGAGAGAGAAGAGTCACTCTATGGGAAGGAGCACCCCCCCCTACTCTATTGGCAAACCTAAAGACTATAAGAACTATAAATAAACTCACGGTTTCACACTTAATCATGCATCTGAGTCCTTATTATCACCTGGCCCACTGTTACAAGGATCTCCACAAATTACCCCTTGCTGAACTGTGAATTTTGTCTACTTTTCAGAAATGCTTAGTTTTCTGGGATCCAGCATTGGTTACACACCTATTTCTGTCACTAACTGGAAGGAGGCTGAAAGCACAAAAAATAGTCAAAATGGGGTATGTCCCAGTAAAATGCCAAAATTGTGTTGAAAAATGGGGTTTTCTAATTCAAGTCTGCCTGTTCCTGAAAGCTAGGAAGATGGTGGTTTTAGCACCGCAAACCCTTTGTTGATGCCGTCAGGGAGAAAATCACATGCCTTCTTTTGCAGCCCATCTTTCCCATTTTTTGAAAATAATGACATTTTCGCTGTATTTTGGCTAATGTCTTGGTCTCCTTCAGGAGAACCCACAAAGTCTGGGTACCTCTAGAATCCCTAGGATGTTGGAAAAAAAGGACACAAATTTTGTATGGGTAGCTTATGTGGAGCAAAAATTATGAGGGCCTAAGCGCGAACTGCCCCAAATAGCCAATAAAAGGCTCGGCGCAGGAGGGGAAAAGGCCTGGCAGAGAAGGGGTTAAAGTGTCTCCTCCTTAGTTTGGGACTTCTTTACAATTAGCAAGCAGGAAAATAACATTCCAATATGCTCCATTCGCCATGCAAGTGTTGGTTGAGGTAAGCCTGGTTCACACTATGGTAGAGGAGGCCAAATGTTTCATAATGTAATTGTAATTGTGTTCATATAGAACTTAATACCCCTGATGAGGTGTTGAAGCACTTTTTGCCGAGTAGCACGCTACTCTGGAACCCAAAAGGATTAGTGGTGTATTAGTATAGGGAAATATGAGTATGGTATTAATATTAGTATAAGGAGGTATGAGTTAATTTGAGCAGAGGACATGTGAGTCTGTTAGTTGATTTGAATAGAATACTGGAGGGATAAAGGAGGCACGAATCCAGAAGTGTTAATTGGGAGATCATAGTAGTAAGATGAGGTTTGGGATGAGTAAAGGAGAGGTGTAGGATGTAAGTGTCTGTAGAAAGGTGTTAGGGAGTTCAAAGTAGTTAAATGAGGATTGGGATGAGTGAAAGGAGAGGTAGATGAAGGAGAATTTAGTAGGTTTTGTTGGGCGTTCATAGTCGTAAACTGAGGTTTGGGGTGAGCCAGCAGGGGTAGAGGAGAGAAGAGTCTGGAAAGGGTTATTCTGGAGATCATAGTAGTAAAATGGGTATAGGGTGAGGGTCAGACAGAGTAAAGCTTTCAAGAGAGTAAAATGTTTTTTTCCTCTTGCACAGTAGGATTTGAGTAGTATATATATAGATACATGATTACATTATTACATAATCAAGGGAATACGTTTGTAAGGAATATAATATATTGAGATTTAAGGTTGTATAAACACAGGCTTTAAAGTGTTGCAATATTTGAAGCTAATTTGTTTGTGTACTTTCCTCAGCATTTCAATAGTGAAATGCTTGTAGATAAATAGTTAGAATAATATTTTCCTACTGTGATAGATAAAATAAAAACAGAGACATAAGCATCTAATCAAGCAACTTATATAGAAACTATGCAATGACCTACGAACATGTCAAGTGTAGAATAATAGACATATATATATATATATATTTACATAAAAACATACAAATGTCCATAATATTTACACATACACACACTAACACTTACAAAATACATACATATATACATTTAATCAAAGTAAAATATGCACTTGTTAAACAGGCCTAAAGAGTACGTATACATTTTAAGATAAAATAGTTATACATATTTGTACAAGGAAATACACATATGTATATATATACACATAATCAATTTATAACATGTTTACATATACAGGATATGCAGTCCATTGTTGTTTGAGAAAGGTGGTTATGTACGAAAGAGCCAACTCTTGAGTAGTCTTATGAAGATAAGATTGTTATCTGTAGATCTTATATTTGGGGGTAATGAATTCCATAATTTGGCCACTTGAACAAAGATGTACTCCCTATTTTCTTTTTCTTGTGTGGTGGTGTTTTGAAGCGGAGTGCCACTCTTGAGCAGAGGTTTCCATGTTAAATGTATTTGGTAATTTTATTCCTGATGAAAAGCGGTCCTGTTCATGTATTGCTTTGTGGGTGAGACAGAGTAGCTTGAAGATAGATCTTCTGGCAACTGGTAACCAATGTAGGGCCCTCAAGGCAGGGGAGATGTGGGCTAGTGGCTTTACATGTAGGATTAGTCTGGTAGCCGAGTTCTGAATGCGTTGTAGGTTTTCATAGTAGATAGAGATGATTCATGGTAGAGGCCATTGGTGTAATCCAGTTTAGATAGTACACAATAGATTGTAGCCTGCACCTTGTGTGGAAATCCGAGGTGGGGAAAGATGTGTCACAGAGTTTTCATGGTGATGAAGCTTGGTCTTTCTAATTTGACCACTTGAGCATTCATTGTTAACTTGGGTCTATGGTTATTCCAAGGTTTCTTACTTCCTTGGATAGTTTAGGAAGTGGCCCCAGATCATCAGGCGCAGAGTAGGTTATAATTTTTTCAATCGTCACATGTGAGTATTTCTGTTTTGGAAGCATCCGTTTTGAGATGGCTCCATGCCATCCACTGATTAACAGATCTAGGGCAACTGGAGATTTCTGAATTTGCGATGTCTTTGGGGCATTCAGTTTAAGGAGTATTTATGTGTCATCTGCATAGTTGTAGCATGTGAGTTGAAATTAATTGTTGGCAATGACATCATGTAGATGTTAAGAAGTATGGGTGAGATGATTAAGCCTTGAAGGACCCCTGCTTTTTTGAGGTAGGGTTTAGATGAGAAAGGGGGAGTATGGGTGTCATTAGTTCTGTTTTGAAGTTAGGATGTGATCCAGTTGAGAGCAGTCCCGTCTATGCCAGATTCACAGAGTCTTTGTATTAGAGTGTCATGGTCAACTGTGTCAAAGGCAGCTGAGAGGTCCAGGAGAAGTAGTCCAGCAACTCCATTGCGGTCTATTATGTTTTTAAGATCATCCCAGATGGTGATGAGGGCAGATTCAGTGCCTCTTCCTGGGCAGAATCCAGTTTGGTAGTCTGAAAGTATGGAGTTATCTTCAATGAATTGTGACATCTGGGCGAACGCTACTCTTTCTATTAGTTTGCCCAAGGAAGGACCATTTGTAATTGGTCTGTAGTTGTTGGGGTTCTGCGGGTCCAGGTTTTTTTTTTTTTTAATAACGGTCGTATGTATGCCTTTTTAAGATCATTAGGAAATTTTCCTGTAATTTAAGAAGTATACATGATTCTACTTACTGGTGTGGCAGCCTAGGTAGATAAAACAGTATTTGTGAAGGTATGTGGTGGACAAGGGTCAGATGGGCAGGTGGAAGGGCTGTTTACTTTGACCAAATTCATAAATTCACTTTGTGATATTTGTATGAAGGAGTGCAGAGTCTGGGTTGGCTTACTCTTGGAGGGAATTTTTGGAAATGGGTTGGTGCTGGTGGTTTTCCATTTTTTTTTAAATGGGAGTCCAATGTGTCTGCCTTGGTTGTAAAATGATTTGCCAGTCTGTCTGTGAAATCCTGAGTAATTGGATGAGTTCCTTCCATGCATTTAGGTTTGCGAAATTAGTTGAGAATTTTATAAAATTGTTTATTTGTAGATATAGCACTTTGAATTCTGTCTGAGTAGTATTTTTTAGCTTTTTTGATTGATGTATATTCTGTTACATTTGCGTAGCTGAAGTTTGTCTTGAATGTTGTTTGATTTGAGCCAGATTTGAAGCAGTCTTCTGATTTGATGTTTTATTTTTTTGAGTTCTGTATTTCTCCAAGGTGCTTGTTTTTTGCCCTGTTAGCATTTCTTAGTGGTATTAGGATATTGAAAGCTTCCTGTAGCCACTTGTGAAGTTTTTTAACAGAATTTACTGATTCTAGACCTGTGTTGGCCGTTAGTTGTGTTTCTAAGTGTTCAAAATTGAGTTTGTTCCAGGGTCAATAGGTGGATGTATGCAAGGTGGCCTTGGGTGTAATGATGTGTGGTGTTTTATGCTGGAAGGTAACCAAATGGTGGTCTGACCATGGGACTGCTGTGATGCTTTGAATGGTAACTAGTTCTGGGTTTGCAAAAACGACATCAAGGATGTGTCCAGAAATGTGTGTGGTATTGTGTACAATCTGGTGTAGGGTCAATGTGACTAGGCCAGTGATGATAGCTTTTGTATGGGACATATTGGCTTTGTCAAACCAAATGGTTAGGTCCCCGAGAATGCATAGTTTGGAGTATAGTGTTTGAATGTTTGAAACTGTGTCCACAAGTGTGTCTGGGAATCTAGAATTGCTATGTGGTGGTCTGTAAAAAAGGAGGAAGTTGGTGTAGGTTTACATCTGGAGAGGAGGACCTCACAACCTTGTATGGAAATGTCATCTGTTTTGCTGAGATTTATTGCTTGTTGAATATAACAGCTAGCCTACCTCCTTTTTTACCTATACAGTTTTGTGTGATGGTTTGAAAGCCTGGAGGAACGGCTTCATGCAACACTAGGGTCATGTCATCTTCCAACCGTTATTCATTTATGAAGAGTAAGTCAGTTTGTGTGTCAGTGAGTAGGTCGTAGATGTGGTACTTGTTTTAAGAGAGTGATCAAGCATATATGAGTAGTTTAGAGATTGTGTATTAGTGGTGGTGTGATTGTGTTCTGTATGAGGATCACAGTAGTGTTGTTTTCCTATATTGTGTTTCTCGTCCAGCAGGCTTAGAAGCCATTTTGTTGGGTCTGTGTGTGATGGTGGTAGAGATGGTGGCTGTGAGCAAGAAGGGAAGTTGTGTTGTGTTGTTTTTGTAGAGTAGCCTTATTGTGTAATAGACATGGGGATGTGAAATTGTGAAGACTGGCATGTTGTATATTTTGTTTACGTCTGTTTAGAGTTAAAGGAGTATGGGTTAGGGGTGGTGGTGGAGGATGTGGGTCAGTCATATTGTAAGGCTCTAAATTGTGCAATGGATGAGAGGCGGGTGAATGAACATTGCTGTGCTGCTGTGCTGTGTTGTGGTGGTTGTGCTAGATGTTGGTGAAGAATGTGAATGTTGGAGTAAAGTTGCTTTTGGATTTGCATTATCTGTGTAGTTAGCAGGGTTGTATTGAGTGTGATGGAAAGTATTTTGAAAGTGTTTGTGATTTTGATATGCGTGTGTGTGAATGCTGTTTTGTTTTTGCGGACTAGTGAGGGGAGATATGGATGCAGTGTTTTTTGTGAAGGATTTGTATGTGAGTTAATGCTGGTGAGAGGTGTTTGAAAAGTGTAGGGGTGGTAATGTGTTTTGGAGAAGAGTGTATGCTGTGAGTAAGAGGGGATGGACAAGAGTTATGATTGTGCTGGATTTGATCAATGGAAGAGGTAATATGTGTGGTGATTATAGTACAAGGAATCTATAGTTGTGTGCAATTGGTAAAAAGAGGAGAAGGGTGTTTGTGGCTGGTGTGATGGTTGGCTGAGTACAGGTTTGTCATTATAAAATGGGTCTGTAATGGGTATTTTTAGAAATGGGGTTTCTGGTTAGCTAAGGTATGCATCTAAGCCAGGCAGAAGCCACCCACTCTAGTCAGGGCAAGGGAGTTACACGTCCAAGATAACCCCTGCTCACCCCCTTGGTAGCTTGGCACGAGCAGTCAGGCCTAACCCGGAGGCAATGTGTAAAGCGTTTGCACAACACACACAACACAAGTGATACAATATATACTCCACAAAGTAAATACAACACTGAACTATTACATGTCAGTAATACCCTGCGACTTTAGCAGTTGTCAGAAAGTTCCACAGGTTACTAATACTTTGCAAGATTAAGCAGTAGTCACACTAGAACACATAAGTACTCAGGATTCTAGAACATAAGCAGTAGTCAGGAATCACATTAAAGAAAGAAATGCACTTGTCATAAACACATCATAAATATCCTTAAAAGGAACATTAGAGAACATATGGCAATTCATAAAATCATATTAGCCTGTTATGCCCCTAAAAGGAAAATTAGCAAACATATATGTAACATCATAAAACTAGGCAGGTTACCATAATGTCCCTACTAGGAGCATAAGAAATATTTAAGTCCTTTAAAAGTACCTGGTTTTATGATGAAAGGCACTCTCAGTGCCAAGAAGAACAAAATGGGCCCCTGGAGCTCCGTGCACTCACTTTGGGGTCCACTCCGATGACTGGGGGGAGGAGGGTGTGACACGCACCCCCTCTGGTTTTATAATGGGCCACTCCTGGGGCCCATGATCTCTGGGGGGGGGCCCTAGGCCTCCACTGGCACTCCAAAAAGTGGGGGGGCAAACCAATGCCCACAACAACACAAAATAGGGCCCAGTGGCACAAGGAGCCTCCGATGAGGCTTTCACCCCGCCCGTCCTTCACCATGCCCAAGAATCACTGTGGCTTTGGTGGGACGGGAGAGCTTCCGATGAGGCTTCCTTCCCCCACCCGGCTTTTCAATCCAGGCTGTGGCTCGCCCAGGCTGTAGCAAGCAGCAGGCACCAGAGTGGGTGCCTGCTTGTGCCCCGGGGTGCTCCTGCAAGCGCTCTTCGCCCCTAGGGCACGGTAGGACCGCACTTGCTCCTTCCTGAGGTCCCAGGGCCAGCGCGTCTACGGCACACTTAAAATAGATAACATCCGGGTCGTGTCAGTGATCCTCAGAATCGGCAAAGTGCTTTCAAGCGCAGGCAGGCAATTAGAAGCCCCCGGGTTGGAGCGGTGATCCTCCACAGCAATGCGCTCCTCAAAGCACACCACGACCCCACAAAAGCTTTCAAACAGATTTAAGCCAATTAAGCAGAGCGCTCCTCAGGGGATATATATCAGCATAGCTAATTGCCCTCAAGGCAGTATATGAGGAAATGGAGCACTCCTCGTGATTGATGCAGTTGCAGGGGTCAGGGGCCACAATAACCTACCCCTGGGGAACAAAGTCAAGAAAAAGGAGTGCTGGTGGTAGTGCCCAGAAGCAGGCCAGCACAAGGGGGATGCAGGCAATTCCTTACAGTGACCAAGTAGTTCACAGGTCTGCACTGCAGCAGCAGTCCATGGTGGTTCCTGGTGAGTCCTTCTAGCATTCTGTGTCCATTTCCAAGATGTCTACAAATTGTGGGGACACCTACCCTGTATTTATACTCAGTTTTACAGTGTGTTTACAAAGAAAGGGGTACAGGAGGTTCCAGCCAGTTACAATTGGTTCTGGGACTGCCCCCTCTCTCCTCTAGCACAGGCTCCAAATGTCAGTTGGAGGTAAACAAACCTATTGTGTAAGGCCAGGGCACAGCCTTTACAAATGCAGGTGTGCCCTGCCTCTCCCTTCTCTCAGCCCAGGAAGACTATTCAGTAATGCAGATGCACCTCTGTGACACCGCTACCCTCCCTGTGTACAGGCTGTCTGAAAAGTCACTCTGCCCAGACGTGGATTGGAGTGAAGCTGCAAAACACCAGTCATAAGCAGAGAGAAATACTCATTTTCTAGAAGTGGTATTTCTGTAATGATAATAAAACATCTACCTACACCAGTAAGCAGCATTTCCCATTACCATTACAACCATACCAAACATGCCTACGCTATCCCTCATAAATCAGACAAAACCCCCTACACATAAGGCAGGGCATTTCCAATGCAATCCTATGAGAAGGCAGCACTCACAGCAGTGAGAAACCAAATAGGCTATTTGTCCCTACCAGGACAGACCACGCTACTAGGCACATGTCCTGCCTTCTATATACATAGCACCCTGCTCATAGGGATAGCTAGGGCCTACCTTAGGGGTGACGTACATGTAGTAAAAGGGGAGTTCTGGGCCTGGCAAGTAAATTTAGATGCCAGGTCCCTGTGGCAGAACACTGTGCACATAGGCCCTGCGCTAGCAGGCCTGAGACATGTGCAAAAGGCTACTTCAGTGGGTGGTGCAAGCAGCGCTGCAGGCCCACTAGTAGCATTTAATTTACAGGCCCTGGGTATTGAGATACCACTTTACAAGGGACTTACAGGTAAATTAATTATGCCAATTAGGTATAAGCCAGTCATACCAAGTTTACAAGGGAGAGCACATGTACTTTAGCACTGATTAGCAGTGAAAGGACTGCCACGCTGCATGACTGCTGCTCTGAAGGACTGTTGCTCTGCTGTGCTATTCTGCTCGCTGATGCCCTCTTACCTGGCTGAGAAGGACTCGACCTGCATCTCTTAAACCCAGGACCCTATAGTGACTCCAAGGACTAGTTGGCTGGCCTCCCGTATACAGCTTCAGGGTCAGAAAGCTCCAAAAACCTTCACCCAGCACCTGGACTCTGCCATTTGTGAGTCCTACTCTGGCAAGTGGTGCCAGTCCAGTCCTGAACCCTAGGAAGTTGGACTGAAGGTGGTCTGCCAGCCCATCTAAGGATCCCGAAGAACTGCCACATCTCCACTGCTGTGCGGCGCAATCCCGAGCAGAACTAATGCATTGCCTCTATTGCGTGTGTTCTCCCAGCGCAGAGTTTTTGCAGCAATCTGGCAGCCACCATCGGAACCACTACTGTGTGAATCGTCACTACTGAAGGCCCTTGCATTGCAAATTCCTCATTAACAGCAGCCTTGACAGCAATTCAAATTCTCGCATCTGAGACTCGCAGGTCTTTGGAACCAAAGCATTGCTTCAACAGCGTGATGCAGTCTCAACGCCAGACTTCACCTTGACAGGATCCTAGATAACAGTGCAGGACTTCTCCAGAGCTCAGTAGCCCACCAGAACCAACACATTGCCTTGGGTGAGTGATGCATCTTCGGCGATATATCTTGCAACGCTCCGCAGCAAGGCTTTTAGGGTACTCTTGTTCAGTGGGCCTAACTGGGTCTCTGTAGTCCTTCATCGCAGTCAGCCTGAACTTGTGATTTTGTCCCGGTCTGGAGCAATCAGATAGCCACAGTTGGCACTTTGTGCTTTCTGGCGCTATATTTACTGAAATCTTTAAACATGCATAATTCTGGTTCTCCTGATTGGGATTTTATTGTTCTGGTCTTGTTTTATTCATTACAATTTACTCTATTTTCCTAAATTGGTTTGGGATTTTCATTGTGTTGTGTTTTCACATTATTACTGTTTATAGTGCTTCCTAAATACCTTACCTATAGGGCGATCCACGTTAAAATTCCAAATATATGTCTCAAATCTCAGATCTCTAGCAAATAAAAGATTCATAGGAAACTAATCACTCCAGAAACTGGACATTCTTAGATTTAGTAAAATGTCGACTCTCAAACATTTCTCTATAGCAATTTACCCAGGATTTGGAATGCCCTTCTGGTAAGAGGCATCTCAGGCACCACTTTCTTAAAGACCTTTCGGGAGCTGACTTGCCACATACACCAGCTGAATGCCTCTTTCTCTTGTATAACTATTCTGTACTGCCTGTCAAAACCTTTAGATGTCTTTACATTTGTTGATAACGTTTATGAGTCTTGCAAGTTTTCTGTTTAGGAAGCTAACTTCCGGTAATACACTCTTGAATACTACAAGCTTTCACCCTCGCAGATTAATTCAAAGTGTTCATTATGGTGAGAGCCTGAGAGTTAAACAAAGCTGTAGTGAATAGGAAGAGGAAATTAAAACTCTGGAAAACGTGTTTAATAGTTTTGTAGCCATGGGCTATTCTGAAGCCTTTATTTAGGAGGCACAACAAAGAGTAAGAGTACAATTCAGAGATCAGGTATTGTTTGATAGCAGGAAGGATAGACAAGGCAAAATAGATTCATACTTCAGATTTATAACTGCTTTCATCAGACAAGAGGGCAATGTTAGATCTATTTTGCAGACATCCAGTTATGGGCAAGGTTCTGTCTCACAGACACAGTGTAACTTTCAGGAGCGCAAAAACCATGAGGGACAGTCTTGTAAGGAGTAGTCTCAAGATCTGCACTAAGACTAGAAAAACCTGGTTACACCAAAACTCTGGGTTTAGAAAATGTGGTAAGTACAAAGCCTGTGGTGGTTATGGCATCAATACAAGGGCTTATACATCGCCTTTAACTCAGAGAAGTAATAAAGTCATCAGCATCTCCCACTGTAAACCAAGCTATGCAATTTGTCTTGAAATGTCCCTGTGATCTAGTGTATGTAGGCAGTGCAACACACTTTGTCCACAAAAGTGTTTTACGGGATTTACGGGTCATCAAGAATCATGATAGAAGTGTCCTGTTACTAGGCATTGCAGCAACACCAATGATGGTCTGGAACACCACCTCCCCGGGGCTTTCAAGATATGTAGTGCGAGGGCAAGTAAGTACTTAGACTTAGCAACAGGCCATTAACCCCCACTAGGTCCAGTTAGGTCTCAATAAATGAATCCCAGCTCAACACTTGGTGGCTTGGCAATGGGCGGCAAGGCTTAACTTATGAGACAGGTGTGTAAAGCATTTAAAACTCACAAACAGTATGTAAGTAAAACACAAAACACAACAAAAATCCACACCCAGATGATAAAAACAGATTCTATTTTTATCTTCAAAATGACACCAAACCATAGACTTTGAGGGCCATAAGCTATTTCTGTTTCAAGATCTCTCAGAACAGATACTGCAGTGCCGACGCGCCTTGTGGCCTTTCACGACCCTACTCCAAGGAAGGGGTATCTGATATAAATGAGGCCACTCTTTCTGTCTCCAATTTGTGTGGCAGAAGGAGCTGTGCAATATACGTTCACTTGCAGAGGCGGAAGCCCTTCCGGGCTTGGATCTGAGTTTGAGGGATAGCCCTCCTGGGGAAATGATGGAATCCTTGCAGGGGGATCAAGAGCACCAGGGGCAATCAGTTCGACAACGGAAGAAGAAACCCCCTAAACCATCACAGAAAGAGAGTAAGAAAGAACGAGAGGACTTGCTCCGTAAGTTGCGTCACCAGGAGGACCCACTGGAGCCGGAACATGGAAACTAGCAGTTTGTCAGTGCTGGTCTGTGGGGAGCCCATAGTGACACTGACTGAGGCTGCCCCATATTCAATCAATCAATCAATCAGGAATTTGTAAAGCGCACTACTCACCCATGAGGGTCTCAAGGCGCTGAGGAGGGGAGGGGGAAGAGGGGGGGTGAGGTGCTGCTACTGCTCGAACAGCCATGTCTTAAGAAGTTTCCTGAAGGTAAGGAGGTCTTTGGTCTGGTGCAGGGGGGTGGGAAGAGTGTTCCATGTTTTGGTGGCGAGGTGCGAGAATGATCTACCGCTGGTTGTAGTTCTGTGGATGCGTTGGACGGTTGCGAGAGTGAGGTCGGCAGAGCGAAGATGCCAGATCGGGGTGTAGAAGGAGAGTCGGCTGTTGAGGTATTCTGGTCCGGTGTTGTGCAGTGCTTTGTAAACGTGAGTGAGGAGTTTGAAGGTAATTCTCTTGTTGACTGGGAGCCAGTGCAGGTTTTTCATGTGGTTTGTGATGCAGCAGTGGTGGGGGATGTCCAGGATGAGGCATGTGGAGGTGTTCTGGATGCGTTGCAGCCTCTTCTGGAGTTTGTCTGTGGTTCCTGCGTAGAGGGCATTGCCATAGTCCAGCTTGCTGCTTACGAGGGCTTGGGTGACTGTTCTTCTGGTTTCGGTGGGTATCCATTTGTAGATCTTTCGAGGAATGCGGAGGGTGTTGAAGCAGGAGGAGGAGATGGCATTGACTTGCTGGGTCATGGATAGTGAGGGGTCCAGGATGAATCCAAGGTTACGTGCCTGGTCAGTGGGAATTGAGGTGGGGAGTTGAGGTGGGGAACTCTGGGTGTGCTTTGCATTCTGAGACGAGATGTCACGTGAAAGCTGCAATAATGATATCTAAAGGGTGACGGCGGAGCTCCTACAGTGGAAATGATGTCTGGGACAGTGAAGTCTTGGTACACTCAGGTGTATCCCCGCAAGGGTCTCTACATAGTTCCCAGGCGGGGAACGGACTGTGTTTTAAAATGCTTGTTAGTTGTTAGTTTGACTATGATTCCCGTGCCTTACTTTCTAATGCTAGGCAAAGCAGTGTTAATGGCAGGATTACTGGGTAATAGGAGAGTCCCTCATAGGCCCACGGGCGCTATCTCCTCAGACATGCATGTCAGTTAAAGTACTTAGTCTTAATGTTAGGTGTCTCAATTCCCCAGTGAAGCGAAGGGCTCTGGTAGCGATGCTGAGGGAGGCCAAGAGGGACATATGCTTACTCCAAGAGGTACACTTGTTGAAATCAGATTGGATGAAGCTGAGAACACAATGGTTTGATAAGCAATACCATTGTTCTGGGTCAGGGAGGAAGGCGGGAGTGACAATCCTGCTGATGCCACATTTCCCGGTGAAGCTATTAGGCGTGCAGGCTGAGATAAACGGACAACTCATTTCCTTGCGCATATATTTCAATGGGCGTGCTATTATGATTGCTTGTGTATATGGCCCCAATGAGCACCAAAAGGAGTTTTTGAGGGAGGCCATTGGGTGGGTGCTGGCTACGACGGGTGCGGATGTCCTCATGGGGGGGCGATTTTAACTTGGTCCCTGACGCCCTTGTAAATAGGTCAGCGAAGTGGATAGGCAGGGGTGTTCTCTGTGGGTTTTCAAAAGTGGTTGGAGGAAGGGGGAATGACGTATGTTTGGCGTGCACAGAACCCGACCCTCAGGTGTATACGTTTTTTTCGGCTGCACAACAGTCCTATGTGAGACTTGATCTCTTACAGGCCTCCCCGGGGCTGCTGCAAGCAATTACGCACTCAGGAACTGGGGTGGCGTCTTTGTCCGATCACACTCTGATCACAGTAAGGCTTACACTGCTGGGCCCGGGTAAAAGAATCCGGCTCTGGTGGCTAAATACCACTGAGGGAATACGTCAAGAAATAAGGGATACAATTACATCATATCTAAGCCTTAAGGATACGCCGGAGATTGCAGAGGGGTCGGTCTGGGAGGCTGAAGACAGTGGTCAGGGGCAGTGTATAGCTATTGTGGCTCACACCAACGCTTTGCAGAGGGATAAGAGGCAGCAGCTAGAGAATCAGATAAGAGAGCTGGAAGGACAGCATGGGGCTACGGGTGCGCAGAGTGAAGCGTCAGTTGATAGTGACGCGTAAACAGTTGAAAGCAATAGATATGGATGGGGTGGAATTCGCTCTTCTGCACACTAAACAGATGTACTATGCTGGGGGCAATAAGGCAGGGCGGCTCATGGCGCACCGGTAGCGCGCTCAGGTGGAACACCACCGGATAAACTCCAGACAAACATGAGGGGGAGTGATCACTACAGATAAGAGCTGATCCTGAAAGAATTTGAGTCTTTCTATGTCTCATTATATACTGCAGAGATCCTAGATGAGACGGCAATAGTGAGTTACTTAGATGAGATACCCTTGCCCCAAGTGCCTAATACGCTAGCCAGTGAGTAAGACAAGGATATTACTCCTGCAGAGGTCCTGGAGGCTATCAGGTGGCTTTGAGTGGGGAAGGCACCAGGACAGAACAGGTTTGGGGTGGAATTCTATAAGATTTTTGGTGAGCTCCTGGCTCCGGTGCTGGCGAGGTTGTTCAATGGTTTTGCTTCTGCCGGATCGGTGCCCCAGTCAATACATACGGGCACTATTGCGGTAATCCAGAAGCCTGGCAAAGACCCAACTATGTGTGCATCGTACCGACGGATCACATTACTGAATGTTGACGCGAAACTCTTTTCTGGCATCTTGGAGCACAGGTTAGGCCCCTATATGCAAGACCTAATAGACCTGGATCAAACCAGGTTCATTCTGGAGAGAACCTTTGCGGATAATACTAAGAGGCTCTGTCACCTTCTAGATAAGGTACAACGGACCCATAACCCCTCGATATTGCTTTCTATCGATGCAGGGAAGGCCTTCGACCGGGTGCATTGGAGTTTTTTATTCTCGGTACTACCTCCGGACTGTTTGGGCCCGAGATTTTGTGACTGGGTGAGGAGCAACTATCGTCTCTCCCAGGCCTGGGTGAGTGTGAATGATGGACTTTCAGAGATTTTCTCTATTGCCAGGGGTGCTAGGCAGGGCTGCCCTCTGTCGCCGCTGTTGTATGTGATGTATATGGAGCCCTTCACGGAGCATATTCAGCAAGATCAGCCCATCAGGGGCATCCCAATGGGGGGCAGATCCCATAAAATAGCGTTGTATGCTGATGATGTGCTGCTGTATCTGACTGAACCGAAGACCTCCCTTGTGACAGTGGTGAATGAGTTGCGGGCTTTTGGAGAAGTGGCAGGCTTTAAGACTAACCTGTCTAAATCCTCCATTCTTAATCTGATGGTGATGGAGAAGGACATAGAGGACTTGAGACCCCTCTTGCCTTTGTTTAAGCCCCGCAAGAAATACAATACTTAGGCTTGCAGATACGACCCACGCCGGTGGCTATTGCGGAACGTAACTATACTGCCCTGCTTGGCGAGGCAAGGGAGGCTCTGGCCCGGTGGAGGGGATTCAGCCTTTTGTATCTGGGGCATATTGCAGTGATGAAGATGACTCTTCTGTCTAAAGTGCTGTTCATCATACAAGTTCTAGCACTACAGCCCCCGTTGGGCGTCTTAGAGGCAGTGCAGAGGTTGATATGGGATTTCATATGGGCAGGCAAGAAGGCATGAATGTCAAAGGAGCAAGCCTACCTGCCGCAGTCAGAGGGGGGATGGGGGTTCTATATTTATTGGGGTACTACCAGGCTGCCCAACTTCGATACTTAGTGGAATGGTCTTGTATAAGTACTGAAAAGTATTGGTGTTTCATTGACCAGGCAGTTGCGGGGGTTCATATTTGGAAGGTCCCCTGGCTGACGAGGGTGTGTTGTCCGAGAAGTGCATATGTGTCCCCAGTCCTGCGAGCAACTATGGAAGTGTGGAATAAAGTACAAACATGTAGGGCCTTGTCCTCACCCATATCCCTGCAAACTCAAAATATTGGCAACCTGGACTTAACCCCTGCACTCATGGGGTCTTCCTACCAATCGTGGCAGAACTCCAATGTAAAAGGGTGGGGGATCTGTTTGATAAATAGGGGATATTGGAGTTTCCCCAGCTTAAGGAGATTAACAGTCTCCCACAGGAGGCCTACTGGCAGTTCTTGGTGATAAGACATTGGGTTTTGTCCCCGGCGGTGAGACCCCACGTGGCTCAGCCTCTCCATCCCTTTGAGCGCTGGCTGTTGACGTGCTCGTCAGATAAGAAACTTATCACAGATATTTATGGCTTCCTATTGGAGCGACCGGATCTCCTCTGGACTTCTGCGAGGCAGAGGTGGGAGATCGAATTTGGGTGGGCTTTACTGATAAGGAATGACGGGATGTGCTGCACAGAGCGCAGTAACAGCCTGTAGTATGACTACTAAGGAATTCCTTCTGAAAATAGCGCACTACTGGTATTACACTCCGGCGCGGGTGGCTGGCTGGCGGATAGGCTCCACGTACAGTTTCTGGCGGGCTGTGGCCAGAAGGGTACACTCACACATATTCAATGGCAATGTCCGCGTTTGGCTGCCTTCTGGGTGTGCTGGATGATAGTGACAGAATGTATGACACAGCAGTGCCCCTTTTCCCCAGCTATGTTTTACTGGGGCTTCCAAACCCACAGACCTACCCCCTCAGGACTCCGAAGGATAGGGCCATCACACTAGCGATTGGAGCTGCCAAACAGATAATTTTAGCTAGCTGGGGCTCCGAGTTGGTGCCCTCACAGATGGACTGGCTACACAAGTCCTGGGGATGTAAAAATTAACAGCAATGGCCATGGGATCCCTACCCCAGTTTGATAAGGTACGGTCCCTGTATCTCCTTCCTTTCAGATGAGTTCAGGGAGCTGACGTGCTATTTGCAATTGCTGCGCTTGACGAGCTCTACTACAGCCCCAGTGAGAGGGACAGGTGCGATATGAGTTGGAGAGGGGAAACGTCCTTTATGCCGAAGTTTTGATAACGAAGTCGTGGTTAACAAAAGCGGGAACAACGCTTTCTTTAACCACGAGTCGGTTATTTTGTGCCTTAACTACGCATGTTCTGAACAACGAACATGCGTGGTTGAGGTACAAAGAAGGGAGTCGGCTAAGGAGGACGACGCAGGTGACGAGGGGACGACTAAGGTAAGTGGGGGGTTTTAGGTTTTGGGGAGGGGGTGGGGGTTAAGGGGGTTTTAGGTTTTGGGGTGGGGTTGGGGGGTGGGGCATTTTTGGTTTTGGGGAGGGGTGGGGGTCAGGGGGTTTTAGGTTTTGGGGTGGGGTTGGGGGTGGGGCGTTTTTGGTTTTGGGGAGGGGGTGGGGGTTGGGGGGTTTTATGTTTTGGGGTGGGGTTGGGGGGTGGGGTGAGGGATGCAGGATCAATGGTGCCTATTACTAATGCTTTTATCAGGAATGCCTTTACAACGAAATATCGTTAAGGCATTTGTGGTAAAGGCATTAGTAATAACAACGAGGTCGGTGTTCCGACCTCGTTGTTAAGGCACTAGTTGTTTCGGAAATCGGTGTTCCGTCGTATAACCTTTGGAGAGGGCTAGTTAGAAGGGGAAGAGAGTGAACAGGTGATAACGCAGAATATAGTAATGGTACGGGGAGTCGTGGTATTTTGTTATAAGGTTTATTCAATTTCATCCACTGGTTGTAGGTAGAAAAGTTGTATATGACAAAATGTCTATAAAATAGGTTCAATCCTAAAAGGACACCAAAATTATTAAAATTGGATAAGGGGAACCGGAGATATGAATTTTTAAAGAATAAATGCAATTCTAGCGCTTAGAAGCAAATAGCACTCAAAGGGTTAAAAAAATCACACTGGACAGGGACATAGTCCAGAGTTCAGGCCACCCACAATGTAACACTGTTACACTTACTTTCAGGAGTGTTGATTGATTGATACAGGAAAGTGGTCCACACCACCAGCCAAGGGTTCAGAGGCTCTAGTTTGCCTCTTAGGATGTGGGACTACAACTCCCACAATGCACCTCTTTAACTTATAGAACTGTTTACAACAGTTGCTCCAAATGTCTCCACACTTCTGGATCTTCTTCCAGATGTGCTTTTTGGGTCCTTGAGGTGTCCAGAACTTGATCCAAGGTTCCAGAAGCTCTTAGTTGCTTGGAAGTTGGACTACAAATGGCTACTGGACACTGGTCAACTGGACTCTTCTTGCAGGACTTGATGCAGGGGACTCTGGGCAGCTCCATTGTACCTGTAGCTCACAGTGAGTCCACTCCTGTAGTTGCAGAAGCAAGGCAAAGTAATTTTCTTGTTGAAGCCCAAAGTGTGCAGCTAGTGCCGTCCCTGTGAGTGCAATGTCCAGGTGCAGGCCATGGGTCCAGTAGGGCAGCCAGTCTTCTCTAGTATCTTCTTCCAGCAGGGATCTGAGGTGTGGGTGCAGCTCTGCCATATTTATCCTTGCTCCTGGTGTGGAAAGCAGGGGGCAACTGTCCAATCACAGGTTGGCCACCACCCACTTGAATGACCACTTCCTGGGAAGTGTGGAAAAAATCCATCCGAGGGAGCAACATTCCTTAAAAATCCAAAATGGCAGAATCTGAATTTTTGAGGTCAGGTCTGGCTGAGTCCACCCACTAGTGTCGCTAAAATTCCTTAACACACCCCTTTCCTCACCTAATCTAATCAAGGGGGCACCTGGTTGTCTGGGTTTGCAGGAAATGGGGCACATCCTGAGCTGCTCCAAATGTCCTGCCTTCCTTTGGAGACCAGTTTAGCTGCTCTCCCCCAATTCTGTTCCAGATCTCCTCCCTCAGGCACTTCCTTGTCTTCAGCCCAGGCTACTTCACACCTCATCAAAGCAGCCTGGCCAGGCTGCCAGAGGCTGGCCAATCAGAAAAGGGCACTGCAGAGCTGAAGTTGACAACTTTCAGGTAGAGTTCTAAAACTCTTTCCCTGAACTAGATATATTAAATTCAACAATGGCAAGTTATTGGATTTATTATAATAATAGGTTTGATATCCAGCTCCTTTTGAGACTTTATTAATTAAAATAAAGTCTCCCCATGCTAGCCTATGGAGCCTTTTCACTACAGGGAGGGGAAACGAATGTGGCTATTTTTCCATCACCAGGCCTTATAAAACATCTTTTATAAGGTCCCTGCTTATAGTTACACTGCACCCACCCCTGGGGGCACCCAGGACACACCTTAGGGGTGATTTATATGTAATAATAAAGTATTTTAAGACTTTGGAAGCCCATTTAATTCCAAAGTCGAATTTGAAGGTAACTTTAATTTAAAAGCAACCAGCCTGCCTTTAAAATGACACTGGGCACCTCAGCAGTACACCTATGGGGGTACTATATATGCTGGGGTCCCTTAACCTACATGCCCTACCTTATACTAGGCACTTATAGGTAGGTTGGCATAGCCATTTATAATGAGCCTAATTTGCATACTCATTTGAATCAGAGTGCAGGTGCTGGGACTGGTTAGCAGTGCCAAGGGCACCATCAGAGTCAGAAAAACACCAGCTAAAAGTGAAAAATGGGTGCAAAAAGTTAGAGGGCTTCTGCAATCAGCCCAGTTTTCTCATACTTTCACCACAGGAAAGATTCACCTGTGGCATAATGGTCAAGGTCACAATGAAAGTTGAGGGTTCTACTCCAGGTCTGTCTGTGGCCGTTTCCCTACTGTAATTTGTTTTTATCATCAAAAGTTTAAGGTTTATAAAGGAAGGTGATGTCACTCTTTTTAATTGACAAACACATTTTTCTTTTCAATTTGTCCAGAAATATCTCATTCTAAGTATATCATTCACCAAAGACGAAACAACTCTCTAACTCTATCTTCCATCCTCTCACTCTTTCTCTCTCTCTCAATTTCTCTTTTTCAATCTCTTTCTCCCACTCACACACCAACTCAGACCCTTATGCTTCCACTCACAGGCCCACTCAGACACTCACACACCCTCTCACAGATCCACTCAGACTCTCACACACCCGTCACAGACCCACTGAAACCCTCACGCACCCACTCACAGACATTGATGCACCCACTAAGAGATTGATGCACCCACTCTCACACCCAGACACTCTCACAGCCACTCTCACACCCAGATTCACCTTCTCACACCTATTCTCACGCCCAGTAAACAGGGCGTGCCAACTGTTGCCATGCACGGCCGAAGGGCCCTGCCCAGGGTCGTGTTGGGTGGTTAGAGAGGTTGGCTGCAGGGTCTGGCCACAGGCCGGGCCCTGCAACCAACTACCACTGCGCATGGCCAAAGGCAGTGTGCAGTGGTGGTTGGATTAATGTATACCAATGAAAATTACTTTACATTTAAAAGAACATAGAAGTTCACTGAAAAAAATAACGTTACAGGGACATTATAGTTAGGAAATAGAATTTTAAAAAACATAAAAATTCACTTAAAAAAAACATAGGTTACAGGGACATTATAGTTAGGCTCATATCTGAAACGTATCAAACCATAGAAATTCACCTGTAAGAGTTATCTCAACTAACTGTAACTTGTGCCCTAAGGTAACTATAACTTGCGCCCTCACCATGCACTGCTAATTACCCCACAAAATACGACACTCATGACATCTTTGATAACATAATTGATAATATCAATGTAATTATTGCAGTAACATTTTTGACAAAAAACTGTGCATGGAGGAGGCGCGAGTTATGTTACTTTAGGGCACGAATTATAGTTAGATAGCTTGAGATAACTCTAACTATAACAGGTGAATGTCAATGGTTTGGTACGTTTAAAATGTGAGCCTAACTATAACATCAGTATAACCTTTGTTTTTTTAAGTGAATGTGTGTGTGTGTGTGTATATATATTATCTACTGCCGTTCGCCAGTAGGTAGTTATAGTTAGGATCATGTTTCCATAGGAAAATCGTTTTTTTTTACTTGCATGTATCTTTGGCACTGGTTGACGAATCTTCATGAAATCTTCCAAAACAAGTGTTGCTGTGATTCTTGTTACGCATGGAAAGTTTCAGAGTGATCCGTCAAGCGGGGGGGCCAAGACAATGGGGATTAAAAAAACATTGTGTTTCCCATGTTAATTTCCATAGGACTCTTTAGACACGACTACAGGCCGAACCACTGGATGGAATTACACCAAATTTGGCAGAAAGCTAGCTGTCGGCACGTGGATTATGCTTAGTCTTTGAGATAATAAAGGGAAAATAAATATGTACATCTCTGGACACGAATAATTCATAAATAATTCACAAAATGTGTGAATTTTTCACGAACACACGTGGGCAAAGAAGCGTTGCAATTGGCTGAGCACAACCTGGCTATAAAGTAGCAGCCGCCATTTTATTTTACGTGACACGGTCCCTGGGGGGTGAAAATTTAAATTGAAAGTGGCATAAGGGGTCAGGGTGAAGGTACCCTGACCCCTGGGGTGTGATATAGGTGTATTTTAGGTGTAAATTATGGGTTTAATCTAATTTTGCGTCACCATGTGTGATATTCACAAAAATTCACACATTTTTAAGAATTAGTCTCAAAAATGGAAAATGTTGAAAGAAAAAACGCAGACTCATTCATACACCAATTCATTCACTCATACATGCACTCAGACACTCATACATCCACTCAAACAGCCACTCAGACACTCATGCACCCGCTCACACCCACTCAGACTAACACACTCACTTTCACACCCACTCAAACACTCAAGCACCCACTCAGAGATCCACTAACAGAGACAGGCCCTGTGGCCAACCTGCGCTGCCCGCAGCCAAAGGACATGTGTGGTGTGGGATTGGGTGGTTATAGGGGTTTGGTGTGTGAAGCCTGGCTGCAGGCCAGGCCTTGCGACCAATCCTCGCCATAATTAAAGTTGCTTTACATTAAAAAAACATTGAAATTCACTGAAAAAAACAAAGGTTACAGACACGTTATAGTTAGGTTCTGAATTTACTCGTACAAAACCATAAAAATTCAGTAGTTAGAGTTCTTTTAAGTAACTATAACTCGCGCCCTAATGTAACTATAACTTGCGCCTTCGTTATGCATAGTTAATTACTCCACATATTATATAATTGGTGAGATCTTGTATGACATATGGCATCTTTGATATTATCACTGCAACATTTGCAATTAAATTATTGATAAGAAAACTGTGTATGGCAAGGGCACGAGTGATAGTTTCCTTAGGGTGTTCAATGGTTTTTATGAGTAAATTCAGAACCTAACTATAATGTCCCTGTAAACTTAGTTTTTTCCCTTTTGGACTGCAAAAAGAAGGCGCACCCAACGTGTCTGCATCTTAATCTTGATGCTTTATTTGGCTACGCGTTTCAACCCCGAAGAGTCTTCATAATGGCCCAATTGAAAAATTGTGCTCAATCACCCATCAACATAAATACACCAGTTTCATAAACATTAAAAAAAATACCTAAAAAGAAGAAATAAAAATGTTTACATTGTTACTTGTTCTCCCAAACTCATCAGATAAATTTCAGTAAACAAATTTTATCAGAGGTGTAGAAATTTAAATAATAATTAATGAAGCCACTGTAATGTAACTATTTACTATTACACATCATGATAATCAAATCTACCATCATGGTTTCCTTTTAAATCTTGTCACAATCAAATTAATATCATGATTCACAAAAATTCCATCAATATTTTATGTAATACTAGAAATCATGAATATCTCACGGCGAGGTGGCTATTCATCCATATAAATAAAATAATTTGTAACTTGTATAATTTTTGCAAACCATGATAAAACTAATATTCACAATATATTAAAAAATATGTGTATATAATGCACCATCATAATTGAAATATCCACCCCCAATGTAAAAAATACATGGGAAAAATAAGAAAAACACACAATTTTCCAATCTAATGTCCAGTCTCATAGCAGCGCAGAATGAAGACGTTTTCATGATAACAAACTAATACTAGATACATCTGAAAAATAAACCAAAGACAAAAAATATCTCTATGCTCTACATCAACAACTATAATCTGAAACCAATAACAGTTCTGTCAATTCTGTCACATTAAACCAACATGTACATGAAGCTCCTCATCCTCATTCAGGCCTCTGGGCGATTTACTCCCAAGTAAGATAATAAATTCTGATTCCCTCACTCTCAAAAGCCTTTCTCTATTTCCTCCACGTATAGTCTTTTCAATTATGTCAATGCCAAAGAATATCAAAAGATCAGCATCCTGATTATTTGCTTTTCCCCAGTGCCTGGCAACAGGGTATGAAACATCATGATTTTTAATCGCTCTATAGTGCTCCAAAATTCTCTTTTTCACAGGGCCAATAGTGCTGCCAAAATATTGTAATCCACACGGATATTGTAAGACAGAGATACAATGGTCTGAACCACAAGACGTAGATTTGTTTATCCTCCTAATCTCCCCCACAGCCGTCTTGTGTTTTCACGTTTTTACTATTCTTACATGCCTTACACTTTCCACATTTGCAAAAACTATTTGTTCACTAATCCATCCAGTCTTTTTACTCTGTCCCCCCAAATGGCTGTGAACTAAAATATCATGTAGTGACCTAGATTTACGGTATGTGAATGGAGGACAAGGGCCCAGGGTCTTCCCAATCACAGAATCATGTTTGACTATATGTCAATGTTTCATCACCATTTTCTTAATAGCTATACTTTCTCGATTGAAATTTGTTATTACTCTCATCTCCAGTATGCCATCCTTTTTCTCACTTCTTTTTGTCAAAATAGTTTCCCTGGTAGTTTTCACCACTTTATCACTGGCTACCCTTAGAACCATATTTAGATGGCCTCTTGCTCTAAACCTGTTAATCATTCTACCTTCCTCCTCTTAATAGGCTAAGGGTGCTACAATTCCTTCTAGCCCTAAGCAATTCACCATAAGGGATACTCCAAATTGGTGGGATGGTGACTGTTTGCATGCAGAATACTGTTTCTCGCTGTGCTCTTACGATATAACTTGGTCTGTAGTCTCATTTCCTCTATTTCTAGTAGCACATCTAGAAACTCCATTCTTGTGGGATGTACATTTCTGGTAAATTTTAAATTAAAAGTATTCCGGGAAATATTTTCCAAAAATTCATCCAATTCTTGTTGCGTACCCTCCCAAATCATGAAAAGGTCATCTATGTATCTTATCCAGATTGAAATATGCCTGGTCCATTTCTCATTTTCCTCCACGCACACCTGTGTGGCCTCCCACCAATCCATAAAGATCCCAGCATAACTTGCAGCAAAGCAACTTCCCATCGCAGTCCCGACCAAATGGTGATACCATATATCCTTAAAAATGAAGAAATTGTTATTCAAACAAAATTCAACTTTTCCAATAACATCATGGAATTATCATATTTACTAAGTGGTCTATCACAAAAAAAATATTGGCAAGCCTGGATCACCAGACCATGCTCAATACAAGTATATAGGGGCTCTATGTCTAAGATGACTTGTAAAAAATGTGGTTCCCAAGGAATCCCAACAATTTTAGAAATAAAATCCATACTATCCCTACAATAGGAAGGTAAGGCCAACACATATGGGAGAAGGAAAAAATCCAGATACATGGAAGTACGTTCTAAAAGACTGTTATTTGCAGAGATAATAGGTCTACCTGGTGGATTTTCACTATCTTTATGCACCTTTGGTAACACGTAGAAACAGGGTACAGTGGGTTTTATAACCATGAGAAACTGATATTCCTCTGTGGTGAGTAACCCACTATCTCTCCAGTCAAACAATGTAGTGTGATATTGACATATGGACCTATCATACTTTTGAAAGGATGTTTTTTCATAATTTCCTGTATTATCCAATTAGCATCCCATAGAACAACATTTTCACCTTTATCTGAGGGTTTGGTGACAATATTCTGGTCCTCTATGAGGGTTTTTAATGCATTTTTCTGTTCATTATTAAGATTGGGCACATGATCACTGTTTTTGGCCTTCCGCCAAATTTCAACAAGATCACGAATAATGACCTCATGAAAAGTATAAATTGAGTCATGGGTGGTAGATGGATTGAAAATAGATTTTGGGCTAAATGGAGTAAATTCTGGTCTATTCAGTTCTAAATCCAACAACTCTAGAAACTCTCGCTCACTCATACCAGTAGTTTCAACTTCCTCCAATTTAGCCAGAGTGAATAACCCCTCTACATCACTTAAACACAAATCAGTAGATGTAGAGTCAGGTACATCCGAGGCAGTGACAGAATGATCATACCTTCTCTTGTTTTCTTGTTGTAAGAATAGCTTTCTCAATTTTAATTTATGTACAAAGAGGAATAGATCAATTCTAGTTCGACAGAAATCCAAGTCGGCTGTGGGACAAAAAGATAAACCAAGTTCCAATAAAGATTGTTCCGCTGCAGTTAAATGATGTTCAGAAAGGTTAATCACTGTAAGGGATCCATCACCCTTCATTTTCGCTCTGCTTGTCTTGTAAATCTCCCTCGAGGTATTGAATCTTTGGCTGTTCCAATTGCCTCTTCGTACCCTTTTTCTCCCCTACGTTGTTTCCTCCTCTTCCTCTTGGCGGTCTGCCCCGTGCAGTCTGATTTCTCTGTAAAAAACGATAAGTGGAACTGATGTCACATATATATGTATATGTGTGTATATATATATATATATATATATATATATATATATATATATATATATATATATACATATATACACACACACACACACACATATATATATGTATCTTTAACCGTAAGTAATATATACATTTGTTAATCAGGCCTAATTAGTAGGTATATATTTTAACAAACACAGTTATTATTATACATATTTGTACAAAGAAATACACATCTAGATATATACATATAATCAAATTATAAATGTTTACATACACAGGGACATGCAGTACATTGCTGTTTGAGTATGGTGGTTATGTAGGAAAGAGTCAACGCTTGCGCAGCCTTCTGAAGATAAGCTAGTTCTCTGTGGATCTTATATTTGGAGGTCATGAATTCCATAGTTTGTCCGCTTGAACAGAGAAAGATGTAACACCTATTGTCTTTTTTTGTATTGTCAGGTTTTGAGGCAAGGTGCCACTCTTCAGCAGAGGTTTGTTTGTTGAATGTATTTGGTGATCTTATTGCTGATGATAAGTGGTCCTGTTCCATGTATTGCTTTGTGGGTGATACAAAGCAGCTTGAAGGTGGATCGTCTTGCAACTGGCAACCAATGTCGGGTCCTCAAGGCAGGGGAGATGTGGGCTTGTGGCTTTACATGTAGGGGTAGTCTGGCAGCAGAGTTCTGAATCCATTGTAGCCTTTTCATAGTAGATAGAGATGATGCATGGTAGAGGCCATTGGCGTAATCCAGTTTAGACAGCACAATTGGGATAGTAGCCTGGATCTTGTAAAGATATCTGAGGTGGAGAAAGATGCATTGCAGAGTTTTCATGGTGATGAAAACTGCAGAGTTTTCAGGGTGAGGAAGCTTGATCTTGCTAACTTACCCACTTGGGCATTCATTGTTAACTTGGAGTCCATGGTAATTCCAAGGTTTCTAACTTCCTTAGATACTTTAGGAGGTTGTCCCAGATTATCAGGCCAGGCTCAGAATAGGTCATAATTTTACCAATCACCAAATATGAGTATTTCAGTTTTGGAAGCATTCAGTTTGAGATGGCTCCATATCATCCACTGATCAATGGCTCTGAGGCAACTGAAGATTTTTGAGTTTCCAATGTCTTTGGGGAATTCCAGTTTAAGGAGTATTTGTGTGTAATCCGCATAGCTGTCGCATGTAATCTGAAATTCATAGATCATTGGCGGTAATTACTTCATGTAGATGTTGAAAAGCATGGGTGAGATGATTGAGTCTTGAGGGACCCTTGCTTTTTTGAAGTATGGTTCTGATGAGAAAGGGGGACTATGGATGACATTTGTTCTGCTTTGAAGATAAGATTTGATCCAGTCGAAAGCAGTCCCATCCATGCCGGCTTCCTAGAGTCTTTGTATAAGGGTGTCATGGTTATCTCTGTCAAAGGCAGCTGAGAGGTCCAAGAGAAGTAGTGCAGCAACTCCACTGTGATCTACTGTGTTTTTAAGGTCATCCCAGATGGCAATGAGGGCAGATTCTGTGCCTCTTCCTGGGCGGAAAGCAGTTTAGTAGTCTTAAAGTATGGAGTTATCCTCATTGAATTGTGACAGCTGGACAAATGCTGCTCTTCTCTCAGCTTGCCCAAGAAAGGTCCATTTGTAATTGGTCTGTAGTTGTAGGGGTCTTGTGGGTCCAGGTTTGTTTTCCTTAATAATAGGCATATGTATGCCTTTTTTAGTTCTTCAGGAAAGATTCCCATAGTTAAATAATTATTGATGATTCTTCTTATTGGTGTGGCAGCAGAGGTAGATTAAAAAAAGTTATGGAAACTGTGTGGCGGGCAAGGGTCAGGAGAGCAGTTCAAAGGCCTGCTAGCTTTGACCAGATCCATAAATTCACATTGTGATATTTGTTTGAAGAAACACAGAGGGTGGGTTGGCTTAATTTTGGAGGGGATTTTTGGAAACAGGTTGGTGCTGGTGGTTTTCCTTTGTGTCAAATAGGAGTCCAATGTGTCTGCCTTGGTTGTGTAATGATTTGCCAGGTTGTCTGTGAATTCTTGAGAGATGGGATGAGTTCCTTCCATGCATTAACGTTTTCAAAATTTGGTGAATATTTGATAAAATTCTTTGGTTGCAGATTTAGAATTTTGAATTCTGCCTGAGCTTTTTTATTTTTGATTTATATAGTCTTTTAAGTTTGAGTAGGTGAAGCTTGTCTTGAATGCTGTTTGTTTTGAGCCAGGTTTGTTGCAGCTTTCTGATCTGTTGTTTTATCTCTTTTAGGTGTTGGTTTTCTTTTGTCCTGTTTTGTTGTTCTGAGTGGTATTAGGATATTGAAAGTTTTCTGTAGCCACTCAAAGTTTTTGAAAAAAATGTATTGTGTCTAGATCTGTTTTGGCTGTTAGCTGTGTTTATAACTATTCAGAATTGAGTTTGCTCAATGGTTGATAGGTGGATGCATGTAAGGTGGCCTTGATGTGTTGATTTGTGGTGTTTTATGTTAGAATGCTACCAAATGGTGGTCTGAACTTGTGACTAGAGTGATGCTTTGCAAAATAACTAGTTCTGAGTTTGCAAAAATGATATCTAGTATATGTCCAGCGATGTATGTGGGAGTGTGTATGATCTGATATAGGATCAGTGTGACTAGGCCAGTGATTATAGTTTTTGAATGGGGCTAAGTGTTTTTGTCAAACCAAATGTTTTGGTACTCCTGTAAAGGAGGAGGAAGTTACAGGAGGAAGTTAGTGTAGATTTGCATCTGGTCATGAAGGCCTCACAACCTTCTATGGAAATGGCTTCTGTTTTGGTGAGATTTATTGTTTGCTTGAACATAACAGTTAGCCCACCTCCTCCTTTGCCTATACAGTTTTGTGTGATGGCCTGGAGGAACAGCTTCATGCAGCACTGGAGCCATGTCATCTCCCAACCATGATTCAGTTATGAAGAGTAAGTCAGGTCGTGTGTTAGTGAGTAGGTCGTACATATGTGTTTGTTTTTACAGAGTGATTGAGCATGTATTAGTAGGCAGTTTAGAGATTGTGTTTTGGTAGTGGTGTGACTTTGTTTTGTAGAAGAGTGAGCAGTATATTTTGAACTGGCAGCTGGTGTGTTATTAGTGCTGATATTAACTATATGAGTGTTACAGTAGTGTTGTTTTTCTATATCGTGTTCCTTGTCAAGCAGGTTTAGAAGGCATTTTTTGGGATCCGTGTGTGTCAGTGGCAAGATGGTGGTTCAGAGTGACGTGGTGAGTTGTGTTGTTTTTTGTAGAGTAGCCTTGTTGTGTAATACACATAGGGATCCAAAATTGTAAAGAGTGGCATGTTGTTTATTTTGTTTGCAATTGTGCAATGGATGAGAGGCGGGTGAAAGAATGTTGCTGTGTTGGGGTGTTTGTGGTAGATTTTGGTGAAGGTAGAGAATGTGGGAGTAAAATTGGCTCAATATTTGTGTTATTTGTATAGGTATGAGGGTGGGTGTGGTTGTTTGTTTTTATTTTGCAACTGAAAGTATTATGAAAATGTGTGTGATTTTGTGGCATTGGTGTGTGTGTTTTGATTTTGTGGAGTACGGAGAGGAGATAATGATGTAGTGGGTTCTGTGAAGGATTTGTATGTAAAGTACTGCTGGTAAGTGATATTTGAATAGTACAGAGGGTAGTGATTTGTTTTGGAGAAGAGTGTATGTGCGTATGTGGTGTGCAAATGGGGATGGAGAAGAGTTATGCGTGTTTGTGTTAGATTTGACCACTGGAAGAGGTAATATGTGAGGTGGAATAGATGGTGTGATGGGAGGCTGAGTATAGGTTTTGTTATGATAAAAAGGGGTCTGTTAGGAGGAAGTAGAGGACAGAACTGGTGTTTTGCATGAACTGGGACTGTGTGTCTGGATGCATTAAAGTTTTGTCTTTATATATATATAATGCATCTTTATGTTGTGTTTGTGATGTGTGGATTAGTTATTAGTATAGGACAGAGTTGTGTTTTGTGTGAGAATGAAGGTGCCATAGTGTTGCAGTTGGGGTAAAAGGGTGCACAGGTGTGGTGTGTGGGGTTTTGTAATGGTTGTTGAGAAATTGAGGTCTTTACAAGGTTTGTTTGTGGTACATAAGCAGAATGCCTTTGCTGCTATTGTGTTTGGACGTTTGTGGATTTGGAAGCCTTAAGGTGGTAGCTGGTAAATGAAAAATCAGGCAGCATTTCTGGCCCTAGGCCTGACCTGGCCTAAACAGGCAACTGCCCTTGTCCTCTCTGCCCTTAACCTCAACGCCCGGCTGAGACGCCCTGAGACTTAGGCCTAAATAGCCCTATTGGCCAATGGAACTCTAGCCTTAACCCTAACCAACCAGAATCCTAACCCTAAACCCAGGAGCAAATGGGAGACCTGGCCCTATTAACCAATCACAACCCTAGCCCAAATAGCCAATCAGAAGAAGTAACCCTCAACCCTTAGTCCAATAGGAACCCTAGCCCTACTACCAATCAGAACCCTAGTTCTGACATCCAATCAGAACAGTAACCTTAAACTCTTAGTCTAATAGGAACCCTAGCCCTAGTACCAATCACAATTTAAACCCTATACTCTTACTCCAGTAGGAAAGCCTAGACCTAGAGCCAATCAGAACACAAACCTTAAGCCCTTAAACCAAGAGAAATACTAGCCCCAGCAACCAATCACAACAACAAATGCAACAACCAATAGAAACTTATTTATGGGGCAAGTTACCTAAAGCCCAGGCCCCTGTGGAAGGAAAGCGAGAGGTGCTCCTCTATTAAGAACATAATTGGATACAGACAGACACAATCCACACTTCCAAACTACCAGATTCTACTTTTCAGGTAAAGGACAAATTTGAAACCGCTGAAATTCTTCTTGTCACATACTCAACTATATGACTTTTTCAAGACAAAAATAAGTGGTACATATACTTTACACACACAGTTTAAACCACAGAGAAGATTAAGCAGTCTCCTAAACACACTCTGGTTAGCCACTGCGGTGTACGTAGCCTTTTCTAAAAAAACAAAGGGGGAGAGGCTTAATGCAGTCTTTGTTAAAAACTATGAGGGAAAATTCAAACAGTCACGGTAAAAAACAGCAGTTTAAAGGCACCTAGTTTGCAGAAAAACAGGGAGCCAAATGTAAACAGACATGGATAAGGAAAAACCACATTTTTTTTTTTTTTTTTACAAATAAGAAGAATACACAGAAAGTATGTGGTCTTACCAGCCTTCTAGGGCTCTTGCTCACTGTACTGTTTTAGGGTGCAGAGAAGCTATGCTCTCAAAATAGAGGTGGCCATCTTGGGGTTCCCTCCACAAACTTAAAGGCCCAGTGCAGGTGTGAGAGGAGGGCTCAGGTTGCCTGGGAGCTACAGAGCTAATCGCCAAGCCCAGGCCTCTGTGGAAGGGAGGAGGGAGGTGCTCCTCTATGCAGAATCTCCTTGGATACAGACAGGCACAGGCAACACTTCCAAGCTAGCAGATTCTACTTTTCAGGTAAGGGGCAAATTTGAAACCACTAAAATACTGCTTGCCGTGCACTCAAATATATGACTTTTTCAAAGCAAAAACAAGTGGTGCATATACCTTCCAAACACAGTTTAAACCACAGAGCATATTATGCAGTTGTATAATAAACACACTCTGGTTAGCCACTGAGGTATATGTAGCCTGTTGTTAAAAAAGGGGGAATGGGTAGCTTAATGCAGTCTTTGTGAAAAACTAGGAGGACAAATTCAAATAGTCACCGGTAAAAAAACAGTAGTTTAAAGGCACAAAGTTTGCAGGAAAACTGGGAGCCGAATGTAAACAGACAGGGTAGGGAAAAAACACTTCTTTACATATAACAAAAATACACAGAGTCTGTGGTCTTACCAGCCTTCTTGAACTCTAGATCACTGGGCTGTATTAGGGTGCAAAGAAGTTGGGCTCACAAAATGGAGGTAAAACACTTCACACAATCCGGTGGAAGAAGCACCTTAAAAAGGTAACTGTTGATGGTGGTAAGGAGATAGGGGAAGCAGCTCTGATCACGTTGATAGAAGCAGGTGATGAGGAACTAGAGGATGACAGCTTTACACAAAGCAGCCCTGTCCTCTGTAGTGTGCCAGCACCACCCACATCAGCAAACTCAAAATGGCACAAGACTCAGATGCAGACACCACCACATACAGTGATTACCCCAAGACACATATTTATTCTACCACCTCCTGGTACTCTCCAAACGTCGTCTGTGTCAGTGGCACTACAAAAGAAAAAAATCCAAGTTACTATTACAGGCATGTTCAGGCAGGAGGGGCTCTATGAATGCAATGGCCAATGGCACATTTGTACAATGAGAAGCTGGCCAAAATGTTAGCGCTGGACCTTCTCCCATTTACTTTTGCTGAAAGAGGGCGATTTTTAGAATTTGTGGCAGCCATTCGCCTGAAATGGAAGGTACCCAGCCAGACCTATTTTGCCAGAGTTGCTGTTTCAGCACTTCATCATGATGTGTTGCAATTAGTTGGACAAGCATACTATCTACCTGACAACAGACAAGTGGACCAGTTGTCAAGCAAATGACTACATGTGCATCACTGCACACTGGATCTCTTTTTGGGTGTTAGGCAACAAGTATCTGCAGGACTCAGCACTGAAGAAAGTTTTATGGGTGTCCAGCGGCATGCAACAGTAGCGATGTTCACCATGGAGAAATCCCATACAGCTGCAAACATCTTGGAAGATTTCAACAGCAAGGTGTTGAATGGCTGAAGCCCAGAATTAGATTTGTTGCTAAGGGCAATGGCAGTAATATAGTAGAACCCATAGCAGATGGTGGATATTTCAGGGTCCTGTGATTTGGCACTTTCTCAATAAAGAAGGCAGGGTCACCAGCATACTGATCCCCTGCAGACAAATCTGCAATCATTTCAGTCATTCTTTTAAAGCCCAGAGAAGTTGACAATCATTCAGTATGCTTAAACAGTACTTCTACAGGAGGTGCCAAGACATTAGAACTTGACCTACTACATGTTGCAAAATCAGTTGAAACAGTACAGACTAATCACAGACTATGTCCTCCAAAGAGGATGGGATGCACCTGGAAAAGCATGACCATGGAAATGAACAAATGGGGGCTATTCACATTTCTGACACAAATGCTACTTCCTTTTGAGGTTTTCACATGGGAAGTCAGCAAGGAGGACAGTACGATGAGCCAAGCAATCCAGTTGTTGCATCTGCTACAGGACCAGTTTAAAAAGGTGTTGCAAAGGTTCGCTGGGGTGAAAGAAGAAGCATATGAGTTGGTTCAGAGATTAATCCTTCACTTGGCTGTTAACGCAAGGTTGCAAATCGAGAATGTGTCCTCCAAAGAGTACATCTGTGCCACAATACTTGATCCTCGCACAAAAAAAGAGTAGCCACATTTTTAAGAAGGGGATGTTTCACAATACAAGGTGTGGATTGTTGAACAAGCGAGAGACCTGGAAGAAGATCGGCTGGAGGTTACAGTTCCAGGCAGAAGTTCTGGCATGCAGCCTTTAACCTCCAGAGAGAGCAGTGCTTTTGTCTCGTAGCAGTTAGCACCAGCAACATGAGCAACAAAACCAGCAACAACACCAGCAACAGAATATTCAGCCCCAACCTCTTCAATGGCTTGGTTTCAAGTGTCAGAGCTTAAGTCAAGTGCAGAGGCAAAGGAAACAGAGCTTGAGCGTGTGGCAGCACCAATGACATTCAGAGGACGGTCCATGACTATGTGGATGACCCAAAAGAGGCCTACCTGAATAAAAATCCATTGGTCTGTTTATTTGGAAGGTTGCACCCATGGCCATAGCTGAGCAGGCTGACAATAAAGTATCTGGCTTATCCGGTAACCAGTGTGTCCACTGAGCATGTCTTCAGTGCAGCTGGTGCTGTTGTCACAGTCAAAACGATCAGTCTCTTGCTTCAAAATGTGGAGAGAGTCACCATGATTAAAATTAGCCTACACTTCATACTACAAGATTACACTGTTGCTGAAACAACATAGGAGGAGGAGGGGGTGACTGGTTAGACTCAAGTGTGTTAGCTAACCAACATCTAGACAAATCCCCTGAGTTTTAAGATAAACTCTACTTCCCTGACTGAGTAGGCCACAAGAGAACTATACCATTATCATCAAACTGCTTTCTAAAGTAAATGGATATAGGTAGAAGAACATATATACATATTTTGTGTCTGTTGTATGCAGGCCCACCATTGTTTCACATGTATGGACTAGTTTGGAGTTGAGCCAGTGCGCACAGAAGAAGCCTCTCCACTCATCTAAAGGACATGAAGACAATGCCTCCAATCATTATCCTCCTTTTTCATTCTCTAGCTGGGCTGCCCGGGTAAAGATCATTAATTTACAAGACTATCATTGTTTGTTGCTTCCATGGACAAAGAGGAGATACAATAGACAAATGTGAAACACCATGCTTGGAGCAGGCAACTATTGCACCTATGAGTGATATATATTGAGTGAGCTTACGAGATGATGATTCATGTGGTGGCCAACAGTAAGAGTGTTGCTCAGCTATTTTGTAAACTTGACTTTGATCATTTGCAATGTTTGGGGCCTGATGGATGTTTCTTCCTCAATGTGATTGCCACTTTCACATTTAGCAAGATCTACTTGCATGGTCCACTCCTTGCTGTACTTTTTTGGGGTTCTTCAGAGATTAGGCCAGTCATTTTAGTTAATAAATCTACAAAAATGCAATTTCTTTTGCTTTTCTTGTTCTTCAATGGTGTGCCCTACAGGGCTGTCTCTCTCAATCTCATTTTGGTTGAGGCAAAAACAGTACTCAAAGTCAGGACTCAGGGCAGAAATATTTCAACAGCCAGGAGAAAGAAGTTATGAACAATGCCTATCTACTTCAGAGGGAAACCAAAGAGGCCTATTCAACCCTGTGCACTAGAGAGAGGTGTGTTAATTTGTCAAACTCCTCTAATTAAGTGGTTGTGGCCAGGGGTGGTGCTGTAACTGGAAACATGTCACATGCTGGACGCACTCAGCTAAATGTTATGAGAGTTGTGAGATTGACCACCCAGGCACATGCATCTACTTGACTAGGAATGGTTATAAGATTTGCCTCACTTTTCAAGTTAATGGCACATGAGTCCTGACTGCAGCAGCCTATGCTCATGCTCTGCCTCTTGGTCCTCATGAAGCTTACTTTCTCCTTGACTCTACAATCTTAACATTTACTGTTTTGCAACCACCAGGCCTTCTCTTCTTCTTCACAAAAGCTCCATAACACTCCTGCTTACCTTACTGGACCGGTTCAGCCAAGCATTCAAGATGGATATTCCAAAAAGGATAATACAGATGCCCCGCACAATTTGGAATTTATATACAGTGAAATTTTTCTTTTACCAAAAGTAATTTTGAAAACTGTGTGGGTTCACTCCTCCCCAGTATGTATTTTTCAAACCTAGATGACAGAACAATTCAATAATAATTTGGGTGTCTGGAGATGAAGGACTGTTTGCAATGCATTTATGAACTGAACTATGTCATTCCTTCATTTTCTCCTACAAAAGATTTGATGATGATGATGTGCTGCTCATCAACCTGATAAACACTGCTGTCTTTGTCACACCTTTCCCCTACTCCCTGTTCCATTCCATTCACCAAACCCCTAATTCTCTTCCTCCAGACTGTGTGATATATTGAGGTGTGACTTATGAATTTAGGCCATAAATGGATCACAAACTTGGTGGGGTGGATGGGGTGAAAAGCAACACCAACTCACTGCAGGATTTTCTTACTTGAACAATAGCCCACACCAGCCCCACTTACCTACCTAGGCAAGAAAGGGATAAAATTATCTTCGCCCATGAATCAGAACAATGTCTATTCCACAACAGGTAGTACTAGGGTGCACTATCTGGCCTGATTCATAAAGGTAAAGTTGCACTTTTGGTGTACGTTAACTGAACAACTAGAACTTTACCATGACGAGTTATAGCCTTCCAAGTAGTAACTAACTAGTAGTATTAACTTCTTTTAATGTGATAGAGATTACTTACTACTCACAAAGTTACGACTCATAAAGTTATTGGTGTAAAAGTTACTACTCATTACACTGCAAGAGTCAGTAAACTAATACAAAAAGTGTACCTTTGTGAATAAGGCACCCTCTGTTTTTTACAAACTCTATGCATGATGGAGTAACCAAACCTTCTCCTCCTGACTCCTGACTCAAGCACTTTGTAAGTTTAGCTTCATTCGTTTTAATAAATTAGACCCTAGATTGCTTAGAAGTTACTTCTGCTAGTTTTTGTAAAATGACTTTTTTGTTACTGTGGTCTGTCTTTGATAACTCACTAACTGTGTTTTCTTCTAGTCTAATTGTCGGTGATGGATAATCTTTCTGAATAATTGTCCTGTTGGAGTTCAACTCTTTTGGAATAGGTGGGAGTGGGACCTCACTTTGTGATGTCTTCCTCATTAGCACAAGAACACTAATACCACACCATTAGGAAGGGCATTTCAGAAAACACTGCAACAAGGTTTGAGAAGTTTCTGAGAGGTACTATCGCTTATTCAGGTACGAACTTGAAGAACTGGTTAATAACTTAGTAGTGAAGTTGTCCTTTGGAAGGAGAAATAATATTACATTTTTGTGTTGTTGGCAGACCTCATTAGTGGTCACTAATAATTCCAGCGGGTAGGTCACGGGCAGTAACTACACCAACTAGTATACAATACAGTATAACTGATTGGTGACTGGGTGCTGCAAAATCTCATCAAGTGAAACAGAATTAACCAGTTTTCTGCTCCCAGACACTGGAACTCTGGTGGGGGGGTATAGTTAGTTACTGGACTTCGGGAAGAGGTAAGTAAACTACTGAAGAATATAAACATAGCAAGGGTCTTGAGGTAGGGAAAACCTAGAGGAAAAGTTGATGTATAATGTGTGACAATTTCAGAAGGCAGCTTCTTGTTGCACCTCAATGCTATACTATGCCAACCAGCAATGGAAATACAGATAATGACAAAGAAAAAAGTACATCCCATTTAATTTTCATATTTTAAAATTTACCTTCTCTACCCACAACAGGCCTACTCTCCTTGCCAAGCAAAACAAGTACCTTCCACCCTTTCCACAGCTTCCTTCCCTTCCCACCCTCTCCACCCACAACATGCCAGCACCTCAAAACAAAAAATCAATAAAAAAATAAAAAAGGGCTTTGAGGGCACCCAGATCATAAGAGATGTTGGCCATCTCCTACGCCAAGTTCTGCTGCCCGTGCCAGTGGAGTCTTACAACTTAGGTGTGCCAGTTAGCATAGGAGGTAGTGGAGGAGGCATGATGATGAGTTCGACAAGGTTGGGAGGCTATTGGTAGGGAAGCAGTTGACCCCAGCTGAAATTGGCAGTGGCATGGCTGAGTTGGAGGCAGGCCTGGCTGGCAGCAATTTACTAGAGTCTCCAACTTTTACTGCAGCAGCTGGGCAGCTATCTCCTGCCATGATGGTGGACATGGTTGCTGCTTGTTTCCAGCTCAGGCAGCAGGAGTATCTATATCAAGAAAGTAAGAAGAACCAAACCACCAACTGTGATGCTCAGCTCACACACTTGTTTTCACTATCTATAGTGGCACAGTACAGTAGCAGAACATTTCTGATCCCGTAGGGTCATTGCAATTTAACTTGGATGTGATGATTGATGATTAGTCACACAGCCTGGGCCAAGTTTTTCTCTTCCATGCCTCACATCATAGCACTGACTGCAAGGAATTAAGCAAGAAAACCAATATAATCAAAACGTGATTTTTGTTTAAAGTATTTCATAGTGAAACTGAACCTACACAGGCGTATTAATAAATGAATTGCCCACCATAAAGTGTTTGTTGCTTTGCCTATAACTTTGGCGCCGCTTGACGAATCTTCACAAAATTTTCAAAACTTATACTTTGGTCAGTTCTGCTTCTGTCTTGAATGTGTCGAGTTATTCCATGAAGCGGGGGCTGGGAAAAAGGGGGGGGACACAAAACACATTTTCACCATTCATTTTTGCATATGACCTTTAGACACACCTACAGCCCAAACCACTGAACGGAATTATACCAAATTTGACATGAAGCTAGATTCTGTTCCGCAGATTACATTTTTGTTGTGGTTTGGTGCAAATCCATTCAGTAGTTTTGGAGTCATTTAAGGCCAATTAATATAGATATCTAGGGACGCAGATACTCCGTGGATCCAACTGTCTTTGTGCTGATATCTGATTGGCTGCCAACACTTCAACAAGAAAGTGTTGGGAGCCATTAGAAAAAAAAGCCTAAAAAAAAAGAAAAGGGGCCAGGGTAGAGTCACCCTGACCACTTAGCTCTGGTGCTGATGTCCATGAAGGACCCCAACCAGGCTAAAAAGCAATTCTTTTTTAAATATCAGAAAAATCTGTAGATGGACCCATACATTTTTCTGCGATTTAAAAAAAAAGCATGGTCTCCCGCGCATTTTATTTTCTTTGCCTCTGGGTAGGCCAGGTCCCGGGGACAATTAAAGCAATGTGAGAGCAGGGGGTGTGCAGCCCCCCGCACCCAGTGGACCACCAACCCCTAGGACAAAATGCTTTCGACAGTCCCGGGGACTACCACCTCCCCGGGGTCAATAATAAAATATTAGTTGGGGCCACATGGCACCCCATGGCCCTGGGGCAACCCCCAGAGCATTTAAGAAATTAGGTGTGGGGGGCCGCTCTGGCCACCTGCAGCCCCGGGGACCACCACCTCTCATGGGCTGTTAAGCAATAAGGTGAGAGGGGGGCCCTCGCAGCTCTGGGATCACCACCTCCCTTGGGCAAATACAATATACAATTTCAGACCCCCATTGGCCCAAGGGACCACCACCTCCCTGGGGGTTCTTGTAGTTTGGAGGGGGGCCGTCCAGGAGCCCACCAGCCCCCCCCCCCCTCCGGCCAGCTTTGCTATTTCCGAGGGTACCCACCCCAGGACATAGCTGTTTGCTGTGGATTGGCTGCAGCTGTCAAGCTGCAGCCCAGTCACAGCAAGCACTCTGGTTTTTGACAGCGGGACATGTCAGGCAGGGAACAGAGATGAAATGCTTCAACAAGCACAGACCATCTCCGTGCTTTCTGAAGCAATGGCACCGCGGGAGGCCTCGAGGCTTCCTCCACACTGCCAGATGTGTTGTGAATAAAAAATAATTTAAAAAAGGTACATGTAGGGACTGCACCTGCGGTCCCAGATAGCCCATAAAGGACAAACAAAATATTTTAAAAAATGATTAGCTCGCTGTGAAGGTCACAGACCTTCACACTGAGCGTTCAGAGTTCAAATATGTGTGAATGAGCATTTTGTGGATGATGTCATGGGTGATGTCACTGACGATGTCATGAGTGATGTAATATGTGAGGTCATAAGCAGTGCATTACTGGAGCAGAAATTATAGTTAGCTCAGGTAACTATAACTGCTGAATTTGAGTAAATTCAGAACATAACTATAACGTCCCTCTAACCTTTGTTTTTTTCTGTGAATTTGTAAGTTTTTTTTAATTCCATTTCTAACCAAGGTTTTTTTACAAGTATTTCCTAACTATAACATACCTGTAACCTTTGTTTTTTCAGTGATATATATATATATATATATATATATATATATATATATATACGTATATATATATATATATATATATATATATATATATATATATATATATACACACACACACAAAACCATAGAAATTCAGCAGTTATAGTTATACCTATCTCAGGAAACTATAGCTCATGCCCTAAGGTAACTATAACTCACATCCCCGCCATGCACAGTTTTATAATCAATAATTTTAGAGCAAATGTTGCAGTGATATTAAAAATGATGTCATACAAGATGTCATGACTGATAAATGTGGGGTAATTAACAGTGCATGAAAAGGGCGTGAGCTATGGTTACATTACAGCACAAGTAATAGTTTTGTGAGCTAAGTATAACATAACTGCTGAATTTCCATGGTTTTGTGTGTGTAAAATCTGAACCTAACTACAACGTTCCTGTAACGTTTGTTGTTTTTTTACTGAATTTCTACGTTTTTTAAATTCTATTTCCTAGCTATAATGTCCCTGTAATCTTTGCTTTTTTTCAGTGAATTTTTAATGCTTTTTTTAAAGTAAAGTAATATTTGATTACCATAAATTAAGCCAACCACCGCATGCACCCAAACCCCTGCAGCACATGGCCAAAGGCTGTGAGTGGTGGTGGCTTGGCCGCAGGGCCTGGCCCTGCAGCCAACCACCTGCATGCAGTCAACCCCGAGCAGCGCACACCCTTTGGTAACCTGGGGGAAGGGGACATGCTGCTCCCCATCCCATGGCCAATTTCAGCCCTCGGGACCACATCCCCTGGGGCCCTCCACATTTTATTAGTTGAGCGGGTACATGGCCCTCTTCCCCAGGGCATGTATGGCCCAGGGAACCCATCCCTCAGAGCCAATCACTTAATTTATTTGGGAGAGGGAATGCAGGCCCTTCCCCAGGCCAATTTTGGCTTTGGGGACACCATCTCTCTGGCCTGGCCATATTTTAAATGGGGAGGGAGGCACACAGCCCCCCTCACTGGGCCGATTTCTGGCCTCGGGTCCCCAATTTCTAGGGCATGGCCATATTTAGAAGGTAAGCATGTGGCCGCCTTCCCCGAGCTGTATTTCGGCCCCAGGCACACCATCTCCAGCTGGGTCCAGCTTCTTGTATATGGGGAGGGGGCACTCAGCCAATCAGTCAATTTCTGGCCCTGTGAACCCCATCTCCTGGGGCCTTCTCATTTTTAGAAGGGGAAGGGTGTCACACAGCCCCTCTTCCCAGGCCAATACTGGCCCCAGGGACCCCATCCCCTGTGGCTCAGCCATTCTATGAATGGGGTGGGGGGGAATGCAGCCACCCTGCCAGGGCCAGTATTGTCCCTGGGGTCCCCATCCTCAAGGACCTATGTAACTAATAATTCAGGAGGGGGCTGTCCTGTTTCCATGCCCGGGCTGGTGTTGATCCCATGGACCCCATCTCCTGGGTCCCAGCCACATTAGCAATGGGAGGGGCACATGCAGCGCCCATCCCTGGACCAATATTGGCCCTGGGCACCTCATCCCCTTGGGCCTGGCCAATAAAGAGTGGGAGCCCTGAAGCCCCCCAGGGATCCATTTCCTTTTTGTTGGGGCCATAAACCTAACTATAACATCGCTGTAACCTTTGTTTTTTTCAGTGAATTTCTATGCTTTTTAATGTAATGTAATACATAATTACCATATGTTACTATAACTACTGCTGCATATGTTTGCACATCAAAGGTCCCTCAGAGACCTTACATGTGTCCTATGGGGTCAGGATAGCTCTATCCTGACCCCTTATGTGTTTTTACACAATATTTTTTGCCCTCCCCAGCCAACCAAGAAAGACAGTGGTGGCCCCAACTATTGTGTCAGGTTGCGGCCAGCCAATCAGGTCCTTGCTTTTTCCTGGGATCCATGGATTCCCTGCAGGTGGATCAATGAAGGATCTGCATCCCTAGATATCTGTATGTCTTTTTCCTTTTATATCTTCAAAAGTACTGAACATATTTACACTAAAATCACAAAAAGGGTTGTTTCTGTTCCAAGAGCTAGCTTCCTGACAAATTTACTGTAATTCCATTCAGAGGCTCGGGCTGTAGTCATGTTCAAAATCCCGATGAGAAATTGCATGGGGAAAATGCGTTTTGGGACCACCCGAATCTTTCCAGACAGCAGGTGAAGTGACCAGGCCACTACTTGAAGATTTGTCAAATGGCGCCAAAGTTATAACCAAAACAAAAAATGCTATCTCCATGAATTAGGTCCTAACAATAACTACCTATGGATGGCTTCCAGTAGGATGGATGGATGGAGATATATATATATATATATATATATATATATATATATATATATATATATATGTGTGTTCAAAACAAACAGCTGATAGCAACTGTAAGGACGCACTCCAGGAGAGTTGTTATACTCTTTTAATTGCAGTCATATAAATCACCAACCATCACCACCGACGTGTTTCGACCTATTGGTCTTGTTCACGGTGCCTAAGTGTTTTTTCAAGGTCTATTATTTATAATCTATTCCCTTTTACCCAACCCAGTGCATTCTGGGACATGTAGTGAGCTTTAAAACCTAATTCTTCAAATAAAAGGATACAACATCTCACAGTATTCCAAAGAGTGAGATATAAAATATAAAACCACATCTATGCAAAAACCTGCGGAAAGCATGTTTGTCCACATTTGAAAAAACATAAATAAGACCCAGAAAGTAAATTGCGTACTATATACTGGTGTTGATTATTTTGACAGTAGTCCCACTCTAAGGGGTTCACTCATCGTGCCACAGTCATTAGTCATAAGTGTTCGAGTTCCTTCACTATCTATAGATGGTATTCCTATTTCCACTTTGCTATTCAGCCAGTAACACATGTTTAAGAATGTTCCAGTTATTCCCAAATATATCCATTCATATTCTATAATTTGATGAACCTTTGTGAAATGTTTTAAAAGAAAAGTTCATCCACCTCAACTCCTTCTTGGAAAGTTTCAGGGAGATCTGTCAAGTGAGGGCTGAGAAAAAAGGGTGGGGCCCCCCAAACACAAAATTCCCATGCATTTTCCATAGACTTTTTTATGCAGGGCTACAGCAAAAACTTCAGACCAGCATCACAACAAATTTGGCAGGAAGCTAGACATTGGTCCGCAGATTGTGCTTTTAGTGATTTGGTGTAAATCCATTCATTAGTTTTTAGGAAATTAAGGACAAAAAAATAATTGCATATTTTGGCAGTTGGACTTGCAAGACTCTAGCATGCCTCCTGTGTGGACGTGAAATAAAAAATTGGAGCCCTGTGATTGATCGTGAGGCTGATTTTTCCTGTGAGCCTTCACACTCTTGTGGGAGTGAGAGGTTCCCGTAAGAGTGAGCATACTAATTGGCTGTCAGAAATGAAATGGCGTCTATTACTGTTTCCTGTGAAAAATTGGAGGTTTTGTGGAAATGAACCATAAAAGCTATATAAGAGTGCAGTGGAAGGGTATACTGTCCCCCTAGATGTAGAGAGAAGGTGTCTAAGGGATAACTACTGAGAAGATTATAAATGTATACTCTTTTAAACTATTTTTTATGATCTCACAGGACTCTCAATACACTTTACTAGTAGAAATGCATATTGTGGTCCTTGTTATTGAAAGGAAGTGAGATAAGTACTGTTATGAGTAAAAGGTTCATTCTTTTTTTTTTAAATGTGAGACACTTGGGGATTGGGGAAAAATAGGAAGGAGTAGGTGATCTTTGAATACACTCTGGTATAAACACTTTTACTGTAGGAAGAAGTCGTACTGGAGATGGTGTTTATCAGAGTCTATTATTTACACCTGTTGGCTAAGGAATAGTTGTAGTAGAGCAAGTAAAGGTAAGCCTCTTCCCACACCATACTTGTTACACCGCGGCGGTTGCCGCGGCGCGGCACGTTAATTTTGCCGCGGCCGACGCCCGGGCCGCGGTAGACGCCGCGGCAGACACCCAGGTCGCGGAGGTCCCCGCGGCTCCGGCGAGAGCCATGAAGGCTCCAGGGAGCTGGTCTGGGGGTCACGGCGCTCGCCGCTCCCCTTTTTTCAAGTTCTGCCTTAAAGGCAGACGCGGCAGAGCCTGAAACCCCGAGGGGGTTTCAGGCATGGCCGCACACAGCGCATTATGCGCTTAACATTTATTTTTCTTGCATGTATTCACCTGCCCACCACCACTTACCGATGTTCCTAGGACAAACCGAACCCTTACACTGGGGGTTCTTTATACTTGCCTTTTTTCTCTTCCCAGCATGCTTACCACTTCCTCTCTACCCAGCATGCATTGTTTAACACACATACCTAATTCATTACTGTTTTCTTTTCCCCAATCCAAGATGGCGGTGTTCTACTTCCTGTTTCCTGTTTCCTGTCCAGGGGTATTTAAGGGGATTCCAACTGCCTGTTCATTGCGTTGCAACACTCCTTGGTGATAGTCACGCTCCTATTTGATATCCTTCTGCGAATCCTGTCTGTTCCTGACCTGCCTTGTTTTCCTGCCTTCCTGATCTACGGTCCTAATACCCTGGTGTCCTCCTTTTCGTTTCAGGGAGTTCCTGTGGAGGTTTTTTACCCTACTGCGGTTTTTCCTTTGGGACTCCTTCTGCAGGGCACGGACTGTAGTGGTTCACTCATACCAAACAGCACCGTGGCTACCGGAAGGGGTCGCCCCTACCTCGGCCAGAGCAGAACCCGTCGGAACAAGGACCGTTCCCCTACACCTCTCAGCTGCAGGGGTAAGACCATTGAAAATCCCGACAGATTGCAACACCCAAAATTCCAGTTGCAGTCCGGAACTATGGATAACCCGGTGGCAAGCCCGGAACCTACTAACCAGGACCTACTGGCGACGATACAACAACAGGCTAAAGAACTCCAGCAACTACGTACAGAGAATACTGTTTATCGACAAGCTTTTTCCTCCAGGACCACAGATGTCCCTGCAGTAGCCGCCTCTACACCTCGATTTTCCAGGGATCCTACCACATTAAAAGAATTCCTGGATGCCTTAACGGTGTACTTTGCCTTTCGCCCCTCGCAATTTGTACAAGATAAGACCAAGGTGGGGTATTTGATTAGTGCCTTATCAGGACCAGCCTTGGCCTGGGCCACACCTCTAGTAACTAGAAACGATCCCTGTTTATCTAATTATTCCACCTTTATCACTACTTTTAAACAGATGTTTGAACGCCCTGGACTCGAGGCGTCAGCAGAAGAGGCTCTTTGCGAAGTCCAACAAGGGAGTCAAGATGTATTACAATACATCACCCGTTTCAGACAATTAGCTGCAGAAACAACCTGGGTGGAACGTACCTTGGTGACACTCTTCCATAGAGGTCTAAGAGAGGACATCAAAGATGAACTAGTACATTCTGCCAGGATAGAAAACCTCAAAGGGTTGATGGACCAGGCACTAACAATAGAGTATCGGTTGAGTGAACGAAGAATGGAGAAAAAGAAGAGTCGGTTGCCTTCTCACTCAGTACCATCTCGTCCCTTTGCCCATCGCGCCGAGGAAGTCCGCCCTGAATCCAAAGGGAATACCGAAGAAGAGCCCATGCAGACTGATACAGCTCGCGGACCTCTATCCGCCAGTGAAAGGGAACATAGACGAAGGAAGGGGCTTTGCCTATATTGTGGTGCAGCTGGTCACCTAATTCGCGCCTGCCCCATTCGTCCAACCAAGCCCTTGGGAAACGCCAGCTCCCGTCCCCAGTAAGAAGGGTGAGGACGGGATATCGTGATATACCTTCTATTTGCTCTTCCAGGGAGGAAGGAACTGCTCTTTTTCTCTTACCAGTTACCCTCCATTTAACTGATGGCCGCGAAGCAAGAACTTTGGCTTTATTGGACTGCGGAGCCAGTGGCCTATATTTAGATGAAACCTGGGCCAAAGAACGACAGATAACACAAATACCCAAAGAAATACCAGAACAGGTACATACAGTTGATGGGTCGCTCTTGGCCTCTGGGCCTGTACAATACACCACCCCTACCTTCTGTTTACAGTTCGGTAAACATCAGGAAATCCTCTCGTTTGACTTAATCTCATCACCACACCATGTCATGATCCTGGGAATTCCATGGCTTACACGGCACAATCCTTACATCAACTGGGAAACAAAAACCATTTCATTATCCTCCCATTTTTGTCAACACCACTGCTATCCGGCCGGGGATTATTGGTCCCCAAAAAGTCTCTCAACAACACCTTCTCAGGTGGGAGGATCCATTAATGTCCTACAGGGAGTTCCCAGACAGTATCAGGACTATATCGATGTATTCCAGAAGCCAGAAAGACCTGAATTGCCACCCCACAGAGAATACGACTGTGCCATTTCTTTAGAGCCAGACACTGTAGTTCCTTTTGGGCGGATGTACTCCCTCACCGAACCAGAGAAACAAATTTTGAAGGAGTACCTAGATGAGAATCTACAAAGTGGGTTAATAACTCCCTCCTCTTCACCCGCCGGGGCTCCTCTTTTCTTTGTACCAAAGAAAACCAAAGATCTGCGTCCCTGTATCGATTTCAGAGGGTTAAACAGGATCACTATCAAAGACTGGTATCCGTTACCCCTCATCAAAGACATCTTAGAAGCAGTCAGAGGAGCCAAGAGATTCACTAAGCTGGATCTCCGAGGAGCCTACCATCTACTAAGAGTCAGAGAAGGTGATGAGTGGAAGACCGCCTTTAGAACACCTTTTGGTCACTATGAATATAGAGTAATGCCCTTCGGGCTCACTAATGCCCCATCCATCTTTCAAAGATTCATGGATTCTATCTTTTCTGATCTTTTGCAACAAACAGTGGTAGTGTATCTTGACGATATCCTAATTTATTCGGTTCATCCAGAGGAACATTTAAAGCACGTTCGCCAAGTCTTAGAGAGACTCCGACAACATCATTTGTTCTGTAAGCCTGAAAAATGCGAGTTTGATCAGATAGAAGTAAAATACTTGGGGTACTGTAGAGACCAAACCGAAGTTGCCATGGACCCAGACAAAGTACAGGCTATACTGAATTGGCCATCTCCTTCTTCCATCAAGGAGACTCAATGTTTTCTGGGACTAGCCAACTTCTACCGACAATTCATAGCAGACTTTGCCCAGAGAACCAGCTTCATTACTCAAACCCTCAAAAAGGAACATCTAAAGAAAGGTTTTTGTTGGACACCAGGCGCTGAGTCAGCTTTTCAGGACTTAAAGAAAGCATTTATTCAAGCCCCTATTCTTCGACACCCAGACACCAGCAAACAATTCATTGTTGTCACAGACGCCTCAGAAAGAGCCATTGGGGCTGCCTTGTTACAAAAACAAGACGATGATGACCTAGAACACCCTGTATTTTATCTTTCACATATTCTATCTGAGTCTGAGCGAAACTATTCCGTGCTAGAACGCAAATTACTCGCCTTAAAGGTCGCGTGCACCGAATGGAGACACTTTTTGATGGGATCCAAGGAGCCTTTTGAAGCTCGGACCGATCACCGAAATCTACAGTGCTTAAGAAATTTCCAGTGCCAAAATAGCCGGCAGGCTCGATGGGCTTTCTTCTTCAGCCAATATGATTTCTATATCACCTACATCCCAGGTTCTCAGAACATCCTGGTGGATGCCCTGTCCCGACGTTATCCTGGGTGCGGTGATTCCACGGTTCAAAGCTTATTTGACAACAATAAAATCATAGGGGTAGCACAGACTTTTTTAGATCAAGTCAAGTCCGAATATGCCCGTCTACACGAAACAGAACTAAAAAAGTTACGTCCACAGCTGCACATAGATCATGACTACTATTATCGTGATAAGGCCCTGTTTTTACCCACTAAAACAGTGCAAATCGAAGCTTTACGCATGTGCCATGATTCCCCTATTGCAGGTCATCGAGGGATGAAAACGACTCAAGATCTTTTGCTTCGCTCTTTCTGGTGGCCAACTCTCAAGGCTGACACTGAGGCATATGTATTATCCTGTCCCACATGTGCTCAAGCCAAGACACCCCGAACCAGACCTGTGGGGTTACTCCGCCCATTACCTGTTCCCCCAGGCCCATGGCATACCATCTCCACCGATTTTATGTGCGCATTGCCTTCCTCAATGGGAAACCACGTCATAATGGTAACCGTGGACTCCTTCACTAAGATGGCCCACTTCACGGCCTTGAGAAAGTTACCAACGGCAAAGGAGTTAAGTCAGATCTTTACTCAAGAAATCTTCAGGCTACATGGGTTACCCCAAGTTATTATATCGGACAGGGGTCCTCAATATATCTCCTGTTTCTGGAATCAATTCTGCAAGACCTTGGGGATCCAGGTGGCCTTATCATCCGGGTTCCACCCTCAAACCAATGGACAAACGGAACGACTCAATCAGGGTCTCGAACAGTACTTACGTAGCTTCTGTAACGCTACACAGAGTAATTGGGCTCCCTACTTACCTCTTGCAGAATTCTCCTATAATAACTCTCTACACAGTGCCTCTAAAGTCTCTCCTTTCTATGGCTCTTATGGTTTCCATCCCAGGGCCTTCCCAACTCCCCTGAGAGACAACTCCAATCTTCCCGCTGTCTCCTCCTTCGTTCGACAGCTACGGGGTATACAACGAATTATCCATTCCAACCTCGTGTCCACCAAGTCCCGCATGAAGAAGATAGCAGATAGAAGACGCTGTGCGGCTCCTCTATATCAGGTCCATGATAAAGTCTGGCTCTCCTCTAGATTCCTACCTCTCCGACTTACCCAAAACAAATTCAAACCCCGCTTTTATGGTCCCTTTCTAATTCTCAAGAAGATCAACCCAGTGTCTATGCGTCTTCGCCTACCTCGGACATGGAAGATCCACCCAGTATTCCATGTCTCGCAACTGAAACCTTACCGTCCTGATCTCTTTCATAGGCAGTTGCCCTGTCCCCCTCCTTTGTTGGTTGACAATGTGCCTGAATACGAAGTGCAGGAGGTCTGTGACTCTCGATTTTTCCATGGGCGCCTCCAATACCTTATTCATTGGAAGGGATACCCTTTGAGTGAGTGTTCCTGGGAGGATGCCTCTTCAGTCCATGCTCCTCTTTTAATCCGCCGCTTTTTTCGGCTCTTCCCTCACAAACCCGGGGCCTCGGGGAGGGGGCATACTGTTACACCGCGGCGCTCGCCGCGGGCTCAGGTTGCCGTGGCGCGGCACGTTAATTTTGCTGCGGCCGACGCCCGGGCCGCCATAGACGCCGCGGCAGACACCCAGGTCGCGGGGGTCGCCGCGGCTCCGGCGAGAGCCATGAAGGCTCCAGGGAGCCGGTCTGGGGGTCACGGCGCTCGCCGCTCCCCTTTTTTCAAGTTCTGCCTTAAAGGCAGACGCGGCAGAGCCTGAAACCCCGAGGGGGTTTCAGGCATGGCCGCACACAGCGCATTATGCGCTTAACATTTATTTTTCTTGCATGTATTCACCTGCCCACCACCAATTACCGATGTTCCTAGGACAAACCGAACCCTTACACTGGGGGTTCTTTATACTTGCCTTTTTTCTCTTCCCAGCATGCTTACCACTTCCTCTCTACCCAGCATGCATTGTTTAACACACATACCTAATTCATTACTGTTTTCTTTTCCCCAATCCAAGATGGCGGTGTTCTACTTCCTGTTTCCTGTCCAGGGGTATTTAAGGGGATTCCAACTGCCTGTTCATTGCGTTGCAACACTCCTTGGTGATAGTCACGCTCCTATTTGATATCCTTCTGCGAATCCTGTCTGTTCCTGATCTGCCTTGTTTTCCTGCCTTACTGATCTACGGTCCTAATACCCTGGTGTCCTCCTTTTCGTTTCAGGGAGTTCCTGTGGAGGTTTTTTACCCTACTGGGGTTTTTCCTCTGGGACTCCTTCTGGAGGGCACGGACTGTAGTGGTTCACTCATACCAAACAGCACCGTGGCTACCGGAAGGGGTCGCCCCTACCTCGGCCAGAGCAGAACCCGTCGGAACAAGGACCGTTCCCCTACACCTGTCAGCTGCAGGGGTAAGACCATTGAAAATCCCGACAATACTATGCACACCCATCGTCAAAGAGAGGGTTCTCAGTGGAGAGGCCAGTCCATCCGCACACTTTACTACACACACCCATCATCTGAGAAAGAGAGGTTTCAAAGGAGAGGCTAGGTCCTGACCATACATCCTGTTATGCACACCCGTCGTGAGACATGGGTCTCAGTGGAGAGGCCAATCTCTCTCCTAACATGCATACCTGTCATCTGACAGAGAGGTCTGAAAGGAGAGGCCAGTCCCTCCGCACTCACTACTATGCACACCGCCTTCTGAGAGAGAGGTCTGAAAGGAGAGGCCAGTCCATCCATACACACTACTATGCACATCTGCCATCTGACAGAGATTTTTGACAGGAGAAGCCTGTCACTCCCCACAAACTACTATGCACCCTTGTCATCTGAGAAAGAGGTCTGACAGGAGAGGGTAGTCCCTCCTCGCAACCTACTACACACAGTCATCATCCAAGATAGGTATCGAAGGAGAGGCTAGTCCATCCACACACCCACTTATGTAGACCTGTTGTGTGCAAGAGAGATGTGAAATGAGAGTCTAGTCCCTCATGTCTAAAACACAGTAGTTAACCTATTTCTAAATGTACGCTCTCATGAGTGGTTCAGAAGAGCCGAACAGGAAGTACAGCCCCCTCAGAGTCCACACAGGGGATTGTGCATCCGGCTCCCGCAACCATGTTGTGAGAGCCATCACTTTAAAAAATAAATAAATAAATATCCCACCATCTTAAATTCACTACTTTAGTATAGATTAGCATTAAATAATAACCGAAAACATGATAACGAACTGCAGACAATAGATTACAATGAAATTTAGAATTTTACAATCTCGCAAGTGTCCCGCGAGTGTCACGTGAGTGTCTCGCGAGAGTAATGACACATTAAAAAATTATTGCTGGTAAAAAATCTCAATTTCAGAGTTACAATAACTAAGGATATACACCATTTCTATTGAAATATTGAATATTTTTATGTTTAATACTCACACATATTTTAGAAGGATTTTGCAAACTATGAACCATATCCTGTTATGTTACCATTAAAAAAAATCTTTTTACAAAATAATGTCTGAACATACATTCACGAAAATAAATAACTGACTTTAAAAAACCCTAGAAATTCACTGAAAAAAACAAAGATAAAAGTAATGTTATTGTTAGGTATAAGAAAATATATATTTTCGTTAAAAAAAACCTCAGGAATTCACTGAAAAAACAAAGGTTAAAGTAACTATATAGTTAGGTGAATTTCTAAGTGACAACGTTAATGTTTGAATTAAAAAGAACACAGAAATTCAGCAGTTAGTTAGCAGCACTAACTATAACTTGAGCCTCCACCATGCACTGCCTATGACCTCACATATGACATCACTCATGACATGTTCTATGACATAATTTGTGACATCACTGATGACATCTCAAATGACACCATTGATGACATGACAAGCATTGGTTATTGCAAACTTGATATTCAAGGATGTAATGAATATACCCAAATAAGGCTGAATATTGCAAGCAACAGCATCTTACTGTAATCGAGCTCTTGGATGTGCTAGTATACCCACAACACTCAACCAACCATACTTCCTGAAATACCAAGCACCTTGTTGGCCTGATGGTCAAAACCAACTGGGAAAGGTTGACAAGTATCTATGACAGATTGACTAAGACAGAGTAATGAACATTACTGTTGAGTAATCAGGGCAATACCATTTCATTCATCTTCGTTATCCCAGCCATTGCATCATGAGGCTGTACCAAAAGAGAGAAATCTGACCACAAGGATGATGGAAAGAAACACAAAAACACAAAAACCAATATTATTGTTATCGCCATTGAATACAAGTTTTTTTTAAGCCAATAGACATCGACATCCAGAGGCCACGATTTGAGCGCTCACCACAGGGGGAGAATTCTACTCCCCCCACCATGGAATGGCATAAACAGGGAAGCAGGAACACCCATGAAACTATAAAGCCCAAGTCTATCAGGAAAACCCGTAGGAAATGACCCAAACCAAAGACCAAGAAGGGAAGACAAGTTATGTACCCACTGAAGCTCATAAAATAAAATGTACACAGCCAGACGCCAACTGGAACCTATCAAAAAGGAAACAACAGAGCTTTGGAGCACAATGAGAAGTTTTGTTTGGTAGAAAGGTTGAAGCTCCACAAACAAAAAGGTCACAAGAGGACCTCCTAGGGCCTTGATGAGTTGTGAAAATGGCTAAATGCTTACAGGAGAACCAAATGCCCAGCCTCTCTCTTCCTTTTAATTTTAAAATGATTGGAAATCACTGTTCCTTTCCAGCTGGTTTGCATCAGCTACTCAATGCATTGTCCTACTAATGATGGTTGAGGAGGTTGCAGTCTACTTTGTACAAAGGCCTGGCTGAAGCACCACTCATTACCCAGTCTAGGGACTCGGAGTTCACAATGGTGATGCCCAGCATAGCATGTACCCCTGAATGACATAGCTGAATGCAACCCGGAACATCTGTGCTCAAGCAATCCACCAGCCTCCGTCTTCCGGAAATGTATCACAACAGGCCTGTGTTTTAGTGTCCAACTGGAAGGGGAGGAACAGAGAACATTTAATAAAAAAATTGAGAAGAACAAAATCAGGCAAAGGAGCAGACCATACAACCCATCCACACTTCCCAAAAATGATGAAGGAAGACCAACCAAATCATAATCCATACAATGGACGATACTCATAAATAGTAACAATCCCAGAAGGATCAAAAGGTTCCATGGGTTTGAAGCTCACAAAATAGGCTATATAATACCACTGAAGTGGATTTTCTTAATATGAAAATCATTGACTTTTCCATTGAAATCCTTTGTAACTGAACAGTGCTTCAAGCAGACACATGCCCATGGCTTCAGTGAGACTTGGACACTTAACTGTTAGACTAAGGCCCTCATTCTAACCCCGGCGGTCTCAGACCGCCGGGGCCAGGGTCGGCGGGAGCACCGCCGACAGGCCGGCGGTGCCCCGCAGGGCATTCTGAACGCGGCGGTTTGGCCGCGGTCAGAAAGGGTAAACCGGCGGTCTCCCGACGGTTTACCTCTGCCCTTAGAATCCCCCATGGCGGCGCAGCTTGCTGCGCCGCCATGGGGGATTCTGACACCCCCTACCGCCATCCTGTTCCTGGTGGTTCGCCCGCCAGGAACAGGATGGCGGTAGGGGGTGCCGCGGGGCCCCTGGGGGCCGCTGCCGTGCCCATGCCAATGGCATGGGCACGGCAGGGGCCCCCGTAAGAGGGCCCCACAAAGTATTTCAGTGTCTGCCTGGCAGACACTGAAATACGCGACGGGTGCAACTGCACCCGTCGCACCTTCCCACTCCGCCGGCTCAATTCTGAGCCGGCATCTTAGTGGGAAGGTTGATTTGCCCTGGGCTGGCGGGCGGCCTTTTGGCGGCCGCCCGCCAGCCCAGGGCAAATCCCAAAATACCCTCAGCGGTCTTTCGACCGCGGAGCGGTATTTTGGTGGGGGAACTTCGGCGGGCGGCCTCCGCCGCCCGCCGAAGTTAGAATCACCCCCTAAATGTCTGAAAGCTTAGTCACCAGGCCACAAAATGTGCTTCCAAAAAAGAACAGGTAGAAGTGAAATCAAAGGCCTGAAGCACTGTGACAAATAAACATTCCTCCAATGCACAAGCAGCATAATGAAAAAAACATTGCCATTGACAAACAGCTAGCAGATTCATACCTGCAGTAGGTAGAATGATTAAGGTCAGAGGATTCCATGACTGACTGCCCAGGCAACACAGGATAATCCTGAACTCATGAAACAGCAAAACTGAAGAGCAATCAGCACTGACACAGAGAAACAGAGGGTCGAAAGGCAGGCTGAAACACAACTATAAGAGGGAAAACATGTTCTATCAGAGAGTAAACTATTAACATTCAAAGATATACTTGTAATTGAACAGACCTACCATAACATGGTGATTGACATTCTTCAGCAATCAAATGTATCCCTCATTAAGCCCAGAGAGCGCTGCAATTTAAAAATGGTTTTCACTTCATAACAGAAGTGCACTCTTGGTGCTTGTAACAGCCTGCTTTCCATGTAAATAGCACCTAGTTAAGGAGTAAACAGAATATTTTCACATGATAAGTAGTACTTGTTGACTTATTTTCGGTCCTTGTTTAGAAATTGCATTGAGACACTCTGTGATTGTTCAAACAGTCAAGCAGGCATAGTTGCATGGCGACAGTGATACTAGAAACCTTTCTGTAGACGTATGAGAAACAACCATCACTCCACTTTAAATGTAATGCTTCATACCACACTTGCTTCGAACGTATAATATATTTACACATTATAAGCATGATGATGCTGGGTCCGACTGCTAAATGAGAGACCTTCTGCTCTTATGATAGAAAATGTTACCCCTGTGCTGTCAAGGCTCAACAAATATTCAAAATATACAACCTTGTAAGCATGCAAGGTAGAGCTAAAGGGAAGAAAAGTATACATTTTTCAGTGACCAAGGTGTGTTAATCGGTCTGAAATCACCAGGTTTCAAGAAATAAATTGATCTATTGCTTTGAGCCCTTGCTAACTCATAGTTTCATGCATCTGTCAGCAAACATCACAAGAGAATTAAATGAGCAGGTGCTCTAACAATTACGTGACCCAGGCCGGTCTTTTTCTTTCTTTTAAGATACTTGACTCAATCTTCAGTCTGAGAATAACTGGGATAGCTTTTCTATTACAAAATGAACCATTAGCAAAACTGCAATGTGCTGAGAAAGAAAGTAAAGGATCAACTTTGTCCTTATGTAATACATGTCTTATGTGCAGAGGAAGGTAAATGGATTTGTTCACAGCACACAAGCAGTATAGGACTGCAGCGAACAGGACTAGGGAGAACACATTCCCCCACGGCATCCCAGGCACTGCCTGCAATCCTTAACTCATAAATGATTTCCAACAGGTATATTGTAATTGTAACTGTAAATGCATTTATATTGTAGTTACTACCCCTGATGAAGCACTGAAGCGCTTTACGGCTAGTAGCATGCTACAGGATAGCCCAGTGCTAGTGGTTAATCCATTGGTATTGTTGGTTATTGGGATTAGTCATGTGAACTCAAGTAAAAATAAATTCCAGTTAGATGTGATCATTCATAGGGGATATGTGGTTTTAGAAAAACAGTTGATGAGAGATAAATAAAAAGGCTGCAGGTTAACTATTGTTAGGTTGCAGGGATAGGGTTTTAAAAAAGAGGTTGTGATCTATGAAATGAGGTGTGAGCCATTTGCAGAATTACAGTATGAGAGACTACAGCAGACAAGATTAAGACTGAGAGGAGGTTACTCTCAGAAACAGAAGGTGTGTAGAGGATGGAAGGTAAGAAGAGGGTCAATGAAGAAAGAAAAGACAAGAGTAAATCATGGTTCATTTTTCATGCAGACTTTTAGGGGTATAATGAGAGTAGGCATTCTGAGATAGCCACAGGGGTGTGGAATTCCTACCACCTGACGCTCAGAACATACTGTTTGGGGTCAAGGACAACAGGTTTTCATGTTTATTTCAACCATACGCTAAGTAGGCCCACCCCTATGCAGGACAAACCCCTTAGCTGTCAGTTCACAGTACCAAATTATGGCTCTGTAAAAAAGCACTGTCTACAGTTAAGGTAAAATTAGAATTCATATGTCCATCCTGTTCAAACACTATTTATGGATCATTAATGCAAAGCTTTCATTATTAGGGTGAGAGCTCTAAGGAAGTGCAACAAGGTGGCTTGCACTCCTGGTACTGGTTCCAATATAAAAATGTGTAGACATGTTTGCAACTTTTAACATTATGAGGCCACTTATAATGCTCCCAGAATGCTCTCAGATTAGATGAAACTTGAAAGGAATATTGACGATTCTTTGCTTCCAAAATAAAATGTACACAAAAAATATTCAAGAGGAAAAGTAAAGGTTTCGTTAAATTACTGTGCAATTTTAGGTTGTATTTAATTGAAGCGTCATTTAGTAAAACGTGTTCTGATACGTGCTTGCATTTTCATAAAATAGTAAAAATGGAAAGTCAGTGTAAAGCCAGTTTCGGTACGATGATAAGAAATATAGAAATAAACAAGCATTGGAGGTTGAAATGACGGGATCCAGCCTTACAAAAAAAGATATCTTAGGGGGCTTCTTGGCATACCAAAATCAACATCTACTTTTATATTCCATAGAGAACTGAGTATATCTTTCCTTGAAGATTCTTTAAGCTTCAGAGCAGTGCAGTTATGGCACTCAGCATGGTCCCATTCTGAACTAGCATATACACGAGCAAGATTAGTGACCTTAGAGAGAGCAAAAGAAATACCTTGGCTGCTAATTCTAATGGAGTATTTGGAACCTAATACCGATATGTCTTCTTTACTGCATCCAGGCTCCACATCAGTAATATCTAAGACTAGTCTTAAGTCTTTATTGAGGGAAGCAAGTGGCAAAAATTGAGAAGCAGCTGCATTAACCAGTCAATGTCAAAATTACATAACTAGGAAAGAGACAGTGGGGCCCCCTTTTTACCTCTATGGTATCCATATTCAATACCATAGGTTCCTCCTAACCCGTTCCAGACTTAGCATTTTACATCATCTGACTACCTTCTCAGAGAGAAATTCTTGGCTACTTTATTATCCAACGTGTCCATGTGATGTCTATTCTGCACAAACAACAATGTATTTGATATTTTCATTTACATGTTTTGCACAGCACCAAGGAAATTCTGCTTAACGCCAATATATTAAATTAGAACATACGTGACCACCAAACAGCATTTAGGGCCAGATGTAGCAAAATTAGATTTTGTGACTCAGAAATTGCGACTCATGCGACTCGCAATTTCCGAGTCGCAAAACCATATGCAGAATGGTGTCTCAGACACCTTCTGCGAGTGGCTAAGACCCACCTCATTAATATTAATGAGGTGGGTTGCATTTTGCGACCCCATAGCGAGTCCCTGCACTCACAGGGATGGTGGCATGCTGAAGACAGCAGACCTCCATGTCTGTGACCGCTTTTTAAATAAAGCAGTTTTCTTTTTTATTTTGCAGCCCGTTTTCCTTAAAGGAAAACGAGTTGCAAAATTAAAAAAAATAACGAAACCATTTGGTTTCGGTTTTTTAGAGTAGGCAGTGGTCCATTGGACCATTGCCTGCTTTGAAAATCCCTTTTTGGCAACATTCACAAAGGGGAAGGTGTCCCATGGGGATCCCTTCCCTTTTGCGAATGGGTTACCACCAGTGTGACACTGGTGGTAACTGCGACCCCTTCCTATTTGCGAGTCGCATTCACAATTTGCGAGTCGGTACCGACTCGCAAATTGTGAATGAGCATCGCAAACTGCATTTTGCATGGCGCAAACTGCGATTTTCGCAGTTTGCACCATGCAAAATGCTTGCTACATCTGGCCCTTAGATCTTTATGTAAATTGGAGGACATGACAATGTGCAATAGCTTGATAGACTATATCCTTGCTGTATTGCGCTTACATAAAGCAATGGGCCACTTAGAAAATGTGCTTTATGAAAACAGCTCCACATGAGGTTTTTACTGTAAAATGAACGGGTTCAGGAAGGCCCACGAAATTTGAGGGTGTTCATCTTTCCTAAAGGTAGGCTATTAAAACCCAAAGCTGGGAGGGAGACTTGGCTGACCCAATTTAAGAGGTTTTTGCCCCATACTCGCAATGAAAGGTTTGCTGGCACTGTCTTCTACGTGAGATCCCAAGAATAATAATTAAAACCAAATTACTATCAAATCTGGTCAGAGAGATTATTTGCAAAATCTTTGGTTCTCCAATTGCTCATTTTTTTATTGAATGAATTCTTTTAGAAAGTCTTGTATTTTCACTGATTTAAGTCTTTTTTGTGATGTTTAACTTTTGATAATTTTGTTGTGATTAACTAGCGGAATTACCAACTTTCCAATTATTATTGTATAAAATACTATGATATATATGTTTGATGAGTTTTTACTGTATGTTCATGATTTTATAATATAAAATCGAATAAAGATTCACAAATGAATGAATAAATGAACAAAAAGCTAATAGTCGGATATTGGTTGTCGGTTTTTGGATTTGTCAATGCGTGTTTTGTTTTCACATGGTTTTTGCAAAACTTTATATTTGTGAGAGCTCTGTCAAGCCATCACTAAAAAGCGCATGGTGGCACAGTTGTCCTTGGCACTGAAGGGAACTAATTTGTGTGCTGATGTGTCTCTTGTGAAAGAGTAGAATGCTGTCACTCACAGTGAAGTTATCCTTACATGAGTTTATATGTATTTTTATTAAAAACTAACGGTGTTGTCTAACACCAGACCTAATTAGGGATCCAATTCCTAAAGAAAGTGACATAATTGCACTCATGGTACAGGGACATCTTAAGGATTTCAAGGGCCCTGGGCCACACATATTTTGTGAGCCCCTATTCATAACAGCTTTAAATGTATAATCTAATTTCAGCTCTTTCATTGCCTCTTTGGCTACGTTACTTGCCAAATTCTAAATGTATATACATCTAATATTTGAGGATAGTGACATGTTTTTAATATTATAATTCAGCAGCAGCTCACCTGTATTATTGCAAATAATATTTGTGACCCCTCTGCATTTCTCATACGGGAAGTCCTGTTTTGATCTAAAGGAAATTGCTTTATGGGTGTTGCATGGTGAATAAAACACACATGTATCTGCCAAATGCCTGTTACCCACACTAAAAATACATTAAATGAAAATGGTATTTCAAACAACTAGTTAAGAATTATTCAAGGTCCCCAGGGCAAGAACAGAGCTGGCTCTATCGGGGGGGCTGAAAAGCTGGAGCTCTGGGCCAGGGCCTACTTGGCCTATGCCTTAAAACAGTGGTTCCCAACCTTTTGACCACTGTGCACCCCCACTATATCAATACTGGCACCCGGGGACCCCCACTGAATCATTATTGGAAAGCAGGGACCCCCCATGTAGTTGTTACTCAAAGCTGGGGACCTAATCTGTTAAAACGATTACATTTTGTAAGCAGTTGCAGACCCCTGAGGAGGCCTCGTGGACCCCTAGGGGTTCCCGGACCACAGGTTGGGAACCAGTGTCTTAAAATGTCCCTGTCATGGTATATGTCTTTGCATTAGAAAAGATTTACAACTGTAATGAATTCACATGAATTTAGACATGTAGGCCTGGAAACCAACTCCTAGAAAAAGTTTGAACTGCATTTTAGCAAGAGCAAATATGCATGCACATATTTGCTCATGTGAAAATCTCCTGAACGTTTGCAAGTTCACTTTCCTACAACCCCTTTTTTTCCACCCTGATTTTTTTTTACCTCTGCCTTTGTCGGAGTATATTTTCAATCTTTCTCAGTTCGGGAAAAGAAGATTTGGTGAAAACCCTTAAATAATCAAGTTTGTAGGTGTGCACAAACTTAAAAGGCCTTTCCAACCATGGAAGCACCTCTTCCTGCTACTTCCAACTACTTCCAGCCCCAGAATGTAGGTTTTCAGAAAGGTGCTATCATCAGGGCATTGCTAGAATCCAAACCCTGCTATAATATGAATCTTGGCATAATCAGAGAAGTTATTATCAGAAACCTGATATGAGAACACTGTCATAATGTGACACCTCACTGCATGGCACCAAAGGGACAAATGGATTTGTGTACAGGACAAGTAGATTTATGACACATTTTGTACCATAGACAGGTAGATAGTTTATAAACTTCCACACTTCTGTAGCCAGCAATCTGAGGATGTAAGCTGTAGAAAGAAACAGTCTGGATCAGACTGCTAAACATGCAAGTCTAAGTCTGAATTTACAGATCTTTAAAACATTAAGATCCCCTGCCTGCTATCAGCCATGTCAAGGGCAGGCCTTTTAAACATAGGCCCTCATTATGAACCCGGCGGTAAACTCCGCACCGCCGGCGGAGGTGGTAATAACCGCCAACAGACGTGCGGTCCGAACCGCCAAATAATGAACCAACTGAATCACAGGCATTCTGAAAACCACTCACCACCAGCAGAGGAGTGCTGACAATGACAGCAGAGCACATACACAAGCCGACGGAAAGGCCCTACCTGCCCATCAAATAATGAAGCACTAGACCACCGTCAGTTCCGGGGCGGGAACCACCACCACACAAAGCCAGGCAGAAACAAACCAAATATAAGGAAACACTCACCGGAGGCTCACACAACACGCCCAAGCAGACATGGATAGAGAGTTGCAGATCATGCCAGCCCTGCTCCTTGCCATATACCTCCACGACCGAGACCGCCGACGAAGACGACGGTAAGTACCGCAACCTACTAAAAAAGGGAAAAAGGGCACAGTTACATACCCACCCACTCCATCCACCCTGCAACGCTCCCACAACCCTTCACAGCAGCACAAGCCGTACACCCCACAGCAAGAGGTACTTACCCGACACAAGGCAAATCCAACCTTCCCAAAGTACATACATGTGCTCAACACCCCCAAACAATGAAACAAGAGACCACGGATCCAGAATGTGCCTTAAACAACACAGGCCACACCAACCTTTATTCTGCTCACTGAGCAAAAGAAGTGCATGTAAGGCCAAAGGCCAGTCCATATGAATAAGTCCGATGGGCCACAATGGCCCCAACTTGATTCCCACAAGTGCAATGGTACTCCACCTAATAGGGGCAACAATGGGGCATCCAGGCACCCTAGGAAACAGGGGCAGGGGTGGTGGGGGTGGGGACTTATGACTGGGATGGGGGGCTTAGATTTCCTTTTAGAAGGTGGAGGGGGCTTAGGTTTTGTCACAGTAGCTAGTGGAGCGGACTTGGCCTGGGGTGCAGCAGATGTTCTTGGGCCAGCACATGGTCTCTTCCTCACAGGAGAGGTAGCACGGGAAAGGGAAGGACAGACAGGGGTGGGTTGTGACGTGGGAGGAGTGGACAGGGCAAGGAGGTGAGCACGTTTAGGGACGAGATGGATTGGGCCAGTGGGTTCAAATAGGTCAACACAGGATACCAAAAGTTTCTTTGGTGCAATTGGGGTGGACCTGGAGGAAGGCGTGGGAGTGGAGGTAGAGGGAGTGGTTGTGAGAGGTGTGGGTGTGCGTGACATGGGTGCAGTTGACTGGACATGAGGTGTGGACACAGTGGGGCAAGACAGGCTGCCAGTGTAAATGGATGTTGTCTGGGTGTCTGCAAGTCTGGTGAGAATGCTGCATGTGTCAACTAAAGTCATTGTGGAGAGTACAGGTGTGGTGTCTGGGGTGCATGAATGGATGTGTGTTATTGTCGTGACTGCAGGAATAGGGTCAGCAACACTGAATGAGGGTGCAGTGCCTGTGGGTGTGCATGTACAGGGGACAGTCAGTGAGGCAGAAGAGGTGGACACACTGGGGAAGTGGATGTTGGTGTGTGTGCTTGTGTTTTGAAGTGTGCTTCTTGTGTGTTGAGATGTGTGCCTGCATGTCACAATGTGTGCTTTGGACAGGTGAAGGGAGTGCAGTGCTGGAAGGGGTAGAGGTGGTTGGAGGGAGGACGTAAGGGGGACGGAATGACCAGGGATAATGGCTGACGTTAAACAGGAGGCCAGAGCCTGAAAAGATCTCTGTAGGCCAGACTCGGCAACGTGAATGCCATCCAGATAGACATTAGTCTGCTGAACTTCTGATGCTAGCCCCTGGATGGCATTGATGATGGCTGTCTGCCCTATAGATGGTTCTCAGGAGGTCACTAGCCTCCTCCGTGAGGGCAGCAGGGCTGGCTGTGGCAGGGGAGGAGGTGCCTGGGGCGAAGGAGATGACCACCTTTCTGGGTGAGCGGGCACAGGCAACTCGGTGGGGAGCAACTGGGAGGGAGGTGATGGTATGGGGGGTGACGGAAGATGACACATTAGGGGTGGGCCCACTAGAGTCCGCCACCGCCAGGGAGCTCCCATCGGAGGAGGTATCATCGGAGTCACTACCTCCAGTGGTAGTTGCTTCCCCGTGGTACTCCCCTCACCTTCAAACCCACTGGCCCCCTCGCATCGGATGACTCTGTCTCCGAGGATCCGTGGGCCGCTGCCTCCCCACTCGCCCGTGCCTCAGCTCCCTCGCCAGATGATGCTGATGTACACAGACAACACAAGAGAACAGGGATGGGGAGACAAAACAGGAGAGTCACTTGTAAATAGCTGAATGGAGGTACATAAGTGGTTCACACATACACCCACCCAGAAAATTATTCCACCAGGCAGCACCTACCACTATACACATGGCTATGCCCCTGACTAGTGGCCAGAACCCTGCTCTACAGCCATTCCCCACAGAACTTAAGGACCTGACGTACTGCAGACTTGACCCTTACACCCCTATTCCCCATGGGGGCCATTATGTAGATGGATATCAGTCAGAGTCACTGCCACTAGGCAACATAAATACGAATGCACACACACACATCCATCAAGAAGCCAAAATATGGTATATGTACTCACCCCCTTGTGACTGCTGTGCAGCCTTCAAGAGCCCATCCAGGTTCGGGTACGCCACCCCCAGGATGCGTTGCATAAGGGGGTCAGTGCCCGACGGGCACCCCTTCCTCCTTTGGAGGACTTCCCCAGCTGGGCCTCACAGATCTTCCTCGCCCAGTGCCGCAGGTCCTCCCACCTCTTCCTGCAGTGGCTGCTCCTGCCGGTTGTAGACCCCCAGGGTCCTCACCTCCTTGGCGATGGCATGCCAAAGTCCCCTTTTCTGGTGGGCGCTTACCTATTAGGGACACACAGAAAAAGTAACACTGACCTCAGACAATGGGCAATAATATACAGCTGGCTATACGTCCACTATGGGTCGGACATTTCAAATAGCCTAACAGCACACACACACGATGTCAGGAACCCTAGACTATACAGTGTTACACGTGCACACATGTATGCAGCCATCAACCACCATTACACACATCCATGCCCCCCCAATCCTCCTACTCACCTGTACATCTGGCCGACCGTAGAGCTTGGCGTACAAGGGGCAGGACCCCGTCCACAAGCTTCTCCAATTCCTCGTTGGTGAAGGCCGGGGCCCTTTCTCCTGCAACACGTGCAAGTTCCATGACCAGAGGCAGGATACAGCAGTACACTCAGTGGAGTACCTGCATGCACGAGATCAGGGAGTCAAGTGAAGTTGGGGTGATGAGTTTGCATATGCACTGCGGAGGTGTGCACCGTCACCGCCGGTGGCGATCATAATACACTAAGAATGCCCATTGACAACCATGTTAACCAATGCATTTGCGCACTGCGGTAAACATCGCCTTACACTATTACGTCAACAGCTAGCGGTATGAGGTCACTTCCACCACTACACTTCTGGATTATAGGGAGCAGACAATTTGGCCTTAACCACGCAGTTAAAACCCTCATCAGCACAATGCAGGCCCTATTGTCCCCTAAACACCCGTAGGCATTAAACAATATACATTACCTCACCTGAACAGTCCTGATATATCATTGTAGTCATGTTGCTGTTATGTCACACTCACTAAGCACTTGTGTCGTCGACAATCATGCCAGCAGTGCTGAATGAGAAACAATGTGTGCAGATGTATGTGTGTTCCTCACACTTGTTTTCAACTCCTCCTAGGTACAGATCCTTGTGGCGAGGGAGGGCCCCATTGGTGTACAGACCACTTGTTGATTTGCAGACCATGGTGGAGCGTCACATCATTATCAATTGCAGACTCACTTGTGCAACTATTGATGAACTATGTGCATTACTGGATCCAGCACTGAGACTGGCTAATCGTAATCAGCATGCCATCCCTACTGAAGTGCAGGTGCTCTCTGCACTCCATTTCCTTGCCACGGGCTCATTTCAAGTGACAGTGGGCATGGGTGCAGGTTTTTCACAGCCAATGTTTAGCATTATACTGTCCAGATTCCTGAATGCATTTGTACAACACCTGCAGTCCTATGTGAGGTTTCCCCAAAGTGCTGACCTCCCTGCCATCAAGTTGGACTTCTATGCCTTTGCCAACATACCCCATGTGATAGGTGCCATTGATGGCACCCACATAGCTATCATCCCCCCAAGAGTTGGTGAACAGGTGTACAGAAACAGGAAGAACTTTCATTCCATGAACATTCAATTGGTGTGTACTGCAGACCAGTACATCTCACATGTGAATGTCATGTTCCCTGGATCAGTCCATGATTCCTTTGCGCTTAGGAACAGTAGTGTGCCACACAAGATGGAACAACTACAAGAGGACAGAGGATGTATCATAGCTAGGTGTTTCTGACACTTATTGCCACATAGCAGACAGCCAGCCTGTCTGCCTCTGAGGGTTGTCATTGCGTTGGCTCCTGACACCAGTGAGGAATCCTGGAACAGATGCAGAAAGGAATTACAATGAGGCCCATGGACGTACTAGGAGGGTGATAGAGCACACAATAGGTCTCTTGAAGGTGAGATTTCATTGCCTACATATCTCTGGCGGTTCCTTGGCCTATGGGCCAGAAAAGGTGTGTAGAATACAATTGCATCCATACTTCACTTTGTTTGAACATAATGACAGGGGACATTGTAATAGGTGAACTGGTGTTTAATTTGGTGCAGGGATTAAATTGTGCAGATTACAGTGATGGGAGTGGGCTACTGGTGATTGTACAATATAGCAACATGGTTGCAGCATTTGTTGGTAGTAGTGGTAGGTCCATCTATGTTTACCAGAGTTTGTTGTTGTTTTCATACGGTTTGGTCGTTGATTCAGTGGGACACTTGGAGGACAGTTCTTGCTAGAGTCACTTCTTTGAGGGGGCCTTGGTCTTGGCAGGTGTTCCAGTGCCATATCTGGGCCTGAGGGTCCGTTTGGGTGCCTGGTGTTGGCCTGTACGGGTTGAGATGGATGTCCCCTGTGTGTCCTGAGAGGGTGGAACATGTGCAGTTGCTGCTGATGCTGTTGTTGTCCGGTCTGTAGCCTGGCCAGTAGTAGGGCCTTCCTGGTCTGCGTGGGCCTCAGGCTGTGTTGGGACAAGGTGCAGCAGCGCACCTGCTATGTTGGCCATTGTGGCATTGTGCAGCTTCCACTGCTCCATGGCCTCTTGGTGGTGTGCTTGCTGCATCCTTTGACTCTGCTCCAGGGTGGATACTATCTGGGCCAATCTGTCCTGGGTATGGTGATATGCTCCCAGTACCTCAGAGATCACGTCCTGGGCTGCTGCATCAATCCTGTGGCCTCCCCACCTTGGCACTGATGCCCTCCCACTGGGCCTAGCCCCCTGTGCCTGTGTCCCCTGCACAGGTCTGGCAGTACCACTTGTACTGGGGCCATCATCTTCCTGCCTGTTGGTAAGGGGTGACTGTGGCCTCTGTCCATGTGCTCCACCAGTCTGTGGCCTGGATACACAGGTGTGGGGATGGTTGCCTAGGGCTAATGTTGTTGGCTGGGTGGTAGGGGTGTCAGTGGTGTCCTGGGTGGGCTGCTTGATGATGACAGTCCAGGACTGTGTGAGGGGACAGGGTGATCGCCAATGTCCAGGGTTCCATCCCCAGTGTCCTGGGAGGTGCCTCTGTCTTCCTGTGGGGCACTGCCACTCCTTGTCCTGTCCATCAGGGTGGCATGGGTGGTGGTGCCTGTTGGGGGGAATTGACATGTCTGTTACAATTGCATGATCAGATGGGGTGCAAAGGACTGGGAAGTTTTGTGCAGGTTTTCACACTCTGGGGCCATGCAGGGTGCTTTTGTGAGGTTAGCATTGCATTTTGCTTTGGATGTGGAGGTGCTTTGTGGGACCTGTAGGCCATTGTGATTCCTTGCAGGGGTGGGTGGTTGTGCACAGGGGGAGGGATGTGGGCCTGTTAGTGGGTTTGTGGGCATGCAGGGAGACTGGATGTAGTGATTGTTGCCTGGGTGGGGTAGTGGTCCTGGTGGGTGTTGGAGGGGTGGGGCGGTTCATGCATTACAGGTGTGATGGATATGGGGTAAATGTAGACGAATTACCCAAGTCCATTCCTCCAGTGAGTCCAGTGAGTCCCTCAGGGTGCAGGATGGCCAGTACCTTTTCCTCCCAGTCAGAGTAGTCGGGTGGTGTTGGTGGAGGTCCTCCCCCAGTCTTCTGGACTGCAATGTGGTGCCTGGATGCCATGGACCTGACCTTCCCACGCAGGTCGTTCCATCTCTTGCGGATGTCGTTCCTGGTGCGTGGATGGCATCCCACTGCATTGACCTTGTTGACTATTGGGTGCCATAGCTCCATCTACCTGGCGATGGGTGTGTGCTGGACCTGTGCCCCGAATAATTGTGGCTCAACCTTCAATATCTCGTCCACCAAGGTCCTTAGCTCCCTTTCGGTGAAGCGTGGGTGTTTGGGGGTGCCATGGTGTGTGTTGTGAATGATGTCTTGTGTGGATCTAGGTGAGGGTGATCTTGTGTGGTTGGGTGTATGTATTGTGTATTGTGGCGTTCAGTGTCTGCTTCTAGGGTTCTCTGTATTAGTTGATCTAATTTTGTTGCAAAGGATTGTGGGGTGTGTCTGTGGGTGTTTTATAGTGTTGTGGATGTGTGTCAGGTGTTTGGGTTTCAAACTTGCCAATGTATGCATTCCTCACTGTTGGGTCCACTTGCCACCCGTGGCGGTCTGTACCGCCAATGGTCATTCGGCTTCCACTGACTGCTGCAGTGATTTGTGCTTCATTATTTGGAGGGCGGGAAGTTTGTGTGCTCGGCGGTGGTGGGATGGGAGGTCCAGCATTTCTGCCGACAAGGTCCTGGCGGTGACCGGTGGCAGGGAGATTTTTGTCTGTTTCTGGTTTTGGCATCATTATATGGCGGGTTTCTGTTAACCATCGCCATGGCGGTCGACGGTGTTTTCCGCCGTGTTCATATTGAGGGCCATAGTTTGGCATATCCCAAGCTAAGTACAGTGCACAAAGGAAGGTGGTGCAGATGCATTACTTAAGAGACGCAAACTTTAATGATTTTCCCTCACTAAAATGCATGGAAGGTTGTCTCACTCACTAACTAAAAATGAGTTAATGGCACAAGCTGAGAGCATCTTGCCAATGTGCAGTTGTTTTGTTACCTAATTCCATTCTAGGAAATGTCTACAAAAGAGCAACTGCAGATATGAAAGGTCGCCTGGGGCTAACATCCTAAGTGCATGGTGTGCTTTTCTAGGTAGTCCAGTATGGTCAGAGCTACTAGAAGTATGCGATTATGCAGCTGCTGCATTTCCTGCATAGTTATGGATTTGCTGCAGTTGTCATATAATCTATCATCTGCTGTAAAATCTGGAGATTTTAACAAAAAATGTTTCTAGCTCAAATGGATCAAAAGTTACTAAACTCTTGGTGACACATATTCATGCACACTGGGATGCCATTCGCAAAAGTTGACTGGTCTCCTTTCAGTTGCTTACTGCTCTATTTTGGTGTTAAATTGGTAATTATAAGGTGAAATCTTTTCCCAGACAATGTTACAATGTGTGAAAACGACAAAAGTAGAACTGTCACAAAATGTACACCATTAAGCCACATAATTTGTCTTTTCTTGCAGCATAATTTAGTCAACCCTGCTGCATAATTTGGTCCTCCTACGTCGCATAATTCTAGTGGCCGTAAGTATCATACATCCATTGTATGTATACATGAAGCAAAGTAATGAAGGACTGTGTGTTCCGTTTCAGAAGTGCACGTGATGGGGTGTGAAGTTGCTTTCCCAGACAGTGGAAGTGCATTGCTGACATTCCTGAATCAGGATAGAGAATACCAGACACTGAATTTGGGGGCAGAGGACATAGGGCTCATGTAAAAATTCTATGAGGTCCTTCTGCTGAGAGGGAAGGCTAATAAGCCTTCTTATAGCAGATACACTTGGTAGATGGTGGGGCTGAAGAGTGGGACAACAATCGATTGTTAAGGGTGAGAAGAACCCCTTTAGGTGAGGCCAGGCTTTTGTCTCTTTGCCTAAACACTGTCTGTGTATGGCTGTTGATGTCCAAATGCAGAAAGTTCACACCTCTTTGTGTTTCTGTAAAGGGTACTCAAAGATGGACTCTTCCCTCTTGTAAGGAGTCTCTTTCTTGACAAAGGCTTTGTCTGTAGAACAGCCTGAGGAGACACCTGAAAAGGAAATCACCCAATTCCAAACTAGTTCTGTGTATCTAAAAAGTAGGTAAAGAGTAATATACAGCATGCACCTAGATTGTTTTATTTTCTATTGGGCTTCTATTGAGTAACTAATTAATTCCAGGACTTACAGCACTATACAGTTCATGCCACTGCATGTTTCACTGGTGTTTCAAGTTCTTGCCAGCACTACCTATCCCACTAGCCGCTCCTCCGTCTCCCTCCCCATGCTGCATGCCTCTGAGATGACGATCACAGACACTGCTTGAAAACAAGGTTGCCTAGCACACTGACTGCCCTCTGAGGAGCACAGGAGTCAAGCATGAGCAACGCATTGGACAGCAAGGCCCCCGAGTCTGAAATGGGGAGTGTCCCTCAAACACGCCTCAAAATCAATGCTTGCCTTCATGGCATTGCCTCAGCCCCTCAACAGTGCACAAAGCACAAACCCCTAGATTTTGCCCTCTGCATTCTACAAGCAGACTCTGGAAGCGGCTCTATGAACAGTCAGATTGACAAATAACTCTGCACTTCATCCACTAAATTTACACATCTATAGAGCACTGAATAACGCCATGTGAACCACCTCAGGGCACTGCATGCAATGCAAACACCATGGCAATGATGACAGCCCCACTGGATAAAAGCATGAAACACAAAAATGCCATCAATGTACAACATCACAAAGAGCCCTCTCCACATATAGGCGGAGTGCAATGAGCTCCTCCCTTAACAAGCGCCCACTTAGGCAGCTCCACTGTGGCTGGAGGGGCCACAGCACAGTGTCACTGGATACGACCTAAGTCCCATAGCTGGTCCAGCAAAGAAGAAGGGGCGTTTAGTGTGTTAATTTGCTAAATGGAAGCACTGTAAAACTACAACTGGCAAAACGAATTAGCTTCTCATATGAAAACCCAGGACTGGGATCAGAAACCAGAAGAGCACGGAGATAGACAGTCACCTGCTAGGGAAGCCCTATTTGAATCTCCAGGTGTCCTCACCTCTCTCTCCCTTAGCTTTTTCCCGGCCCCCCTGCACTTGAAGGCCACGAGATTCCCCAGTAGGCAGCAAGATACCTACTGACTGGGGAAAAAAGGCATTCCTTATGACCTCAGTGACCCTCACTATGCCAACAGCAGACCCAGAGCCTAAACGAACCCGCTGCAGCATGACCCCTTCAACTGAATAAACCCAGACTGTCCATAAACTGCCCTGACAACTCATAAACGGCCTTAGCGGGCTCAGGAGTAGCCAGAGGGAGTACAGAGCATTCTGGTAGCTATAATTAGTGCATCAAGTACAGTGGCACCAAGACCAAGGGGGTATTAGGGACCCATCAACCCCACATATAGCTGCATTCTACTAGTAAACCAGAGGGTGTGGTTCCCTGACAGAATGGGCGTTTACCACTGAAAAAGGGAATATTAGGCGTGAAAATAAAAAAGAAACTACATTTAAAAACTCTTGCAGAAAGGGTAGGTGGGCAGCCAGTGTTGTGAAACAGAAACAAACAATAAATATTGTAAATGTAATCCCTCTTTATGAGTTCAATGGACGAGGAGAAACTTACGTTATGGGCTATGTATAAGTATATATTTGTAAGTTTGTTTTAGGACTAAATTATGTACATCCTGTCTGTGTAATGGGACAAAACTCATAATATATAAAATAAGACGATGAAGACACACATGGAGGTACTTTTGAGGTCCATTTAGGTTTTCAAATGCATCTACAGTTAATTAAAGCATCTCAACAACTACTTTGATAGATGTCTGTATCACATGTGAACGCAATGGTGCTGCAGTACATCAGGTTGTAAAATAATAATCAATACCCATAGTGCTTGGGTTGAAAATAAAGTCGGACAGCACCATGTACGTAAATATATCATATCAATTACTCGAAGGCAAGCCAAAGACTGAAACAAGATGCATCCAGCTCATGAGCAAAATATCACTGGTCTATCCCTTCTCAGCCAGATTTCCCTTATGAAACGATACTAGGCAAGAGATTCTCAATCTGCCATTTTGGCAATGTAATTATTTTTTTTTCACAGCTAGAGCCAGTGCACATTCTCTATTTCCCACCTTACCTATCTGTAAGATGACTTCTTACTGACAGAACAAATAATGTGAGTGGGTGGAGTGGGGAGGAGGGAAATAAAGACAGACAGATAGATAGATAGATAGATAGATAGATAGATAGATAGATAGATAGATAGATAGATAGATAGATAATTGGTATTACGTACTATAGAAACGTTTTCTCTTGCAAAACTCACAGATTAAATCCATCTGACCCCAGCTTCACTTTCAATGAAACAGATTACTTGGGGCATCAAACCAACAAATGGAAAGATTACGAGTGGAATGCCTTTAATAATCCCAAGTCATTGGTGATCACTCGGCGCAGCATTCCAATCCATTATTTTTTGCAGACCACGCTACTCTAGACAGAAGCTTACTTTATGCTAACCAGTACTGCCCTGCTCATCATAGAAACAGTCCAACCCAAACTGCCAGACAAAGCCTGTCCAAAAGGGATCAAAAGCAACTTACATCAGTTTCACCCTATTTGTAGCTGGTCAGCAGGGTGTAGCTTGAGTTCTATGGCACAGTGTGCCCAGGACCCCCAACTGAGCATACCTGTTGCACTTAGGGAGTCAAATATAACAAACGACGGGATAATAGATGGAATATTTGAATTAATCTTTTACTTATCTACACTATGGTGACGTCCTTGCCAAACCAATTAAAGTAGGAAAAGTCTCATAAGCGACAACTTTGCTTGTCGTTTGTTTGCATAACTGTGCCTTTTTGTAATAAAAATGTTATTTGCTACTGACACTGAAAGAAAAAGTGTTTGTGAATAATTTGTAAGAAGGCAGGAGTTTGCGACCTTATGTTAACAAGAAACAGCAAGGAACTTTATATGGCTGACTTGGGCAGGGAAAATGAGTGACAGACCGCAATGCCCCTCACCTCTAAATTGAGCTGAGGGACTGTGAGGTTGACGGATGCCTATAGCGTTTTCCGTGTTAACATTTTTACCTCTACCCCTCCATGTAGAGGTTGTGCTGCATATGTACTTTAAAGGGTATTCAGCAGTGGTCTGACCAATCCAGTTTGGTAGGCCTGGTAGTTTGTAGGTGGTAGTTATTGGGTATGCTGATATTAAGAGTAAAGCCCTTACTTATTCTGAGAACTATAAAAAAACACAAGAGGGGGCTTCTGCTAATCATGGACATGTACACAATTTTTAGAAACCTATCTGTGTTGACAATATCTTATCTGCCCAGTTTGCAATTTAGGTCATACAGGAATTAGTCACACGTTTTTTTGTGCTTTTACAGTATAAATACCACTGCTTGTAATCCACAACTTTGAACTTCAGACTTTGGTTTCTTTTTGAGGCTGGCTGATGTTCCCAATTGATCAACTGATTAAAACCATATTACTGTGTAAAATTGTTCTGTCTTAGTTTATTGATAGATTTTCCTTCAACATACTGGCGGGACAGCCAGGAGCTCTGCTTGGCTTCACCGACTGCCAGCCCAGAATACTGCCTGTCCCCCAAGAAGTGATTTGCACACTTCTGAAATGTAAAGATACGTCATTGTTCAGTAAAAGTCTCTGCAATTCTAAGTGGCAGGTAGGAACTAGGTATTTGGCATTTTTAAGGTAGGAATAGTACAAGGTCCGTTCCTTTTTTATATGCAAAGACATAATTTTTTTTTACAATAATGTATAATTTTATTATTCGCATGTATGATTGTATAGTGATACAATATTGAGGGATCCCGGTGGTAAGACCGGAAGATACAAGGGTCTCAACAACATAGTTGAAAGTGGTCAAGGCAGAAGACGGTTTGAGGCTGAGTAATCAGTGTATGGTCTGCAAAATAGTGAAAAGTTGTCCCCTCTATGAATCTAGAGGGAAGTGACCAGTAATGCATTATTTGCCCTAGTATGTAATTTAGAATTGATTCAGTAGTGTTTTGGTTGCCTTAGTATGAAATTTAGTATTGTTGTATATGTACATGTGTGTATAAGATAGAAATGCGGGTACACCATTCCGAAATTGATAGCTCCACTCAACCAATTGGGTGTGGAGTTATTAGGTCATCACATATCTATAATTGAGAACAAATGCCCTCACTCACCCATGGGTGACATGCTTCATCATCGAGCTTTGCTCCTCGTCAGGCTGGCACTGCAATGCCTGACGGGCCCTGCAAGGAGGTTCTCTGTCAGACATCTTTTGATCATTGTTGCCGGAAAAGATATGAAATGAGAAGAGGACTGGATAATGTAAAGTTAAAAATGACTATAGGAACCAAAAACAAAACTTTATTTATAGTATATGTAGGGGCCTATGTCATGATTAAAACCAGAAAGAGGGGCATATCGGGTATAAAGACCTTACCTCCCAGAGGTGCAAAAGTATCCTCTACTTTCCACCTACCTTTGGGTGTGACAACTAGTCTACACTACCAGTCTGGTGGATGACATGTTTCTTGCCTTAATCGGTCCCTATGGATCGTGCAGCAATTCATCAGGACCTAAAGTACCTAGTCCTCCCTAAGGGAGTAATATTTCTCCTCAAGTTAATGTAACCTAACTGTACTTATCTTATATCATGTGGGGGGGAAGAGCTCTCCCACTCTCTGTGATGACCTGCAAAACATAATAGACAGTCATATCTTATATATTCCTGATTAGGTGATTTCATGCACAAGCGTAGTGAGAGTCCTTAATTGTGAAGCCAAACTCGAACTGCCTATAACTCTTGTATTACTGTCAAAGCCCAGCTCACCTGAGTCCTTGTTCAGTTCTGATGGAGGTTGAAGACAATCCGACCCCACCCTGAAACTGCTTGTTCCAGCACACTAGATTTTAAAACAGTGCACTAAGAACAGAAGCTCAAGGGAAGGGGGGAAGTGGATAAAATAAAATAAAGAGACAACAGCGTTCTTGCGTTTCCACTGTTGAAGTGCTGCACAAATCTGCGGCCCTCTCTGACTTCTGTAGAAATTGGTGCCTAATGAAACATAAACAAAGAACAGATAAGTACATCCTATTCCTAACTGGGTTCCTGACTATCCCTTTATTTATTAGAAATTTTCTTCTAAAAGTACCTCTTGGATCCTGGTCTCTAGTTTCCAGGTTTGGAATGTGTTACTGCTCTGGGATGTGCTTTCTATTACTCTAAAGCTTCTAAAACATTAAACAAATACCGTTATCAGAATTACCAATATCAAACATTCATCTTAATATAACTAAAGCCTAAATTGCCAATAGCAGACTCACTTTTCCCATATTTCCAGAATCTTTTATAAAACAAATACTGTACTTTTACGTCAAAATACAGCATGTAATTTGTGCAAGTCCTTGATTTACTGTTTGCCTTGCTGTTAATGGTTTCCACGGTTCGATTCTTAAAAGTTCCATAAAAAAATGTTTGCTTCACAAAGTTCCGCAAAGTATTCTTGTAACAAAGAGTTTGAATCACAATGTTCGTGGAAGGTATCTTGTTTCAAATTGTCTATACACGAATCCAGAAATTGTTGTCAAAGTTCTTTGAGGTAATAAAAGTTTTGCACTTACTTGTTGCTGGCAAGAGATACTGATCAGTCTAACCTTGTCTTCTTTCTCTTTTGCAGGTTGCTTGTAGGAGAGAGGCTGAGGCAAGGAGGAACCGGAAACCGGAAGAAGGAAGAGCCAGCAGCTGCGCCCATTGAAGCCAATGAAAGTCTGTAGAGAGCAGGAGTGCCAGCGCCGAGGGATCTGTCCTCAGGTAAGCGGGAGGTAGACGAGCACAAGCACTGGGTGAGGCTCGGGGGCTGCCTTTTATAGACAGGGCTGGGTGTGGTCCTCACATGCTGCACATGTTCTTGAAAGGTGTGCAGAGCTGGGTGTGGTTTGAAGAGCTGGGTGTGGTCCTCACATGCTGCACATGTTCTTGAAAGGTGTGCAGAGTTTCAGTTATTATGCAAATGAGTTAAATTAACACATGGCCTAGAGAGGAGTGTTTTAAAGAAGCCTTGGTAAAAGCAAGGCCCAATGTGTAAACAAAACAGCACATTAAACAAGATACACAGAAGCCTAGGGGGGGGGAGGTGAGATAACAAGAAAGGCTTTCAATAGTAAGTTTAAAAGGGAGCTATTACAGAACCCACTAGTGCAGTGAGAGGGGACATGCTCTTTGCTGTGCACAAACCCTAACAGTTGCCCCCCTCAAAGGCCCTCCTACAGGACGGGGGTTTCCTGGATTTTTTAAATAAAACCGTCTAATCAGCTGTGGGGCATGTACATATGATGCTGGTTCCCATGAATTCTCAGATTCATCATATCCTTTCCATTCTACTAAATAAAACAGACGTCCACTAATTCTTTTTGAGTCTTTTATGCTTTTCACTTCATATTCTAGATTTCCCTTAATTGGTATGGGTGGAGGTGGTGGTTCAGGTCGGGTTTTTGGTTTGTACGGCTTAAGCAAGGACACATGGAATGTAGTATGTACTGGATATTCTTTTGGTAAATCTAATTTTACTGTTACCGGGTTTACTATGGCAGTTATACTAAAGGGTCCAATGAAACGTGGTTGCAGCTTTCGGGATCCCTCTATGTTTAGGTTCTTTGTGGAGAGCCATACCTTGTCACCGATTTTATACATTGGGGCCTCAGATCTGTGTTTGTCTGCTTGTCTTTTCATGCTTTCCTTGTACTTTAATAAATGTTTCCTGGCTTTGTCTTGTGTCACCTAACCTTGTTAGTCTATCCGTTACTGTAGGTAACAGAGAATCTTCTAACAAAATGGGTATAGCTCTTGGATGATACCCCTGCAAGAAATAGAATGGTGAGCAAAGTAGAGCTGAATGCTCAGTATTATTATAAACAAACTCCGCTACAGGGAGAGCTTCCAACCATTCACTAGAATAATCAGCCAATAAACAACGTAGCGTTTGAAGTAAGGTTTGGTTCAGTCGTTCAGTCTGTCCATCTGTCTCTGGGTGGAAAGCAGTGGATAATGCCACATCTATTTTCAGTTTTTTACATAATTTTTTCCAAAATTTAGAGTTGAACTGGCTCCCTCAGTCTGACACCACTTTGCTTGGCAAACCATGTAAACGCACAATTTCCCTTATAAAAATATCGGCAAATTCTGCCGCCGTGGGTAATTTCCGTAATGGTACAAAATGTGCCATTTTAGATAAAAAATCCACTATAACCAACACTGTTGTGAAAGATTTTACAGGTGGTAAACCTACAATAAAGTCTACGCTCACAGTGTGCCAAGGTTGCTTGGGTGTTGGCATTGGTATTAACAAACCGTCAGGGGCCTTATGAGAAGATTTATGTCTTGCACAAATTGGACAGGTAGTGACAAATTGCTTAATGTCCTTTCTTATAGTGTCCCACCAAAAGTGTTTTTGCACATTTTCCAGGGTTTTTACCCAACCAGGATGACCTGCCAACGGTGAGGCGTGATGCCAAATTATAACCTGTGTTTGTAATTCAGAGGTGGGCACTAACAGCATGTTGTCGTGATACAATAAACCTCGTTGTATTGTGTTATGGGAATCCTTTAACCAATCCTGAGGTGCTATTTGCATGTGTGCATTATATAGATCTGTGATGAAATCCTTCTGTTGTACTGGTGCCAAAAACTTTTGGGGAGGAATAATGGGTTCTCCTATTTTATCTTGTTTCATGTCAGAAGTATGTCTGTATCTAGATAACACATCAGATTGAATTTGTTGTGCACCTGGTCTATAGGTTATTACAAAGTCAAATGTGCTAAAAAAATTTAACCAGCGCATCTGACGTGGTGTTAGTGCTTTAAGTGATCCAAAAAACTGTAGGTTCCTATGGTCAGAAAAGATTGTAACTGGGTACTTGGCTCCCATTAAATGGTGCCTCCATTCTGAAAAGGCTACTTTGATAGCTAGTAGTTCCCTTTCAGCCACAGTGTAATTTTGTTCAGCTGGTAATAACTTTTTGGAATAGAAGGCTATAGGATGTAACTGGCCATCTACTGCATCTCGTTGAGAGAGAACTCCTCCTAAAGCTACTTGTGAAGCATCCGCTTCAACAAAAAAAGGCAAGTCAGGATCAGGATGTTTCAGAATTGGGGCTGAAGTGAACTTTTGTTTTAGGAGTTGAAAGGTGTGTGCCGCCTCATCAGTCCAAAGAAATCGTTGCTCTTTCCGCAACAAGGTAGTTATTGGGGCCGCAATGTCTGCAAAATGTGCAATAAACCTCCTATAAAAATTGGCGAAACCCAGAAATTTCTGAATATCTTTTACAGAGGACGGTTCTGGCCAATCAGCAATAGCACTGATTTTCTTTACATCCATAGTTATTCCTTGAGGTGACAGGCAGTATCCTAAAAAGTCCACCTTGCTGACATTAAAAGTACACTTTTCTAACTTAGCAAAAAGATGATTTTCTTTTAACTTTGATAATACTGCACGAACATGTTGGGTATGTTCTTCTGAGTTCTTAGAGTAAATGAGGATGTCGTCTATGTATACTATGACACAAACGTCCAGGAATTCGTGTAGGACCTCATTTATAAAGAACTGAAAGGCCGCAAGGGCATTACATAACCCAAAGGGCATTACTGTGTACTCAAATAAACCAAACTTTGTCTTGAAAGCTGTCTTCCACTCATCCCCCTCTTTTACTCGGACCAGGTGGTAAGCTCCCTGCAGATCTAGTTTAGTGTATACAGTAGAATGTCTTAATTGATCCAACAACACAGGTATTAGAGGAAGAGGATATTTATTCTTTATTGTAGCCTTATTTAGTCCTCTATAATCGATACACGCGCGCAGGGATTTATCCGGCCTCGGGATAAAAAAGAGTGGAGATGACACAGGAGATGTGGAATGACAGATGAACCCAGGCTGTAGTAGGTCATCTAGGTAGGTTCTTAAGTATTTGGTTTCTTCGTCAGTCAAAGTATATACTCTGTTATTAGGTAAAGGGGCCCCTGGGATAAGATCTATACGACAGTCATAAGACCTATGTGGGGGCAGCACACTAGCCTTTACTGGATCAAAGAAGTCTTTAAAGTCAGAATATTCAGGAGGGAGACTTGGTTCATCTTGTATAACACTAGCACAGTGTAATACTGTGCTCTGTTCTGTACCTGCTTCTTGATAGCAATTGGTTCTACAGAAAGAGGAATCCAAAGTAACATTTCTATTCACCCAATCAATTTTTGGGTTATGAGTTGTTAACCAGGGTACCCCGAGAATCAAACCAAAATTAGGAGTATCTATCAGATCAAAGCTAATCACCTCTGTGTGCCCGTTCTGACAGACCATAACAAGTGGACTTGTTTGTTTTGTGATTAATCCAGAGGTCAATTCTGACCCATCCACTGCACATACTGCTTCTGGACAAGGCTTTAGGCACATAGGAAGTCCTAAGTTTTCAGCTAACTTATTATCCACAAAATTTCCTGTCGCGCCTGAGTCCAGTAGGACAGGGAGAGAATGCCTCACTTGGGTAGTAACAATTAAAACGACCTGAATTATGAAATGTCTAGGTATGTGCGGTACCATGAAGGCTGCAGCATTAGAGGTTTGATTAAGATGTTTTCTCGAACAAGTAACCTCTCCCGTTGTCGAGCTTAATCGTTTCCCGATTCAGTTGAGGAGGTGGAGGAAACAGCACCCTTTTGTGGATTTTTAGGCTTTACTGGACATTCTCTGGCAAAGTGACCTGCCCTTCCACAATATAAACATCATTGAAGTTTTCTCCTTCTTTCTTTTTCCTCTGATGTGAGTGAACCTCTGAGTGTCCCTATTTGCATAGGCTCAGGGAGTTTATTATCTGGGTCTTTCTTCTCGTGTCTAATAAAAGTTAACCGTGATTCCAGTTTGTATTTATCTCCCTTTCTTTCTCCTAGTCTATGTTCTAATTTCACAACTAAATCTACAAAGTCCGAATAGTCTTCTGACAAATCAACGATATGAGCCAGCGCGTCTTTTAACTCGTCTCTCAAACCTTTATAGAAAAGGGAGACACGCTTTTCTTCTGGCCAGTGTGTCTTGGTGAGTAAACGATTAAAACTAGTGAGATAGGTCAATAAATCCTTGTTACCTTGTTTAAGATTTAAAAGGTCATTATCACTTGCCTGCATGAAAGTGTGTTTTGCAAAAAGGCTGGTCATGGTACGTTTAAATTGATTCCAATTATGGAGGTTGGGATCATCTCTCTCCACGAAAGGAATTGACCAATTGGCTGCTGTGCCACCCAAATAAGACAAGACGAATGCCACTTTCGTAGCATCAGTAGGGAACTGTTGTGGCTTACAAACAAAGTGTAATTGACATTGATTGATAAAAACATGGAATTTGTTACTATCGCCATGAAAACGTTCAGGTGCTGCTAAGGGCACAGCATTAGGAACATTAACAGTGACCTCAACTGGGGGAGGCAAAGTTGTATGTTTTGATGGCGCAAAGGCGTAAAAGCTGTGTTCCACTGAGATACCCTAAATTTATACCTGCTTAAATCCTGTTTTAAAGAGATATTCTCCATCTTTAATCTCTCTATTTCCTCTTGCATATGTTGCAAGATGCCAGACACTGATTCATTATGAGCCAAGTCCTCATTTAGGGCCTGCGCCATATCCGTGACGTCAATGCCCTCTATTTCTTCCCCGATATTCATCGTCCACCAGAACTGAATTTTTTTTAATTTTTTTATTTAAGGCTTGTGCTTCTGTCAAAGCCCAGCTCACCTGAGTCCTTGTTCAGTTCTGATGGAGGTTGAAGACAATCCGACCCCACCCTGAAACTGCTTGTTCCAGCACACTAGTTTTTAAAACAGTGCACTAAGAACAGAAGCTCAAGGGAAGGGGGGAAGTGGATAAAATAAAATAAAGAGACAACAGCGTTCTTGCGTTTCCACTGTTGAAGTGCTGCACAAATCTGCGGCCCTCTCTGACTTCTGTAGAAACTGGTGCCTAATGAAACATAAACAAAGAACAGATAAGTACATCCTATTCCTAACTGGGTTCCTGACTATCCCTTTATTTATTAGAAATTTTCTTCTAAAAGTACCTCTTGGATCCTGGTCTCTAGTTTCCAGGTTTGGAATGTGTTACTGCTCTGGGATGTGCTTTCTATTACTCTAAAGCTTCTAAAACATTAAACAAATACCGTTATCAGAATTACCAATATCAAACATTCATCTTAATATAACTAAAGCCTAAATTGCCAATAGCAGACTCACTTTTCCCATATTTCCAGAATCTTTTATAAAACAAATACTGTACTTTTACGTCAAAATACAGCATGTAATTTGTGCAAGTCCTTGATTTACTGTTTGCCTTGCTGTTAATGGTTTCCACGGTTCGATTCTTAAAAGTTCCATAAAAAAATGTTTGCTTCACAAAGTTCCGCAGTTTGAATCACAATGTTCGTGGAAGGTATCTTGTTTCAAATTGTCTATACACGAATCCAGAAATTGTTGTCAAAGTTCTTTCAGGTAATAAAAGTTTTGCACTTACTTGTTGCTGGCAAGAGATACTGATCAGTCTAACCTTGTCTTCTTTCTCTTTTGCAGGTTGCTTGTAGGAGAGAGGCTGAGGCAAGGAGGAACCGGAAACCGGAAGAAGGAAGAGCCAGCAGCTGCGCCCATTGAAGCCAATGAAAGTCTGTAGAGAGCAGGAGTGCCAGCGCTGAGGGATCTGTCCTCAGGTAAGCGGGAGGTAGACGAGCACAAGCACTGGGTGAGGCTCGGGGGCTGCCTTTTATAGACAGGGCTGGGTGTGGTCCTCACATGCTGCACATGTTCTTGAAAGGTGTGCAGAGCTGGGTGTGGTTTGAAGAGCTGGGTGTGGTCCTCACATGCTGCACATGTTCTTGAAAGGTGTGCAGAGTTTCAGTTATTATGCAAATGAGTTAAATTAACACATGGCCTAGAGAGGAGTGTTTTATAGAAGCCTTGGTAAAAGCAAGGCCCAATGTGTAAACAAAACAGCACATTAAACAAGATACACAGAAGCCTGGGGGGGGGGCCTGGGGGGGAAGGTGAGATAACAAGAAAGGCTTTCAATAGTAAGTTTAAAAGGGAGCTATTACAGAACCCACTAGTGCAGTGAGAGGGGACATGCTCTTTGCTGTGCACAAACCCTAACAGTTGCCCCCCTCAAAGGCCCTCCTAAAGGACGGGGTTTTCCTGGATTTTTTAAATAAAACCGTCTAATCAGCTGTGGGGCATGTACATATGATGCTGGTTCCCATGAATTCTCAGATTCATCATATCCTTTCCATTCTACTAAATAAAACAGACGTCCACTAATTCTTTTTGAGTCTTTTATGCTTTTCACTTCATATTCTAGATTTCCCTTAATTGGTATGGGTGGAGGTGGTGGTTCAGGTCGGGTTTTTGGATTGTACGGCTTAAGCAAGGACACATGGAATGTAGTATGTACTGGATATTCTTTTGGTAAATCTAATTTTACTGTTACCGGGTTTACTATGGCAGTTATACTAAAGGGTCCAATGAAACGTGGTTGCAGCTTTCGGGATCCCTCTATGTTTAGGTTCTTTGTGGAGAGCCATACCTTGTCACCGATTTTATACATTGGGGCCTCAGATCTGTGTTTGTCTGCTTGTCTTTTCATGCTTTCCTTGTACTTTAATAAATGTTTCCTGGCTTTGTCTTGTATGTCACCTAACCTTGTTAGTCTATCCGTTACTGTAGGTAACAGAGAATCTTCTAACAAAATGGGTATAGCTCTTGGATGATACCCCTGCAAGAAATAGAATGGTGAGCAAAGTAGAGCTGAATGCTCAGTATTATTATAAACAAACTCCGCTACAGGGAGAGCTTCCAACCATTCACTAGAATAATCAGCCAATAAACAACGTAGCGTTTGAAGTAAGGTTTGGTTTAGTCGTTCAGTCTGTCCATCTGTCTCTGGGTGGAAAGCAGTGGATAATGCCACATCTATTTTCAGTTTTTTACATAATTTTTTCCAAAATTTAGAGTTGAACTGGCTCCCTCGGTCTGACACCACTTTGCTTGGCAAACCATGTAAACGCACAATTTCCCTTATAAAAATATCTGCAAATTCTGCCGCCGTGGGAAATTTCCGTAATGGTACAAAATGTGCCATTTTAGATAAAAAATCCACTATAACCAACACTGTTGTGAAAGATTTTACAGGTGGTAAACCTACAATAAAGTCCACGCTCACAGTGTGCCAAGGTTGCTTGGGTGTTGGCATTGGTATTAACAAACCGTCAGGGGCCTTATGAGAAGATTTATGTCTTGCACAAATTGGACAGGTAGTGACAAATTGCTTAACGTCCTTTCTTATAGTGTCCCACCAAAAGTGTTTTTGCACATTTTCCAGGGTTTTTACCCAACCAGGATGACCTGCCAACGGTGAGGCGTGATGCCAAATTATCACCTGTGTTTGTAATTCAGAGGTGGGCACTAACAGCATGTTGTCGTGATACAATAAACCTCGTTGTATTGTGTTATGGGAATCCTTTAACCAATCCTGAGGTGCTATTTGCATGTGTGCATTATATAGATCTGTGATGAAATCCTTCTGTTGTACTGGTGCCAAAAACTTTTGGGGAGGAATAATGGGTTCTCCTATTTTATCTTGTTTCATGTCAGAAGTATGTCCGTATCTAGATAACACATCAGATTGAATTTGTTGTGCACCTGGTCTATAGGTTATTACAAAGTCAAATGTGCTAAAAAAATTTAACCAGCGCATCTGACGTGGTGTTAGTGCTTTAAGTGATCAAAAAAACTGTAGGTTCCTATGGTCAGAAAAGATTGTAACTGGGTACTTGGCTCCCATTAAATGGTGCCTCCATTCTGAAAAGGCTACTTTGATAGCTAGTAGTTCCCTTTCAGCCACAGTGTAATTTTGTTCAGCTGGTAATAACTGTTTGGAATAGAAGGCTATAGGATGTAACTGGCCATCTACTGCATCTCGTTGAGAGAGAACTCCTCCTAAAGCTACTTGTGAAGCATCCGCTTCAACAAAAAAAGGCAAGTCAGGATCAGGATGTTTCAGAATTGGGGCTGAAGTGAACTTTTGTTTTAGGAGTTGAAAGGCGTGTGCCGCCTCATCAGTCCAAAGAAAACGTTGCCCTTTCCGCAACAAGGTAGTTATTGGGGCCGCAATGTCTGCAAAATGTGCAATAAACCTCCTATAAAAATTGGCGAAACCCAGAAATTTCTGAATATCTTTTACAGAGGATGGTTCTGGCCAATCAGCAATAGCACTGATTTTCTTTACATCCATAGTTATTCCTTGAGGTGACAGGCAGTATCCTAAAAAGTCCACCTTGCTGACATTAAAAGTACACTTTTCTAACTTAGCAAAAAGATGATTTTCTTTTAACTTTGATAATACTGCACGAACATGTTGGGTATGTTCTTCTGAGTTCTTAGAGTAAATGAGGATGTCGTCTATGTATACTATGACACAAACGTCCAGGAATTCGTGTAGGACCTCATTTATAAAGAACTGAAAGGCCGCAAGGGCATTACATAACCCAAAGGGCATTACTGTGTACTCAAATAAACCAAACTTTGTCTTGAAAGCTGTCTTCCACTCATCCCGCTCTTTTACTCGGACCAGGTGGTAAGCTCTCCGCAGATCTAGTTTAGTGTATACAGTAGAATGTCTTAATTGATCCAACAACACAGGTATTAGTGGAAGAGGATATTTATTCTTTATTGTAGCCTTATTTAGTCCTCTATAATCGATACACGCGCGCAGGGATTTATCCGGCTTCGGGATAAAAAAGAGTGGAGAAGACACCGGAGATGTGGAATGACGGATGAACCCAGACTGTAGTAGGTCATCTAGGTAGGTTCTTAAGTATTTGGTTTCTTCGTCAGTCAAAGCATATACTCTGTTATTAGGTAAAGGGGCCCCTGGGATAAGATCTATACGACAGTCATAAGACCTATGTGGGGGCAGCACACTAGCCTTTACTGGATCAAAGACGTCTTTAAAGTCAGAATATTCAGGAGGGAGACTTGGTTCATCTTGTATAACAGTAGCACAGTGTAATACTGTGCTCTGTTCTGTACCTGCTTCTTGATAGAAATTGGTTCTACAGAAAGAGGAATCCAAAGTAACATTTCTATTCACCCAATCAATTTTTGGGTTATGAGTTGTTAATCAGGGTACCCCGAGAATCAAACCAAAATTAGGAGTATCTATCAGATCAAAGCTAATCACCTCTGTGTGCCCGTTCTGACAGACCATAACAAGTGGACTTGTTTGTTTTGTGATTAATCCAGAGGTCAATTCTGACCCATCCACTGCAATAACTGCTTCTGGACAAGGCTTTAGGCACATAAGAAGTCCTAAGTTTCCAGCTAACTTATTATCCACAAAATTTCCTGTCGCGCCTGAGTCCAGTAGGACAGGGAGAGAATGCATCACTTGGGAAGTAACAATTAAAACGACCTGAATTATGAAATGTCTAGGTATGTGCGGTACCATGAAGGCTGCAGCATTAGAGGTTTGATTAAGATGTTTTCTCGAACAAGTAACCTCTCCCCTTGTCGAGCTTAATCATTTCCCGATTCAGTTGAGGAGGTGGAGGAAACAGCACCCTTTTGTGGTTTTTTAGGCTTTACTGGACATTCTCTGGCAAAGTGACCTGCCCTTCCACAATATAAACATAATTGAAGTTTTCTCCTTCTTTCTTTTTCCTCTGATGTGAGTGAACCTCTGAGTGTCCCTATTTGCATAGGCTCAGGTTCAGGGAGTTTATTATCTGGGTCTTTCTTCTCGTGTCTAATAAAAGTTAACCGTGATTCCAGTTTGTATTTATCTCCCTTTCTTTCTCCTAGTCTATGTTCTAATTTCACAACTAAATCTACAAAGTCCGAATAGTCTTCTGGCAAATCAACGATATGAGCCAGTGCGTCTTTTAACTCGTCTCTCAAACCTTTATAGAAAAGGGAGACACGCTTTTCTTCTGGCCAGTGTGTCTCAGTGAGTAAACGATTAAAACTAGTGAGATAGGTCAATAAATCCTTGTTACCTTGTTTAAGATTTAAAAGCTCATTATCACTTGCCGGCATGAAAGTGTGTTTTGCAAAAAGGCTGGTCATGGTACGTTTAAATTGATTCCAATTATGGAGGATGGGATGATCTCTCTCCACGAAAGGAATTGACCAATTGGCTGCTGTGCCACCCAAATAAGACAAGACAAATGCCACTTTCGTAGCTTCAGTAGGGAACTGTTGTGGCTTACAAACGAAGTGTAATTGACATTGATTGATAAAAACATGGAATTTGTTACTATCTCCATGAAAACGTTCAGGTGCTGCTAAGGGCACAGCATTAGGAACATTAACAGTGACCTCAACTGGGGGAGGCAAAGTTGTATGTTTTGATGGCGCCCCTGTCTCTGAGGAGGTTTTAAACAAAGGCGTAAAAGCTGTGTTCCACTGAGATACCCTAAATTTATACCTGCTTAAATCCTGTTTTAAAGAGGTATTCTTCATCTTTAATCTCTCTATTTCCTCTTGCATATGTTGCAAGATGCCAGACATTATGAGCCAAGTCCTCATTTAGGGCCTGCGCCATATCCGTGACGTCAATGCCCTCTATTTCTTCCCCGATATTCATCGTCCACCAGAACTGAATTTTTTTTAATTTTTTTATTTAAGGCTTGTGCTTCTGTCAAAGCCCAGCTCACCTGAGTCCTTGTTCAGTTCTGATGGAGGTTGAAGACAATCCGACCCCACCCTGAAACTGCTTGTTCCAGCACACTAGTTTTTAAAACAGTGCACTAAGAACAGAAGCTCAAGGGAAGGGGGGAAGTGGATAAAATAAAATAAAGAGACAACAGCGTTCTTGCGTTTCCACTGTTGAAGTGCTGCACAAATCTGCGGCCCTCTCTGACTTCTGTAGAAACTGGTGCCTAATGAAACATAAACAAAGAACAGATAAGTACATCCTATTCCTAACTGGGTTCCTGACTATCCCTTTATTTATAAGAAATTTTCTTCTAAAAGTACCTCTTGGATCCTGGTCTCTAGTTTCCAGGTTTGGAATGTGTTACTGCTCTGGGATGTGCTTTCTATTACTCTAAAGCTTCTAAAACATTAAACAAATACCGTTATCAGAATTACCAATATCAAACATTCATCTTAATATAACTAAAGCCTAAATTGCCAATAGCAGACTCACTTTTCCCATATTTCCAGAATCTTTTATAAAACAAATACTGTACTTTTACGTCAAAATACAGCATGTAATTTGTGCAAGTCCTTGATTTACTGTTTGCCTTGCTGTTAATGGTTTCCACGGTTCGATTCTTAAAAGTTCCATAAAAAAATGTTTGCTTCACAAAGTCCCGCAAAGTATTCTTGTAACAAAGAGTTTGAATCACAATGTTCGTGGAAGGTATCTTGTTTCAAATTGTCTATACACGAATCCAGAAATTGTTGTCAAAGTTCTTTCAGGTAATAAAAGTTTTGCACTTACTTGTTGCTGGCAAGAGATACTGATCAGTCTAACCTTGTCTTCTTTCTCTTTTGCAGGTTGCTTGTAGGAGAGAGGCTGAGGCAAGGAGGAACCGGAAACCAGAAGAAGGAAGAGCCAGCAGCTGCGCCCATTGAAGCCAATGAAAGTCTGTAGAGAGCAGGAGTGCCAGCGCTGAGGGATCTGTCCTCAGGTAAGCGGGAGGTAGACGAGCACAAGCACTGGGTGAGGCTCGGGGGCTGCCTTTTATAGACAGGGCTGGGTGTGGTCCTCACATGCTGCACATGTTCTTGAAAGGTGTGCAGAGCTGGGTGTGGTTTGAAGAGCTGGGTGTGGTACTCACATGCTGCACATGTGATTGAAAGGTGTGCAGAGTTTCAGTTATTATGCAAATGAGTTAAATTAACACATGGCCTAGAGAGGAGTGTTTTAAAGAAGCCTTGGTAAAAGCAAGGCCCAATGTGTAAACAAAACAGCACATTAAACAAGATACACAGAAGCCTAGGGGGGGGGGGGGGGGGGGGAAGGTGTGATAACAAGAAAGGCTTTCAATAGTAAGTTTAAAAGGGAGCTATTACAGAACCCACTAGTGCAGTGAGAGGGGACATGCTCTTTGCTGTGCACAAACCCTAACAATTACCCAGGGGGTGAGGTAAGACGCACCCACACACATCTAGTGCCTAGTAACGGGAAATCTCTTACCCTCCAATCTGCAAGTACAGGCCCCTTGGAAGCATAGTACCCCCAGGGCCAAGAATGCTAGAAGAAATGCGATATTATAAACTCTTATGTCTTAATATGGCCATTATAGCTCCTAGCCTCGCATTCCTAAACTGGAGTTTTATAGTGGGGAATGATTATTAACAGCTGCCGCCCTCATTTTGTGGTAAGCCAAACCTATGGTTACTATCACTCTTTCTCAGACAGACCAAACTTTTGTTGACAGCCCCTGATCTTCGTGCACCAAGTAACAGCATAATTGTTTAAGATCAACCGACAAGAGTACATCCTGTGGAATTTAGGAGTTGAGTGGCTTTCTGACCCCAAAAATGCCTGGCCCGAAAAGGGCACCTTTGACACTACAATGGTAGAACACATGGCCACCTTCTTACAAGCAAGTTCAAGGGAAGTAAACTAGAGAAAAGGAAGATCTATGAAAGGTCTTTTGTGAAACATACATGAGAGAATGAACCTCTCTACCAAGATGTACAATTAAGTTTAGACTGTGCAAAGGTACAGGGCATGTATATGGTACTGTTGTGTAGCCATTTTAGCTATAGTTTTACATATGTTATTTTAGCAACGTAGGCCTGTCTCTGTGTACTTTAACCTAGATATGTTTTATTTTAGCTTCATTAAAATATTTTAACAAGTAGCCACATTTGCAGTCTTAGTTTTATTTTCTCTATTTAGCTGTTCTTTGCCTAGGTCAGCACTGCATTCTTAAACAAGACATTTCTTTCACTCTGTGCTTTTCTCAAGGCTGCAGTAAGATAGGTTGACGTCAAAAGTAGTACGCTTTGTCTCCAATGTTCACAGAAGCATACACACTCTTACATGGGGATCCTTTATTGGAACATCATATGTTTCATTATAAAAACACTACTTTGGCCCATGTACGTTAGAGGGAGATTCCAGCCAGATGACCTCAACTGTATGCTGATTCGCTACAGCTGCTTATGTAGACAGCAGGCCTCTTGCTCAGGTATGAGGGATGATGTCTTCCCAGGGGGAACCTGAAGGGCAGAATTATAGCTTAACATGCTGTGCTCTAACATAGCCTCGGTAGGAACTACCTTTACAAACCCTAGTGACAATATGGTAGCGCTATTCTTGTGTTTTACTCTCATTGTCACAATTTGAATCTTATTGTGCTTCATTGTCCTAGTTATTGCAATACATGCTTTATTATCTAAGATGCAGTTATGTCAATAAAACCTTATTGAACTTTACTCTGCCTCTGATTGTCCTTGCATATGTGAGACTAATGTAACTGAGAGAAATGGATGAGACCCGAGTGACCTTGATTCCCCTGTGGAGTCATTTATGCCATGCGCCCGGTTGCCCTAATCATCCCTGCTCTTGAGTGGAGATGAGGCACTGCTAGTTAGCTGGAATAAACCTGGATTAGGCCGACAGGTGTCACATGATGAGGGGTCAGATTCAGTCTCACGCAGTACAGCTGATCCTGCCGCCCGAATACAGTAGTCTCGTTAGGATGATGAGAACCTACGCGACAAGACCTGGTGCACTGCACTCATTACCCACCCCTTCACATCCCCCTGCTGTGTGAGTGTACCCCACCATCAGAATCGTCTTTTAAACATGGAGAACACGTCTGTATATCTCCATGTCCTAGAATGGCTAGTACACCACGGGATATGTTGGGTGGGGACAGTATTAAATATGTAGGGATGGTAGGCGCCACATTTACACTTGATTTACAGGATGAGATGTCCCCCACTAGGAAAGATGGGGGTGTGCACTTAACGACGGGTCAAATGACACACAGAGAATGGGAGTGCTAGAAAACAGGATGATTTTCAGAAACAATCAAGTAAAAATGAGACAAGAAGGGTAGCTCTCACACCAGAATATTCTTCCACAGGGTGCTGGAGGTTTATGCACCCAGGAGCAGAGAAGTATAGTGTAGGCAAGTGGGTCACAAATGCAGGAGGATGGACAGGCAGGCCCAAGAGTGACTCAGAAATGGGAAGAAGGACCCCTGGGATAGTGGAGGGCCCCAAATGGGCCACATATGATTGAACAATGAGGACAAGTGAGTATAGTCCTTACAGATAGCACCCTAGGAGAGCAAGCTATGGGATCAGAAGAATCCTACAAAGGACCAGATGAGGCATTAGATGGCATCACTGAGCATATAAATAGAATGTCCTTTTTTGAGGAACATAATAGGGAATAGTCACAGTATGGCTGTGTGGGAAAAAAGCAATAAGGAAGGACAAGCCTTACAGAGAGGGCAATGGGAATTGAAGATATTAACATTCAATGGTATGCGTGCATGCCCATATGGGAGAAAGGGAATGTTTGGCATAGCAGGAAAGATGACACTGAGGAAAGATCTGGCACATGTGCTCCCTGTGTGTCCAGACAATGATTTGACGCCCAATGAAATAGTAGCCCAACATGAGAAATGTTGGCGTTATGTTGTCCCCTTTACTGACAACCTAGCGAACTGGACAGAGGGATTGACATCACAGATGACACCATGGCCACAAGAGGATTTCTTTTGAGCCCCGAGACATGGCAAATGCAGAAATGGCATTTCTCAGGGCACTGGGTGTGGCAGAGGTATGCTTGTAAGTATGTATTAGACCTGGCATCCTCTGCGTGGTCTCCCCTAACTTTTTGCCTCTGTTTCTCAGGTTGTTGATGTGTGCTGGACTCTGTTTTTGCTGTTTTTGTTACTCTGGGCACTTTACCACTGCTACCCAGTGCTCCTATACAAAATGTGTATGTAATTGGTTTATCTATGATTGGCATATTTGATTTACTGGTAAGTCCCTAGTACAGTGCACTAGAGGTGCCCAGGGCCTGTAAATCAAATGCTACTAGTGGGCCTGCAGCACTGGTTGTGCCACCCACAATAGTAGCTCTGTAAACATGGCTCAGACCTGCCACGGCAGTGTCTGTGTGTGCAGTTTTAAACTGCCAATTCGTCTTGGCAAGCGCACCCACTTGCTAAGCCTAAACCTTCCCTTTTCTTACATGTAAGACACCCCTAAGGTAGGCCCTAGGTAGCCCAATGGGCAGGGTGCAGTGTATGTTTAAGGTAGGACATATACTAATGTTTTTTATATGTCCTAACAGTGAAATACTGCCAAGTTTGGTTTTCACTGTTGCAAGGCCTATCCCTCTCATAGGTTAACATGGAGGCTGCCTTTAAGTATGATTAAAGCGTAGATTCCCTTTGGGGGCGGATAGACATGTGGGATTTGGGGTCTCTGAGCTCACAATTTAAAAAAACACCTTTTAGTAAAGTTGATTTTAAGATTGTGTGTTTGAAAATGCCACTTTTAGAAAGTGAGCATTTTCTTGCTTAAACCATTCTGTGACTCTGCCTGTTTGTGGATTCCCTGTCTGGGTCAGTTTGACAGTTGGGCTGTTTGCACCTCCCTCTACACAGTGACACAAAGGGAGCTGGGGTGTAGCCTGCATATCCTGATGAGCCATCTGTGCTAGGAGGGAGGGTAAGAGTGGTCACTCACACCTGAAAGGGCTGTGCCTGCCCTCACACAATGCAGTCTCCAACCCCCTGGTGTGTGTCTGGGACCTGGCCTGGGCAAGGCAGGATTTCACAAACAAGAGAAACTTTCCTTCAAAGGCTAAAGTGGCTATAAGAAGGGCACTCAAAACCACAGACTTTAGATCACTTCTGGACATCAAGAGGAACCTCTGTCTGGAGAAGAGCTGAAGAGCGGAGGAGAAGTGCTGCCCTGCCTGTGACTGTGCTTTGTAGAGCTATCCTGCAGTTGCTGCTTCTGCCTGGTGAAAGGGGACAAAGACTGGACTTTGTTGTGCATTCCTGCTTGTGTAGAAATCTCCAAGGGCTTGAGCTGAGCTTGCATCCTGTTGTTGAAGTCTCAGGGCCATCAAAGACTTCCCCTGCCAGCACCTGGACTCTCTGCTGAGACTCCTGCCCTGCGAAGTGGTGCCCTATCCAGTTCCTGGGGCCTTGAGAGGTGAAGTTGGCAGACCAAGATTGAAAATCCACGCACAGACCGCCGTGCGGGGAAATTTCCGACACAACCTGCGAGAGCAGCTGAAGAAACGATGCGCCACCGGCTCCACGGCTGAAATCGACAGATCGCTTCCAGCGCAGCTGGGAGATCGATGCTCGCGGCTGGAGAAACAATGCACTGCATCGCAACCCACACAGCGCGGTTTTGTTATCACCGTGCGGCAGTATTTTTGACACAAACCTTGCTGGGTGTGGAAAAACAACCCACCGCCTACCAGGACTCAAGTGCTGCCCGGATCGACACATCACTCTCCTGCGGAGAGGAAAAACGACACACACCGACCCGACCGGAGAAGGAGAAATGACGCACAGTCTCGCTTGCGGGTGAGAAATCGAAACACCGCTTACCTTTTTCGAAGTACACTCGCCCGTGCGTGTTATTTTGACCCTACCCAGGTACTTTTTCAAAGCTAACATTGTTTTACCTGTTTACAAAATGATTTACGACTCTTTTGCTTTTAAAATTAATAACTTGACTTGTGTAAGTTGGATTTTTTTCGTTTTGGTCTTGTTTTGTTTAGATAAATATTTCCTATTTTTCTAAACCTGTGTTGTGTCATTTTGTAGTGTTTTCATTAAGTTACTGTGTGTGTTGGTACAAACACTTTACACCTAGATCTCTGACGTTAAGCCTGCCTGTTCCTGCCGTGCTACCAAGGGGGTCAGCGGGGGTTAGCTGAGGGTGATTCTCCTTTACCCTGACTAGAGTGAGGGTCCTTGCTTGGACATGGGGTAACCTGACTGCCAACCAAAGACCCCATTTCTAACAGTATGACTCTTGTCACCCTACTGGCCATAGGACCACAGTCTTGACACAATTGCCCTTGATATTTAAAGGTCCAGGGGCACCTCAGTATGTTTCCATGGCCCCGGATGGACAAAGAAAATCTTTAAAAACAGTTGCTGATGCTCACTGAAGAGGCTGGGAAATGGATATCAGCTTCAGAAAAACATACAGCAGAGATTACTCTAGCAATAGGGGACATTTAAAGTTTACTAAGTTCCCTTATATGCGATGAGACAGGCACACTGTTCACAAAGGCAGGAATAAAGGATGTGACATTGACCAACCCAAAATGTGATGGGACACCCTTTAACAGAGTAAGGGGAATTATTTGGAGATATTTGAGAAAATTTTATCCAGACACAGAAAATGCAGCCAAATGAGGATCGAACCCAATTCCTCAGTAGAATGAAGGAAAAATGGACACAAAATGTAAGGGAGAGTTGGGACATGACTGGACAGAATCCAATACTGTTTTATAACATAGTGAAAAGGGTCTACCAGCTGAAGTGCAGGTCAAGCAAGACAATATAGTGGCCTGAGATGCCAAACCATGGACAGAGATACACGCACACATAATACATTTCTGTAAGAACAGACAGGAAAAGGAAAAAAAGTGAGAACAACAAAATAGAGAAAGCAGCAGCTAAATTGGTCCAGCAGTAGTTGACTAAGAAAACAGAGGGAGAAATTGCCACTGCCCCCACCCAGCTAGATGCAGTGCCCCTTGGTGTATCCTCTCTGAGCACCAAAATGCCAGCCAACCAGTACGCCCATAGAGGTAATCACAGGAATAATGGAAGTGGAGTGCATGGAAGGTTTTGAGGAAATAGAGTAAGCACATTCCAGAGCGGACGGACATGCCACTATTGCAAGATGCCAGGACATTGCATTAGAGATTGTAGCTTCAAAAGGGAAGATGAACTTAACAACCAGACAAGGGTGACATATGGCCAATAAACTACAGGTGATATGCCTCCCGCAGCCAAACATGTAATTGCTGCCTCAACCACAGATACTGCCCCAGCAGCTACAGCAACCCATGGCCAAAATACAGTACGGCCCAGAACAGACAGTGTAGCCTAACTTGCAGCCCCAGAACTCACAAGGAGGGGTAACTGTCAGGGGAGGGAACACATTCCAGCAAAATTACATGAGAGGATATGCCCAACGAAGGTGCTCCCAGAATTGTCTCATGTGTCCAGTTTTATCGGTAACACGCAGGTCAGACAAGGAACCCACTGTGACGGTAGCCATAAATGACAAGGAGTACACCTTTCTTACCGACACTGGGGTCACTAGGTCCTGTATGTGTGAGAGGGGTCTCCCATTGTCAAATTCATCAATGGACACACAGGGGTTCTCTGGGGCTGTGATGAGGGTTTCTTTCACTAAACCTGTTGAGATGGAAATAGGGAAGAGGTATGTTGACAGTTGTCTCTTATTCTCCCCAAATGCCCCAGTCAACTTGCTAGGATGTGATCTCATGACAAATTTAAACATGACTATTCACTTTGAAGAGGATAGATCAATGATATGTTCTACACTAGGAGTATCTTGTACACACACCCTGACTATGGCCGAACACCTTTTAGACTGTGACCAGGTTAGGGCTAGACCCACAGACCTTTTAGCCTTCACTAGAGCAGTGTACACTATCATAGGAGACACACCGGGATCAACAGGGAAATTAGTTGAATTACCTAAGAACTTTCTCTTCCGACGGCAGGTCCACTATTCTGAAGCATCAGACCAAGATTTAATTTTGGAAATAGATGCTCTGGAAGTGACTCCCACCTCTAGGACACTGGTGCCAAGTGACCACCTTTCATGATTCCCAATATACAGGTGGGAGACATATCAAATGACCAATTGTTTGTAGATGACCCCAGAAGGACAGAGATTGTTTTCCAAGACAATATACCCCTAAGCTCCAGACTGGAAGCAAGGCCTTTGACACCAAGAAATTTCCCCAGCCCTACCAAAGACAATGACCTTATGCAGGCACCCTCTAATTTGTGGACAAAGGGCCCCATGATGTAGGCTTCAACCACACAACAGTATCATTTAGAATAATCCTGAAGGAAGGAGCAATACTGCCAAGACTGAGACAATACCCTCTATCCAAAGAAGCTGAGGAAGGCATTGCACCCGTTATGCAGACACTAGTGGAGCAGGGAGACATAAACCAAGATGTATCCCTCTGGAACACCTCAATTTACGCTGTCTGTCAAGAAGGCCAAGGGCAACCCGTAGCGTATGATTCAAGTCTTACCTCCCTTAATGACATAGTGATACCAGAATTCCCTGTAGTGCCTGACCCTTCTGTCATCCTCACCAATGTACACCAAGATGCTAAATACTTTTCAGTCATAGACTTAAAGAATGCATTTTTTAGCATTCCCCTGCACCCAAACAGTCACTATTTGACTGCATTTTCCTACCACAGTTCTCAGAACCTCTAGTCTTAATTACCTCAAAGGTACTGTGAGTCCCCTGGGGTCTTTAATGGGACCGCCAAGAATGACCTCATCAATTTTCAAAGTGACAGCAGAGTGTTGCAGTATGTCGATGACCTATGACCTACTGATTTGTAGTCTGACAGAGGAGCAGTGTAGAAAAGACAATGTGTCCCTGTTCTGCACCCTTGCTCAACCAGGTTACAAGGTGGACAGGGACAAATTACAGTACTGTCAGGAAGAAGTCCACGACTTGGGACAACTGCTGTCAGCCTCTGGCCACCGAGTTATGCCCGAAAGAGTAGCATCCACACGACAGATGACAGAGCCGGAGACAGTGATAGTAATGCATAAGTTACTGGGTTTATGTAATTATGTTAGGCAATGGGTTTTTTATTACAGTACTATAATATCCCCACTGCTTGCATCTATCAAACAGGCTAAAACACAGAAAGACAGGATAACATGGACTAAAGACATGAAGCAAACATTTAGTAAGTTAAAAACATAGATAACAAATCCACCAGTGTTAGGAACACCAGACTACAATAAAGAGTTTTTCCTTTTTTGCCACTGTAATGGCCAGGTGATGACAGCTGTCCTCACCCAAAATTATCCTTTAGGCCACAAGCCAATCGTGTATTTTAGTGCCCTATTTGATTCTGTCATGAAAGGTCATTACCCTTGTGAACAAGCCTTTGCAGTTGAGAAAAGTGCCCCCATTGCTATGGGTGCACCTTTGACACTGTACGCTGAACGTGCAGTGTTTGCAATAATTCAGAAAGCTAAGACAACACTGACAACACAGAGAGTATCAGGCTATGAAATAATATTTTCATTGCGATCCCTGAAGGTAGTTAAATGTCACTCAGTCAACCCAGCTACCTTCTTTGCACATCCTATTTTGTATTTTGGACACAGACGAAGATGTCCATGACTGGGCCACATATGCTCCAGATGAGTGTAGCCAAGCAATAGAAGACCCCATTCCAGGTAGCATTGTATACTTTGTGGATGGGTCTTCTACAATAGACCAGAACACAGGATTAAGACATACAGGCATTGCAGTGGTCAGAGAGATGCAGCATGATTCTTCAGACACACTACAGATAACAGAACAGATAACTTTGCCACCTCAGTATTCAGCCCAGGCTGCTGAAATAGCAGCTTTGGTGGCAGCCCTCAAATACGGAGAAAGAGAAATAATAACAGTATACTCTGATTTGGCCTATGGTTCCACAACAGTGCCTTCTAGCATCATGCAGTGCAGCAGATGCAAATTCGTTAAGGCTGATGGAAGTCCAGTCATGAACCGTCTGCTCTTGGAGGATTTGATTCAAGCCTTAACACTGCCACATGCAGACGCAGCAGTGAAGTGCGCAGCCCACACTAGTGCTCAGGATTTTCTATCCCGCAGAAACACCTTAGCTGATTGGGCAGCCAAAGATGCAGCAAAACGCCCCCTTAGTGACACACGCACCACAGTTTTGGTAGCTAGTGAAACATCAAAACAATCAGACCCTTTAGATGCATCAATACATTATACTGAGACAGCTTATCTACACCTTAGAGAGATACATGAAAGTGCCCCAGAGCACCAGAAACAGTTGTGGGAATGCAGAGGATGCATACAGACAGGAACAGATTTAATATACAGACAGATATCAACAGGAAAGCCTGCCATGCCCCGAGCATTGTTACTGATAGCTCTAAACTATTTACATTTTCCTTCACATACTGCCAGAGATAACATGTCCCTCCAAATACGCCAGGGTTGGTTTGTCCCCAACCTACATGAGATGAATAAAATGTACATACACACCTTAACGGTGTGTCAGCAGTATTCACCAAGTCATATTGTAATAGCTTCCACAATTCACCAACCACAAGGACCGTTTTAGGAACTGCACATTGACTACATTGATATGATTGACAGATGTAAAAATTATCGCTACCTCATAGTTGTAGTCTGCCAATTCTCAAGGTGGATCGAAGCAGGACATTGTGTCCACTGTAATGGAAAGTCTGCTGCTAATTTTCTGATCCGCAAGGTAATACCCCGATGGGGCGTTCCTGAAGGGATCAGATCCGACATTGGCACCCACTTTGTCAATAATATCTTCTCTCATCTCATCATCTTTTTTGGAATAATGCACAAACTGTCCTCAGCTTATTATCCCCAAAGTAATGGTATTGTGGAGTGGCATTAACTACCTCCTAAAGAATAAAATAAATAATCTATCTGTGACATTTGAAAAGATATGGCTATACAGCCTCTCACTGGCACTGTTTGCCTTGAGAAACACCCCAGGATCAGAGCACCATCTGACTCCTCATCGTGACAGGCAAAACAATGAGCACATTTGTGCCATTCACTAGGCATAAGTTGGAGACTGAGAGTTCACTTGAAGTTGTACAAACTGAAATGAATGTATATATGTTTGAGTTAACAAAGATTGCAAAATTCTTCTCCAACCAGGTTACACGTACAGCTGACAAGCATGCCCACACACCTCCTGTAGATGACCAACAGACTCTATTGCCATTGGTAACATTAGTTTACATCTGAAATTTGGACGCAAGTGGAAAGACAGCAGATTTAATGGACCCTTACCTGTGACTGAAAGCACGATCACAGAAGTGAAAGATCAAGGCCACAAACCATGGATCCATCTGACAGATATTTGCCTACCCCGATGATGCCATACATCCCTTCGGAAACCAAGCAGGAAAAAAGAGGGGGGAGAACAGGAAAAGCAAACAGAGTAAAGCCTCCCTTTATAGCTCCTATGATAGACAATAAGGCCCTCATTATGACATTGGCGTTAAATCCCGTTTACCGCCAAGCTGACGGCTGCCAACATACCGCCGTGGTAACTGAGAAGAAGAGCACAGAGACAACTAGACACACACACCACTTACACCCATACACCCCTCACACACTCCACATCACACACCCCACCACATTACCCAAAACACCCTCACCAACACACATCACACTACACCCATGGCACCACAAAGGCACCCCCGTTTCACGGACGAGGAGTTAAGGGTCATGGTGGAGGAAATTGTCAGGGTAGAGCCACAGCTATTTGGAGCACAGGTACTGCAGATATCTATACCAAGGAAGATGGAGCTATGGCAGAGAATCGTGGACAGGATCTACGTCATGGGACAGCATCCAAGAACAAGGGACAACATCAGGAAGAGGTGGAACAACCTACAGGGGAATGTATGTTTCTTAGCAGCAAGACACCAGCTCGCCATACAGAAGACTGGTGGTGAACCCCTACCTCCTCCCCCACAAATCACAGCATGGTAGAAGCAAGTACAGGCAATACTGCATCCCGAGGGCCTCGCTTGAGGACTGTACACTGGTAAGTGAATATTTACTATCACCCCCCCAAAACATGCATGCCATCTCACACCCACACCATCACTGCCATCCCTCCACTCCATCCCACACACTGCACCTACACATCTCACTAACCCCAATGCCAAGCCCTGCATGCCATACCAATGCATAGACACCCCTACCAGCCCTGCATGGTCACCCATCACTAAAGCATGCACAGCATGAACAATCCCATAATACTTCACTATACACAAGCAAAAGCTAGCAGAGTAACACCAACGATAGAGGGGAAGCTAGGGAAGTACAAATGTCAGACACTTGAAGCATAATATATCACTTACATCCCCACAGGTACCCAAGCCAATGTCAGTGGAGAGGAGGTGCCACCACTATTCAGTCCCCCAACAGAAGAGGTCCCCAGTGATGACAGTAACTCTGGACTTCTGGATCTGGAGGACCTACCTGGCCCATCAGGGACCACTGAACAGCTGGTCACCCAAACCCACACACAGACCACCACAGAGCCTCCCCCATAAGGAACCAACATCACAGCACCCACCCAGCGTACCCAAACCTCTGTCCCCAGGACACATCAATCAGCAGTGTGCCCACCTATATAGGGACCTCAGGCCACACCTCTTACCCAAGACAATCAGGGACCTAGGGTCAGTGGCAGTGGGCACACAGTTCATGGGACAGGAGCACAGGCCAACAGGGAAACTGGGAGGACTGCTGTGCACCAGGGGGAGGACAGGACCAGGGAACAGACTCTCCAAGATGCACTCTCCGAGATCCTGGGAGCCTACTAACATTCCCACGATACGATGGGCCAGATCCTAGACAACGTGCAGGAGAACAGGCGGCTGCAGGAGGGACAGTATCAGGGGATCAGGGAGGACTTGCAGGCCATTAACAACACCCTGATCTCCATAGCATGGGTGCTGGCAGACATGGTCAACATCATGAGGGAGGCAACAGCACATCAGCAGGCCCCTACCACTAGCCAGTCAACTGAACAGCCCTCCACTTCCGCTGCCGCTAGTGACCAGGAGGCCCCACCACAGGACCCCCAGGCCACCAGCACCCCCCCTGCAGAAGGTGAACCACCCCACAAATGTTCTCTGCGACCCAGACAGAAGCCAGAGACACTTGCCAAGACCACCGCCAGGAAATGAGACTCTCCTGATCGTCCCCCTTGCGTCAGATCCTGTCACCTTGTCCACCGTGAAATGCCATTCCTCCCCTTCCTATAGCCCCTTGGACACTGCACCTGTGCTACAAACAGACTGGAACAATACCCTGGACTTTCCTCCACCATCACCCCATTCCATTGCACTTTCCCCTCTATTTCTTAGCACTACAATAAACACCCTTGGAAAAAACTTGACTACTACAGTAGTATTTCATGTATTGAAAATTTGTATTGATTGAAACAGCTACATCCATTACAAACGAACTGTACATGGTGAGAGCATAGAAAGAATTACCTGTAGCTGGCTGTAGTGATCACATCAGGACATTGTTGCCATATCACCAACATCTGTAAAATGATAATCCATAGGTGACAGTATGTAGAGGTGACACGTGGGTAATGCCAGCATGCCACTGCCACACAGAATACAACAATAGTCATAGAAATGTGAAGTTGCACTGTCTCATCTGTGTGTCATTAGAAGTACTAACGGATAACTGATGTTCTGTTGTCCACATCCTCAACCTCTGCCTCCTCATCCTCACTGTCCTCAGGGTCCACTGCTGCTACAGGGGCATTTCTAATCACCTCCTCCAACAGAAAAGGTACATGGCGTCTGAGAGCCAGGTTGTGCAACATGCAGCATGCCACTACTATGTGGCAGACCTTCTCGGTGAATAGCACAGGGATCCACCTGTCAGATGGAGGCACCTGAACCTGGCCTTCAGGAGGCCGAGGTCCTTTCAATGATCCTTCTGGTTCGCCCATGTGCCATGTGTTCTTCAGCCCTTGTCCTGGCATTCCTCATAGGGGTCAACAGCCATGATAAGTTTGGGTAGCCAGAGGCACCTGCAGGCATTGAGGGACAACATTTAGCTACACACTATCCTATTAGGTTAACATCAGAGGCATACACTAGCATACACCGGGTGGGGACCAAGGCTCACCTATAAGCTGCTATTCCTCAGGACAAAGGCATCATGCACCGACCCAAGATATTTAACATTGACGTGGGAGATGTACTGGTCCACCAGGCACACCATCTGCACATTCATGGAGTGGAAACTCTTACGATTCCTGTACACCTGTTCATTCTGGCGGGGGGAAAATGCAATATGTGTCCCATCAATCGCACCAATAATATTGGGTATATGTCCCATTGCATAGAATCCGGCCTTCACAGTGGCCAAATCTGCCACCTGGGGGAAAGCGATGTAGCTGCACATGTTTTTTACCAGGGCAGACAACACTCTTGCCAGCACAATTGAGAACATTGGCTGTAACATTCCTGCTGCCAAGCCCACTGTCACTTGGAAAGAACCAGTTGCCAGGAAATGGAGCACTGATAGAACTTGCAAAAGAGGGGGGATCCCAGTGGGATGACGGATAGCTGATATCAGGTCAAGCTCCAACTGGACACACAGCTCTGTGATTGTGGCCCTGTCCAGTCTACAGGTGAGAATAATGTGCCTGTCCTCCAGTGTAGCTAAGTCCACCAGGGGTCTGTACACGGGGGTATGTCTCCATCTCGTATTCATCCGCAGCGGTAGGTATCTAAGGAACACAAGAGTGAGTAGGCTGTCACAATTGGAACAACTAAACCACAACAGCAGTCCACATCGTGCAATTATGTATTGGGACAGTATAAAAGTGTGTGCCTATTTATCCTGTGACGCAGCAATGATCGATAGGCCTGTTCACCCTGTGTGGAGGGACAGGTGAAAGTGAGGTAATTCCACCGATGTTGGGCGTTGTGGCGGTAGGCGGTCGTGAACCGCCGTGCAATTCCTTATTGGATAATATTGGGCCCTATGGAGTACAGTGGCCATTGGGATGCACGCCAGCGGTGTACACCACCGCAGACGTGACCGCCATTTTCTAAATCATTCCTCATTTGTTTCCTGACCTTCAACAGGATAAGACTTACACTGCATGTGCTGCTGAGACCTGTGTCTGGAACCTACCATGGCACGTGTGACCGGGGAAAGGGCCCAAGCCTTCACTTCGGAGGAGTTGGAGCGATTGGTGGATGGGGTCCTACCCCAGTACGGATTGCTGTATGGGCCTCCAGGCAAACAGGTGAGTACACTGTGGGCACGATGCAGGTGGCATGGATGCATGGAGATGTGTGTGAAGGCATTGTGCAAGGAGGGGATTATCTGTTGGTGGTGTACATGTCATGCACTGGGCAATGTGTGTGCCAATGATGATGGAAACGGGTATGGTGGGCCATGTGTGTGACAGCCTGGCCTGTTAGTTTAATGGTGTTCTCCTGTCTTTATTGCTTCTGCAGGTCAGCGTTCATCAAAAGAAGGGAATATGGCGTGCCATCGCCAAGGAGGTGTGGACCCTGGGGGTCAACGGCAGGTGGAGCACCCACTGTTGGAAACGGTGGGAGGACCTGAGATGTTGGGCACAAAAGACCGTGGAAGCCCGGCTGGGGAGGGCCTCCCAACGAGGAAGGGGTGCCCCTCGGACCCTGACCCCCCCTGATGGCCCGCATACTGGCGGTTGCCTACCCTGAGCTGGATGGGCGCTTGAGGGAATCACAGCAGCCACAAGTGGATGATTACAGTGGGTATCATTACAAATTTTGGCTGATGGGGTGGTACCCGGGTGGAGGTTGTGTGTTAGTGGGTGCCCCTAAGGCCAGGCCAGACATTGCATTGGGGGTCCTCTGAAGGGTAATGGTTGCATGGCAAATACAGGTAACCTAGCTTGTAAGCACTCACTTTTAGGCAGGGCTGCGTGGGACCCAGTTGTGCTGCAGTTGGCGGTGTGTGTTCCTCATCATGTTTTGGTGACTAGCCATATTACTGGTAGTGCAATGCATATTGTGTAGGCCTGTTCCCTGTGTGTGAGGGTGCTGTGTATGCCAACAATGGTGTTGGTGCAGTCATTGATCCAGTGTATCCCTTGTCTCTCTCCCCCTCTTTCTTGTTTTGTCATCCTGTCCTTGTGTGCATTAGCATCATCTGGCGGAGGAGCAGGGGCACCAATGACAGAGGGAGCTGCATCCCACATGACCCTGGAGGCAGAGTCCACCGACGCCGAGGGAACCAGTGGGACGGAGGGCGAGGGGAGCACCATGGTAGAGACTGGAGGGAACAACACTGACTCTGATACCTCCTCCGATGGGAGCACCCTGGTGGTGGTGGACACCTCTGTGACCACCCCAGCTGCAGGTACAGACGCCACTCCCGTACCAGCAACGCCTTCCCAGTAGCCCTTCAGCGAGTTGTCTGTGCCCGCTCACCAAGGAGGGTGGGCATCTCCTTTGCCCCAGGCACCTCAGGCCCTGCCCCAGTGAACCCTGCTGCCCTGAGTAAGGAGGCTATTGACCTCCTGAGATCCATCTCTGTAGGACTGTCTACCATTGTGAATGCCATCCAGAGGCTGGCATCCCAGATGCAGCAATGCAATGCATTCCTGGAGGGCATTCATGGTGGATTGGCAGCCCAGCAGAGATCGATTAAGGCTCTGGCCTCCTCTCTGATGGCAGCCACTGTCCCTGTTTCTACCATCCCCCTCCAACTACCACTTCCCAGTCCCACTCCCCTCAACCTCAGCCCAACCCAGGCACACATATAGACTAGCATGCACACAAGGCAACACACAAGAATGGCAGAGGCATACACAAGCACCACACCTCATCCCACAGGCATTCACACAGGCACCATACAGTTGCAGACACGACAACATCCACTGCCTCCACTTTCTCCCCTCCTCCTCTTTCTTCACCTCCCTCCCAGTCATGTCCACACTCACACCTGCATGCACTACATCTACATCCACTATCAGCATCACCACACCAAGCAGAACACACACCTCACTGGCAGACACCTCCACAACAACCAAGCACGCATCCCCTGTCTCCTCTCCCACGGTGTCTGTCCCCCCCTCGTAAGGGACACAAACGCAAGCACTCAAACACCCAACAGCCATCCACCTCACATCAGCATACAGCCCATGCACCTGCATCCAAATCCAGCAGACATACACCTCCAACAACCAACCCCTCATCCTCCACTCCCATTACTCCTCCCTCCTACCGCCCCTAAAAACCTTTTCCTTTCCCAAATTGACCTCTTCCCTACCCCTCCCTCCCAGTCCTGCATGTATGGGCAGGGTACCAAGGACACAGCCCAGCACCTCAGCCAAACAGTCCACAGGGACAGTGGTAGCACCACCTACTTATGGAGGTAAGGATCCCAGACCTACAACACAGAAGGGGAAGGAACCAGCACCACCAGGGAAGAAAGGGAGGAGTCCTGCACCACCAGGGAACAGTGTGAAGAGTCCTACACCAGCTGGGAAGAAAGGGAAGGGGCCTGCACCAGCTGTGAAGAAGGGGAAGGAACCTACACCAGCTGAGAAGAAGGGGAAAGAGCCTGCACCACCTGTGAAGAAGGGGAAGGAGCCTGCACCACCAGGCAGAGAGGTGAAGAGCCCATCCACCCCTGCCAGGAACAGTAATGGATCCACGACCCATGGACAAGAGGAGATGAGGCACTCTATGCCAGCGGAAGCTGTCAGGCTAACACCGCCACCACCACCAGCTGTCACGGGCCCCCACCGCAAGCTGTGGACGTCCAGTCATCAGGGAGTGCAGGGGCTGGCCAGGAGGCTCCTCCAACCACCACCACAGGGCAGATATCGGACAGTGCAGGGGCTGCCCAGGAGGCTCCTCCAACCACCACCACAGTGCACCGCCTGCAAACGCCATGTAGGCCACCCTCCAGGGGCTGCTGTGCGGGCTGCCCCCTCTAGGACCAGTGGGCAAGTCACCCACTTGAGAGGCTGTGGCCTTGCACTCCCCAGCACAGAGAAATGGGCATGGAGACCCCTCCAGAACCAGTGGGCAATCACCAACTCCAGAGTCTGTGGCCTTGCACTCCCAAGCACAGAGAAATGGGCATGTTGCCCCCTCCAGAACCAGTGGGAAAGTCACCCACTCCAGAGACTGTGGCTTTGCACTCCCCAGCAGAGAGAAATGGGCATGTTGCCCCCTCCAGAACTAATGGGAAAGTCACCCACTCCAGAGACTGTGGCCTTGCACTCCCTAGGATGAAGCAATGGGCATGCTGACCCATCCCGAACCAGTGGGGACGTTCCCGTATTCGGCTGAGGTGACCCCCTGCCCCCCAAGATGCCTTCCCACTTGCAAAATGCTGCCCCTGCAGTGTTCTCTCTGACTGTGTCAGGAATCAGGTTGGGCCTTTGACTGTGCCCTGTAGCCTTGTGTGCCCTCATGACTTTGGACTGGGCATTGGCCCTTTATGAACATTTGTATATATTTGGTTCATGTGGTGGATTTTTCTATGCTAATACATTGTTGTTACTCCAGCATTGTGGTCCGTGATTTATTATGCCATGTGTTGTGTGTCATTGGTTTATGTGTGCAGCTGGTTGTGTGTATGGTGTGTATGTGTCTGGTGTGTGTTGTGCATGTGTGTGTCACTCTCGTTTTCCTTCCACCCTCCCTTGTGTGCTAGGAGGCTGTACTCACCATCGTCGTCTTTGTCGGCTTTGGTGTTCCAGGTGGAGCATGACGTAGAAGATCATCGGGAAGACTTGCAGTTCAGGTTCCATGGCGGCGTGGTTCCTCCCTGTGTCTCCAATGGTGAGTCCTTTCACTTAGGAGCTCTGTCCGTCAGGCTTTTGTTGGGGTTGGTACCGCCCCGGGAAAAGGTGGCGGTTTGCAGTGTCTTAATATGGTGGGCGGTGCTTTGTCTCCCGCCTGGCTGCTGATGGCTACGGCCGTGGTGACTGTTGTTTCCACTGTGCCGGTTGGTGTGGTACATTGGCTGTCTATGGTAGTTATCACCGCCCTGGTCATAATTTGGCGGTACTTACCACCAGCCTGTTGGCGGTATTACTGCCACTTTTTCACTGGTGATTCCAGGTGTGAACATTTCCCAATTACATGACTATCCCATGTGCCGTCCAACGACCTTGCATCATCAGCACCAGATAAAAAGAACTGTGGAATCCTATGGCACTACAGTTTGGATGTCCCACAGGAACATAGACTATTCAACGATGCCAAGTTCTTTTTGGAAGCATTCTACAGTTTGTTCAGGTAAATGCAACTGCCTGCTGTCTCCAAGTGACACGCTGGGAGCTAATGAAGACAATCAATGCAACTGAGGATGGATGCAGTGCTATCAAGGAAGGACTCAGAGCTCTTAGACAGATGGTAATGTAGCACAGATATGTATTGGACTTAATGATGACCATGGAAGGAGGAGTGTGTAAGAAGATTGGGTCGGCCTGCTGTACTAATGTGCAGGGCAATGATGTGGACAATGGGACATTAACTAACGTCATTCAGACATTGCATGACTACACAAGAAAATGGTTGATGAAGGGGGTGGTTTGAGGGTTGGTTTGAATGTGTGCTATCCAGGGTGTCGGGTTGTTTAAGGCCTTGTTGCCTTTTATAATGATATTGCTCTTGACGTGTCTGATTTTTCAAGCAATAATAGCAAGTTGTAAAAAGATGACAGCTAAAATGTGACGAGCCTTTCCAGTTAGAAAAAGCGCTAAGGATGTTGAGGGATAGAATAGTGAGAATAAGGCGATCCCCTAGTAGATGGGAAGGTGAGAAAGATAGCTGAAGACTCAACTAGAGGGGGGAATGATGTAGGGAAATCATAGGAATATATTTTATAGACATATATACAAATATAAAATCCAAAACCCCAATACACCTATTTTAGGTGAGGGATAGTTTTAAAGCCTATGTAAATAATGAACCTCTGCAGAAATATATGCCATAGTGCACATTAGTTTTAAGAAACACACTGAGAGGTTGACAGAAGAAAATGATTTTGCATCGTCATTGAGCACAAGGTGCAAACAAGGGTGGATTCTGCCTTAGCATAAGCCTATTGAGAATGTGTTAAAGTCAGATGAGCTGGGCTGGGTCCAATGACGTCAAACAAGAGATAAGCGCTTGCTATATAGAAAACCCAAAATGTTTTTCTAGGTCATCTGACCCTTATTCTGAGAACTACAAAAAAACACAAGAGAGGGCTTTTGCTAATCATGGACACAAACAAAATTTTTGGAAACCTACCTGTATTTTCTGGCGTATAAGACGACTTTTTAACCCCTGAAAATCTCCTCAAAAGTCGGGGGTCGTCTTATACGCTGGTATACGGCGTGCTGAAACTTCAGGGATAGGCGCCCTGTAGCTGAGCCACCGTACGCTGAATTTGGAAATCAATTCCAAGCGTACGATGGGTTCCGCGTCCCACAAGATTCAGTAACTTGTGGACACGGAGCTGATCGGTCTTACAGTATGCCGAAATCCTCGCTGGCAGTTGTCTGGGCAGGCGCGTGTTCCTGCGCGTGCCCCAGGCTTTTCAAAGCGCACGATTACGGTACCATAGAAACGACATTTGTTTTCTGTTTCTTTCTTCTCGCGCATGGCACAAATTAGGAGATTAGCATATAGTAACGGCCATTTTGGATTGGGATATGACAATATTATAAAAATATATATATTTTGACCGCATTTAACTTTGGTTGTACTGCAGTTTCAACAATCTTAAATGTAATATTAATTCTCCGTGATTGGCTGGTTGTTGTATACTGGGATTGGTGATTTTGAGGGAAGGCAGTCTATCTGGTGAGCAGATACATGTGGTGGTGAATACAGTACAGCACAGCACCAGTACCAGACCCAGTATCTGTACCAATTCATACAGTACAGCACCAGTACATACAGTACAGTATACAAATGGCTAACAGACAAGACCCCATCATGGCTCCACCAGCAAGAAGAAAGAAATATGAAGCCGGTTTCAAACTTAAAGTTGTAAAGTTTGCCATGGAACATAATAACTGTGCTGCTGCAAGACAATATGGAGTAACAGAAAAGATGGTTCGGGACTGGAAAGCAAATAAAAAAGCATTAAGGAGTATGCCAAGGGGTAAGTGTGCATTAAGAAGAGGCACCCCACATTGGCCAGAACTCGAAAAACATGTAGCAGACATGGTGAATGAGCATCGCCAAAGCGGATATATAGTGACACGAAATCAAATACGTTTGTTTGCCCTTCAGTGGGCCAAATCTAACCCAGATCACAGCAACAGATTTAGTGCCACTGTATCCTGGTGTACTAGATTCTTCGAAAGGCATAATCTGGTACTGAGGCAAAAGACGAAAATTGCACAAAAATTACCTGCAGATCTTGATGCCAAAGTAAATAGTTTCAATCGATATGTAATACAACAGCGCAATAAACATGGCTATGCGTTAAGTAGTAATGGAAATATGGATGAAACTCCAATGAATTTTGATATGGTTGGAAATAGAACTGTCCATCCAAAAGGTGAAAAAACAATTTTAATTAAAACAACAGGACATGAGAAGTCCAGTTTTACAGTGGTACTAGCATGAACAGCTGATGGTGCCAAACTGAGACCAATGATTATTTTTAAAAGAAAAACAATGCCGAAACTCAAGTTTCCTGTTGGTTGTTTTGTACATGTACATGAAAAAGGCTGGATGGATGAAGAAGGGGTAAAGCTATGGCTTTATAATGTATGGAGCAGGCGACCAGGTGGACTTATTCAAAAACGTAGTCTACTGGTGTGGGATATGTTCAGGGCTCATTTAACTCCCAGCACCAAGCAAAGGCTGGCAAGAATAAACACAGATGCGGCAGTTATTCCTGCAGGATTGACATCGTTGGTACAGCCACTGGATGTGTGCCTAAACAAGCCATTTAAAGATCGCATTCGAGAACAGTGGAATGAGTGAATGGTTAGCGGCAAAAAGTCATTCACAAAAGGAGGAAACATGCGTGCTCCACAGTTGGATGTTTTGTGCAAGTTTGTCATAAAAGCCTGGAATGATATTGATGCAGAAACAGTAATCAAGTCTTTCAAGAAGTGTGGCATATCAAATTCATTAGATGGTATGGAGGACGACTACTTGTGGCAAGATGAAGAGAAAGCCGAAGCTGAGACCACACCATCTGATACGGAATTAGATCCATACGATGACTGCCTTACAAATGTACCACAAGATGTAATTGATTTACTTATGATATCAGATGACGAACAGGAGGATTTCGAAAGCTTTTAAAGAGAAACTGTCAGGCCAGCAAATCCTGTAAAAATAGCTTGGAGTTATGATGGGCGTTGCTGACTCGCCAGGGACTTGCCCGGCACTTGCTCTCTCTCTCTATTGTTTGTTATCTTCTTCCTATCATCATCAGTTCCAGTTTGGTTGACAGCTTAGAAAACAAACAGCATGGCAGTTCCCATGGGTCTATTGCCTTATCCTTCCTTTCAGCTTTAGAGTGAATTAGGAAAAGTTTAATCCACTTGCACTGTTTTATGTTTACATGTTTGATGACAAACAGCCTTATGTTTATAAGTGACAGTTTTCCTACTACCGGTACGTACCTGCATGTCATAAGGATTTGAATTAAAATTACCATATTAAAATCAAATCTGATGTTTTTTAATTTTTATTTGGTGTGCGTTGGAAGAGGGGTAGTCTTATACGGTGAGTAGAGCCCAAACCCTATATTTTACCAGGAAAAGTAGGGGGTCGTCTTATACGCCCAGTCGTCTTATACGCCGGAAAATACGGTATGTATGTTGACAATATCTTATCTGCCCAGCTTGCTATTTATGTCATATAGTAATTTGTAACTCTTGTGTTTTTTGTGGCTTTTACAATATATATATATATATATATATATATATGTACATATATATATATATATATATATATACCAATGTTTGTAATCTAAAACTTTGAACTTCAGATTTTGGTTTCTTTTTGAGACTGGCTGATGTTCCCAATTGATCAATTGATTAAAACAATATTATTGTGTAAAATTGTACTGTCTTACTTTATTGATAGATTTTCCTTCAACAGGTTCTTGTGATGTAGGAATGGTTTTGTATACATGTGCAAGTGTCTTCATCCTTTTTCCAATACCTGGTAAAGTTGTTTAGAGTGGGAGGGGAGATGGACAGTTTTATAGTCGAGGAGATCTTCCATCAAGATATTTTTGCAGCTGATCTTTAGTTCATTGGCTAGGTGATGCCTTTGTAATCTCTGCGGGAAAGGGTTCAGTGATTTAAAAAATTCCTTGTGAACAAGAATACGTTGAACTCATCACGTTTTTAGTTCAGCTGAGGTATAGAATGTTGTATCCTGGCGGAAGTAAAATCTAGTGGTTGATGGTTTGCGTTGGTGTGAACAGTGCCTACGGAATTGGGTTACATAGCATAGTATTGTATAAGATGGAATGGTATGGTGGAATATTGTATTGTGCAGTGTGATTTGCGGTAATCAGATGTGGCATGATTTGGTATGAGGTCTGGTTTGGTGCCTTTTGATGACACAGTTTTGTGAAGCATAACAGAGTGGAGGGTTCTGTGGTTCGCTTTAGTGTGCATATGTACAAGAGGCCCTGTTGCACATGCAACACATCAGCAAGCCCTGGCACAACAATCACCAGCTTCTTCAACTCTGAGGCTTGTACTTCACCTTTAATGATGTATGTATTGTCTTGTTGCATTGTTCCAACAAACAAAATACCACTAGCTGAAACACCAAGATCAGCTGAAGTTACCACAAACAACACAGGGGCTACTCAGAGACCTGTGTGGGTTTTTTAATAGTATTGGTAGCCTTATGTGGTGTGGTAATGTGTATTGCATGGAGTGCTGCATGGAATTGTTAGATGGAATGGTCTTGTACGATTTGATAAGATGTAGTGTGTATTTATGTGTTATAGAAGGTATTATGTGCTACAGTGCAGTGTGCTGTGATTCTGTATGCTGGTAATGTGTTGTAGTATGATATGGTTAGGATCTTTCCTGGTGTTCTACAGTATGCCTTCCAGGAACGGGTGCCTAAAGGCAGTGATTCGTCCTATTGTTCAATTCACCTGGTACAGCTGGTACTCAACTCAACATGAAGTGAAGAGGTAGACAAAGACAGAGGGGAACAGTTTTAGTAAACATGGAGTGCTATGGAGACGAAGGTGTGTGAGCTCAGGCCCTAGGACTGTATCTGTGTGCTTGGTTCCAAGTCCTCGCTGTCCTGTATTTTCTTGCCTAACTGTATGAGCCCTGTCCCCTTATAGTTAGCATCCTGCCTCCATATCAACGTACTGTCCCCTCTGGATTAGTGTATATGTTCCGTCTCAGTTTACCTGTGCCATGAATCTCTATGTATGTGTCCACTTGACTCTGTTTCTAACTATTTGTCTGTTTCTCACTATTCCTCCTCTCTGTCTCTCTTATCTGTTTCTCCTTAACCCGGTGTCCGTACCCACTATGAATCCTGTTACTCTAATCCCTGATTAGTTTCCCTGCTTTCCATGACTGTGTGACCTGTGCCTGGGTCTCCATGAAAGTCTACCCGCACTCATCTGTCCATGTCCATTTCTCCCCGGAATCTGTGTTTGCCTGCCTCAAGCATTTGCACTCTTGTCTCTGGTGTATGTTTCCCTGGTGTCTGTGTCCACTATGTCAGTGCAAACCTGTATTAATGAATACATTTTCTTATCTTAGGGCGAGTGTCTCCACTGACCTCTTGCATGAATGTGCTTGCTGTCCTCATGTTGTTGTTCCAATGTCTATTGACTGTAGCCCTTTGTCTTCAGGGTGTGTCTTGCTGTTTCTCTAGCGTGTTTCCTGATCACCCGGGCCTGTTTCCTGATGTGTGCAATGTCTGCATCCTTTTCTTCATTATTTATGTCGCTCTGACCTTCAGAAAGTGCGTCCTAATTTCTCAGTCGAATATATAGAGGGAACATGTCATCACAGCACATGTGGCAGAAGAACAGTTTCATATTAAAATAATATGGCCCTCATGTATTAAGCAATTTTATAGTCCGTAAGGATCCAATTAGTAAAATCTGAATCTTTACAACACCAAAAAAACAATTTTACATTCACCAAACAGCAATTCTGTAAGATGTTACCAAATCGCTAATCAGCTTTGGGAATAAATAATAATTTGGTATTTAGAAGGGGCATGTTAAGGGAATGCCTTCCACAAGCCTAATCTTTCAAGTATGTATTCATGTTTTGTGAACTAAATCAGGTTGCAAAACATTTATGTTTTACCACCTCCTCAAAGAAGGTGGAAAGACATTTACAAATGGGAAGGGGTTCCCCAGAGACCCCTTCCCCTTTGTGAATGCTCACAAAAATGTTTTTATGAGCAGGTAGTGGCCGATGAGGCCACTGTCTACTCATAAAAAAGGACTGTGTAATTTATATTCCTATAAGGAAAATGGGCTGCATTAAAAAAAAGCCTTATTTAAAATCAATTACAGACATGGCTGACCGCTTCCACCAGCCCAAAAATTCATGCTCTGCCTCCCTCTCTCGGGCACACACACCCCACATCCACAGAAGCAGAAAAGGAGGGCTAGCCTTTTCACACCTTGCACCCAAAACATGGAATGACCTAACGCTACACCTAAGAGCCTCCTCCTCGCGTACGGTATTCCGCAGGAAGCTGAAGACCTGTCTCTTCAACTAAGACCTTGCAGATGACCTTCACAACTGCTCCAGCGCCTGGATACCCCTCAGTGATTAGTTGTGCTATATAAATCCTTATAACATAACTATGTGGCCAATCGTAGTGGGTCACAATGTACAACCTACCTCATGTATATTAATGAGGTTGGTTGAATTGCCACCCTTTAGGATTCTGTATTTTGAGAACCAACTTATTAGTACATACGTCGTTGGTAGACTGCAAAATACAATTGTATTTGGTAAAAGTAAATGTGATTTTACCAAATCGATTTTTGTACATTCATGCCAAGGAATAGCAAATTGTGAATTGTAAATTTTGCAATTTACAACCCCTCAAAAGGAGTCTTTGTAGATAAGGGCCTATATCTTGGATAATAATTACATATTGGTATGAAATGGTTGTCTGGCATTTGTTTTTGCTATGTGTGATCAAAAAGAGATATTTAACCCCGTGGTTGTCAGGCAAAACTACTTTTATTGTACTCACATACCCAGAATACTCGGGGACAACTGAACCAAGAAGCCCACTTTACGACAACACTTACGCAGTCTTCTGAAGAGCACAGGAGATTAGGGAGGGCGCTGTAAGGAAAGAGACCTGGAACAAGACCAAGACAACTGTGAGCTCATTGAAACAAATTACAACACACTACAATCTAGTCTGCAACATTGATTACCAACCTATGCAACTGGTTTGTGAATTTGGTTTTTGTCACAGGATTTAATGTGCTGCAAGGAGAAAAATATTGTCATGGAACTGGGAAAGCGTAGCTTATATATTCTATATTAATATGAAATGTATATGGACTAACGTGTAATGATGCTGCATAGAAAATTTATTAATGTATTTTGCTAAAACGTGCGCTTGAAATGTGCCCATGGGGAGTGGCCGCCACTATATACAATGACTAATGAAACTGACTAATAATGATAAAATGTTATGTTAGAATATGATTTTGCACTAATAATAAAAGGTTATATGTAAAAGTTTTGCTAATAAATCATTAGGCCTTAGTTAGCATGAGTCGAGGCCTAGCTGCCCAGTTTCATATTAAATGTTAACTTGCTGAAGGACATGAACTCTTGTTTTTCTCCAAACTAGAAGATGAATGTAACTGTAGTAGATCCGTTCCCAAGAAATTCAACTGGCTTAGTGAAACACTCTTGCTGAACGCAACAGTGTAGACTACTTGCAGGTACAAGGTCGGCTGAACCGGTACAGACAATGGAACCACTGACTAAAGATGCAAAGAAGACCACGAGAGTATGAAATCATACAGGACATTCTACCCACTGAAGACGTCAATCATAAGGACCAATAAACTACGTGAGAACAGTTATGGGGTGACAAATTAAATGAAGTAATTGAAAATCTATTGGATAGAGATAGTGGGGTGCGACCCCTCAACCAATGAAGAATTAGGGGACTGTACAACAGAAAAGGGATAAAAACCCTTGACACAAGGAAGTAAATCAGAACAGGAGAATAGGAGACTAGGAGATAGATGAGGGGAGATGCTGTCGCGTTTTGCTATGACCCAGACACTTTGTCACTCTGCATAGAGACTTTACTGTTTGGTTCTTAAAACCATTCTTGCTTTATATTGCCTGTTTACACTTTACCTCCTTATGAGGGAAGTGCCCCTTTTACCCGATTACCGAATTCCTGATGGAGAATCAACTGATGTCCTGAGGACGAAGACCGAACCTGAGTGCTGACCCAATACGGAGGGTAACTATATGACAATGAAATTGTAATTGTCTGTTTGCTTTTCCTTTCTAGGTACCAACTGCTTCTTTTGACAGAGACCATAGTTAGATGTTTTCTAAATTGGTGTTGCTAAATTGATTTGCATGAAGCCCAACATGCCAATGATAATTCGAGGATAGATGAGGGGTTCACTAAAACTGATGCAAATAGACAAAATGACTGAATCTATGCTTTGTTGAATAGTGTGATAATGATTCTTTGATAACCTATGTTGACGTTGTGTTATATTCTAATGTTCGTGATTCTTGCTTTGATGAAATCTTATCAGAGTTGCCATATTGTGACTATACTAATGTGTTTCTTGGTTTTGAGACTAATAAACTTGCTAGTAGAATTGTAATCAATAGGGAATAAACTTCATATGATAGAACTAAACTGGTGTGGTTATTCATGACTGCAAGGTCATGGTGGTTTCTGAGTTTTATTAATGTCTTTGACTAATTTGAATTGTCTTATTATGGTAAATATTGACGACGTTATTGACATATTGATTGACATGCTGATTAGTTGTCTCGTCCTTAGGTGTCTTCAGTCAGGGTCAAAAGATTCATTGGGCTAAAACGAGTCCCAAAGTGAGTAAATTAGTCATAAAGGGACACGTTAGCAGAACCAATTACATATCTGACTGAACATCTGCTGATTTAGCGTAAGAGACCACTCACAGTATATCATGATTTGTAGTTCCTTGAGGACTGTAGTTTCTTATGAAATTCACTAAAAACTGTCAATAGGTGGGCGCACTCTTTCGGCTTGGGAACTTTTTGTCATGTAACATCAAGTTTCTCTACCAGCTATAAGGAGCTAAAGGCCTCATCTGTAATGTGTAACACACCTGTTCACTACACAGGTGTAACAACCATCACAGTGTCTCTTGTTATCATAAGTTAACACCTTAAGCAGAATTCACACAATGTTCAATAGAGCGCACCTTGGTCCAGAAAGCGCTTTAAGTGTTGCATGCACTGAAGAACAGCAAACCAATTAATTTGCTTTTTCTGAACAAGAATAGTTACTCATCATCTTACAAGTGACTCCCTATACGTGTCACAGAGTACTAACTGCTTGTCCTCACATCCTACATAAGCCTCAACATGGTCCTGCATTATGAATATCTATGCCGTGTAATCTGGGTTCTATGCAGTGCACCTAATTACAGTATGACCAAGCCCTACCGTAATTCCGCATTGTTGCACAAGCCAAGGGAAATGCTCGGGTCCAACTTATCTGCTGATCAAGGGCCAAAATGGGACAAATATTCTTTGGCTGAACATAGAGCCACGTGGGTGTTTCTGTGGCATCCCACAATGAAGAACACTGAGTGAGGGCACCCGTCTAACTTAGCGAGGGCAGCCAACTCACAAAATCTGTATGATGGTGCAAAGGTAAGTGTGCAACACAACCTGCCTCCACAGATCCTGCCACAAAGGAGAAGCACCACACAGACTAGAAGTGTGTGCGCAGCTACAATGCCATCTGTGTAACCGGGCCCAATCTCAAGCTTGATATCAAAAGTTATAACACATAGACCACTCTAAAACAACACTCTACCGAACATGCATAAGAAATGATGTAACTACTTACAAAGCCGTCATGAAGTGTTGTACACCTCAAAAATAGTGCACTATTTAAATACCATAACAATACCCCTGTCCCTTGTGTTTGTTCTGCCAGTGTGTGTTTTCCTTACTGAGTCCTCCTGAACCCCACATATATGCGCAGTTGTCCATTGATGTGTGCATATCTCTCTTACCGTACGCCAGTGCCCCAGTTCTCTCATCTTCTCATGTTTTTCCCATAGTGGCTGTGTTCCTGTCCTTTTCTTTGTCTCCTCTATCTTCAGTCTTTGCCGGTCAGTGTCCCCGTGAAAGATTGTCTCCAACATCATGACTGCATCAACTTGTTCATTTGGCATGTCTTACTATGCAAGTGTAGTCACTCTGAACCAAAGCTTTTTGATCGCATAACCCTGGATCCGTTTCATCATGTTCTGCATCAATGTGTGCCTCTATCTCAGTGTATCTATCCCCGGCCCTTGTATCTGTGTCACATGCTCATTACATCATCATATCTGGTTCCCCCTCTCTGGTGCCTGTACGTCTGCCCTCTTATAGCCCCATGCTCCCCAGATTCCATGTCTGTGAGCCCTTGCCTGTCTCTATTCAAGCGTGGCCCAGCCCCTTTGCCCTCTATCTATGACCTCTTGCCTCAATGTCGGTCTCTTGTCTAGGCTTATGTGCATCAGCTTCCATGTTTTTGCCTTCCCACCCGTATTACAGTGTGTCCCTGTCCTTGTACCAGTAGGCCTGTCCCCATATCTGTGTCCGCGTCTACATGTCTGTCTCCCTTTCTCTTATATCTTAGTCCCCTTAGTCTGTGTCGCAGCCTCTGATATCAGTTTCCCTGGTATGAAGATGAGGTCTTCTTGTTTTGATGGCATTATCCTACTGTTTGTTATGATGTGGCTCGCGGCTACGATGTGCGATCGTTGCCGCGAGCCTAGAATGTTAGCGGAGATTCTTCCTCCCGGCAGTTGCTTGCTGACCGGGGAAGATGACACAGCGTTAGAGGAGAGCTCCTCGAATAAAGATTACCGCAATACTACGACGCTGCTTCTCGTCCGTCATTACATTTCTTGGCGACGAAGGATGGGATGTCAGCAAGCAGATTGCTTTCCTCTTAACGCGGATGCCGCGAACATTGCGGTGTGATCCGCTTTTGCTGTGGGATCACAGACGCGGCCTTTCCAGCGATAGTTTCATCAATGAGAGTATTTACAAGTTGCAGTCCGGCTGGGATTTGGAGACACAACAGTTTCGGCCTCGGTAACGTCAGTGTTGTTGATTTGCTGTCATGGCAACGTCGTGTTGATGTCATAGAAAACTGGTGGCGGCCATCTTAGAGAGTTGGGAATACTCTCTTTCAATTACATTGCGCACACGTCAAACTACTTTGTGTGGTGGCGGCCATCTTAGAGTGTTGGGAAAACTCCAATCAAAATAGACTCTGGCCACGACGAACTGCTCACTATTACACTATTTTGTGGTGGCGGCCATCTTAGAGTGTTGGGAAAACTCAAATCGAAATAGATTTTGGCCACGACGAACTGCTCACTATTGCATGGACAAGTGTCTTCTACGGTGATAGGCACACCTGTAACCTGCTGTTTGCTACATTGTTTTTTTTTTAGTTTCTTTGGTGCATACCGTCAAATTTGTGTTTTACAGAGACTGAGCACAGATTCACACAATGGATATGTCAACCGCTGCTGTGCACTCTCCACCTTTATTCTTGGTGCAATCTGGGAATCCGTCAATACTTTGGGAGGAGTGGATAGACATATTTGATAATTACCTTGAAGCCTTAGACGGGTTAGGATTCTCGTCCAGTAGAAAAAAAGCTATCTTACTTAGTTCCCTAGGCAATGAAGGTCAGCATGTCTTCAAGTACTTGCCTAAAGCTGTTGATCAGTCTGGTCAACCCATAGATGATGTATTTTTGGAAGCAAGGCGGAGACTAGAAACAAGGTTTGCCAAGACTGAGAATGTAGTCATGCAAAGATTTAAGTTTTACACACAACCTCAAAGGGATGGCGAATCCGTGGACGAGTTTGTCACTCGTTTAAGAGAGCTTTCTATCAAATGCAGATTTGGGGCAATGACAGAGGAGTTGATTCGGGACCAGCTCATAGTACAGTGTAGGAGCAAGAAAATGCAGGAAAGGTTGTGGGCAGCGAAGGACCCGAAGCTGAAGGATGCTATAGAAATTGCGAAGGTGGTTGAGGAGTCAGAGTTTTGTATGAAACAAATGGAGAGGAGAGAAGTTAAGGCTTCTGAAGAGGTATCTTCTGTTCAGGGTGATGTGGCTGTGTTGAGTAAATCATCCTGGGAAAGACCTAGTGGATCTAAGAATGGGAGGTGCAACAAGTGTGGGAGCAGGTATCATACCTCTGAGTCCAAGAATTGCTTTGCCCTAGGGAAAGAGTGCCGAAGGTGTGGGCGCAAAGGGCATTTTGCGAGAGTGTGTAGGGAAAAAGAGTATTCAAAGGGGAAGGTGGCCATGGTTGGTGATGTTTCAGGCGAAGTGTCCGTTGGTGATAAATTCGGAAGGGTGTTGTGTGTTTCTGGGTTGGATGTGGCAGGGGTGAGAGCAGAAAGGATGCAGAGACCTAAGGCAGAATTTATAGTTAAGAATGTGTCTGTGGAGCTAATGGTGGATTCTGGCTCTTTATATACAATAGTTCCTAAGGATTTATTTTTCCAATTGTGGCCTTCAACAAGGCTATTGCCAAAGGACATTAATCCTGGTGGGTATCAGGGTGAACAGATAGACATCGTAGGCTATATGCTCACTGAAATAGGGTTCAAGGGGAGAAAGATCTTAGGCAAAGTGTATGTGGCAGAATCTGGTCCGCCTATTTTGGGTTGGCAACACCAGTACGATCTTCGCATAGTCATCAATCCGTGTGCCCCTAGTCAGGTAGCTGCAATCGAAGATGTTTCTCTTGCTAGTATACTGAATGGGGCTAAAGGGGTATTCAGAGAGGAGATGGGAGAGTTGAGAGGTTATGTTCATGAGATTAGGTTGAAGCCCGGTTCCTGTGCAGCACAAGGCTAGAAAAGTTCCAATCTCAGTGAGAGAGGGTGTAAAGGAGCTCTTGAATGAAATGTTAGATAGTGGGGTGATTGAACCAGTGGAGGCCTCAGCATGGTTGTCACCTGTAGTAATTTCTAAGAAGAGAGATGGAAAGTTGAGGTTCTGTGTGGACTTGAGAGGGTTAAATCAGGCGATTGTTACAGACAATTTTCCCTTGCCAAACATTAATGAATTGGTCCTACTGATGAAGGATGCTAAATACTTTTCAAAACTGGACTTGAAGCACGCATACCATCAGATTAGACTTCATCCTGGTTCGAAGGGCCTCACTGCTTTCATCACCATGGAGGGCACATTTCAGTTCACACGGATGCCGTTCGGTCTGGCGTCTGCCGCCAGCGTGTTCCAGAGGATGATGAACCAAATTTTCAAGGGGTTGGACAATATCTTGTTTTTCCAAGATGACATTCTAGTGTTTGGTGAAACTATTGAGAACCATAATATAACTTTGAAGATGTTATTGGACAGATTATTGCAATCTGGTTTGACTTTGCGCCGTGAAAAATGTCAATTCTTGATGACAGAGGTGGAGTATCTTGGTCACTCACTGTCGCAAGAAGGTGTAAAACCAAAAAAAGATCTGTTGGAGGCAATTAGGTCGGCTCCAGCACCCAAAGACAAGGATCAATTACGATCTTTTTTGGGATTGATTGAGTACTATTCCAAATTTGTAAAGAACTTTGCTAGTAAGACAGAATGTCTAAAAGTACTTTTGCGCAAAGGGGCTAGTTTTGTCTGGGGAGGAGAACAATACCAATGTTTTCAGTTGATTAAGGATGATGTATGCAACGCTGGCATTCTACTGCCTTTTGACACAAAGAGAAGAACAATAATCACAGTGGATGCGAGTGCTGTGGGCATTGGGGCCGTCTTATCTCAAATGCATGGGTCGGTGGAGAGGACGGTTGCCTTTGCTTCTCGGACTTTGTCTTCTGCTGAGAGACATTACGCTGTCATTGAGCGTGAAACTCTGGCTGCGGCGTGGGGTTTGGAATATTTTCGCACATATATATAGGGTAGTACCATCACATTGCGTTCTGATCATAAACCATTGTTGAAGATCTTGTCACTGGGTGGGACTGGTAAAGGGTCAGCGAGATTGGCTAGGTTGGCGTCCCGTTTGCAGGAATTTAATTACGAGATTGAGTACATTCCGGGTTGGAAGAATGTGCAAGCGGACTGTCTTTCTCGTCTGGCTCTTGAGTGGCAGACAGTGGATGGAGACAATGTATTGGAGCATGAACAAGAGGGAGTCGTTGCGTCAGTGGGTGAGGTTATGCATTGGTGTAAAGGAGCAGTGAAGGAAACTGACTGGGATTTGGCTATGAAAGCAGATGAAGTCTTGTTGGGGGTCGTAGATTTAATAAGGAAAGGTGGGAGGAGAGATAGTACTCTTCCGGTATCTGTACGGCCTTACAATAAGGTTGTGGATGAGCTTTCTGAAGTTGATGGAAGAATGATCCTGCGGGGTGAAAGAGTTGTTCCGCCTATGGGGGTGCGCAAACGCTTGTTTGATATTGCGCATGAGGGTCATCTTGGTCAAACGATTACCAAGAGAAGGTTGAAAATGGAATTTTGGTGGCCTGGTATGGACGATGATGTGGTGAGATCGGTAGAAAGATGTTCTGAGTGCATTCAGAGTGAGAAACGGTTGAGAGTGGGAGAGCAGTCAGTTAGTGGGAATATAACTGATCCTGGCAAACCTTGGCATAGTGTTTGTTTGGATTTTATTGGACCTTTGTCTGGCATTGGCAGAGGAAGGAATTTTGCCTTGGTTATGGTGGATGTGTACTCCAAATGGCTTATTGTCAAGTTTATGGGAGAGGTTACAACATCTGCTACCATAAGTGTACTGAGAGAAATTTTCTCTGAGGAGGGTTTTCCGTCAGTGTTGATTACTGATAATGGTACACAATTAACGTCTGTGGAGATGAAAGGGTTTTTAGACTCGTGTGGCATACGGCATGCCCGTACAGCGTTATACAATCCTCGTGCTAATGGTATTGTGGAACGAGCTAATCGCATGATTAAGAGTGGTCTGCAATTGGCTGTGGTCAATGGTTTGGATGCTGGTTCGGTGATCTCAGAATTGGTGTGGGGATATCGAACTACAGAAAATACAACGTCGTGCAGAGTACCATTTGTTGATATGAGGGGTAGGAAACCTGTCAGTAAACTCAGACCTGCATGGATGGAGAGATTGTTGGGTGGTGGTGGCGCATTCAATGGAGATTCAGCCAATGAGACAGGGGATGACAATGAGAGAATGAAACCAGGTGATTGGGTAAAAATCAAATCTGGTAGAGTGAGACAGGGGTTTAGCAAGTTTTTAGGTCCGTTTAGAGTTCTTCAAGTTCACAGGTGGCATGTGTTGCTTGATAATGGTCAACGTTGGAATTTCAGGCGTGTCGCAAAATTTTCCTCTGCGTTGGAGGGTGGATGTGCAAGGAGGGGTGATGATTGTAGTGGTTATATGTTGATGAAAGATGAAGATTTGAGTGGTTCTAGTGGTGGCGAGAGGAAACAGTTTGATGGTGGAAGTGGCGATGCTGTGGTTGGCAGGAGTGAAGTGATTATTGATGCTCCTGTTACCTGCTCAGATTCCATGGGAGCTTCTACTTGTGTTCCAAGTATGGTGTCGCCTAGAACTGTGGGGTTTCCCAGGACTACTAGATGTAGGAGACCTCCAGGGTTCTTGAATGACTATGTAACTTAAAGCCTATTGCTGTGTTAATTACTTTGTGTATAGATTTTTCTTTGTTTTTAATTTGTTATCTATTATTTTGTTATAGTTTTTCCACTTGTTATTTGTGGTTCTTTTTGTGGGTGTCAACGGTGGGGGATGTGTTATGATGTGGCTCGCGGCTACGATGTGCGATCGTTGCCGCGAGCCTAGAATGTTAGCGGAGATTCTTCCTCCCGGCAGTTGCTTGCTGACCGGGGAAGATGACACCGCGTTAGAGGAGAGCTCCTCGAATAAAGATTACCGCAATACTACGACGCTGCTTCTCGTCCGTCATTACACTGTTCTCTTAAATAAGTGTTCTCTTTTTTTCATGTGTCCCATTCGGTGTCCTCCTGTCTTCTGCCCTCTTGCCTATGTCCACTATCTTGCATGTCTGCGCCCTACCACCCCTTGCCCGTGCCCCCCATGTTAGCTGCAGAGTATCCCATGTCGGCGTCCAAATGCTTTAGTATCTATCCCCCCTCACATAAGTACCCTTTCGCTGTGGATTTATGACTCTGCTCGTGTACGAATATTTCTCCATCCCAGCATCGTTTTCCTTTGAACAGAATGTTTCCTATCCTCCTGTCTGTCTTTTTTCTATTTCCCACAGTCGGCTTTCCCCTTTCTGTTTCTTTTAACATGTAGCTGTGTCCTCCTGTTTTCCACGGTACGATCTCTCATGCCATCCTGTCCTAGTGTGTATCTATCCCCATGTTAACTCATTAGTACTTTCACACCATACAACAGGCACAAATGCAGCCTCTCAGGACATTTGGTCTGTTCAGGTGTTCATGGATGCACTTGTTACACACAGGGCAGTGTGTGCATTGCTGTATGGCTATTGCAAGCTTAAAAATCTGTTCCACTGAGCTGGTGTGGATCAGACTGATCACCCATGAGGAAGATTGGACCGTGTCCCACCTTAGGTTTTCACTTTTACTTTCAGGATTTAAGATTGTGCAGCTCATCTTGCATGACCCAGTGACTAGGAAAAAATGCTATTTAGCCCACGTGTGGCCCAAAATTATGGCCGAAAGCTCACCTGCAGAGAGTTGACATGCGCACTTTAAAACCAGTGAGAAGCTCTGTTTCACAAAGCATGACTAAAAGAGCAGGGCCCGTTGTCACATCCAATCACCAGCCTAAATAGTGATTGGCTGTATTTAGCTGTTTGCAAGATTGTTCTACATGCAATACAAATGCAAACTAAAAAGGCGAAGGGCAAAGGTCTACTTCTTTCCCAAGACTAGTTATCTGAGTAGAAAGAAACAAGACTTTGTTATTACAACGTGAGAGGCAGATTTTTTGGATTCATTGGTGTAAAATGAAAAGGCTTTTACACTGGATCTTATTCTCTGCTTTCAACCTGAGAAGTTGTTTTTTGACCTGCGAAATATGGCTATTTTTGCTAGTCATTCCAAAAGCTCCCAATCTGCACGCCCGCTTCAAAGGCACAGAGCAGATAAATGACTCGTCCGGGTAAGATAAATGACTCGTTCCAGCCCACGTCCCATTCCCAAAGCTCAACAATACGTCATAGGTAAGATGTCCTTACCGCCTAGAAAAACAACCGTGGTTGGGTCTGAAGCCAGGGTCCCTTCTGTGATGAGAATTGACAGCTTGTTGGGGAGCAGGCCACCATTAAAGAGGGTCCTCACACCAGCGGACTTTACCATCTACTCTGACCTTTGTAATACACATCTACTGTTCCTGTCCACTCGACTTTCCCACATTTCTTGATACCTATGGGATGGGATGGACGAGCTGCAATCGACCCTTCCCTGCCTTCCTGCTGAAGATTTGCTGTCAGGCCAGGCAAACGCACCCTAGAGGTATTTCATACCTCTTCAAAGAGTTCATTACTGCCCCTGAAGGAGGGTAAGCCTGATTGAACTTAATTACTGCCCGGGCATTCATGGAGGGAAAGAAGAATTATTTTTTTACGTACTTTTCACTGAGGAAACTTTGCAAAGAAATTAAAAAGAAGACGGAACTGTCAGAATGTAAAGGGAGTCTCTTGCCAAAGACTTGTTTACTTGCCTTTTTTTCTTTTAACTTTTTGCACCTTAGCAGTATTCTAGGAAGCAGATTTATGGGCATCCAGGAGAAGTGTTATGCTATGTCCACTTTCTGTCTCAGACACCAGCTGAACCGGTGCCGCAGATGGCCCTTCCCCTAGTGCCTTAAACGCATTTGTGTGAGAAAAAACAAACTTGTGCTTTCATACAATGTGTGGAATTCAAGAAATAAAACAAAAATCAACCCTTAAAGTCTGCTCTCAATCATACCCAACAAACATATCCACTGCTGTGCTTTTACAGACAAGCTGGAACAAGACAATACCATTGGGTTGAGTATTTAAAGGGGGAGGTCTTGTGGAGTGCGGAAGGAAAATATTATAAATAGTTCATTATATGTGAGTTATGGAAGAATACATGTCAGTCAATCAAAATGCTGTAAAGAGGCTATGCTCCGGGGAGGAACAACTGTCAGAAGAGAAAGGCAAGCCAACGGTTAAGAAATGGGCAAATGACAGAGACAATAAAGCCAACCAATGGTGAGCAAAAGCCTGACCAAATCCCACATAATAGTATTTCACACAATTTGACTTTGAGAAAAGGCAGCAAAAAGTTTCCCACCACAAGTTCACAGTAGGTCTTTCGTAACCAGGCAGCTTGTGCTATCTGGTAGGTGAAACCTAAAAATTACTATTCTCTATTGGTCAAGAACAGTTTCATTTCACATGTACTGACTGCAGTTTTGGCTGTACCAATCAGGCCAGCGATGACAGTAATGCAGTTAAAGTCATACACGTGAGTGGTTGTAAGATCACAATGCAGGACCCATGTAGCATCTGACTTATGACATTGGTGCACTTTTTGTGCCAAGTTACCCTGGCCTTAATACAAAGTCAGATATGCTCATTGGAATAAGGTGTTTGTTACCATGGTTACAACACCTTCAATGAGGGCTCTCTAGCAGTTTACCAGAGCCGATTTTCAAAACAGGTAAGCAAATATAGTCTCATAAAAGCAAAGAAAATCTAGAAAGAGTGGTAGAAGGGCAAACTTCCCTAAATGGCCATCCGCGGCATGACCAAGCCAGCTCTGCTCAGTTCGGTTCAATATTGTCTTATGGATATCCATGACATCATGCCATCACTTCTTAGCATAACATATGCCCCAGCATCATGATGCTAATTCTATGTCAGGACCGGAGGCGAGGATCAGGCTGTGCTTTCTACGCTTTATTGCTACAGCAGCCTGTCAAAGATGAACATTTCAACTGTTTAAATTAAGAAACTTAATTTCCCAGCACTCCCAGGGGGATGCTCAACTGACCGTCGCTTCTCAAAACCTCCTGGAGACGATCCCTCTTCCTCTTCCTTTGCTGCTCAGGCGTATCCAATCCATATTGATTGCATTTTTCATTACTTTGACTTATTTTATCCACAAAACCTGTATACCATGTCTTATTGGGTGTAGATTGAAATTATAGCCTATCCAATCATATTGAAATTAATAGATTATGAAATTGACTATGGTGGATGAATTACAGACTGAAGATCATTAAGAATTTAATGTATTATAACTTGTTATTGTTGAGTATTTGTGTATTTTGTATTTTATTGATGTTTTACTAGAAGGTGAGTGGTAAGGGTATGTGTATGTGTGGGTTGTTTGATTGAGACACTGTTGCAAGTTTGTAGGATTTTTGTTTGCATTCTTTTTGAAGGGTATTTTGGGGTATTTTTCTTTGGCTTGTTTATCATGTTTCTGTTAGGTTTATCTAATCATGTGAAAGTATAAAATAATTGAATTCATATATGTGGAGATTATAATAAAGAAAATATTTTATATTTGTACAAAGGGCTTGAGAGATATGCATAACTGTATTTAAGTCATATCATACTTAGTATGTTGTTCTTAGGGTGGCCCATGGTGTGTTTATATTAGTATATTTCCCTGGAGGGGCCACTTTTGTCACTCAGGGGCCCTCATGTAGTATTTAGTTCACTGCTCAGCAGCCTTTCAGAAAAGTCTCTTCCCTCAATTAAGGCTTTTATGGTGTCTCCATGTTGTACTGTCTAATTGTGGTAGCCTTTGTGTTTTTTCCCTTACAGCACAACCAAAGGAACATTTACCACTCCTCTGTGGCTTCCCAGTTTCTTTGATTACCGTCTTTGATGGACCTTCCCTAACAGGGGTTCCAGGCACATTGCGGTCTTCCGACAGCTTGAGGGCCGCGCAGCGTGTAAGTTTCATGCTACATGCAATTTAATCCCTCCGTTGCCGAGCACGTCTCCATGTCAGTTTCCTGCTGCTGGAGATGCGCTCAGCCGCATTAGGGAGACGGAGGTGCTTTGGAATTTTCTTTGTGTATAGCCTCATTAATGTGATCCCTAGGGTGACCACCTGGCATTGAAGCAAATTCTGGACAGGACGGTAAAAAATTCAGGACAAAGGGTCAAAATTCAGGACAAAAATTCAGGAACAAAAGGTCAAAATTCAGGACAGAAATTCAAGAACAACTGTCAGTTTAACGGACACACACAAGCGAGACCATGCCTCACTATGTTGTCAGTGCATTTATTTACTGTTTTTTAACATAGCACTATTTATTCACGGTGGTCTTTTTGTGATTGCCTCCTGGTATGCTACATTCAGGTGTCACATTACGTCCTTGTTCAGTAGGGTAGGCCAATCACCAAGGCCATCACCCCTACCCAAATCTACTGATTCTTTCTTGAAGAAAAAGTAACAGCAACATTTTGATTATGTTTCTGAACATTTTAAAACCCCTGGCAAACCGTTTGGGAAACATTAAGGTAATAAACCTTATGCTAGTTTAAACAAATTTAACAAAAACATCTGGCTTTCCCCAACCGCCCATGGACTTTCAACCTAAATTTTTTTTTAAAGAGTCAGGGCAGATGGTGTGTGCGACAGTCTCACACCTAATGTCAGGATGTGAGGTACCCACAACTTGTCTGTAGTCTCACAGCAATAGACTGTATATCTGGGACTACATTTATCTCAGAAATGGGAGCTCGGACTGCCAATCAAAGATAATAAAAGAGGAGGATGAAATTGAGATAAAATGGGAGATCCACGGCAAGTGATTCAAAGGGTTGTTGCTCAGAACTGGATAAATAAGGAAGAGAAGAACAAGGTGGGACAATTCCTAAAATCAGACAAGATGGGTCCACCAAGACTATCGGAAGGTATTGGGTACCTAGGGAGTTGTCTCTGCACACAGGTGAGAAACAGAAGAGGCACTGTCAAGTGGTTGAAGAAGCAACACCCATCCACCTTGGCAAACTCTTCTGGTGCAATGGTCTGCTGTTCGCGCTGTGAAGTGTGAGCAGGGGCCAGACCCCTTGCAAGGTTGTGCAAGGCAATTGCCCGCTTTGTCCATGTCTTTAAATGGTTTTGAAATTGAGCAAAAGCCAAAATAGTGATCTGGGTTATCCCTAAGTGTCAAGTACACATACACAAAATATTTGGGACATAAATTGCACAAACAAACTGTAAAAAATTTAAAAATATAATTAGTGTTTCTTTAACGTATGGCACTGTTTTCCCCTTTATATACAATTAGATCTCAGATTGAACAGGGAACCAGTTACCTTTCGATACCTAGTGATTAATATTTACCATTCTCCCACTGATTTCCAGGATGGAAATCTCAGCAGAGCATCACGGTCCATCCAAGCCCAGTTTGCTTTTAGGTCTTCTCTTCTGCTTTCTGTAGTGAGCCATGTGGCACTAGTGAAGATGGTGTGCTACCCCAATGATAGTATTATTTCGCAAACCTTCTCCTGCTCGTCCTTCATTCCTTCTTCAGCTATGCCACACATCTGATTTGGTTGCTGCGGCGCCATCGGGTAGCTCTTTCCACTATAAAGCTACCTGTGACTGGGGGTGGATTAGACCTTCTGCACTTGGAACGCTATAATTCAGCTGCACAGTTCCAATGGGTGGCTCGCTGGCTTTCTGCCCACCTCCCTGCATGAGATGGGGTTTATCAGTAAAGACTTTTAAGGAGGGCTTAATGCACTGCTCATTGTTTCCTACTGACCATTCTACAGATCACCATCCGGGGTTATCATGCACAGCTTTCTCTTGACTTGCTGGAACCTGTAAACTCACTGACACGAAGAAACCCAGTGCTCCTGCACTACCTTTGCTAAGCCTTCCCACTCGCACAGGACAACTGTGCTCAGAGCACCTCCATCAGTGGCATGCTGCAGGTATCTTAAAATTGGGGGATTTGTTTCTGGATGACGAGCTACTAAATTTCCAAACCCTTATGGCAGACTACCATCTTCACCCAGGTCAACTCCTTACTTACAGCCACCTTAAATAATCATTAAATGCCCTATTTCATGTCTGCCACCTAGCACTAACCCCACAAGAGGTGCGCCAGAAGGTCTACACCACAGGAACTGGTGACAAATGGATGTGCAGACCTTTCCTGCAACATGGAAACCACTCCAGGTCTTCTCGTCATACTACCTGGGTGATTGATTTGGCCAAACCTCTGCAAGGTACGGACTGGAGTAAAATACTGGACTTTCCCCACAATGTATGCCACGGCTGTCACTTTAAGCACATTCATAGTGCTTCCTTGGGAATGCACTCTGCCTGTTGCTTGCCTTTGGCCTTGTGGTTTGTAACTCACATTTTGTTGCTTTCAATTTGCTGGCTTTATTTGTTTTAGGCTATGCAGCTTGAGTTCATTCCTTCCCTTGCACAAACCTTATTTACAGTATCCTTCCGAGTGCTCCCTTTCGGTAAACAGGCCTGTAAATCTTGTTCTTTTCTCATCACATTTGCTGTGCATTCAAATAACAAAGTCAAATGTCATGGTCTGATTTCGGTGGGAACTTAGCGTTTACTTTTCTTTCTCTGACTTCAAGGTGAGAGGATTTATGCGACAATCTAGCCGGATACTGGGGTTAGAAAAGAGTTTTTTCTATCACATGACAACATTTAAATAAACTTCAGAATATATCAGAATTAGGAGTACAAATGAAGCACATTTTTGTTAATCCTGAACTGTGCTGGAAACAAATACATTTATATGATTAAAACAAATCATTGCATTAGGTGATGCAATTTCCACACATCATCGTCTGTGCACAGTATAGTTTGATTTGAAAAACTGTACGTCTGTGCAAATGTAATGATCATTTCAATAAAAAAATGTGTTGTCTGTAATGGCAGTGTGTTACTACACCATGCATACTCCATTCCACTCTGCACCACTCCACACCACTGCACCCTACTCTGTATCACTCCACTTTACGCCACTCCATGCCACTGCACTGCACTGCACTGCACTGTTCTCCATTCTGAACCACTCCACATTTTGCCAATGCACTCTGCTACTTCACACTATGCCTCTCTACTCTTCTCTGTACCCTTCTACTCTATGCAAATGCACTTTCCGCCTCTCTACACCACTGCGTCCTGCTCCTCTGCACGCCGTACCACTCGTCTATTCAACACCAATCTAGTTCCCACAACTCCACTCTATGTCACTCTGTAATACTGCACTATATGCCACTGCACTCTAAGCTAATACACTCTATGCTAGTGCACTTTACTCTGTAACACTCAACTCTATGCCCCTGCACTCTACATCAATACACTGTACGTCACTTTAATCTACTCTGCATCTCTGCACTCTATGCCATGGCACTCTACACCACTTTACTCTATGCCATCACACTCTATGCCACTCTGTGCAACTCCATTCTACCCTGCACCTCTCCGAGCCACTTCACTCTACTGTGAAACAATCTACTTTACGCCACACTGCACTCTGTGCCACTGCATTCTATGCCACTGCACTCTACCCTGAACGTCTCCACTCTATGCAACTGCACTCTACTCTGAAACAATCTATTCTACGCCAAATCAAATCAAATCATTAACATTTATAAAGCGCTACTCACCCGTGCGGGTCTCAAGGCGCTAGGGGGAAGGGGTTACTGCTGCTCGAAGAGCCAGGTCTTGAGGAGTCTCCGGAATGCGGAGTGGTCCTGGGTGGTCCTGAGGATGGTGGGGAGGGTGTTCCATGTCTTGGCCGCCAGGTAGGAGAAGGACCTCCCACCCGCCGTGGAGCGGCGGATGCGAGGGACGGCGGCGAGTGCGAGGCTGGTGGAGTGGAGAAGACGGGTGGGAGCGTAGAAGCTGAGGCGACAGTTGAGGTATTCTGGTCCCTTGTTGTGGAGGGCTTTGTGTGCGTGGGTGAGGAGACGGAAGGTGATCCTTTTGCTGACGGGAAGCCAGTGCAGGTGTCTCAGGTGGGCAGAGATGTGGCTGTTGCGGGGTATGTCGAGGATGAGGCGGGCGGAGGCGTTTTGAATTCGTTGCAGACGTTTCTGGAGTTTTGCGGTGGTCCCAGCGTGAAGGGTGTTGCCGTAGTCCAGGCGGCTCGTGACGAGGGCGTGGGTCACGGTCTTTCTGGTGTCGGCGGGGATCCAGCGGAAGATCTTCCGGAGCATGCGGAGGGTGAGGAAGCAGGAGGAGGATACGGCGTTGACTTGTTTGGTCATGGTGAGAAGTGGGTCCAAGATGAAGCCGAGGTTGCGTGCGTGGTCTGAGGGGGTCGGTGCGGTGCCAAGGGCCGTGGGCCACCAGGAGTCATCCCAGGCGGTCGGGGTGTTACCGAGGATGAGGACTTCCGTTTTGTCTGAGTTCAGTTTCAGACGGCTGAGTTTCATCCAATCTGCGACGTCCTTCATTTCATCTTGCAGGTTGGTCTTTGCGCTGGTGGGGTCCTTGGTGAGGGAGAGTATCAGTTGAGTGTCGTCGGCGTAGGAGGTGATGATGATGCTGTGTTTGCGTACGATGTCGGCGAGGGGGCTCATGTAGAAATTGAAGAGTGTTGGGCTGAGAGAGGAGCCTTGTGGGACGCCGCAAATGATCTCGGTGGGGTCTGAGCGAAAAGGAGGGAGGTAGACTCTTTGAGAGCGGTTGGAGAGGAAGGAGGCGATCCAGTCCAAGGCCTGGCCTTGGATACCTGTGGAGCGGAGGCAGGTTATTAGGGTGCGGTGACAGACGGTGTCGAAGGCAGCCGAGAGGTCGAGGAGGATGAGGGCGACTGTTTCACCGTTGTCCATCCGGGTTCTGATGTCGTCTGTGACTGAGATGAGGGCGGTTTCAGTGCTGTGGTTGGCTCGGAATCCGGATTGAGAGGGGTCGAGAAGGTTGTTGTCTTCAAGGAAGTTGGTAAGCTGCTTGTTGACGGTCTTCTCTATGACTTTGGCAGGGAAGGGGAGGAGCGAGATGGGGAGGAAGTTCTACAGGTCGCTTGGGTCAGCCGTAGGTTTCTTCAGTAGGGCGTTGACTTCAGCGTGTTTCCAGCTCTCGGGGAAGGTGGCAGAAGAAAACTAGGAGTTGATGATGGTCTGGAGGTGCGGGGCGATGATGTCGTCAGCTTTATTGAAGATGAAGTGTGGGCAGGGTTTTGAGGGGGCACCGGAGTGGATTGAGTTCATGGTGGTTTTGGTCTCTTTTGTGTTGATGTGGGTCCAGGCGTTGAGGGTGATGCCTGGGGGTGTGGGTTCAGTGGTGGTCGGCTGGGTCTGGTGTCCGAAGCTGTCGTGTAGGTCGGTGATCTTACGATGGAAGAAGGTGGCGAGGGAGTTGCACAGGTCTTGTGAGGGCGTGATGGCATTGGCGTTGGGGTTGGAGAGCTCTTTTACGATGTTGAAGAGTTCTCTGCTGTTGTGGCTGTTTTTGTCCAGTCTGTCTGTGAAGAAATTCCTTTTGGCTGCGCGGATCAGGTGGTGGTGTTCGCGGGTAGCGTTCTTGAGGGCAGTCATGTTGTCTGCGGTGTGGTCCTTACGCCAGGCTTTCTCGAGGGTACGACAAGTTTTCTTTGATTGCTTAAGGGTGTCAGAGAACCAGACAGGTTTTTTGGTGTTGGACTGTCTTGAAAGGCGTCTGAGGGGAGCGAGGTTGTCCGCGCAGTTGGTGATCCAGTTCGTGAGGCTGAGGGCTGCGTCGTTGGGGTCGGCGGAGAAGGTGGGTTGGTTGTCGATGAGCGTGGAGAAAAGCTGTTCTTCGGGGATTTTGTTCCACTGTCGACGAGGGATGGGTTGAGTGCGGAGGTGGCGTCGTAAGGTGAAGTGGACACAACTGTGGTCGGTCCAGTGTAGAGCGGAGGCGTGGCTGAAGGAAACGTGTTTGCTGGCGGAGAAGATGGGGTCGAGCGTGTGTCCGGCGATGTGGGTGGGGGTCGAGGCCGAGGTTGACAAGGTTGTCGAGTAGGGCGGTGGTGTTGGGGTCATTGTTCTGTTCTAGATGGAAGTTGAGGTCGCCGAGGAGGATGTAGTCTGGCGAGGCAAGGGCGTGCGGGGAGATGAAGTCGGTGATGGAGTCGCTGAAGAGGGCGCGCGGTCTGGGGGGACGGTAGATGAGGGATCCTCTGAGGGTGGTCCTGGGGTCTGTGTGGATCTGGAAGTGCAGGTGTTCGGCGGCGAGGGGGGTGTCTTCGGTGGAGGTGGTGACGCTGATGAAGTCTTTGAAGACGATGGCGATTCCTCCTCCTACTTGGATGGTGCGGTCTTTCCTGGAAATCTTGTAGCCTTCGGGGATGGCTGTGACGATGTCGGGGGCCGAAGAGGCGTTCATCCAGGTCTCAGTGATGAAGGCGACGTCTGGTGCGGTGGAGTCCAGGAGGTCCCAGAGTTCAACGGCGTGCTTGTGGACGGATCGAGCGTTGATCAGGATGCATTTGAGGTGGTTGATGGCGCGTGGGCTGGTGGTCGTGGTTGTTTCACGGTGGAAGGTAAGTTTGCAGGTGTGACATGCGAAGGGTCCGTGGGTACGTTTCGGGTTGGCTTGGAAGCAGGCACTGGAGCGCCCTGGGTTGAGGGCGTGGAGGGTGATGGGGTTGTGGCGGTGCCGCGGGGTTTGGGAGTGCTGAGGGCCAGGGGTCGTGGCGCTGGGCGCGGGCCAGGCGCGGACGGGTGCAGACGGGCTTGCCTTTGGCGCGCCAGCGGCGCAGTCGCACAGCGCCTGCCATAAGAGGGAGGAGGGGGAGGAGGGGTCAGCTGGGGGCGGGGGACGGGAGTGGGGCGACGAATGGGAGGTGGGGGGGCGGGGGCGTGCAGGAGGTGGCGGCGGGAAAGCGGAGGGAGGGGGGACAGGTAGAGGGGAGAAAAGATGGGGAGGGGAGGTTAAGGGTGGCGGGGAGTTTAGGAAGAAAGTTAGGAGGAAAGTTAGGAGGAAAGTTAGGAAGATAGGGGAGGGGGGGTTATAGAGGTGGAGGTGGGTGAGGGTGAGAGGTAGAAGATAGATTAGGGTGAGGGTGAGAGATAGAGTGAAACGATAGGTAGATGGGGGCGTTACAGAGGGGGTGGCGAGTGAGGGAGGTCAGGGAGACGAGACAGGAGCAGGAGGGCAGACGCGGGAAGAACCAAGCAGAAGGTAAAAGAAGAAGAGGAGCAGAAGAGGGAAGATCAGAAGACAGAAGAACACAGAAGAAGGTAAAGAAGAAGAGAAGCGGAAGATCAGAAGACAGAAGAACACAGAAGAAGGTAAAGAAGAAGAGGAGCGGAAGATCAGAAGAGAGAAGAACACAGAAGAAGGTAAAGAAGAAGAGGAGCGACGAGCAGCAGAGGGAAGAGCCAAGAAGAGGGACACAGAAGAAGAAAGCACACGCAGGTCGCGGTGCAAAGGAGAGAGAAAGAAGCACACAGAAGAAGAACACAGATGAAGACAGAAGATGGGGAGCAGGAAAGCAAGAAGAGTACAGATGAAGAATACAGAAGAAGAGCACAGAGGAAGAACAGAGATGAAGAAAAGAAGCAGGAGAGGAGGTGAGTAGCGCGGGGCAGGGCGAGGGGCTGGGCGGTGGGGGGGTACTTACTGTGAATTCGCTGGGCTTGCTAGGAGGTCTCAGGAGCCTGGGCTGGTGGAGCTGCAGCGGCAGGGGGAGCGACCTACCCTTGGGTCAAGGGTCGCTAACTCTGTTGCGCAGCGGCCGCCAAAAGAGGGAAGAGGGGGAGGAGGGGGGGAGGGGTCAGCTGGGGGCGGGGGACGGGAGTGGGGCGACGAATGGGAGCTGGGGGGGTGGGGGCGTGCAGGAGGTGGCGGCGGGAAAGCGGAGGGAGGGGGGACAGGTAGAGGGGAGAAAAGATGGGGGTGGGGGGTTAAGGGTGGCGGGGAGTTTAGGAAGAAAGTTAGGAGGAAAGTTAGGAAGATAGGGGAGTGGGGGTTATAGAGGTGGAGGTGGGTGAAGGTGAGAGGTAGAAGATAGATTAGGGTGAGAGATAGAGTGAAACAATAGGTAGATGGGCGCGTTACAGAGGGGGTGGCGAGTGAGGGAGGTCAGGGAGACGAGACAGGAGCAGGAGGGCAGACACGGGAAGAACCAAGCAGAAGGTAAAATAAGAAGAGGAGCAGAAGAGGGAAGATCAGAAGACAGAAGAACACAGAAGAAGGTAAAGAAGAAGAGGAGCGGAAGATCAGAAGACAGAAGAACACAGAAGAAGGTAAAGAAGAAGAGGAGCGGAAGATCAGAAGACAGAAGAACACAGAAGAAGGTAAAGAAGAAGAGGAGCGACGAGCAGCAGAAGGAAGAGCCAAGAAGAGGGACACAGAAGAAGAAAGCACACGCAGGTCGCGGTGCAAAGGAAAGAGAAAGAAGCACACAGAAGAAGAACACAGATGAAGACAGAAGACGAGGAGCAGGAAAGCAAGAAGAGTACAGATGAAGAATACAGAAGAAGAGCACAGAGGAAGAACAGAGATGAAGAAAAGAAGCAGGAGAGGAGGTGAGAAGCGCGGGGCAGGGCGAGGGGCTGGGCGGTGAGGGGGGGGTACTTACTGTGAATTCGCTGGGCTTGCTAGGAGGTCTCAGGAGCCTGGGCTGGTGGAGCTGCAGCGGCAGGGGGAGCGACCTACCCTTGGGTCAAGGGTCGCTAACTCTGTCGCGCAGCGGCCGCCATAAGAGGGAGGAGGGGGGGAGGGGTCAGCTGGGGACGGGAGTGGGGCGACGAATGGGAGCTGGGGGGGCGGGGCGTGCAGGAGGTGGCGGCGGGAAAGCGTAGGGAGGGGGGACAGGTAGTGGGGAGAAAAGATGGGGGAGAGGGGGTTAAGGGTGGCGGGGAGTTTAGGAAGAAAGTTAGGAGGAAAGTTAGGAAGATAGGGGAGGGGGGTTATAGAGGTGGAGGTGGGTGAGGGTGAGAGGTAGAAGATAGATTAGGGTGAGGGTGAGAGATAGAGTGAAAGGATAGGAAGATAGGGGGGGTTACAGTGGAGGTGGCGAGTGAGGGGGAAAGATAGAGAGATAGGTAGATAGAGCGATAGGTAGATGGGGGCGTTACAGAGCGGGTGGCGAGTGAGGGAGGTCAGGGAGACGAGACAGGAGCAGGAGGGCAGACGCGGGTAGAACCAAGCAGAAGGTAAAAGAAGAAGAGGAGCAGAAGAGGGAAGATCAGAAGACAGAAGAACACAGAAGAAGGTAAAGAAGAAGAGGAGCGGAAGATCAGAAGAACACAGAAGAAGGTAAAGAAGAAGAGGAGCGGAAGATCAGAAGAGAGAAGAAGACAGAAGACGGTAAAGAAGAAGAGGAGCGACGAGCAGCAGAGGGAAGAGCCAAGAGGGACACAAAAGAAGAAAGCACACGCAGGTCGCGGTGCAAAGGAGAGAGAAAGAAGCACACAGAAGAAGAACACAGATGAAGACAGAAGACGGGGAGCAGGAAACCAAGAAGAGTACAGATGAAGAATACAGAAGAAGAGCACAGAGGAAGAACAGAGATGAAGAAAAGAAGCAGGAGAGGAGGTGAGTAGCGCGGGGCAGGGCGAGGGGCTGGGCGGTGGGGGGGGGGTACTTACTGTGGATTCGCTGGGCTTGCTAGGAGGTCTCAGGAGCCTGGGCTGGTGGAGCTGCAGCGGCAGGGGGAGCGACCTACCCTTGGGTCAAGGGTCGCTAACTCTGTCGCGCAGCGGCCGCCATAAGAGGGAGGGAGGGGAGGGGTCAGCTGGGGACGGGAGTGGGGCGACGAATGGGAGCTGGGGGGGCGGGGCGTGCAGGAGGTGGCGGCGGGAAAGCGTAGGGAGGGGGGACAGGTAGAGGGGAGAAAAGATGGGGGAGAGGGGGTTAAGGGTGGCGGGGAGTTTAGGAAGAAAGTTAGGAGGAAAGTTAGGAAGATAGGGGAGGGGGGTTATAGAGGTGGAGGTGGGTGAGGGTGAGAGGTAGAAGATAGATTAGGGTGAGGGTGAGAGATAGAGTGAAAGGATAGGAAGATAGGGGGGGTTACAGTGGAGGTGGCGAGTGAGGGGGAAAGATAGAGAGATAGGTAGATAGAGCGATAGGTAGATGGGGGCGTTACAGAGCGGGTGGCGAGTGAGGGAGGTCAGGGAGACGAGACAGGAGCAAGAGGGCAGACGCGGGTAGAACCAAGCAGAAGGTAAAAGAAGAAGAGGAGCAGAAGAGGGAAGATCAGAAGACAGAAGAACACAGAAGAAGGTAAAGAAGAGGAGGAGCGGAAGATCAGAAGACAGAAGAACACAAAAGAAGGTAAAGAAGAAGAGGAGCGGAAGATCAGAAGAGAGAAGAAGACAGAAGAAGGCAAAGAAGAAGAGGAGCGACGAGCAGCAGAGGGAAGAACCAAGAAGAGGGACACAGAAGAAGAAAGCACACGCAGGTCGCGGTGCAAAGGAGAGAGAAAGAAGCACACAGAAGAAGAACACAGATGAAGACAGAAGACGGGGAGCAGGAAAGCAAGAAGAGTACAGATGAAGAATACAGAAGAAGAGCACAGAGGAAGAACAGAGATGAAGAAAAGAAGCAGGAGAGGAGGTGAGTAGCGCGGGGCAGGGCGAGGGGCTGGGCGGTGGGGGGGGGTACTTACTGTGAATTCGCTGGGCTTGCTAGGAGGTCTCTGTACCTTGCCACTGTACTCTACGCCACTCTGACCAGTGCACTCTAGTTCAATACACTCTACACCACTGCACGCTGACACTTTACTCTGCAACACTGCACTGGCCGCTACTATACTCGACACCACTCTACTCTGTACTACTACATTCTGCACCCATACACTCTATTCCACTGCACTCTATGCTACTCTACTCTGCCCCATGCCACTCTATGCCACTGCACTCTGTCAGTGCACCCTAAACAGCTGCACTGTATGTCACTGCCCTCTACTCTGCACCACTGTACTCTACCACTGCTCTCTGTGCCACTCTACTCCACTTTACATCACTGCACTGACACTCTACTCTGCAACATTGCACTCTCCGCCACTGTACTGTACACCAATCTACTCTGTACTACTGCATTCTACGCCACTGCAATCTATGCCACTACACTCTATGCCACTCTACTCTGCATCACTCCACTCTACGCAACTGCACTCTACAACAGTATACTCTACTCTGCACTGCACCACTCTACACTACACGACTGCACTCTCTGCCACGCGAGTCTACTCTGCACTCTATGCCACTGCACCACTCTGCACTACTGCACTCTCTGCCACTCTACTCCGCTGCACTCTATGCCACTCTACTGTGTCCCACACCACTCCATGCTACTGCACTCTAAACCAGTGCACTGTACACCAATGCACTCTAAACAACTGCACTGTACCCCCACTGCATTGTACTCTGCACCACTGGGCTCTACGCCACTGCTCCTATGCCACTCTACTCCACTTCACACCACTATGCCACTAACTTTTAGCCATGTTGAACAGCAGCCACTCTAGTGCATAACATGGCTAAAACACATTGGCAAAGCCAATAACTCTTACGTAAACAAGACCTATGGGCTTTGCCAATGTTTGTTAGTACTATGAGGTACCGAGGTTCCTGAAAAGACTGTGAATGTGTAAGTCCTTATTTTAAATATGTATTCGATGCCTTATCAGGGGTAGTAAGTGCTATATAAATACAATTACATCATAATATAGGCTGCTACAAAATGCGCAAATACAGTTCGGTTAAATAAAAAAAGTGCTTCTCAAATACAGATTTGAATAATATAAAAAAAAATTGTATTAGGTATAAAATGTATAACAGTCCATTAAAACCTCACACTCTACAGCTCACCATTACAGTACCTCTCTAAAAGAAAATATCTTTGCCCTCAGAAAGCTTCAAGTGACTCCTTTGATTAAAGTCCATGCAGGTTTTCAAGCCCCTTTACATTTGCAGATTTACCAGTTACCCACATTTGCATTTCTTTAGGGAAGGAGACACCCTGGCAAGTAGGCCTTTTCTTATCTGTCTGCCCCTCCCTCAGATCACAGGAGACTCCCTGGCCTTCATTCCAGCTGGGGAAACTGATCTGCCGGTAATTTCGCCCTGCCTCCGTTGTCCTTTAGGTGAAAGACTGAAATTACGGACAAATGCTGTCCGTGAAGACTTTCATCACGGACAGCGGACAGCACGGCAAAATTACGGGCAGTCCGTGAAATTTACGGACGGGTGGTCACCCTAGTGAGCCCCCGTATGGAGTCGAGCAACAGCTATTGGGTAGGACCTCTGGCACTTGCTTTTTGGGACTTACCCAGGCAGTTTAAAAAGAGATCCCACGTAAGCAAGGGACGCGGTCACCGGGCCCTTTCTGCCTCTCAGACCCCTAACAGGGGCAATATTACTTGTGTGCTTCAAGCACCCCCCTTGAAGTCTTTGGGGCTAATACCCCCCATCCTCATATGCCTCTGATCATAGGCTGTGCACAGCCTTTTTGTAAACATGGAAAATCCAGACCCCGGTTTAGGGGAGGACCAGGCAGAATACCTTGAGGAGGAGGAAATCACGTACCTTCTGCCATTTGACGGACGCCCCTATATGGAAGGTGGTCTCACAGGCCACTGCACCCCTGGAGAGGAAAATGTTTCAGTTGGAAGCTAAATACCCACATCCCTTCGCATTGGGGGAAGGCAACCCTGGACCTCTGGCCCCTCACCTAGAGGGCTCATAAATACACCCCCTGTATCTGTTCATCTGACCCGAGTGCAGATGAACAGATAACCCGGGGTCGACTTAGATGCCTCTGCCTGCCTTAAGAAGGCCTTTATGGCCTCCTATCCATCTGGGCCAGGGAACCCTCGCCCAAAAACCTCCAGAGACCCCACCCCCCACTGTCAACCGACCTTCTGACCAGGTCTCTCCTATCACCTCTGATGCAGAGGACTCACACGAATCCAGGTCCTGGCACCCATCCAAGAAGGTCTCTACATCGGTGCAGGACGGTCTCGTGGGAACCCCTAAGGCCCCGGAGACAGATATGCTTGAGCTGGAGGACCTCATCCAGCCACAGTCCGCAAAGTGGTCCTCAGCCCTGAAGGTGGCAACCTATGTGGCAAATCAGCTGCGCAAAACCCTAGACAAAGAAGTCTGGAACAGCCTACGGGCAGAATGCCCTCGTCCTACTCTAGATGGAAAGGTGGCTCTCACCCCCGAAATAGATGCCAGGATGGCCACCTTCCTGACCACGTTCATCCGGGATCCCAAGGAAGGGGAATCAACAGGTCTTGGCGGCCATGCCAGGATAAAATTCTGGACATTACTGGCACTTTGTCAAAGATTCTGGACATGGCGGATGATGCCAAAACGTCCGGCTCCCCGATCTCACCTGAGGGGCTGTCCGGATGGGCCCAGAGGGCGATAATATTTTTGGGCAATGCAAACTGCGCCAGCTCTATGAGAGGCGTAGGTCCCTGCTTATTAAGACAGACCCTAAACTGGGGGAGCTGGCAACCTCTGAAGCAGGCTCTGTAGCTCAGGGTGGGCTCTTATGTGAGCCGTTTATCTGGGAACTGGGGAAATTAGTCAACACATTTACCTTCCTTGACAAAGCCCATACCTCCATCAAAAATATATTCACCCCCGTGTTTTTTTCAGCAGCCGGCCGTGGTAGGGGTGCTCCTCCAGAGGATCCGTTACATGTAGTAGTCATTGGCAGGACTCATCGCGCTTCTCCGACATAAGTCTCCCACCCCAACAAAGCTCAAGAGGGACCTTCCAAAACAACAACTCGTACGGAGCCCCCTAGGGTCAGTGTCTCCTCCCAGGTGGACATTCAATTTGGGGACAGATTGGCATTTTTCTATCATAATTGGGAACTTCTGACCTCAGATGTTTGGGTACTCCAGACAGTACAGGGCTTCCACATAGAGTTTTACGGTTCCCGGTCTCAACTTGCCAAGCCCTGTCCCATTCAATTTTCCCAGACCCAAAGGGCTTTGGTGGACAAGGAGGTCACGGCACTCCTAGACAAGGGAGCAATAATGCCTACACATCCACACCCACAGGGTTTCCTCAGCAACTTGTTCTTGGTAGAGAAAAGCGATGGAGGCCAACAGCCCATCATCAACCTACGGGAGTTCAACAAATGGTTAGTGGTTCACCATTTAAATAAAGAGGGTATCCAGCTCTTTTGCGATCTGCAGCGGGCAGGAGACTGGATAGTAAGACTGTATCTAAAGGATGATTACCTGATAATCCATATTTTTCTGCCACACAAACGTTTCCTTCAATTTCAGTGGCGTTTCTAGACCTTCCAGTTCACTTCCCTCCCTTTCGGTCTCTCCTTCGTCCCCTGGTGCTTCACCAAAGTTATGAAACTGGACATTGAGCACCTTCGGTCAACGGGAGTCCAACTCTTGGTCTACCTGGATGATCCCCTGCTCATAGATCAAAGTCCATTGCAGCTCTTGACGCATCTGCAGAGGGAGATCACCCTCTTGGAATCGTTAGGGTTCGTGATCAACAGTGCAAATCCTCGCTCATCCCATCCCAGTCGATCTACTTCCTGGACTTTTTTTGTGGATTCGGTGAAGGATACCTTGATGCTTCCATTTCGAAACTGTCCAGGATCAGGCACAAGCTCCACAGAACCCTGGCCAAACCCTCCTGCTTCCTATGATAGAGAGCTTGCATCATGAGCCTTCTGTCATCCTCTATCCAAGACATAGTCCCGGACCCCCTACACTACCAGGCCCTGCAACACCTGAAGATATCCCACCTCTGAAGGGACCTCACCTACTCACACTCAATTCCCCTCTCGGAGCAGGCCAAGGAGGAACTCCACTGGTGGATTGGGCACGTGGAAGACTGGAATGGGCTCCAATTTTGGGCTCCCAACCAGAACTGGTTATAGACACCGACGCCAGCCTTTCTGGTTGGGGGGCCCGATACGGCACATTCTCCAGTGAAGGAAAGTGGTATTCCACAAAATTGCTGCTCCACATCAACTGTTTGGAGCTGATGGCGAGGTCCTTTGCAGTCAAGTGCTGGACCAGGGACAGAGTGCAATGCTATGTCCTTCTTAAGATGGACAATGTGGCAGCAATCCAGCACATCAACCATCTGGGCAGGACAAGATTCAAGCTTCTATATGACCTGGCCAGGGACTTCTGGGCCTACTGCCTGGACCGCCAGATCTCAGTCATGGCAGAAAACCTCCTGGGGACAGACAACCAGTGGCAAAATGGCACTACTGCTACTGGTGAGACTCCAGGCTACGGCAATTACACCCTTGGGTGTTTTAACAGATTCAGGAGAAATGGGGCAAATTCATGATAGACATGTTCACCTCTCGCCTGGAACATCAATTGGACAGGTACTACAGCTGGAGGCCAGATACCAAAGCAGTAGTGACTAATGCCTTCCTGGACTGCAGCAAGAAAGTGGGCTATGCCTTTCCCCCGCTCACCATGATTATGAGACTCTCATCCCATGTTTGATGGCAAGGGGCGGATCTAGTGGTGATCACCCAATTTGGAGATCTCAAGTTTGGTTTCCAGTTCTGATGGAACTTTCCTGGAACTTTCCAATCTGTCTACTCCTATTTCCCTATCTCCTCCGGGATTCGCTGGGGAACCAGCATCATTTAGTCCTACAAGGCTCTCTCAATCTCATGGCCTGGAAGATTACAGGGAACGTTGGACAGTCCCAGGAATTTCATGAGAGGCTGCATCATTACTTGTGAAATTCTGGGCAGATAGTACCACCAAGCGCTACCGCTCATCGTGGGCTAGATGGTTGGGTTGGTGTTGTTCTTGGCAACTGGATTCTGTGGAGGCAACCATTGTCCATATCCTGAATTTCCTAGTTTCCTTAGTCTCAGAATGGCTCGCATACAGAACCATCAACAACTTCCTTTCATATATCTCGGCAGGCCACTCCCCGGTCGATGGTCGCCCAATAGAGGGAGCACCCCCTAATCTGCAAACTGCTGAGGGGAGTTAGACTGTCTACTTCTACGGAGCCCAGATACTCCTCTTTTTGGGACATTAATAAGATTTTTCACCTGTTCAAGTCTTGGCCATCAAATAGATACCTATACTGGAAGCTGCTCTCGGATAAACTGGCAACTTTGTTCTGTCTAGTGATGTGCCGCAGAGTCTCAGATGTGTGGGCCCTACAATTAACAGGTAGAGTATTTACCCCAGAAGGGGTGACATTCTCTATTTGGGTGATGTGATGTTGGGGGTCGGGGTGGGGAGGGGGGCCCTGCCACCTTTGGGGGGTGGCAGGGGTGGTGGGGGGGTAGGAGAGGGAGTCGGGTGGGGGTGGGGGAGACCCCTATCAGTGCCAGGGAAGGAATTCCCTGGCACTGATAGTGCTTACCGCCATGGATTTCATGGCGGTTCAAACCGCTGGAAATCCACGGCGGTAAGCCGGGTCAAAATACCACCGGCGGTATAGTGACGGCCGCCGGGCTGGAGACCCTGGTAGAACGGAGAACCGGCGGTTGGCCATGGTCATAATTCCACCAAGTAAGACCGCCAGCCTGATGGCGGTCTTACCGCTGGTTCTCCGCCTTCCGCCAGGGTCATAATGACTCCCTTAGTGAAAGCAATTTCAATTTTTAGCCCATACAAAGCTCCGGTTCCCATGTTTTCACCAGGATGTTTTCTACCAGAGGAAGTCTTATAATTAGAAACGTAAAAATGCTCCTCAGCCTTGTGATGCAAAAAGAAACCTAGACGTAGATTAAGGCTTCGATAGAGCAGCTTCCTTACAGTTAAGCTCATGGTTGCCAAAAGATAACGTTTAATAAATTGAATCTCGTACCTGGGGTTTGTTTAATTCAATGGCTATATACTGTAGATTAACATCGAAATCCATTCTTGGCAAAGAAAAGTCAAATTCAGCTCGAGGATTCATGCGCGGTTTAGCTTTAGCTGAAATTGGGCGGAATACTACGAACAAAAAAAAAAACAATTTTAAAAGTGAAACATGGCTTGCCTTTAAAACCGAATATGCGTCTTTGTTAATTGGAGCAGCAAAGCAGGCTAAGAAACTCCCTCTTACCAGTCAAATTTCATATCTAGTGTATACAATCCTGATTAGGTTTCATAACAATACATTTCTTCGCAAAACAGGAAACGTTTTTAGAACAGTGGCAGCATAACATTTGTTACTTCTTGTCTCCCAACCGGATTTTTCTTTCCAAATTTAAAGAAAAAAGCAGCGCGATCGCGTTGCTACAGTTCACTCGTAATGAAACCTATTGGCAAAAGTGCAATTAACATTAACTTTAATGGCACTTTTGCCGATAGGTTTCATTACGAGTGAACTGTAACAGGGTCGATGTTTTGCAAAGCACTCGATTTCTGCCAAGCGAGATCGCGCTGCAAACAAAAGATAACAAGCATTTGGAATGCAATAGTCTTGTGTTTGCCCGAGTTAGAGCTCATAGCGTTGTAAATTACTGACTGGACTTTTATTGCCACACAGACTGAAAATAACAAAAGGAAGAGCGAGGGTAAGCTGGCACAGGAAAAGCCCCCCTCTGCTGTTGGTTTATGTTTACAGAGGGAGCTGGTGGTGAGGAGTAACAGAACAAGCACCCACACTGTTGAGGTGAAACAGGCAAAAGCCAAAAAAAAGCCCCTTACAGAAGAGATGAACAGGACATAGCGTAATTACACAGTACTTTGTGCCGTTCCCAAAGTGAAAAAAGGCACGACAAGAGGCAGAACTGACCACTAGCAAGCAAGGATGTTTGAAGGACACTGCAACTAACAAATGAGAACGCTGGAACTCACTCTTATAGTATACTTAAAAGTATACAGCAGGCTGAACGCTAACGCTCGACCTAAAAACAGGTCACAGGTGAAGACTGTAGAGCAGCCCACCAGTGAATATCAATGAGAGTACACTCTGTGAATTCTTTGTTGGATTTTAGTGCTCTAAGTCTTGCTGCTTTCACATATATTAATGGAATAAACAACAAAAGTGATTTTCTCAATGGACTCTGGCTGTTATGCCTGCACATCAAGGGCAAGGATTTGCTCCTCCACAATAGTTTACAGACCACCCTGATCCCAGTGTGCCGTGTGTTTTGCCTGACAAGTGGCCTGCAGCTCACATCAACTGGTTTGATAAAAGCAGGGGCTTCCAAATGCAAGCCATAAAATGCAAGCCATTTGTCAGAAGATAAACATAAACACAAGACCTGGCAACAGATTGGATGGCATCATTGCCTAGGGCTGTACTTTGTTCTAGTGTAATCTTTAAGAAAGGAAATCCCAGGAGGCCCCACTTCCCTTTAATGCACTATGCTGATGTGAACAGGCCAGTGAGTTAGCATAGCATTTCTGTGGCTATACTTAATAAGCCCCCACCTATGACATTATCATGTGAAATATCTTTATTGATGTCATAACTACAGTTTCACAATTGCTTTATTAACCTTGCTTTCTCAGATTTGCTTGAAAACACCCACTTGTGTTTTTAACATTTTCCCAGGAGAGAACCCTCTGAACCCTCTTTAGGGCATTTGGGTTCACTCACCTTAGGGCACGTATCCAAAACTTTTAAGCCACAAACACTTTCGAATGTCACCAGCTACCACTGCTAGATGGATTGGCGTGCTTGATACAATTGTGGTCAGCCCCACCAATGATGGGCCTAGAGGCCTTGTTTAAAATAGGTACATCCCCCAGATACCTGCATGAACTGTAGGAAGTGGTGTGCCTTCACACCCGTTCACCATTTTGAGAGCTAAACTGTACACAAATTGCCCTTTTGTGGACAGTTTCCTGTTATAAAATCAATAAATCAATATTTGTAAAGCGCAGCTACTCACCTGTGAGGGTCTCAAGGCGCTGGGGGTGGGGGGGGGGAGAAGGGGAAGAGGGGCCTCATATGAAGAGCCACGTCTTGAGGTTTTTCCCGAAGATGGTGAGCGACAGGCTTTGTCTGAGGTGCAGGGGGAGGTTGTTCCAGCTCTTAGCTGCAGTGTAGGTGAAAGATCGTCCTCCAGCGGTGGTTTTGCAGATGTGAGGGACAGTGGCCAGGGCCACATGGGCGGAGCGGAGGGATCTGGCGGGAGTGTGGAACGAGACACTGTGGTTCAGGTAGGCTGGTCCTGTGTTGTGTATGGCCTTGTACGTGTGGGTGAGAAGCTTGAAGGTGATTCACTTCTTGATCGGTAGCTAATGGAGTGACTCAGGTATTGGGAGACGTGTTCTTGGCGAGGGAGGTCCAGAATGAGTCTGACGGCTGCGTTCTGGATAAGTTGAAGTTTTTTATGTTCCTAGATGAGGTGCTGGCATAGAGGGCGCTGCCGTAGTTAAGCTTGCTAGTGACTAAGGCGTGGGTGACTATCCTGCTGGGATCCATCTGAAGATCTTCAAAAATTTGAGGAGTGTGTGCCAGCAGGAGGAGGCAACAGAGTTTACCTGGCGGGTCATGGTTAGGGAGGAGTCGAGGATGATTCCTAAGTTGCAGGCGTGCTCAGTCACTGCAGGGGGGCGCTGAGGGATGGCCACCAGGAGTCATCCCAAGCTGAGATGACATTTCCAAAGATGATGAGCTCAGTCTTGTCGGAGTTGAGCTTGAGGCATTTTTCTCTCATCCAGGTGGCAACTGCTTCCATTCCCGAGTGGAAGCTCCTTTTGGCCGTGTCCGGGTCTTCGGCGAGGCAAATGATGAGTTGTGTGTCATTGGAATATGACACAATCTTCATACCATGCCTTCTAACGATGGCAGCAAGAGGAGCCATGTATACAGTGTATGACTCAATGAAGATCCTTGGGGGACTCCCCAGTTGACTCTTGTGGGTCTGGAAATGTAGGGCGGGAGTCTGACTGTCTTCGTCCTCCCGGAGAGGAAGGAGTGGATAAATTCCATGGCTCTTCTGCGGATTCCTTTTATGGAGACAGGTGCGCAGACTGCTGTGGGAGACCGTGTTGAATGCTGCTGAAAGGTCGAGCAGTATGAGCGCTGCGGTGTGGCCACGGTCTAGGAGTAATCAAATGTCATTGGTGGCTGCCAGGAGGACTGTCTCCGTGCTGTGGTTTCTGCGGAAGCTGGACTGGGAGCTGTCCAGGGCGTTGTTGGCCTCGATGAAATTCCGTAGTTGTGCGTTGATTGCTTTCTCCAGTACTTTGGCGGGGTAGGGTAGCAGCGAGATGGGCTGGAAATGCTTTAGTTCTGACGGGTTGGCTGAAGGTTTCTTCAGGAGAGGGCATATTTCGGTGTGTTTCTAGCTCACAGGGAAAATGCCTGTGTTGATGGAGCAGTTGATTGTGTTACCGGATGCGCTGGCTCTGATGTATATGTGGTGCGGGCAGCGGTCCGAGGGGGCTCCGGAGTGGGTGCTGTTCATGATGTTAACTGTTTTCTCTGTAGTGAACATGGACCAGCTGTGGATTGTCAGGTGGGTTGTGGGGGTCGGTCACAGGTTCCGGTGCCAGGATTTTCCGGGAGGTAGATGTCCTGGATCTTGTGGTGAAAAAAGGAGGGAAGTTTGCCGCAGAGGTCCTGTGACAGGTGGATGCTGGTAGCTTCAGAGGGGGGATCTGTGAACTCGATGACTGAGAAGAGTTCCTTAGAGTTGTGCGAGGAGGAGTTGATGTGCTACTAGAGTGTGTCCTTCCTGGCGTTCTTGATTTTTTGTCGGTAGGTGGCGGTTGCGGGTCTGAATGAGGCAAGGTCTTCGCTGGTTTGGCCATTACTACATTTTTTTCTCTAAAAGTCTGCTGGTACGCTTTGATTCCTTGAGTTCGGGGTTGAAGCAGCTGGCTTGCTTAGGGTCACGTTTGGCCGATGTCAGCCGAAGAGGGGCTAGAGTGTTGGCACATTCGGTGATCCATGGGTTGAGATTGCGCACTGCTGTGTTGGTGTTGGAGGGAGGGATTTGCTGAGCGATGAGTTGCCCATTGGTGATTTCGTTCCATTTCCCGAGGGGGGATCCTGGAGGTGCGGGAGCGGCTGCTGGGTGCGGTGATTGTGAAGTGTATGCAGCGGTGGTCGGTCCCGTCTGGGGTGGAGATGGTCTTGATGGTGATCCGGTTGCTTGAGGTGAAGGTGGGTTCCAGTGTGTGTCCTGAGAAGTGTGTGGGTGCGGAAATCAGCCCTATGAGCCGAGGGTGGCGAAGTTGTTGAGTAGAGCGGTGGTGTTTGGGGTGGTGCGCTCCTCGAGGTGGAAAGTCAGGTCACCGAGGAGGAAGTAGTCGACTGGCATCAGGGCCTGGGTGTTGGCGAGGTCTACGACATCGTCTATGAAAGCTGGGCGAGGGCCGGATGGCCTGTACACCAAGGTGCCGCAGATGGAGGAATTGTGGTTGGAGTAGACCAGGAAGTGAAGGTGTTCCACAGTGGTGAAGTGTTCTTCTGGGACAGCCTTGACATGTAGTGAGGACCTGTGTACAATGGCAAGTCCTCTGCCCGGGCGGGAGGGCTGGTCCCTCCTTAGGATGCGGTAACCTTCGGGAATGGCGATAGTGTTGGCGATGTCTGGACCCGAGGTGGGGTTGGTCCAGGTCTCAGTAAGAAAGGCGATGTCCGTTGGGCGGTGTCCATCAAGTCCCAGAGTTCTGTGGCGTGTTTGTTGAGGGAGCGGATGTTCAGAAGCAGGCAGTTGATGGGGTTGTGGAGGTTGTTGGCATCTGTGTGTGTGGAGAATACCTTTGGCTTGTTGAGACTGGCGCTGAAGTTGCAGTTCCTGCAGGTAAAAGGTCTGTGGGTGTCCTTGGGGTAGATGGTGCAACAGTTGTTGAGACATCCGGTGTTGAGGCGGAGGACGGTCTCGAAGTTGGAACGGAGGCAGTCCAGGGGGTGGTTTAATGGAGATCCAGGGTTCCTGGCGCTGGGTGTGGTCCAGATGCGGACGGGCCCAGAAGGGCTTGCCTTGGGCAGGCTGCGGCTGCCATTAAGAAGGGGGGGGGTGGGGGGAGCGGTCAGCTGGGAAGCGGGAGGGCGGGAAAGGTGCTTCGCGGGGGCAGAGGAAAGAAGGGAGAAAGGAAAAAGAAATAGAGGAAAAACAAGAGAAGATAGAGAAAAAGGCAGAAAAAGCAAGAGTGAAAGAGCGACAAAGAGAAAGAAATACTTACTTGAGATGGCCACTAGACCACCAGGGATGAGGCGCAGGGACGTGCCTGCGGGTGGAGGAGGGCCTCGAATTGAGTCAGGAGACTCTCAGTTCATCCTAGCAAAGGCAGAGGCAGCAGCAGCCTCAGCCACAGCCAGAAGAGCTGCGGAGGGCAGCAGATGCTGACCAGGAGGTCAGTGCTGTTGTCCTCCCATAGCGCTGCAGCCGCAATTAAGATGAGGAGGGGGCAGAGGAAACAGGGGAGAAAGGAAAAAGGAATAGAGGAAAAACGAGAGATAGAGAAAAAGGGAGAAAAAACAAGAGTGAAAGAGCAACAGAGAGAAAAATACTTACTTGTGATGGCCACTAGACCACTGGGGATGAGGCGCAGGCATGAGCTTGTGGGTGGAGGAGGGCTTCGAACTGAGAGCAGGGAGACTATCAGTTCGTCCTAGCAAAGTCAGCAGCAGCAACTTGAAACTGCTCCGAAATCTGGGAGGTCTCGCTCTTCCACACTTTAGGACTATTATTTAGCATCCCAGCTCCAGTTCTTGGTATCTGGGTGGACATATTCCTTAATAGGGAAGATCGATTGCTGGCAGAATGACACTGGGAAGTCCTTTAAGATACTCTTAAAGGGCTTAGTTTCAATAGTACCCCGGAGTTACTTCATTACACTGAATTCCTTGGTATGGGACCAAGCAGTGAGAAGAGGTAATTTACACAAAAAAAGTTATGAGGTCTAGTGAACTTTTATTGGCTGAGATATGAGGTCTGTATCAATAACTGGGTACAAGGAGAGCACCAAAGGCTGGGCGATCTGTTCAAGAAACACCTTCTTGACATTTGACAAAGATAAAAATCAGTATGTAGTAGAATTTTGACAATTCCTGCTTTATACATGAATTTCAAGGGCTGCTCAGATCACCTGGCACGGGTTCGCCAGTGCACCACCGGAATAATACATTTACTGCCTTGACTTTGCTGACAATGGAAGATTGCTCTCCATGTTACACGGCACCCTATGAACTAACTATGCACTTGTGAGCTGGGCAGTAAGCATAAACTAGCAGGCTCTTGAGCACCCCTTGCCCGATGCAGAGTAGAGAAGGGTATTTATTAACAATAAACTGATGGGTAATGTATTTGTGTGGCTGTGAAAAAATTGTTTGACTGTACTTAAAAGTGCATTACTGCGTTTTCCCCGAAAGAAAGGGTATAACCATACACTGAATGCAGAACCTTGGACCATTGAATAAACTGTGGAGACCAGATTTGAGAGAATGACTGTGGGCAAGTTTTTTTTGTCTATGGAGCCAGCAGTCAAACCGCTGGAGACTCTGGGTGATTGGAGGGTGGTAGCTTCTATTTGGATGACAATCCCGATGAGAAAACAGATACTTTACGTGATGTCTAGAAACGTAATGCACAGATGAACCCTACAACCTGCATGACAAATCTACTGAAAATGTGGCACATAAGAAAGAGGGGGTGGATAAGTACCTTTTTGGAGCTATATGGATTACCCCATAGACCCATACTTTACATTGTGCTGTCCATCCATCTACATTACCTTTCATGAACACTGCATGTTTGTTATGTAGTTCCAAAAATTGAATTTAAAATGCAATTAATAAAAAAAGAAAAGTTTATATTTTAGTGTACACATTGCCCACTACTTGAAAACAGTGGCAATCATCGGCATTTGATTTAAAGACGAGAAGATCAGCTTAGTGTACCATCTTGAAAATGCAGAATTTCACAGCATTTATTTTAGACTGTCCTTTCTGCTGCACACAAAAAGACTGGCAACACATCGACCACACTTAACGTGTTTAGGATTACCCTCTACATCTCTGCATGCTTGGATTCATACAAATCTGGCACTCTGAGTTAACGATCACTATTATATATATATAAATATATATATATAAATAATATAATGATTTGCCGCTCACATGTTTAAATCCTGACAAAGCTGACACACCCTTTAATCATTCTAGGTAAACTGAGTGCAATTAAATTGGGCAACACCTGTTGTTTAAAAGACTGCATATATTACCAAAAGGATGAAACACTAACCCCCCCTCCAACCTTCAAAGGACATGGAAAGTAGGTAGATGAGTAGATGATAGCCCCACTTTCCAGTGGACAATAGATCTCAGAAATAAAACCCTTCCAAGTCCTCAAGTTTCAACATTTGAGAAGTCCATATTAAATCTATAATTTCTGAAACTGTACTCGAGTTCTGGAATTCACGACTAGCAGATGTCAAATGCGTCTCCTCCTCTGCTAACCCTGCAGACCGTCCCCTCATTTGCCAATCCGTCTGGCCAAATCCAGCTGCCATCTTCTACAGAAGAGTCTGTCCAGGCAAGGTGGAAAGTGCAGAAAGAGGCAGAAGCTACATCACAGCCAGACAGATACAGTCTGAAGGATCCATCTCAGAACTAAAACAAGAGAAATAATCAAAGGAAAAACAGTCCACAGTAAAACACTAATCAGACACATGTAGAATATACCACATCACCACCTAGCCAGATAAGGCAGATGACAATTCAGGTGCAGATTTGTCTCAACGGTATTCACAAAACGTTTCAAATGTAAACCCACAACGCTGTGCATGTACCAGCTTTCCAGACATACTTCAGAAAATGTTTTGTGAATCCCTGGATAATCCTTCCCATTAGCATTTTTACAGCCTACTTGTACATGGTGTACAATTAAACCTGTTGAAATGCTACTGCTTTGAAGCACTAGCACAATTTGCCCTCACAAGGGGAATAATAATTATATTTTTTGGTGTGGCGAAATCCCTTCATGAACACCAACACGAAGTTTGGGGGAATTCGGTTCCTCTTCCTACCCAGCAAAGGGATTTTCACCTCAACTTTCAGAGTGGGAAAACAGTAATTTGGGAATAGTCATATTTCTGGGTGTTCACATCCTCTAAAGCTAAGCACGCCTCAGAGCACCAAATCCACACCCACTGCATGGAATTTACTCATACATCATTTCATGAGACATTGTGGTGTGATAGTGTGAATGAAGAGGCTATCTCTCACTTCTGAGAAATCTTTAGGTGGAGAAAGGACTCTCTCTCTAGAGTATTCCTGTATGAATAAGGGACACAGTAAAGTAAAGGGTGTGGCATAGGACAAAAAGGGGCACCACTGTGGCAGAGAGCATTGGTTAAGGACAACGTCCACTAGCTGAACAGAGGTCAGTGTAGTTAGCTGCTGTAAGGAGTTTGGGAGAATCTGTGGTGTACAGTGATCTATTGTAGGTTATAGCTTCACAAATTTACAAGACTACACTTTGAGGAAAGACAACCAACTTAGCCACTCTACTAATTAATACGATCATGTGAACCCCTGCTCATCTTCAAAACGGGTTTGGGTTGCAGCTTGTTTTTCTACCTGCAAAAACTAATGACGATTGAGATATAAGTGAAACGGTTAATGCAATGCTTAACGTTAAACTTTTTTTGAGTTTTAAGTCCAGATTAAAACATGCATTAGTAAGGACCTTGGACGTCAATGGCAATTTCTTTTAGGACCACAATCACTAGTCACTTTAAATACATTTGCTCTTAAGATCAAAGGTAAATAAAGTTTTTGAGTTCTAAAGCAGTTGCCTTAAAGTAAAATGGCTCTGCTAAATCTAGCAAGTAAAACAGATTTTTAAAAAGGCAACGCAGAAAGGTTTCTCATGTTTAGCAGGTGGAAGCTTCATGTCAGAAAAGTAGTGCTCATCTGCTTGTTTTTGGATTGGGCGGAGATTTTGCAGTAAGGAAAAACTGTGAAATATAGTCACATGTAGGTGAAGGTAAGACCGTTATAGTTCATAATAGATGTGGTCATAGGAGGCCCAACTATCTTACTTTATATAGGAAGTCCCAGAAGGACGCAGTCTCCAAATGACATTTTAAAGATACAAAATAGAAGTACAGCCTGTTAACTTTCAAAGCACTCTTCGTTTCCAAACTGAGATCTGTCCTTTTAAACCCAGCTTGCAGAAGTTTGGGGCACTAGATCTCAGAAAGTAAATTCAACACCTTCAAAGCTTAACCCTGGACAGGTCACTTTTTGTTTTACCTGTCAAGATTTGCCGAAGATCACACATCTTCCAGAATAATGTATTTTAAGCATATCACCACAGGGTCGGAGACTTGTCAGACAAATCAGTTGCACTAAGGTGGCAGCATGTTAAAGCTTTTCATGGCAGAGAAAATGTCTCTGCACTGTGCAGATAGATCTGTTCTGCTCAATTGGGTACACCAATTCTTAGTGAGAAATTAGTTTGGGCTGCCTGAAATCCTACAAACACCTATCCAGATCCGTGGGATGGGCTCAGTAGCCATGCTGTGACTGGTAGTTTGACTCCCATTTTGCAGGACTAGGAGAATGAGCTCACTTACAATCTGTTTCCCTTGTGCATGCTGACCGTACTTGGAACTCATGAGCTGGATCACTGCATGAGCAAAACTGCTTCTCAGCCATGAATATAAGACACGGTCACACAAACCATTGAGATTGGCAGCCTTCTTTCAGTCCTGCTTCTGCTCTTGGAATGCCTACAAATCCCACAGCCAGTCGCAGCTTGCAGTGACAACTTCAGAGCTCAGCTTTAGGCCCTTTCATTATAACTCACAGGCTGCAGATATATATGCCAGCTGGTGGGATACTGTGAGAGCTGAGATTTTATTGTAAGTATTTTGTCCTTACATAATTATACTCACATACTAATGTATGAATTATTTTGATTATAATATTGTGTTTACGAAAATTGTGACATACTTAATGGCCACCCACAAATAAAAAAAATAAAAAAGGCCTGCATTTGTTTTCTCAAGCTAAGTTAACATTGTGATGAAAATATTCTGTCTCTTTAAGAGCATGTTCTTTGCTCAAATAAATGCTGAAATAAAATGAGTATTCCGTGGCCCCTGCTAAGCAGAAGCAGATGCAAGGTCACTGTGCAATGTTATCTGTATTAAATGTTTCTAGTGTGTTCTGTTTTCTGACTGCATTTCCGCAGCCTAATAGACTTCATCCATTTTTATTCACATATTTGGTTGTAGTTATGTTTCTAACTTATGCTTTTCCCTCGAGGAAAATGGTGCGACGAGAAAATGTTTCTATATTTTGTAATCATTATCCTGTGACAGCGTATTCGGAAGATGCCAAACAATGGGTCCACAGATGCAACTGAAGAAGAGGATGTACAAGTTACAAGCGTATTAGTTTGAGTTTCATCAATGGAACAACAACAAATAGAAGAGCTAGGGCTAATATTTTATATAATTTTGATATATGCTACCGTTCTAATTAAACATAATGTTCCCACCTTATGTTCTAACTAATCATTACAATTTAACAAGTTTAATTTCATGTTAAGGCATCATTGATTCAATTATTTTTATTCTTTAATTCGTGATCGGACTTGTACCCTGAGTTCCAGAGATCTTACTTCTTATGATCTGTCACTTTGACATTTCATGCTTTGCCAGTTAGTCTATTGACATACTGGATTTTTATTATTTTCTGAGCTTACTACGTCTGTTCGTTAATGAACAAATGCTTCGATGGTTTAGTAATCTTACAGTCCCAACTCTAAACCATATCCCCTACCTTGTTCCTGATTTTGATGCTGATGTTGCTGTGCACCTGATGAAGTAGACTTTGTTGCTGAATACCTTAGAGATTGGGTAAACTTATGAACTGTGTATTGTTATATGTCATTTGTTTTTCAGGTAGCAACTACTAATATTTTAATACTGCCGCTATTTTTGATAGTGCCTTAGCTAGATGTCTTCTAAATTCTTTTACATGAAGTCCAACATGTTGATGCTAATTAGTGGTTAGTGAGGTGTTACTCTCATACACATGAATGGTCATTGACATTGAAATAACCAATTTCTCTTGCTCAGATTCTATTGTTATGGTTCTGTGTAATAACCATTGAAGTATTATGTCTTTTTGCATTGTTTAAGCTTAGATTCATAAACCGACTACATCAGCCTTTATTGTTTCTTTATATGCATCATTTGAGTTTGACAATTATTTTCGTGACCTTAGCATTGTTAATATAGGGGGGAAAAAATTGTTACCTTCTTAGAAAACTGGTGAGGTTATTGACGTTCAAATAAATTATTATATGCTAAATTTGATGTTTGTGGCGTATTTCCTATGACGTTTTCATTAACTTAGATTCAGTTCATCGACCCAGAATATGAAATCTGCTATCTAGTCTGCTATGACTAAAATATAGCTAAGATTTCTGCTTTAACAATACAATGATGTGTGTTAAATTGGACTGAAGCACCACCAGGATGATTATGTTCAAAAAGTATGAATAAAGTGACTAGCATGTATAGATAGCAGCGATTAAAACACCGACAGGCAAGTGCTTGCAATAGTATGCCTGTCTAAAAGCCTAATGAATACACATAACTATTTCTCCAAGTGCTAATCTCCATAGCTGGCAGAATACTGCAGCGGAAGACTCCAAGCTGATTCCCCACTGCTCAAATGCATGTTAACATAATTCTGGCATTATATGGACACAAAGTGTGCTTGCCTGGAGATGTGTTACATCATTTGTAACAATCATTCATACTACCTAATTAAGGCACAGGGAATAACAGTTGGATGTGAGTTTTTATTTAATAAGAATTACACCTTCCCCTCACGGAAATGTTGAATATGTCCATTTATTCCTGGTAGAATCATTTCAAAGATCAGCAGTATTAAATATCTGCAGATGGGAGGTCGCTCCAATTTCATCAGTGGTGTGAAGGTGACACCCTTCAACGAAATTCATACAAGCCGGTCGCCTTATTTACAGTTCTATCCTTTCTGATCACAACCTAATGCATTCTGGGAGCTGTACTCTTGGTTTTGTTCCTCTTAACAAAGGGGACTAATTCATCCGATTATGATCTACAAACAGAAAACCCGAACTGGGAACATAGTTTCCCAGTGACATGGAGTGATTACACAATCTTAACAGCAGTGACGTTTCACGTTAGCTGCATTCCTAGAAAAGATTATCACAGTGAATATTTTTGTTACTTTGTAGAATAATAGATATTTTCTCTATTTTTATATGTTATCTTGTGTTGAGTGATGTTTTATAAAGATTCTAACTGGTGCATATGCTGTACTAGTTGCGTGCACCTGCTGTGAGAAGCTTGTGCCAATGCCTACACTGTACTTGTATGTCCTATTGTAAAACTAGTAAACATTTTCACTATACAATAGCCCAAGCAGCTTTAACAGTACTTAACATTCACAACACGTCTCCATCTGATGAATTTAATCCATCTGTTCAGGCTTCACTGTCTAATTGAGAACACTACTATGATTCTCTTTAGGAGCCTGACAGTCCAATGAGGACAAAGAACATTTCTCTAGATCTTTATTGCAAATGAGTGGATGGGCCTTAACTTTTGGAAACTCAACGGAACTCAAATAGACCTAGCAGCTGTCATCTCTGGACAAACAAAATATTGCTAGCCAAAGATACATGAAAGTAGTCTCTGAAACTTAGAGTAAGGCAGGCTCATAAAGGCCAGTTTATGTTTTGTGGTTTGCAAGCCTTATCTGTCCCGAGAACCCTCACCAGCAAACAAAGGGCTATTGAAGGGCGAAAAGCAGACCAAAGGGTCAACTTTGTGATGGACAACTTAGTCATCGGCTGACGCAAATGGGTAGTGTGCGGATCATATAGAAGCCATTTTGAGGGGAATGCAGATGTTGATCTCGCTTTTTGAATCTTGCACGCCAGGCTATTCAGTGATCTAGAACGGATTCTCACTCTGTTTTGAACTCAGGCTGGGGAAGGGACACACAACCGTACCTGCAGGTGCATACTCTCTGAAGGAGCAATGAAATTGTTTTAAGGCAGTTCTAGGTCGTCGGACAAATGGGCAAATTTGCAATGTGCTTCGTTACACAAAACATGGCTGCCTTGTTTTACTCGTCATAATGAGTCACATATGTGTGCTAAAAACAGGCAAACGTCACATAAATGAACTGAAACCTCGGCAACAATGACCAACATTGAACGTCGAACACTTGCAGTATTCAGTTGTCTGTAACAAAGAATACGAAAGTAGAGTCTCTCTGCGGAAAACTGGAATTTTGTCAACACTTCTCAACCCTTTCAGACTCACAATTCTCTGCACTCACATATCACGACAAGAGTGAGTATAATATTTAAATTGTAATGTCACGGTGCCACCATATTGGCATTTACTTTTATTGTTTCTTAATTGTGGCCAATTGACAAATGGTTCAGAACAATCAGTCAAAGCAGTGTGCACTGTCAAAATCGCCAAAATACTAATGTAGTCAAGCAGTTTGAGATACTTTAGCATGATGTGTTAAATGACATTGCGCAGACTGCAGACAAGAAGAACTCTTAGGAAAAGGTAACAAAGTTTTCTTCACTGGTTCATACTGCATCAAAATGTTCTACAAATATTTTATTTTCTAGGTTGCCAACTTCGGAAATTCACGATCTTTGGTAGTCACTTTTCGCACGCACAAGGGTTTCCACACAGTTCCTTTTGGTTCCAAAGTTGTATTAGTTCTTCTGGGGAGTATTGAGGGGAAGACAGCATTCCTGTTTCACATTTCTGCTCACACAACCAGAGGCTGTCCTGGAATCTCCGTGGACCAATGGCTGCCATCCAAATACCCATACTGACATCTTCTCCCTGGTAAGTCTTCAATCTTTCGGAGTTACTCGCGAGCCACTCAACGATATCTTTTGATATAACATATCCAGACCCACAAGCAAACGCTGGATAAGCTACGCTTCTATACTCCAATTCTTGCCACTTACCCGTTCTATCAACAGCCCAGTTGAGTCTGAAATTGCCCCACCAAACATTAGACTGGTGTAGTTTTTTGCGCACGATACTTTCAAAAACGTTCTCCATGTCAATGTAGCAATCATCGTCAGTTTTTAACAGCAAGTCAAAGCTGGTCGTCTCCCCCACCCACCTATAGAAGTGGAGGAGCTTCGAAGGAACGTTCCTGTACGTATCAACAACATCTACGAAAACGATATCCTGATACGTCGCGCTCTCTTTCTGTAGCAAGGCCTCCTCCTCCTGCATTGCAATCAGATGTTGTGCCAACCTTTCAGGGCGGGTGTGCAGATTCTGAAGCAAAGCATCACCCTCGTGGATGGTGTAAACAAAGCCACCTGCCACTCCCTCCACACCCTCTGTGAACTCGTAGGGCAGCAGACCCTCACCCACCGTCAGAAGCCTTAGAACACCACCGCCATCGTTGACAGTGACCGCACGGGCGGTCTGGGCGAAAAGGCCTGCAGGGTCGTGGATCTCCCATGTCACTGTGCCCTGGAAGCCCTCTGGAAGGATGAACTGTTCAACTGGCTTGTACCACAAGCCGTTCACCTGCACACCAGGACTTGCTGGGCTAAAACGAGCCGTGAAGAGGGACTCCTCATGCTCCGCCTGGAAGAGTCGCACTGTGACATTTCTCTGAAAGGCCGCACCCACCTCTCCCTGGTGCAAGACCCCTAGGCGCGTAATCACCACAGGATGAAAGATCTGGAAGTGCACGTTCACTACTCGCTGCGACGACAACAGGCCAGCGCCATGGGGCACGGCGAAAGCTTCAATCTCTCGGCCCAGCAATGGGCGACTAATATTCAGCAGGCGGCACGAATAGGGGTCTTCGCGGTCCGGGGCGGGGACTGCGCAGCCGCGGGACCCAACAATAAAGCGCACTAATGTGCGGGGACCCAGCACTGGGTGCCTGGAGAGATTCTCCAGCCAAGTACCACGGATTGCCTGGCGCTGTTTATGGTTGCTGCGAGCAGAGAGTACACCCACCACTAGTTCATGGTGCCTCGGCCACCCCGGCCAGCTGAGCGCTACTTCCGGGCCCTGCAGCCAAAGGTGGAAGGCCACGGCAAGCACGCAAGGGCAGAGTAGTAGCAGGCCGCGCATCGGACCTAGCCGCCCCCTTTTCAATACCCTGCAGAACTTTGCCCATAACCATTGGGCTTTCCCTGTAACACTTAGCCGGCGGCCGCCATTTTCCGGCATGAGATTTTCCCATCGTGCCTTGCTCTGCCTTTTCAATTGGCTCACATTATACCAACATCTAGACTAGAGTAAGGCAATTCGGCCATGTTAGGAGTAGGCGAATGCACAGAGTGTTCTTTGGAACGCGGAAGCGAAGCTAACAGTTCCGCCCTCTTTTCTTTATCTTTTGATATGTTTTTTTGAGTACGCCTGAGGGCATATTAAAACGTTTACAGTCATGTGTAATGATATTTTACACGCAAATTATTTTACATCGATTCCCTTAAATCATTTCAATATTGTAATTGTATAGCATTTTATTTCTATTGGTATTATATGTAACACTGTAGGTTTATTTGGATTATATGCAATACCGCGTTCCACATATTTCTGATTACATCTAATGAAGCCGACAAGATCGCATAGGAGCATCATTTGTAGCTTCCGAATTTCCAGGCACCACCATGTTATTTGAAAAATACCCGTTTCTAAATGTACAGTGGTAGTAAGCGCTATATAGATATTATTACAATACAATTCTATGTCAGGACCGGAGGCTCCGATTATGCTCATTTATTATTTTTTCTTGTCAAGGGAGCGCTCCGGCCTCCCGAGGCGGCGACAGCTGTCGCATGCCTCTCAGCCTGTGGAGTGGGAGCGGGGAGCGGCCGCCATTTTAGGTCAGCCGCTAAGCCCCATTCTAGTCCTTCGGGACTCTGGCACTCGCGCAAATGCGCTTTTTCAACCCGCGCATCTTTTGAACGCGAATTCTGAGGGGAAGACTACGATCCCTCATCTCGTAGTGGCTGGCAGCATTGTTTTGGGTGTAATTATACCCTTTATAATATTTACCAGTGTGCCACTGAGCTCCCTACGCCCTGGGGCATCAGAGTGTGTCCAGGGTCGTATAAATATTGCATAGGATCTGCCTAGAGTGCTTGCAGGCGCCTCCCTCCACGCTTTATTTCGTTTTGCGCCTGCTGGGGTTGCACTCCCCCCTTTATACAGTTCACAGACTGTTGCCCTGTTGAAGGGTTACCATATAGTCTGCGCTATGGCGAATTATGATGCCTATGAGGAAGAGTTTGGACAGGAGAACCCCTCTTCCTTGGAGGAGAGTCTGGTGGAGGCGTTGGACTCCAATGTCCAGCTCTCGATAAACAAGGCGGTAGCCAAAGCCCTCGGCCCTCTGACGTCTCACCTTAAGAGCCAAAAACTGCTTTGATAACGCCCTGATCGCTGCCACAGACTACATCCGCACCCTACTCGACAGTGGTTGATCAGCTGCCCTGATCCTTATCGTCCTCTCCGCAGCATTTGACACCGTGTCCCACCACACTCTTATTAAGAGGGTGCACCAGACCGGAATAAAAAAAAAAAAGACACACTCCGATGGATAGCATCACTCCTCATGGGTTGCAAGAATCGCTCCCTCCTGTCCCCTTCACCTCGCAACCTGAGAAGACCATCTACGGCGTCCCACAAGGTTCATCCTTCAGCCCTACTCTCTTCAATCTCTATATCATGCCGCTAGCCGACATGGTCAGAACCCACAATATCAACATCATGTCCTAAACCGACAACACCCAGCTCGTCCTCTCGTTTTCCGCAGACCGCAACTTCCACAACAGCATGCAGAATGTCGCCGCCTGCATGAAGCACCTCTGCCTGAAGCTCAAAATGGACAAGACCGACGTGCTGATCTTTGGGAACCATACCTCCCTCTGGAACGACACCTGGTGCCCCATGGCACTCGGACCCACCCCTACTCCTAAAAACCACACCGCAACCTCAGCATCATCCTGGACCGCAAACCCACCATGACAGATCAACCCAGTCTCCTCTGCCTTCTTCCACACACTCTGTATGCTCGGAAGAATCTTCAAATGGTTTCTTACAAGCACCTGGAAAACCCTTATCACTAGACGTCTGGACTACGGAAATTCACTGTATGCAGGGTCCACCAGCAAACTCGTGAGAAGGCCGCAGACGATTCAGAACTCAGCAGCCAGACTGATCATCAACCTGCCCCAAAGGACCCTCACCACCCAGCACCTGAGAGACCTCCACTGGCTCCCTGTGTAGAAAAGATGCCAATTCAAGCTACTGACACAAGCCTACAAAACCCTCCACAACCAAGGACCAGCATACTTGAGCCCCCACCTGAACTTTGCCAACCATCCAGAAACCTGCGCTCTGCCTCCCTCGCCTTCATACAGACACCATGCCGCCGTCGTAGCCACAGCGGAGGCATTTTCTTCTCCCACCTCGCCACGCCCCGTCCACCCTCGAAGTAGGTAAAGGAATTCCCGCCTTTTACCAGGATGATGGACAGCTTTCCAAAACGACCCCAATGCGTTTACCGCCGATTCCGGTGGTGCGTTGTTGATGCTCAGAAGCACAAGGACATCTCCACAAAGACGCACTAATAACAATCACATTGCCAAAGGCACACAAGGTTGCTGGAGACGTTTTACCCCGTGGCCCATCACGTACCCTTAGTGTACAATATAAACGGGGCGTATAAAACATGCTAGGTTACGCTTACTGACATACTCGTAGAAAATACTCCGGTTGGGTAGACCACGATGCTCATTTTACAGAAACTTAACCTCAAAGGAAGCACTTACAAATATAATCGTAGCAGGTGCCGCAGTTGAAGCTCAGCTTCTGGAAAGGACAAGCCACCCTAACTCTTGGGCTTGGCAAAGATAAAGCAAGGCTGTGCGCTCAGAGATCCCATAGCAGAAAAAGATCTAGAATCCATCCTGGAGGTGAACTGATGATGTACTGGAGCGTAATCTGTATCTGACTGAGACGCGCGGGTTCTATCTTCCCCTGCTGGAGACACAGAGTAGAAGGTTCTCCCTTTATAAAGCACCTGTAAGCTCCGCCCGCTGAGCCACGCCCCGTCCACCCTCGAAGTAGGTAAAGGAATTCCCGCCTTTTACCAGAATGATGGACAGCTTTCCAAAACGACCCCAATGCGTTTACCGCCGATTCCGGTGGTGCGTTGTTGATGCTCAGAAGCACAAGGACATCTCCACAAAGACGCACTAGTAACAATCACATTGCCAAAGGCACACAAGTTTGCTGGAGACGTTTACCCCGTGGCCCATCACGTACCCTTAGTGTACAATATAAACGGGGCGTATAAAACATGCTAGGTAACGCTTACTGACATACTCGTAGAAAATACTCCGGTTGGGTAGGCCACGATGCTCATTTTACAGAAACTAAACCAATAACAATAAAATACACACACACTCTTTTAAACCTGTCTGACTAAGTATTTTTTACCCATGATTCTAATTATGTATTGTATGTGCATATGTGTGTGTGTTCGTGTGTGTGTGTGTATAAATATGTGTATGTATGTGTATATGTTGTTTCTGTGCCTGGCATGTTTGTGGATCATTGCATGGCTCCTGGTTTTTTTGGGTTGTTATACTAGATATCTATGAATTTCTGCTCTCTTTTTATCACACTTATCTACTCATCACTCTTATGTCATGTCTCTATCAAACTATCCTCCATTCTCACTCGGACTCATCCCAAATCCCTTCGACCACTTTCATCTCCTAAATATCTCTGCCTTAGCTCTTCCCTCCACCTCCACATCTAACTCACCAAACCTCACTCTACCTCTGTGACCTCCCACACAACCCTACTAAATTGTCCTGCATTCATCTCACCCTGCTACTATGCTCTCCCTAACCCTTCCACATCCTCTTTCCCCTCCGCTCCCCTTTTATTCATCTCAAGCCTTTGGATTGAGTAAATGAAGGATAAACTCCCAATTAACACTTCTGGATTTCTTTCCTCCTCCACCCCTCCATTACTCCAGTCAATCTAACTAACAAACTCTCATATCCGCAACTCAAATTAACTCATAATACTAAAACTGTACTCCTTATTAAATTATACTAATCCATCACTAATTCTTGTTGGGTACCGGAGTAGCGTGCTACTCATCGAAAAGCGCTTCGACGCCTCGTCAGGGGTAGTAAGCGCTATATAAATACGATTACAATTACAATTACAATTACAATTAAGGGTTTCGCGCCAGCAGGGCTGGTTGCCATCTATAGCAGCTCCAGCAGAGACCCCCTCGCAGCCGGCTAAGCCTTCAAAAGCGAAAGCTAAAACCAAGAAGTGGCCGCACTCGGAGGCCTTCGAACGGCTGTCAGCCACAGTTTTGGAGGAACATGGCCACAGCAACTCCCGCGCCCAAGAAGCTACCTCTGATAACTCAGAATGGGCGGGTTCCGACTCCTCTCAGGAGGTTTCGGATAGTGATCGGGAGGATAAACCCGGCCCCAGCAAAAGGAAGCGTTCAGACCATGGTTCTTCCCACCAGGCGCCTCTCAAATTACTAACATTCGACCCAACGGAGATAGTGCAACCCCGTTCCACCAACTGGACGCCCCTCCCAGAAGTGGCTAGTTATGTCCAGTCACACCTCCGTCAAAGTTTTGACAAGGACGTCAGATTGAGGCTGAGGTCTGAGTGCCCTAGACCTGACCTGGAGGGCAAGGTCTCCGACACACCAGAGGTGGACCCCACCATGGTGACTTTCTTGAAGAAGTGGGCCACGGACCCCAAGAAAGGTCTGGACAGGGCCTGGCGGTCCTGTCAGGATAGATTATTGGATATTTCGGGCCCTTTGACCAAGATCCTGGAGATGGGAGTCCAGGCTAAGGAGGCCGGGGTGACAGTGGACCCGGATGTCCTCATTGGATGGGCGCAACGTGCCATCTGCCAGCTAGGCAACGCCAATGTGGCGATTTCTACAGAGAGAAGGTGCTCCATCCTCATGCGGATCGACCCTAAGCTCAACGACCTTGCATCTTCTGAGGCGGGTCCGGTGGCACAGGGTCTCCTTTTTGGTGGGCCGTTTGTAAAGGACTTAGCCAAGTTTGCGGCGACGTATACCACCTTAGACAAGGCTCACTTGTCTCTAAAGAAGGTATTCCGTAACCACCTTTTTGGCAGGGCCGGACGATTTAGAGCCCGTTCGTCAGGCCGCAGGGTATACCAGGGCTCCCAAAGGGACAGTTTTAATCAGCCCGAGGAGGTTGGCAAGAGCAAGAAGCCGATCGAACCTTCTATCCCACCAGGAATCGTGGGGGTCGCCAACAATTCCACAGAGGTTACGGCAGGGGACAGCAACGGAACAACCCTGAATCAGGATATTCCGGTGAGTCACATTCCTTTATCAGGGGTGATTTTGGGGGGCAGGATCGGAAGGTTTATTCAGAACTGGAAGTTGCTGACTCAGGACTCTTGGGTTCTCGAGTCAGTCAGGGGGTACAAGTTGGAGTTCTACAGCTCCCCTATTCAGACATCCCCTCCTCAAGAGCTATTTTTTTCCCAACAAGATCAAAACCTCATATCAGAGGAAATTTCCGTTCTCAAGCAAAAAGGCGCCATTTGTGTGTCTTCTCCTCACCCCGGGGGATTCATCAGTTCTATCTTTCTTGTCAACAAAAGAGGAGGCGGTTCTCGCCTAGTGCTCAACCTAAAGACCTTCAATTCTTGGATTGTCTATCGGCATTTCAAGATGGAAGGCATTCATCTTCTTTGAGACCTATTGCAGGAGGGGGACTGGATGGTCCGACTGGATCTGAAGGACGCATACCTTTCAGTCCCTATCTTCGCTCCCCACCGGCGGTTCCTTCAGTTTTACTGGCTCGGTCAATGTTACGAGTACAAGGTCCTTCCTTTCGGTCTCTCCTCAGCTCCGTGGTGTTTCACCAAGCTGATGAGACCAGTCGTAGAGGCTCTTCGAGCTCGCAGCATCAGGTTGATCATCTACCACGACGATATCCTCATTTTGGCCCAGGATCCTCAGACTGTCTCCATCCACTTGTCCTGGACGATTCATCTTCTGCAGGATCTGGGTTTCATCATCAACCAACTGAAATCCTGCCTGGTTCCCTCCCAACAGATGGAATTTTTGGGGTTCCGGATAGATTCGGTGTTGTGCCAATTGATTCTTCCGCCGCAAAAAGTTCACTCGATAAAGAAGGAGTTGAGAGCGGCACTGCAAAGCCAGACAATATCATTGAGATCAGTAGCTCAGATTGTGGGCCTTCTAGCCTCTTCCATCCAGGCCATTTTTCCGGGTCCCCTCCACTACAGGGCCCTCCAACGCCTCAAAATACAACACCTCCAGAGGGGGTTGGGTTACTCGGAGCTGACCCACCTCTCATCAGAAGCCAGGCTAGAGATGAATTGGTGGTTAGCCCACATGGAAGCCTGGAACGGCAGGGCGATTTTTGGCAACGCCCCGATATTATCTTGGAATCGGATGCCAGCAGATGGGGTTGGGGGGCCAGATGCGGGTCCCTCTCGACAGGTGGCCGTTGGTCGCAGCAGGAGCTTCAGCTCCACATCAACTGCCTGGAGCTTCTAGCGGGCTCCTTTGCGGTCAGGAGCCTATCCCCGTCCAAGACGGACTGCTGCATTTTACTGCGGATGGACAACATCTCAGCAGTCAGGTATGTCAACAAGCTGGGAGGTACGAGGACCCGGATGTTGGCGGAGATTGCGAAAGACTTTTGGCACTTTTGTCTGCAGCACCGGATTTCGCTCGTAGCAGAGTACCTGCCGGGCTCGAAAAACGCGGTGGGGATTGGTACTCTCGTCACCTTCTGGATTTCAGCGATTGGAGATTACACCCGCGGGTGTTCTCCTTCCTCAATCGCAGATGGGGCCCATGTTCAGTGGACCTCTTTGCATCGCAGCTCAATCGTCAGCTTCCAAAGTTTTTCAGCTGGCGTCCGGATCCGGAGGCCCTGGTGACGGATGCGTTCCTGCAGGACTGGTCGACTCTCCTGGGCTATGCCTTTCCCCCTTTCAGCATGATCCCCAGGGTTCTGGCTCAGTCGAGACGCCAGTTGGCCGAGATTGTTCTAGTCACTCCGCTATGGAGGGCTCAGCCTTGGTTCCCCATGGCGTTAAGCATGTCATGCGAGATTCCGCTCTTAATTCCAGGCAAGCACAATCTTCTTCTCGACCCGGCGAATCTTGCACATCCCTTGATCACATCAGGCCAAATGAGGTTAGTAGCTTGGAGGGTTTCCGGCAACGTTGGAATTTGCCAGGCATTTCGGCACAGGCTTCGAACTATATTGAACAGGCCTGGGCGCCTAGCACTCACAAGCGATATGCCTCCGCATGGCGGAAGTGGGTTTCTTGGTGCAACAAACGGGATGCAAATCCCTCTCGAGCAGATGTCTCTCTGGTAGTCAATTTTCTAGCCTCTTTGGCAGATTCCGGTTTGGCTTACATGTCAGTAAATAACTACAGATCAGCGATTTCAGCAGGCCATTTGCAGGTTACTGGTAAAGCGATTGGGGAAGACCCCTTGGTGTGCAAGTTAATGAGAGGCATTAGGTTTTCCAGACCTCCCCAGGCCAGGTATTCGTCCTTGTGGGACGTGATCATTGTGCTTCGTCTCTTGCTCTCTTGGCCTCATAATGAGTATCTATCCCGTAAGCAATTATCGGCTAAACTAACCATGCTTTTATGCCTCATTTCTTGTAAAAGGGTATCAGATGTTCGAGCTCTAGATGTCAGAGGTAGAACTTTTTCTCCTGAAGGAGTTAGTTTTTCCATATCCCGCAGAACCAAGAATAACATCAGATCAGGGTCTTATCCGGCTTTTCCTTCTGACAAGAAACTTTGTGTGGTAGGGTGTATCAAAGCATATGAGGCAGCTACCAGTGAATTCCGAGTGGAGCCTGAGGGACAATCGCTCTTCGCTCTACGTAAACCTTTTGGGCCGGTGTCATCGGCAACCCTGGCTAGATGGATGCAATGGTTGCTATCTGAGGCAGGAATTGACACTTAAATTTTTGGTGCTCATTCAGTGAGAGGTGCTATGGCGTCAAAATCATTTGATTTGGGATCTCGCCTTGAGTATATCAAGAAGGCAGCCGACTGGTCTTCGGAGTCCACATTCAAGTCCTTTTATTATAAACCGATTGTGGATGTAGCGTCGGTTGTGGTGGCACAGCTTTGAACAAGCATAATCGGAGCCTCCGGTCCTGACATAGAATAAAAAAAATTCTAGCTAATGCGATAAGAATTTTCAATTCTATTAAGGACACGGAGGCGAGGATTATCCCACCCTGAGTATGGCATTACTGCGTAAGGTATAAGTACGCTGTTTTCAATAATTTTATTGTGTCAAGACTAATTCCCATCCCTTATTGTTTGCCTTTTTTCTCATGTTATGGATACAGATTTTATGAATATGGTTCTTCTCCTAGGTAACGACCAGAAGCAAGCCTGAATTGGAGTTTTTTGGTTCCACGTGGTTTGCCGTCTTGCAAGTCTTCTTCCGAAGATCTTCGTCCTGTCCAGGGAAGTTTTCCGAGTTCCGGGCAGCTGTCGCCGCCTCGGGAGGCCGGAGCGCTCCCTTGACAAGAAAAAATAATAAATGAGCATAATCCTTGCCTCCGTGTCCTTAATAGAATTGAAAATTCTTATTGCATTAGCTAGAACATTTTTTATACTCCTTCAAAGTCTTACTCCAGTAAAAAGTTTTTTTTTTTCTTTTGTTTCGGCAAGTGCGTAGCCAACGTTCTATCTAACCTTTCTTCGACCATTAAAATGTACATTTAGTTCTACTTTCCTTTATAAACAAAGTTTTCTAAACTATCATGTAATTTTCTCATTTGCTACAGAATATGCCATCTGCTATAAAACTAGAAGAATTGAGAGAAAGAAAAGTTTTTTACCTGAAACAGCTAAAGTTATTATTATTTGTTTTTTTTTTGTCCTCATAAAGGAAACCCCACCACACCACTCGAGGGTCATCAACCTTCATCGAGCATGGGGAATCAATCTGACCAGGTTAAACCCAAGCAGATACAGCACTTCACCTCTCCCGGGCGTACCCAATGCTCTTATCCAACCACAAGCCCGGGAACGAGGAGGGAGGGTGAGGGGATGGGGAAGGAGGCAGAGTAATCATTGGATTATATACCGAGAGTGATTCCATTTTGCCGAACATTTTCCCAAATGGCCCAACATTCATCGTTATTACCTATTGGACTACTACTTTCTAAGCAAGAAAAGTAATCTACAGAAGACAGCCAGTCCAAAACCTTCGGGGTATAGGGCTGACCCATTTTAGACATATTTGTCTCCTAGCCAATAGCATCAACAAGAACAATATACACTTGTACGGCCTGGATAACTTCTGGTCCCATGTGGAACTGAGGGAGATGCCAAAGAATACTAAAGGGGAGGTCACCTCCACTTCAGTATTTATAAATCGCTTAAGAAAACCATTAATCCCAGACCAAAAAATACCTAGATTTGGACAACTCCAAAACATATGTATATCGTTTGCATTAAGCTCCCCACATCGTGGACACTTTTTTTCTGACTTCCCCACAGTGGATAACTTCTGGGGGGACCAATAAACCCTATACATCATAAACAATTGTTTTTTTTTCAAAGCGGCTGATCTAGTTACCGACCACAACATGAAACGTGATAATTTCCAAATATGCACTATATCCAAATCTGGCAAGACCTCTCCCCATTTCTTCTCGAGAAACGAAACTGCTGAATCTGAGGCATCAAGCAATGCCTGATACCAAACAGAGACTTCTTTATGTACCATAATCAAGGATAATTTTTCTTCCCAAAAATTATACACTCCCCCTTTCTCCTGAAGGGATGACGCCCAACTTGCTAATTGTAGATATTTAAACCTTGAAAGCTTATGATCTGTTAATTCCTCAAATCTTGACCAGGACACCAACTTAGCTTCCTTCAAAATTTGTCCCCACCTCGTCATTCCCTTTAACACCAAGGCCAATCTATCTAAAAGAAACTCAGGAGTGTCAGGGGAGTCCCAGACCAGAGCTCTTGGACTGCAATAGTGAATATGGAGGGCTTGGCGTACCAACCACCATACTCTGGCAGCATCCTTAAGAAGCTTCAAACGGATCTTTTTGAAAAATTTTGGATGACCAAACTTATATAAGAAAAAACTACCAGCCGCTAAAAACTCTTGAGTTACTGCGCCCCAAGAGAACAGATATTCAGACCTATCCTGTAGCAAAATCCTAACATTTTTCAAGTCAAGTGAAAGGCTAAATAGTATTTGTAGAAATCTGGAGCTGCAATCCCCCCCTTCCCCTTGGGCCTACATAGTTTTTGCCAAGCAATCCTAACACCTTTTGATGACCATACAAACGAGGTTAAATCGGCTTGCATCTTCTGAAACCAGTTCTTCTTGAATTCCAAGGGGATCATATTAAACAGGAATGTAAATTTAGGAAGAATGGCCATCTTAAGAATATTTACTCTACCTATGAAAGACAGAGGGAGCCCGGCCCAAGTCTTAAGTTAATTATGAGTCTCCTCACAAAGCTTATCAAAATTAACCCTAGCCAATTCATTAAGGTTGGGAATAACTTGAATTCCCAGGTATCTAATCTGTTGCTTAACCAGCGGGCTATCAAAAGTAGTATTCCAACACATAATTTGAGTTTTCTCTGGGTTAACGGAATAACCCGAGATTTCTCCATACTCCTTTAAGCGTAGTAAAATTCTAGAGAGAACATGTGTCAAGTCCCCAGTGTATATCATAAGATCATCAGCATACAAAGCAATCTTCTTCTCCCAACCCATACATTGAAAAGGAGGGATCTCTCTATCCACCCTAATTATGGCTGCTAAAGGTTCGATATATAAATTAAAAAGAAGAGGGGATAACGGACAACCTTGCTGCGTCCCTCTCTGAATGCTAAATCTAGAAGATTACTTATCGTTGATCAAAATGCAAGCAGATGGATCTTATAAATTAGCTGAATTGCCTTGATAAATTTCGGGCCCAACTCAAAGGCCTCCATTACACATTGTAAAAAACACCAATTTACCCGGTCAAAAGCTTTGGCTGCGTCAAATGTGAGGACCAATAGAGGAACTTTTTCAGAGGTCGCCAGATCCACTGCACCCAACAAATCATGAGTCAACTCATGCAAATATCTACCTCTAACAAACCCTTTCTGTTCCTCATGAATCAAATTGCAAATCACACTCTAGAGCCTGTCAGACAAAATATGAGTGTAAAGCTTATAATCTGAATTCAACAGAGATATTGGCCTGTATGAACTACAGAGGGCCAGATCTTTCCCTGGTTTCAAAAGGAGGCTAATGACTGCCTCACCCCAAGACTTGGGCATATCAACCCCTTCCTGTAAAAGAAGGTTAAACAATTCTGTCAAAATGGTTACCAACACCTCACAAAGGTTACCATATAACTCATTAGGCAGACCATCTAGACCAAGAGCCTTCCCCTTATTTAAATTCTGAATTGCAGCTCTCACCTCCCCAGAATCAATTTCCCTAGCAAGTTGATTCTGATTTAATGCTGTTAACTGAGGAAGATGAAGCGCTTCCAAATACGCCTTTACAGACGTTTCAGAAGAATGCAGATCTTCTGTGTACAGACTCTGAAAAAAAACCACAAAGGCCTCCTCTATCTCAGAATTGGTTGTGAATACAGCTCCCGTAACCTCTGATTTAACAAGCAAAATTACATTCCTGGAGTGGTCTGATTTGGTTTTCCAGGCTAAAAGTTTCCCACAGCCTTCCCCATATTCATAGTGGGCAAACCTGCTGCATTCCCATGTCCTTCTCACTTTCCCCTCTAAAAATAAGCCCAACTCAGATCTTGCAGATTCTAACTGAGCGTTAAAATACCCCTTCTGTCTCTCCTTCACCCTTAAAGTAGCCTCCTCCAGGGAAGCCACCTTAAGCTCAAGTTGTTTTAATTGATCTTTCTCCACCTTGTATCTATAAGTGGCCAACCCCACAAGCCTACCTCTAATAAAGGCTTTATATACGTCCCACAATGTCTGCAATGTGGTGGATCCATAATTCAGTTAAAAAAATTCATTAGTCTCCTTCCTCAAACCATCCACAATGAATTCATCCAAAAAAAGAGTACGGTTAACTGTCCACCTGGGAGTAGACACTTGGCTATTAAGGGAGACTTGCATTATTACTGCTGAGTGATCTGAAAGATGTGCCGGGGCATGGAAAACCGATATTGCCATGTCCCTTAACTGATGTTGAATTAAAAAAAAATCTATCCTTGAATGATGACCATATTTCTTGTTATTAAATGTGTACCTGGGGCCCACCCCACCCTTCTGGAGCCAAATATCTATTAAACCAATATCCAACATTCCTTGTTTTATCCTTGACCGAGTTTTGGGTGAATTAACCGTTGGTCTTGGTGTAGACTTATCTAAAGTAGGATTCAATAAAACATTAAAATCCCCACCAATTATAATCAGGTGTTTAGCAACCAATAAATGGGTAAAGAGATCTTGAAAGGGTGAAGGGTCAACAACATTAGGACCATAATACCCGGCGATTGTGAACCAGGTACCATGCAAGGCGGCCTCCACAATCAGCCACCTACCCCTAGGATCCTTCTTAACATTAACAACCTTCACTCCTACCGATTTCTTTATCAAAATTGCCACCCCCTTAATCACAAATGATTGATTAGTATATTCACAATAACCCACCCAATTCAGATGTTTAAGATATACATTCCATTCGGTCTCTAACAAATGAGTTTCTTGTAAAATAATTACTTCCTCCTCTACCCTTTTTAAGAATTCAAAAATTCTCCTCCTCCTCCCCGGAACCCGTAAGCCATTAATATTCCATGATAAAAACTTCAACATGGCCCCTTCAGAATAACCATTGTCAATTAGAGAAAAGTTATCGCAGGAGAACCATAAACTCAACAAAAAGTTGAAGCCCCTCATAAGGGTAAATACCATACTGCTGAGGACATTTTCAAACATTGCATAACTTCCCACCCTCCAGCCAAAACCCCACCCACCATCCACCACCCATTCCATGTGAAAAAAAAGAAACCACCTGACCTATATCCCAAACACACCCAATACCTCCTCCACCCATGGGAACCCTCCCTCGTTGTTCAAAGGGTGACTATTACCATCCTTGTGAGCTCGAGCCGCCAGCTCTTCTCAAAGAAAATACAATGAATCTTGAGTTTTCATTTTCTCAATTAATGCCTGGACTTCCGTGGGTTCCCTAATATTGTACATGGTATTGTTCCACATAATCTTCCTAAAGGCCGGGAACCTCATCTGGACTGTGGCGCCATAGGACCTGAGATCCTACATATACTTCCCCAATTCCCACTGCCTATCTAGAGTTGTTTTAGAAAGATCCAAACGAATCCGAAATGACCAATCGCCCATTGAAAAGTTACCCGCCTTGATAGCATCAGACAGAATTCTTTCTTTTACAGAGTAAGTACCAAAGTTAACAAGAATCTTTCTGGGGGGTCTTCCTATCAGGCTTCCTCCTGAAGGGATCCCGGTGAACCCTTTGTATATCCTCTTTCAACCTTATCTGGTCCATTGCGGGGAAACATTTCTTGAACAGGGTTAATACAAAGGCCTTAATATCATCCCTTTCCAGCCCTTCAGGAACATTCAGTAACCTAATGTTATTCCTCCGTAAGTTATTCTCCAAGGACTCTAGCTTCTCCTGAACCATCTTGCCGTCACGTGTCAACTGAGAAATATCCTGGGAATTGGACAATACTCGAACTTCCTGCTCTGAAACCACTGTCTCCAATTTACTTATCCTCTCAGTCAGCGCATTAAGTTTAGTTTCCAATGCAGCACAGGACTCTCTGATTTTAGCTTGGTTATACTCAGATACCTCAAATTTACCTCTGATCTCCTCAGATAAGGAAATCAAGAGGTTCTGTACCGCAGAATCATGAGTAGGTAGACCAGACTCTAAGGCCTTCATATCCAAAGAGCCCTGCGCCCCACCACACTCAACGGATTGAATTTGCACAGACTCTTTCTCACCAGCCTGCTTCTCATACCTAAGCCCAAGGGAAGAAGCTGAGGGGGTCAGAGAGCGAGGAGAGTTCTCCAAGGATTGTGGAGGCTGCATCTCTACACAACGTAGAGTATTCCTCAAAAAGGGTGCAAGGGGAGATACCAACTTGTCACCCTTGGAAAGTAAGCCTTGGGCGCACAAAGCCTTACTGTTTTTACTAAGCTTGTTACTGTGCTTCTTTCTAGGCTCCAAATTAGGAGGAAGGGGTGCAGACAAACTCCCTTTATTAGACTTTACAATTCCCTTCACTTGCGCTCCCTTATTACCTGACCCCCCCCTTGTTGGAAACTAGCAAGCTGTTAATTACACTTTTTTGAAGGGCCTCCTCATCCTTCCCAATACTGAAAAAAGCTTTTTGACTCTGCACCAATGGGGGGCCCCTAGAAGACGCCCGTACTCTTAATTTCACTGGCGTCATAAAAACAGTGCCTTCCACTAAAATGGCAGAAAAATACTTGCTGTGCTCCTTGGGTTCCTCCCCTGACTCCTTCCTGAAGATATTAAAAGCGGCTTCCAAACGTGGCCCCCGGAAGCAGCTGAGGCAAAGAGAACGTTTCCCTCGATGAAAAGAACCAGCTGCCACTGGCCAGAATCCTGTGTGTGGAACGCTGAGCCTTGGCGTCTCCACGAAGAAGTTCGACTCCCCGCCTTTCCCTGGCTCACACGGGGGGTGGGGACGTAGTGAGAGGCTCATCGGCCTCGCGGCGTCCAGGTGCAGCATTGCGACGTCAATCCCGAGCGCTGACCGGGGAGAGCTTGCGACCGTGAAACGTACGCGGCCGCCATGTTCCCTCCAGAGCTAAAGTTATTACACAGAAAGTGTTACACGTTTCTGAGCAATGGCAGATCCTTGGCAAAGTTTAACCAGTCACATTTAGTAGTTAATTGCTGTATTCAGGTGTTAAACTAGTACTAATATGGTGTAACTTTGCCCAGACCCACTTAATAGTTGGAAAAATGTCAAAATAAAGAAACAATACTTCTACAAATTATGCTGCATAATATGCCTTTCCTCCATTCATAGGCTTGTCACATAATTCTGCCCTCTGCTGCAAAATTCCATTAGCACTGATTGTAATAACACAAAAGGATGATGGACAAAGTGTTGAAACCTTTCAACCACTCACCCCCAGTCACAGATCTGGGTTTAATCCATCATTTTTTTGCTCTCTATGCGACCCCAATTTGGACCCAGCCATATGCAAATCAGTCTTGGTCCTGTTCCCCATGGAAACAGTCCAGCCTGAACTGTCAAGCAAGGTCCTCCCTGGACCGTAAACAATCATCCTGGGACCAGTTTCAGGGTATCACCCTTCATCAGCCAGGCTTAGATGAGAGTATGATTAGTATATCTAACCCATCCAAAGTTAGAGGTGGGCAAGCCACTGAAAGCTCAAGCCAGAGCCTAAGCCCTGCTCTGGCTCAGTTCGAGGTCCTGTTGGAACCTCAAGCCCATAACAATCTGAGCTTTTATGTGGCTTTTCCTTTCCTTCCTCTACCCAGGATGTGGCCTTATTGTCAGAGCTGGTTCAAGTCTTGGTGTCAGCTCAACAGCCTGTCATTCTGGGAAAATCACTTAGGACCTCATTACAACATTGGCGGAAAATCCCGCCTACCGCTGTGCAGAAGACCACCAACACACCGCTGTGCTCAAAATACACACACATTTACAAAACACAACGACATTGGACAATTCGAAATACACACACCTGATACACATACACACACCACTCCCACACACCCAATACAATATAAAACACACACCCACATGACCCACAAACCCTTACTACCAAAATTGAGAAAGAAGGCCAGAGAGACACATCACCCACACCACATCATGGCACCTCAACGACACCCCAGGTTCTCTGAGGAGGAGGAGCTCAGGGTCATGGTAGAGGAAATCGTCCAGGTAGAGCCACAGCTATTCGGATCGGAGGTGCAGCAGACATCCATTGCAAGGAAGTTGGAGCTATGGCGCAGAATCGACGACAGGGTCAATGCAGTGGGACAGCATCCAAGAACTAGGAATGACATCAGGAAGAGGAGGAACGACCTACGGGGGAAGGTGCGTTCCGTGGTCTCAAGACACCAGATTGCTGTACAGAGGACTGGCAGCGGAACCCCACCTCCTACCCCACAACTAAAAACAATGGAGGAGCAAGTCTTGGCTATACTGCATCCTGAGAGCCTCGCAGGAGTAGCAGGAGGAATGGACTCTGGTAAGGCAAATCTTTACTACCTTATCCCCCCCACCCTACCTGCATGCTATCACATACCCCCACCCTCACCCCATCACTCCAACACCTCACAAATGTTCCACTATCACAACCCACACATCCCAACACCAAGCCCTGCATGCAACACCAAAGCATGGACACCCATTACCAAAGCATGTCCACAACAGATACCCACAGAGACCCCAAATCAATTATCACACAAGGTCCTAGGCAAGAATGCAAGCACTGGAGTACAGGGTCACTCACCCATTGCACACGAAGGCACACACAGATGCAATAATCATGCCTTTACACCCTTGCAGGACCCCTACCCAACATCACCGGACAGGAGGTTCCAGACATGTCATGACCAGCCCGGCCCATCAGGGACCTCGGACATTCGGTTCCCCTGACACTGGCACAAGCCACCACAGAGCCTCCCCCTCAGGAAACACCAGCACAGCACCCACCCAGCGGGGCCATCCTTCTGTCCCCAGGACACATCAAGCAGCAGTGTGTCCCCCACTACAGGGAACCCAGGCAAACCCACAACCCCAAGAAAATCAGGGATCTGGGGGCAGTGGCAGTGGGCACACGGTTAAGGGGACAGAGGTACAGGAAAACAGGGGAACTGGGAGGACTGCTGTGCGACAGGGGGAGGACAGGCCCAGGGAACCCACTCTCCATGAGGCACTCTCCAACATCATGGGAGCGTACCATCATTCCCAGGAGACGATGGCAACAGTACTGGCCAACTTTCAGGAGACCCAGTGGCTGCAGGAGGAACACTATCTGGGATCAGGGAGGAACTCAAGTCCATCAACACCACCCTGGTCACCATTGTAGGGGTGCTGAAGGACCTTGTCAACACCAGGAGGGACACTGTGGCACAAGGGGCCCCTGACACTAGCCTGGATGATGAACAGCCCACCACCTCCGCCAGTGCTAGTGGACAGGAGGCACCGCCACAGGACCACGACACCAGCACCCCACCCCCTGCAGATGGAGAACCACCCCGCAAACGGTCCCTGAGATCCAGGAACAAGACAGAGAACAATGGCAAGACCCCCGCCAGGAAACGAGACCCCCCTGAATGTCATCCTTCTTTCCCACTTTGTCACCCTGTCCATCCATCAACTGCCATAGCTCCACTTCCTATGCCCCTTTGAAAAATGCACCTGTGAAATGAATAGACTGGACTCTGCCATGGGCATTCCTCCACCATCATCCCTGCCCACTTTACAACCCCCTCCACTTATTTGCACAGAAATAAACACCCTTGAATCACAAAACAATCTGGAGTCAGTCTGTGCTTTCACAAATGTGTATTTACAATAACTATGGAACATAGCAATGTCAATTTTATTGTCAACATACCAAAGTAACACAGCTCTAGTCCATGAGGTAATATAGCAGAGGTCACACAGTGGGACCCACATCTGTTAAATGGAAATGCAAAGTGACAAGGCAGGGTCCATACACTGGGTAAATGTGACATACTTATGATAGGTCAAACAATTGTATGAGATGTGTGAGCCAGTGACATCTTCTTACTTGTGTCTCACTGGAAGTATTGCTGGATAACGTTTTTCTGTTGTCGATATCCTCTTCTTCTGCCTACTCTTCTTTACTGTCCACAGGCTCCACAGCTGCCACAAGACCTCCAGCTGGACCATCCTCCTGCAGAAAAGGCACCTGTCGTCGCAAAGCCAGGCTGTGCAGCATACAGCAGGCCACGATGATCTGGCACACCTTCTTTGGTGAGTAGTAGAGAGAACCACCTGTCATATGGAGGCACCGGAGCCTGGCCTTCAGGAGGCCAAAGGTTCTTTCTATAATCCTCCTAGTTTGCCCATGTGCCTCATTGTAGCATTCCTCTGCCCTTGTCCTGGGATTCCTCACTGGGGTCAGTAGCCATGACAGGTTGGGGTACCCAGAGTCACCTGCAAATGTTGAGGGACAACTGTAAGACACACACTAACCCGTAGGGACAACCCCAGACCCAGACAACTATTCACAGGGAATAGGGCCCTTGTCCTCACCTATTAGCCACACACAGTGCCTCTGGAGTTGCCCCATCACATAAGGGATGCTGCTATTCCTCAGAATGTAAGCGTCATGATCTGAGCCAGGAAACCTGGCATTCACATGGGAGATGTACTGGTCTCCTAAACACACCATCTGCACATTCCTAGAATGGTAGCTCTTCCGGTTTCTGTAAACCTGTTCACTCCTGCGGGGGGAACTATTGCCACATGTGTACCATCAATGGCACCAATGATGTTGGAGATATGTCCCAGGGCATAGAAGTCACCTTTCACTGTAGGCAAATCCTCCACCTGAGGGAAAACGATGGAGCTGTGCATGTGTTTCAGCAAGGCAGACAACACTCTGGACAACACGTTAGAGAACATTGGCTGGGACATCCCTGATGCAATGGCCACTGTAGCTTGAAAAGACCCACTTGCCAGGAAATGAAGTACTGACAGGACCTGCACTAGAGGAGGGATTCCTGTGGGATGGCGGATAGCTGACATCAGGTCTGGCTCCAACTGGGCACACAGTTCATGGATTTTTGCACGATGAAGTCTGTAGGTGACTATTACGTGTCTCTCTTCCATTGTCAACAGGTCCACCAACGGTCTGTACACCGAAGGATGCCGCCATCTCATCACCTGCCCCAGCGGATCTGCCCTATGGAGGAGAACAGCGAGCAGAGAGTCAGCCAACACTGAGGTATTACAAAATGTCATTTGCACAAATTTCTAAATCGGCAATGTGCCTGTTACTGTGTGTATGCAAGGCCTAGATAGGTGTGACGCAGTTATTATTAATGCCATGTGGCCCCCTGAAATGGCGGCTGCCTGACCTGTAAGGTGGGACAAGGAGATATGAGGTAACTGTGCTGGCGTTCTACACCGTCGCGGTAGGCAGTCGAAGACCGCAGCGCAATCCTGCATTGGTTAACATTGGACCCTATGGGTCCCAGGAGCCAATGATGATGTACGCCAGAGGTGACGGTACACACCGCCGCAGACGTGACCGCCATTTTCTATCTGTACTCTCACTTGATACCTGACCTTCAACAGGAGAGGACCTACACTGCAAGTGCTGCTGTGACCTCAGTCTGGAAGCGACGATGGCTCATGTCATTCACTTTGCCTTCCTTCACTTTGGAGGAGTTGGAGAAGTTAGTGGATGGGGTCCTCCCCCAGTACACGCTACTCTACGGTCCTCCAGACAAACAGGTAAATACACTGTGAGCATGCTGCATGGGCGATGACTGTTTGGAGTGGTGTGGATGGAAGATACATGGGGGGGGGACTGAGCCCTGCATGAGTGGACCGTGAGTGTCTGTGCGTCAGGGCAAGGGTGTTAACGTGGGCCAATGACTGTGACGGTCCGGATGGTTAAAGATTTTCCTTGTCCCCTGTACTATTCCTGTAGGTCAGTGCCCACCAGAACAAGGATATTTGGCGTGCCATCGCCAAGGACGTCTGGACTCTGGGGGTCCACCACAGACGGAGCACCCACTGTCGTAAAAGATGGGAGGACATTCGCCACTAGAGCAAGAAGACAGCGGATGCCCAGCTGGGGATGGACTCCCAACGTGGGAGGGGTGCCCGTCGCACCATGACCCCTCTGATGTTCCGGATCCTGGTGGTGGCGTATCCGGAGTTGGATGGGCGCTTGAGGGCATCATAGCAGCCACAAGGGGGTGAGTACAGTCACATCCATCTGACTCTGCGCACATTATGAGGTGTCTGGGTGGGGGAGGTGGGCAGTGGGTTCCCCTAGGCCAGGGCGAGCTTTGTAGGCAAGTTTGCTTTATGAGGCAACCTATGTGGCACCCCAACCCCACCAGTGGTAAGAGCAATCTACACCTAGTCAGGCTCCTGTGACTTCCATGTGTGCAGCAATCGGGCATAGGCCTTGTACCCCATGGCCCTGTGAATAATCTAGGAACTATAAGTGCATGGCATAGTGCAGAGGGCTGCTGTGTCTGTAGTGTCCACCAACGGTAGTGGTATTGCATGCACTGAACATGTCTTTCTTCTGTCATTCCCACCTTTTTTGTGGTTTCCCTGTTCTTGTGTGCAATAGTTTCATCAGGCGGAGGAGCAGTGGCACCGGAGCTGGAGGGAGCTGCATCCCACTTGGCCTTGGAGGGTGAGACAACGGAGTCTGAAGGCACCAGTGGGATGGAGGGCGAGGGGAGCTCCACGGCGGGGACAGGAGGTGACAGCAGCGACAGCGACTCCTCCTCTGATGGGACTCCCTTGCTGTGGTGGGCCCCTCTGTGCCCCCCGCATCAACAGGTACAGCCGCCACCCCCCCTACCAGCACCACCCTCCCAGCAGCCCCTCAGCGTGTGTCCCGTGGCCGCTCACCCAGGAGGGTGGGCATCTCCTTTGCCCCAGGCACCTCAGGCCGTGCCCCAGTCAGCCCTGCTGCCCTCAGTGAGGAGGCTATTGACCACCTGAGATCCCTCACTGTTGAGCAATCTACCATTGTGAATTCCATCCAGGGTGTCGAGAGGCATTTGCAACAAACAAATGCATACCTGGAGGGCATTCATTCTGGCCAGGCAGCCCAACAGAGAGCATTTCAGGCTCTGGCCTTAGCACTGATGACAGCCATTGTCCCTGTGTCCAGCCTCCCCCCTCCAACTTCCTCCACCCAGACCCAGTACCCTGTACCTCAGCCTATCCCAAGCACACCATCAGACCAGCATGCACACACCTCAACACACAAGGGTGGCTCAGGCAAACATAAGCACCACACATCCCACAGGCACTCACCCAAGCATCATACCCATGCAGACATACCAACATCCACTGCCTCCACTGTGCCCCCCTCCTCCACATCTCCCTCCTCCCTCCCTGTCTTGTCTCCACTCACACCTGCATGCACTACATCTTCAGCCACTACCTCCATCACCAGCACGCCCATCACCACACACCGCTCACGTGCACTAACCACCCCTCTACCATTCACACATCCACTGTGTCCTCTAACAGTGTGTCTGTAAGCCCTCCTCCCAAAGTACACAAACGCAGGCACACATCCAGCCAACAGCCATCCACCGCACAACAGCCTCCAGCCCATGCACCTTCACCCTAATTCAGCAAACGTACACCTCCTACAACCACTACCTCTTCCTCCACTCCCAAACCCCCTCCATCTACCTGTCCCAGTGTGTCTAAAAAACTTTTCCTGGCAAATATTGACCTCTTCCCTACACCACCCCCCCGTCCTTCCCCCAGAGCCAGGCTTTCCAGGTCCCAACCCAGCACCTCAGCCACCACATCACCAGGCACAGTGGTGCTAGCAACCTGGGGCTATTGGAGTGCGACCACCAACAGGGCTGCCAGTGTGCCACGGAGCGAGGGCAAGGACATTCCGCCACCTGCAAAAGTAAAAAAGTTGCCGACATCCCGGAGGGAGAAGCAGAAAACCACCAAGGGCTCAGGGAAAATGAAAGGGGATGGTGGCAAGACAGCTGCGCCACCATCCAAGGTGGGGAAGGGCCAGAAAATAAAGGGCAAGTCAGGAGAGGGCATGGTGGCACCGACAATTGGACCAGTGTCACCCCTTCTGTCCACGCTGACGCCAACCTGTATGGCGGAGAAGACCGCCACCTGCACCGTCACCTGCACCGCCACCAGCACCGCTGTCATTGAGCCCGCCACCAGCACCGCAGTCGCTGAGCCCGCCACCAGCACCGCAGTCACAGAGCCCGCCACCAGCACGGCCGCCACAGAGCCCGCCGCCAGCACCGCTGCCACAGAGCCCGCCGCCAGCACCGCTGCCACAGAGCCCGCCACCAGCACCGCTGCCACAGAGCCCGCCGCCAGCACCGCTGCCACAGAGCCCGTCGCCAGCCCTGATGCCACAGTGGCTGCCGCAAGCACCGCCGCCACAGAGCCCGCCGCCAGCCCTGATGCCACAGAGCCCGCCGCCAGCCCCGATGCCACAGAGCCCGCCGCCAGCACCGCTGCCACAGAGCCTGCCGCCAGCACCGCTGCGACTGACCCCGCCGCCAGCACCCCCGCAACTGACCCCGCCACAGGCACCGCCGGCGGCCTCGCGACATCCTGAGCCAGGGGCACCACCATAGACATGGCTGCCATCCCCAGTGGTCAGTCGTCCGAGGCTGGTGGTGAGTTCCAGGAGCCTGGGCAGCTTCCATGATGCACAACTTTCAGTGGAGAAAGGCATCCACTACCTCAGTCCTTGGCAGGATGAAGCACTCTGGGCACAATGCCCCCTCCAGAACCAGTGGAGAAAGGCGTCCACTACCTCAGTCCTTGGCAGTGTGAAGCATTCTGGGCACAAAGCCCCCTCCAGGACCAGTGGAGTATCACATCCACTACCTCAGTCCTTGGCAGGATGAAGCACTCAGGGCACAATGCCCCCTCCAGAACCAGTGGAGTATCACATCCACTACCTCAGTCCTTGGCAGGATGAAGCACTCTGGGCACAATACCCCCTCCAGAACCAGTGGAGTATCACATCCACTACCTCAGTCCTTGGTAGGATGAAGCACTCTGGGCACAATGCCCCCTCCAGAACCAGTGGAGAAAGGCATCCACTACCTCAGTCCTTGGCAGGATGAAGCACTCTGGGCACAAAGCCCCCTCCAGAACCAGTGGAGTATCACATCCATTACCTCAGTCCTTGGCAGGATGAAGCACTCTGGGCACAATGCCCCCCCCAGAACCAGTGGAGTATCACATCCACTACCTCAGTCCTTGGCAGGATGAAGCACTCTGGGCACAATGCCCTCTCCAGTGGAGTATCACATCCACTACCTCAGTTCTTGGCAGGATGAAGCACTCTGGGCACAATGCCCCCTCCAGAACCAGTGGAGACTGTTATCAACTTGAGAGACTGCGGCTTTGCACTCCCCAGGATAAAGCAGTGGGCAAACCACCCACTGGAGTGACTTGAGAGACTGTGACCTTGCACTCCCCAGAATAAAGCAGTGGGCAAACCACCCACTGGAGAGACTTGAGAGACTGTGGCTTTGCACTCCCCAGGATACAGCAGTGGGCAAACCACCCACTGGAGAGACTGTGGCTTTGCATTCCCCAGGATAAAGCAGTGGGCAAACCACCCACTGGAGAGACTTGAGAGACTGTGGCTTTGCACTCCCCAGGATACAGCAGTGGGCAAACCACCCACTGGAGAGACGTGAGAGACTATGGCTTTTCACTCCCCAGGATACAGCAGTGGGCAAACCACCCACTGGAGAGACTTGAGAGACTGTGGCTTTGCACTCCCCAGGATACAGCAGTGGGCATGGAGCCCCCTCGTGGAGCAGTGGCGTTGTGCATTCATCAGGCTGAGATGCCCCCCCTCCCCCTGAGGTGCCTGTTTCATTTCGATCTGATGCCCCTGCAGTGTTCTCTCCGTTTAAAGTCTGGTGTCATGTGTGGGCCTCGCACATGCATTTTGGGACTCTGATCCACGGACGATGTTTGAGTAATATCCGGACTTGTGTAGTTGGTGTACATATTTGTATATACTGATTTTTGAAATTGCACTACCTGATTTTTATTGATTACATTCGTTCAAATAAATTCCTTTTGTCCTTGCGTTATTGAAGGGGGTGTGGGGGGGTATATGTAATGTTGCTGCATGTATTCGTGAGTATGGTGTTGTGGGTGAGGGTGGGGTGGGGGTGTTGCGTGTGTGTGTCACTCTCTTTTCCCTCCCCCCTCCCCTGTGTTGTAGGTGCAGTACTCACCGTGGGCATTGCCGCCGTCTTTGGTGCTCCTGATAGAGGAGCAGGAAGACCATCGCAGGGAGTATCTGGAGTTCTGGCTCCATGGCATCCTGGTTCCTCGTGGGGTGTGGAGAGGTGAGTGTTTTCCCTTCCAAGTCCTGTTTCCGCCGTGTTTTTGTTAGCATTGGTTCCGCCCCAGAAAAGGTGTCAGATTGCCGGGTTGTGATAGGGTGGGCGGTACATTGTCTTCCGCCTGTCTGTTGGCGGTGACCACTGCGCTGTTTGTTTTTACCGCCGTGGTGGTCGGTGTGTTAAAGTGGCTGCCTATGTTGCCGGTTTCCGCCATGGTCGTGATTCCATTTTTATTACCGCCGGCCTGTTGGCGGTCTTACTGCTGCTTTAACACCGACCGCCAGGGTTGTAATGAGGGCCGTAATCTCCCCATACTTATAAACAATGTGTGTGACCTTGTGTAATGTGACTGGTGATCATGTAAAGTGTTCCAATAACCTTCGGGTCGAGTTTGCGATGTATTTTGAAAAGTGCACTGATATCAAAACAAAGCCTTAGCATAAGGAAAGACAAATAGATACCCATTTATTGGCTGATATGTACAAAGTGAAACCAGAACACCTGAATGCAGCATAGCTTTCCCTCTTCAATTGTGTTGTCAGGCAAATTATGTATTTCACTGAAACTCTTTTTTCTTCATTATTGCGTATGAAAGCACTTTCAAATATCTGAGTTCAGACTTTCAGCTGTACAATAATTAACATTTAAGAAATACTTCTCAGTTTTACAATGTGCCCTTTTAATGTGTCAAAGCTTCCACATATTAAAGAAGTACCCTATTTTTAATGCAGAAGAGGCTTTATCATATTGTACGTTGTTTGTTTTATGATTTACATAGTAAATATTTTCAGGGCTTCACTCATGTATGGGCTGTAAGATCCGAGCCACTTTGGCTAAGTTCTGACTCAGCTCTCCCTGTTACTTTGTTGGCTCACCCACCTCTATCCAAAGTCCAACACTTTCCCCATTGGTGCTTAGAATGAAGTGGGAATAGTAAATCTAACCAGAGCCAAACTGAGAACCCAAAGCAGCCCTGGTAAATGTTTGCAGTTTAGCCCCCATTGGAAGCATTACAAGAGAGCCTGACCACTAAAATGGGGCTTGGGAGGTTCCCTTCCCCTCATGAAAATTTGGGAAACAATGGTAAAACTATGTATTCTACAAAACATTTTTCATGATATAGTCAATTTTATAAGTTTTTAAAGCACAGTAAATGATGGCCTTACAGTGCACCAGTATACTGCAAACTTTATTGGGGTTTCTCAGTTATTCCGACACCCTCTAACAGTGCCTCTCATCTCTCCATAGCCCCTCTCTCACATGCATTTTATTTGTTTTTTACCACCTCTCTTACCAGCGTAGGGTGTTGGAGCTCTTTACATCACACACACATACAGAGACAATGCATAATACATGTGCAAATCAGTGTCTAGAAATTGTTGACAAAGGGGACTATAAGGTGTAGGATTCACATGCCATCCATAATGATAGGAATTGTTTAAGACTGCTTGGTCTGGGAAAGCATAATCTCAGGATTCAGAACATAACACAGTGCTTAGGGTTGATTTTAATAATGATTCATTTGTACTAAACCAACCCCTTTTTAACAACATTAGGATAATCAAAGAATGGGAAAAATCATAACTTTCTAACCTGTACTGAGCAGTTTGCATGCAGCTCTTTGATGGCAGTCCATTGCTCATTGTGCTAGAATTACGGTCTCATTACGAGTTTGGCGGTCAGACCGCCAGACCGCCATGTTGGCGGTCCCAAAAAGTCTACATTTTTGGAGGTCATCTTACAGCCTGCTGTATCACCAGTTACACAGCCAGGACCACCTACAGCCAACTAAAAAAGGCAGACCAGCAGCAGCGCAAGGGCCCGGAAATAGGCAGTCCAACCTCCAGCCTGGACTGCACAGCGACCAACCACTGACCATATTACAAGCCCAAAGTCGCAGTGGCGGGCCCCAATGGCGGTCAGCCGATGGTGGTCCGAACCACAGTGGTTCGCGGTCACCAAAATAAAAAACAACAGCACATTGGATAGATTTAAAAACAACACAGCTGACACACATTGCCACCCTGGACAAACCAGCAAAGGGCACTATAAACAAACACTTTTCCCCACATTGGACAGGCACTAGGCACCATTTCTTTTTCACCATCCCATACAACACCCTGCACACATTTATGTCTAGTCACACCCTTTGCACTACGCCTCTTTAGTAAGTCACTGTCACTCTTCTATATTTTTTATTTGGTTCCACCATGTCACATTTCAAAACTCCCCATTTCACAGATGAAGAGTTAAGAGTCATGGTGGATGAAATCATAAGAGTAGAGCCACAATTGTTTGGAGCCCAAGTCCAGCACACTCCTCTCAGTAGGAAAATGGAAATGTGGGACGGGACAGTCAACAGAGTAGGCACCATCATGCACACAAGGAGGACTTCAGGAAGAAGTGGAACAACCTCAAGGGAAAGGTCCAGTCCCTGATCACCAGACACCAGCTCCAGGCTAAGAAGACTGGCAGCGCTCCTCCCACTCCCCCATTACAACTCTATTCCTGGGAGGAGAAGGTTTTGGCCATCCTGTATCCTGAGGGCCTGACAGGAATACCTGGGAGAGTGGAGTCTGGCAAGTCACAACATAAAAATTGACACCAAATTGCCACGTCATGCATGCTTACTGCTCACCTCTTGCCACCTTCACTGTCACTCCACTCACCAGCCCAGTGTCCACTAATCCAAAGACCCCTGTCTGGCATCTCACAATTGAAGTGTATTCACCTGGGGGGGGTAACATGTGTGTATAGGGTATGTATTACAGGGAGTTACAGCACTATAACTCCCAGCAGGTACTGTTCTACAGCTGCAAATACCAGACCAGTGTTTCTTTCTCTAAATATCCTTATTTTTAACTCCCAATTGAAATGTGCCCACCTGCAAGGATACTATGGCCCTCATTGTGAACATGGTGGTCCGTCTTGCTCCGCTGGCGGTGGCGGTAGAAACCGGCAACAGAGGAGCAGGCCGGACCGCCAAATAATGAACCGAACGAAACATGCGCATCCCGCGCACCACCCACCGCCAGGAAAGAGTCCTGCTGACTACGGTAGAGTCCGCCCACAGGGCGTTGGAAAGGCCCAACCTGCCCATCAAATTATGAACCACCATTCCGCAGCCAGTTCCGGGGTGGGAACCCCCAAAGCCACACAAAGCCAGGCGGAAATGAAAAAAATAGAAGGAAAGACTCACCGGAGTTCTACAAAATGTGCAGCGGCAGCCATGGACAGAGAGCTGCTGATCATGCCAGCATTGCTCCTTGCCATATACCTACAGGACCGAGACCGCCGATGAAGACGACGATGGTAAGTACCGCAACCTACGACACAAGGAAGGAAAGGGCACAGGTACATACCCACCCACTCCACCCACTCTGCAACGCCCTTCCCAGCAGCACAAGTCATACACCCCACACCAAGAGGTACGTACCCGACCGAAGGCCACTGCAACTTGACCATAGTACACACAATAGCCCCACACCCATAAAAAATTAAAACAAACATCAGGGTGGAACTGCGTGCAGCCCAAACACAGGCCACACAGAAACTTTAATTAGTAGCTCACTGAGCTAAACAGTGCCAACAGGGCCAATGGCCAGTCCATAAAATTCCCATTGTCCTTGGCCACAACTGGCCACACCTGACTCCCACAAGTGCTGGGTACTTCACTGAACGGGGCACCATATGGGGATCCAGGCACCTCACGGAAGAGGGACAGGGGGTGGGGGTGGGGATTTTCGACGGGGTGGGACTTTGACTTGCGTGAGGAGGTTGGAGGGGGGGTGGGCTTCTCATTTGAAGGGGGTGGGGGCTGCTTGGCTCAGGTGGAGCTGGATGGTCTAGGCTAAGACCCGGCCTTCTTCTTCACCGGGGAAGGGGCACGGGAATGGGAAGGCCGTACCGGGGTGGGCAGTGATGTGGAAGGAGCGGAAAGGGCAAGGAGGTGGGCACGTTTGGGTACAAGAAGGGGTGGGCAAGTGGGTTTGAACAGGTCTGCACGGGAGATGAAAAGTTTCTTGGAAGCAATTGGAGTGGGCATGGATGAGGGCGTGGGAGTGGAGGCAGAGGGAGTTGATGTATGGGGTGTAGGTGTGCGTGTAGTGGGTGCAGGTGACTGCTCAGTATGCTGTGGTGTGGTGGATGTCTGATGGGTGGGTGTCTTGGTGCGTTTGTGTGTTTTGGGAAGTGGGGGGGTGGACACAGTGGGAGAAGACAGACAGCTAGTGTGGATGTATGGTGGGTGGGTGTCTGCAAGTCTGGTGGCTGTGCTGCATGTGTCAACTACAGTAGAGGTCGTGAGTGCAGGTGTGGTGTATGGGGTGCATGTATGGCTGTCTGCTATCGTGGTGAGTGCAGGAAGAGGAGCAGTAACAGTGAGTGAAGGTGCAGTGCATGAGGGTGTGGATGTAAAGGGGACAGACAGGGAGGTGGAATAGGTGGGCACACTGGGGGAAGTGGACGTTGTTGTGTGTGCAGGTGTCTGTTGGCTATGTGAATGCTCGTGGTGGGAGGTGTGGTGCTTGTGTTTTGAAGTGTGCTTCTTGTGTGTTGATGTGCCTGTAAGCGGGTCTGATTGTGTGCTTTGGACGGGTGAAGGGAGTGGGGTGCTGGAAGGGGTAGATGAGATTGGAGGGGGGACGGAATGGCCAGGGAAACTGGCTGCCGTCCGAGAGGAGGCCAGAGCCTGAAAAGATCTCTGTAGGGCAGACACAGCACAGTGAATGCCACCCAGATAGGCATTGGTCTGCTGCACCTCTGATGCCAGACCCTCGATGGCATTGACGATGGTTGTCTGCCCTACAGAAATGGTTCTCAGTAGGTCAATAGCCTCCTCTGTGAGGGCAGCAGAGCTGACTGGGGCAGGGGAGGAGGTGCCTGAGGCGAAGGAGACGCCCACCTTTCTGGGTGGGCGGGCACGGGCAACTCGATGGGGAGCAGAAGGGAGGGCGGTGATAGTATGGGTGATGGTGGAAGATCTCACGGTAGTGGTGTGTCCACTAGGGTCCGCCACCGCCGGAGGACCCCCATCGGAGGAGGTCTCTGAGTCACTACCTCCTGTGGTAGTAGCCTCCCCCATGGAAGTCCCCTCACCCTCCCACCCACTGGTCCCCTGTGCGTCCGTTGTCTCTGCCTCGGAGGATCCGTGGGCCGCTGCCTCCCCACTTGCCGATGCCTCAGCTCCCTCGCCTGATGCTGATGTTGTACCAACCAACACAAGAGAACAGGGATGGGGAGACAAAACAGGAGAGACACTTGTAAATAGCTGAATGCTGATACACAATGGCCAGACATACACCCACCCAGCAGACATACCCAACAGGCAGCACCGTTCACTATGCCCATGGCCATGCCCCTGACTACTGAGCAGAATACTGACCTACACCCATCCCCTGAAATAGTATTGGAGCTGAGGTAGGTGAAACCTGACAGGGACACCCCTACACCCTTTGGGGAACATACAGTAGATAGACATCAGTCAAATTCCCTGCTCTAAGCAGCATGAGCCATATCGCACACACACTCATCCTTCCAGACTGAAGTATGGTCTGTGAGTACTCACCCCCTTGTGACTGCTGTGCAGCCTTCAAGTGCCCATCCAAAACTGGGTATGCCACCGCCAGGATCTGACGCATGAGGGGGGTCAGTGCCCAACGGGCAGCACTTCCACGTTAGGAGGACTTCCCCAGCTGGGCCTCACTGATCTTACGTGCCCAGCACCGCAGGTCCTCCCACCTCTTTCGACAGTGGGTGCTCCGCCGGTTGTAGACCCCCCAGGGTCCGTACCTCCTTGGCGATGGCATGCCAATGTGCCTTCTTCTGGTGGGCGCTGACCTAGTAGGGTGACACAGAAATGGAACACAGAGGTCAGGCACTTGCACTATGAGAACAGTTGGCAGAATGTCAAACATAGGACTGACAGTGCTCTCAGACATGCAGGACAGTGGCACGCAGCATTCCATGCACCATGGCCCATCCTAGCTCACCGGAGCACACATATGTGCAAGCCACTCCATCCATTACTCACACAGTGCCCCCCAAACCCGGACTCACCTGTACCTCTGGCCGTCCATAGAGTCTGTCGTACAGGGGCAGGACCCCTTTCACTAGCTTCTCCAGTTCTTCCTGGGTGAAGGCCGGGGCCCTTTCCCCTGCACCACGTGGAACATCCATAGCCAGAGGCAGGCGACAGCAGTTCACAGAGTGGAGTACCTGTCCGCACGAGTTAAGGAGTCAAGTGATCAAACGATGATGAACGTGCGTACGCTCCATGGCGGTATGCACCGTCACCGCCGGCGGCGATCATGATACACCAGGATTCCCCATTGGCATCCATGTTAGCCAATGAGGGTGCGAACAGCAGTCAACACCGCCATACGCTGTGACGTCAACCGCTAGTGGTATTAGGTCACTTCCACAACAAAGGGGCAGAACTACAGTGGGCAGACATTTTTCCAGCACTTACGCATCTTGAAATTCATACTACTCACAATGCAGGGCCTACTAGCCACATGAAGCACCTAGGCCTCTATCCATTGCGTATAGTAGCACACATGAGTTACTCTGTACCCTCCTAGTGATGTACATGTACATCTGTCATGTTGCAGTTATTGTACAGACACTACTATGAACAATGCACTGCATGTATTTGAACATGCCACTGTATGTGTGCATATCACTCCTTTTTGTAAACCCTCATAGGTACCGACCCTTGTGGCGAGGAAGGGCATAATCGGTGTACACACCACTTGTGGATATGGGGACCATGGTAGAGCATCAGATCATTATCACTTACAGACTCACACGTGCAACTATTCAGGACCTATGTGCATTACTGGATCCTGCACTGACTCCCGGAAATCTTAATCAGCATGCCATTCCAACTGAGGTGCAGGTGCTCTCCGCACTCCATTTCCTGGCCACAGGCTCTTTTCAAGTGACAGTGGGCATGCAGGCCGGTTTCTCACAGCCAATGTTCAGCCAGGTACTGACAAGATTTCTGAATTCATTTGTACAACATCTGCAATCCTATGTGCGATTCCGCCAAAGTTCTGACCTCCCTGCCATCAAGTCTGACTTCTATGCCTTTCCAAACATTCCCCATGTCATAGGTGCCATTGATGGCACCCACATTGCTATCATCCCCCCAAGAGTGACAGAAACAGGAAGAACTTTCACTCCATGAACATCCAATTGGTATGTACTGCAGACCAGTACATTTCCCATGTGAATGCCATGTTTCCGGGTTCAGTCCATGATTCATTTGTTTTGAGGAACAGTAGTGTGCCACAGAAGATGGAACAACTGCAAGAGGACAGAGGGTGGATCATAGGTAAGTTTGCCTGTCACAAACTGACATATTGCAGAAAACCAGTCTGTCTGACTAAGGGACATTACAATGACGGCTCTGTATTGACCCTTTTTCAAGGTGATTCTGGCTATTCAAACTTGCGTTGGCTCCTGACACCAGTGAGGAATCCCAGGATGGATGCAGAGAGGAAATACAAAGAGGCCCATGGACGTACTAGGAGGGTGATAGAGCGTACTATAGGTCTCCTGAAGGCTAGATTCCGGTGTCTACATATCTCCGGGGGTTCCCTTTTCCATGGGCCTGATAAGGTGTGTAGAATAGTGGTGGCCTGCTGCATGCTGCACAACGTGGCTGTGAGACATTCTATCCCACTTTTGGAGGTGGAGGGTGCTATAGGTCCTGATCAGCTACCTCAGAGAGGTGAGGAGAGTGATGGTGAGAATGAGGAAGGGAAAGATGTCAATTCCAGGAACCAACTGATACAACTCTACTTCCAATAACTGTCTGGAACTTAAGCCTGTAATTGTGGTTAGTGACTGTTACTGTCAGTGTGCCATTTCATATAGGGGGGATTGGTCATGACAGGCGAGACATTGAACGCGTCTGCATGGTACTGACAGATAATATATGCATTCCCTCCTTGCCTAATTTGAAACACACATTACCACCACCAAGCACAAATTGACAATAAAGTTGTTCTCTGCCAGTTGCATCCATACTCCACTTTGATCAACATTGAAGACAGGGGACAGTGTTGCAGGTGAGAAATGTGTTTTATTGGTTGAATACAGTGAATTGTGCTATATACAGTGGTGGAAGTCGTAAAGGTTGGGTGTCCTCTAAACCGACTTGGGGTCAGCCCTGTTGGATGCCATAGGTGGGTCCTATTTGTAGTATAGTACTTCAATTTGCCCTCAGCTAAGTTGTTGGTGAATGGGTGGGATGGTTGCTTTGCAGTAGTAGCAGTGTCAATTGTTGGAGTGGGGCTTCTTCTTAGCTGGGTTTCCAGTGCCAGATCTTGGCCTGAGACTACGTTTGGGCGCCTGCTGTGGAGCTTCTTGGGGTGGCATGGTTGGCCCTTGTGATTCCTGGGAGGGTATTTCCTGTGCTGTTTCTGCTGCTTGGTTCATCTGTTGCTGGTTGTCCAGGGCTGTTGTGGGGGCCTCTTGTCCGGTGTGGGTGTCTGACTGTTTGTTGACTAACTGCAGCAGTGCCCCAGCAATGGTGGCCATTGTGGCATTGTGTTCTTTCCACTGCTCCATGGCCTGTTGGTGTTGTTACTGCTGCATCATCTGACTTTGCTCCAGGGTGGACACAATCTGTGCCAACCTGTCTTGGGTATGTTGGTAGGCCCCCAATACCTCTGCAATGACGTCCTGGGCTGCTGCATCCATCCGGTGCCCTACCCCCTGACCCACTGGGGCACTTGAACTTGCCCTAGCCCCCTGTGCCTGTGTCCCCTGCGCAGGTCTTGACGTGCCACTTGTACTGGGGTCCTCGCCTTCCTGCATGTTGGGAGTGGGAGACTGTGGCCTCTGTAGCTGTGTTCCACCTGTCTGTGCCCTGGGTACACTGGTGTGGGTACGCCTCCCTTGGCCTGCTGGTCTTGACTAGGTGTTAGGGGTGACAGTGGTTTCCTGGGTGGGGCTGCTGCATGGTGAGCATCCAGGGCTGTGTGAGGGGCCTGCTTGCTCATCAGTGTCCAGGGGTCCTTCGCCAAGGTCTTGTGATGTGCCCCTGTCTCCCTGGAGTGCTGTGGCACTCATTGTCTCCTCCATTTAGGTTGCATGGGTGGTGGTGCCTTTTGGGGGACATAGACATGTCTGTTACATTTGCCTGAGGGTTTGAGGTGTACAGAATTGTGCAATTTTGTGCTGGTGTGTCTTTCAGTGGCCTTTCAGGGTGCCTTTGTGAGGTGGACATTGCATTTAGTGGCAGTGGTGGGGATACATTGTGGTGGGGGGTATTATTCCATTGTGGGTACGTGCAGGGGTGGGTGGCTGTGCACAGCGGGAGTGATGTGGGACTGGTGGTGAGTTGTGGGTAATGCAGGGTGGTGGATGTGGTGGGTAATGGCTGGGTGGAGTGTGGGTTGAGGTGGGTGTGGGGGGTGGGGTGGTGCATGCATTGCAGATGTGTTGTATATGGGGTAGTTGTAGATGACTTACCCAAGTCCATTCCTCCAGTGAGTCCAGTAAGTCCCTCTGGGTGCAGGATGGCGAGTACCTTCTCCTCCCAGTCGGTGTAGTCGGTGGTGTTGGTGGCGGTTCTCCCCCAGTCTTCTGCACTGCGATGTGGTGCCTGGATGCCAAACTATGATGCCTGGATGCCATGCAACGGACCTTCCCCTGCAGGTCATTCCATCTCTTGCGGATGTCGTCCCTGGTGCGTGGATGGTGTCCCACTGCATTCACCCTGTTGACAATGGTCTGCCACAGCTCCAATTTCCGGGCAATGGGTGTGTGCTGCACCTCTGCCCCGAAGATTTGTAGCTCCACCTTCAGGATCTCGTCCACCATGGTCCTTAGCTCCCTTTCGGTGAAGCTTGGATTTTTTTTTGGGGGGGACATGTTGAGGGTGGTGGATGGCATTGGGAATGGGGACGGGGTATGGGTGCTCCTGTGTGGGTTGATATGAGTGTCCTGTATGCTGGCATTCGCTGTCTGGCTCTGGTGCTCTCCATCTTCTGGTCCTGGTTTCGTTGCAAGGGATTGTGGGGTGTGTCTGGGGGTGTTTTATGGGGTTCTGGATTTGTGTCAGGTGTGTGGGTGATAGGCCTATCCAATGTGCGCACTTGTTGCTGTTGAGTTCACTTGCCGCCCGTGGCGGTCACAGCCGCCAATGGTCGTCCGCCCTCCACTGTCCGCCGAGGTGATTTGTGCATCATTATTTGGAGGGCGGGATGTGGCTGTGCTTGGCGTTGGCGCGGTGGGTTGGGCCGGGATTCCCGCCGACAGTGTCTTGGCGGGGAGTGGTGGTCTGGTTTTTTTTGCCGGGGTTGGGTTTTTCGATCATTATATGGCGGGTTTCCATTCGCCGCCACCGGCGGGATTCTGTTCACCGCCAACATGGCTGTTGGCGGTCTTTCCCACCATGTTCAATAATGACCGCCTATGTGTCAAGTGTGTGTAGTACAGGAATTGACATGACTACTCCCAGCAGGCAAAGTTACTGTTACTTAAACCACCAGCACAGTGTTTCCTTCTCCAAATACCCTTGTTTGTTAACTTCAAATTGTAGTGTACTCACCTGGGAGGATCTCTGTTAGAAATGGGGTCTCTAGTTGGCAATCAGTTTACACTCTGTCCAAGCAGGGACCCTCACTTTAGTCAAGGCAATGGAGAAACACACTTAGATAACCCCTGCTTACCACCTAGGTAGCTTGGCACAAGCAGTCAGGCTTATCTCAGAAGCAATGTGTAATGTAATGTGTAAAGTATTTGTACCAACACACACAGTAATACAGTGAAAACAATACAAATGGACACCACACCAGTTTAGAAAAATAGGTAATATTTATCTAAATTAAACAAGACCAAGACGGCAAAAATACAAGAAAAAAAAGTCAAGAAATGAATTTTTAAAAGAATAAGAGTCTAATTCCATAGAAAACAATGGAAACAGTGATTTTACACAAAGTACCTGATTTGTGTCAAAAATAAAGCCGCACGCACGAGTGTGCTTCGGAAAAGTCAGCGATGCGTCGATTCCTTACTCGCAAGTGAAGCCGTGCATCCTTTCTTCTCCAGTTGGCTAGGCAATGCATCATTTTTCTCCCTCACAAGAGAGCAATGCGTCGATTTCCAGACAGGGCACCTCGGATCCATGTCGATTCAGGCAGACTTTGACTCCCAGGGATGATGCGTGAGAAATCTTGTCACACGGTCTTGGAAAACCACGCTGGATGGGGTTTGCGTCGTTATCAGCAGCCGCAAGTGGGTGTTGCATCATTTCTCTAGCCGCGATGTGTCGATCACCTAGACGCAATGCAGGAGTGTTGATTCTAGCCACAAAGTGGGTGGCGTGTCGTTTATCAGCCATGTTGCAGATGGGGTGTTGAAAATTCCCCCGCACGGCGTTCTGTGTGTGGATTTCAGTTCTTGTTCTACCAACTTCATCTTTCAAGGGCCCAGGGACTAGATAGGGCACCACTTGGCAGGAATCTCAGCAGAGAGTCCAGGTTCTGGCAGAGGAAGTCTTTGATGGCACTGAGACTTCAAAACAGGAGGCAAGCTCAGTCCAAACCCTTGGAGATTCTTCTCAAGCAGGAATGCACAACAAAGTCCAGTCCTTGTCCCCTTTCACAAGCAGGAGCAGCAACTGTAGGATAGTCCAACAAAGCACAGTCAAAGGCAGGGGCAACACTTCTCAGCTCTTTAGGTGTTCTCCTTGGAAGGGGTCTCTTGGTTCCAGAAGTGATCTAAAGTCTGGGATTTTAGGTCCAATACTTATACCCCTTTCTGCCTTTGAAGGAGGCAAAACTTCATAGGGGAGTCTGTCATTTAGAGGATCCTTCCTTGCCCAGGCCATGCCCCAGACACACACCAGGGGTTGGAGACTGCATTGTAGTGAGGGTGGGCACAGCCCATTCAGGTGTGACTTCTCCTTCCTTCACTCTAGCGCAGACAGCTCATCAGGATATGCAGGCTACACCCCAGCTCCCTTTGTGTCACCGTCTAAAGGAGATTCACAAACAGCCCAACTGTCAGTCTGACGCAGACAGGGAATCCACAAACAGACAGAGTCACAGAGTGGTTTAAGCAAGAAAATGCCTACTTTCTAAAAGTGGCATTTTCAAATTAACAATCCCAAAACCAACTTCACTAAATGACATATTTTTAAATTGTGACTTCAGAGACCCCAAACTCCAAATGTCTATCTGCTCTCAAAGGGAAACAACACTTTAAGGATATTTAAAGATAGCCCCCATGTTAACTTATGAGAGAGGTGAAAACCAAATTTGGCAACACTTCACTGTTAGGGCATGTAAAACACATCAGCACATGTCCCACCTTTAACATACACTGCACCCTGCCCATGGGGCTACCCAGAGCCTACCGCTGAAGTGCCTCATATTTATAAAAATGGAAGGTTTAGGACTGGAAAGTGGGTAGACTTGCCAAGTCGAATTGACAGTTTAAAACTGCACACACAGACACTGCAGTGGCAGGTCTGAGCCATGTTTACAGGGCTACTAATATGAGTGGCACAACCAGTGCTGCAGGCCCACTAGTAGCATTTGATTTACAGGCCCTGGGCACCTCTAGTGCACTTGCTAGGGACTTACTAGTGAATCAAATTTTACCGTTATGGAAAAGCTAATTACACATACCCTTTACACAGGAGCACTTGCACTTTAGCTCTGATTAGCAGTGGTAAAGTGTGCAAAGTACCAAAAACAGGAACAACAATGTGCAGCACACAGTCAAAACATGGGAAGCAGAGGCAAAAAGGATGCCAGGTCTAACAATACCTTATGAAAAGTGTGTGTAGAACAGCTACTGACATGACTACTAAGGCCAGGAGGCACTGTTTCTTACTCCACTCAGCCAGCCCTGTGTCCTCTTCTCCAAATACCCTTGTTTTAAACTCCCAATTGAAGTGTACCCATCTGGGAGGATAACATGTGAATAGTGAGTGTGTAGTACAGGGACTGACATGACTACAACTCCCAGCAGGCACTGTTGCTCAAATCACCAGCACAGTATTCCCTTCTCCAAATACCCTTGTTTGTTAACTCCCAGTTGTAGTGTACTCACCTGGGAGGATAACATATGAATAGTGCGGGTAGTACAGATACTGACATGACTGCTAAGACCTGGAGGCACTGTTACTGTAACTCCACTTGGCCAGCCCTGTGTCATTTTCTCCAGATACCCTTCTTTGTTAACTCCCAATTGTAGTGTACTCACCTGGGAGGATGACATTTGTATAGTGTGTGTACTAGAGAGAGTGACTTGACTGCAACTCACAACAGGCACTTTATCTGCAACTCCAAATACCAGCACAGTGTTCTCTTCTCCAAAGACTCCTGTGTCTTAATTCTCTATTGGTGTGTACTCACCTGGGATGAAACCATTTGTATAGTGTGTGTAGCACTTGGAGTTGCATGACTTCAACTCACATGAGGCTCTCTTACTGTCACTCCAACCACCAGTCCAGGGTTCTCTTCTCCAAAAAATGTTTTAGTACTCACACGTGAAGTGTACTCACCTGGGGGATGACATTTCTCAACTGTATGAAGTAGAGGGAGTGACATGACTGCCAAGGCCAGACAGCTCCATTTCTCCAACTCCAAACACAAGCTCAGTGTTTACTTGTCCAAATATCCTTATTTGTTAACTCTCAATGGAAGGGTACTCACCTGGAAAGATACCAATTGTCAAGTGTTGGGAAATAGTGAGAGTGACCTGACTGCAACTCCCAGGAGACACCATTTAAGTGACTCCAAATGCCAGAACAGTGGTCACTTGTCCAAAAACCTGCCTGCTAACTCTCAATTGAAGTTTACTTACCCGGGAGGGACCAAGTTACATATCATGCTCAATTCAGAGATGTGTCTTGCTACCTAACTCCATCTTGACATGCTGATCCAAGATGAAAATATTAAGGACAGGAAGGACACCTTACCCGGTGTGCAAAACAAGGATCCCAAAGGCCTCAAGATGCATCACCAGAATGGTATTGGCAGAACACACATTCACAAAGCACTGACCACATGATGACTCCAGTTACATATACAAGAAAGTCCTGGGTCTGCCTGCATGACAATCAACTAGGCCTCAAAATGGTCAAAGCCACATCTTGCCCAGCTACTGTTTTGACTGCACTGGTGGCAAGATGTAGGCCCTCATTACAACATTGGCGGTAATTGCCGCTTACCGCCGTGCAGAAGACCGCCAACACACCGCTGCGGCGGCGGAATTCCGCTACAGCTATTACGACCCACAGGAATACGCCCACACTATCACGACCCACGAATCCTCTCGGCAGTCTTTCAGCCGCGGTATTCCATTGGCGGTACACACCGCGCGCTCAAAATACACACACATTTACAGAACACCACCACATTGGACAATTCGAAATACACACACCTGATACACATACAAACACCACTCCCACACACCCAATCCAATATAAAACACACACCCACAAACCCTTACTACCAAATATTTCGAAAGAAGGCCAGAGAGAGACACCACCAGAAACAACACTAGCATCCACAGACACACAACATCATCACTCACACAACATCCGCGCACCTCAAACAACACACAACAACACATCCCCTCACACATCACAACACACACCACCTCACACATCACCCACACCACATCATGGCACCTCAACGACACCCCAGGTTCTCTGAGGAGGAGCTCAGGGTTATGGTGGAGGAAATCGTCCGGGTAGAGCCACAGCTATTTGGATCATAGGTGCAGCACACCTCCATTGCTAGGAAGATGGAGCTATGGTGCAGAATCGAGGACAGGGTCAACGCAGTGGGACAGCATCCAAGAACTAGGGATGACATCAGGAAGAGGTGGAACGACCTACGGGGGAAGGTGCGTTCCGTGGTCTCAAGGCACCAGATTGCAGTACAGAGGACTGGCGGTGGACCCCACCTCCTCCCTCACTACTAACAACATGGGAGGAGCAAGTCTTGGCAATACTGCATCCTGAGGGCCTCGCAGGAGCAGGAGGAATGGACTCTGGTAAGTCAACTCTTAATTATTATATCCCCCCACCCTACCTGCATGCCATCACATACCCCCACCCTCACCCCCATCACTCCAACACCTCACATATGTCCCACTATCACAACCCACCCATCTCAACACTAAGCCCTGCATGCAACACCAAAGCAGGGACGCCCATCACCAAAGCAGGGACGCCCATCACCAAAGCATGTCCACTACAGGTACCCACACAGACCCCAAACCAAATATCACACAAGGACCAAGACAAGAATGCAAGCACTGGAGTACAGGGTCACTCACCCATTGCACACAATGGCACACACAGATCCAATAATCATGCCTTTACACCCCTGCAGGACCCCTACCCAACGTCACCGGACAGGAGGTTCCAGACATATCCAGTCCCCCCACAGAAGAGGCCCACAGTGATAACAGCAGCTCTGCACAACTGGATCAAGATGACCAGCCCGGCCCATCTGGGACCTCAGGACAGTCGGTTCCCCTGACACTGGCACAAGCCACCACAGAGCCTCCGCCCTCAGAAAACACCAGCACAGCACCCACCCAGCGGGCCCATCACTCTGTCCCCAGGACACGTCAAGCAGCAGTGTGTCCACCACTACAGGGAACCCAGGCAAACCCACCACCCCAAGAAAATCGGGGACCTGGGGGCAGTGGGCACACGGTTCAGGGAACAGAGGAACAGGAAAACACGGGAACTGGGAGGACTGCTGTGCGACAGGGGGAGGACAGGCCCAGGGAACCCACTCTCCACGAGGCCCTCTCCAACATCATGAGAGCGTACCATCATTCCCAGGAGACGATGGCAACAGTACTGGCCAACTTTCAGGAGACCCAGCGGCTGCAGGACGAACACTATCTAGGGATCAGGGAGGAACTCAAGTCCATTAACACCACCCTGGTCACCATTGTAGGGGTGCTGCAGGACCTTGTCAACACCAGGAGGGACACTGTGGCACAACAAGGGGCCCCTGACACTAGCCTGGAAGATGAACAGCCCTCCACCTCCGCCGGCGCTAGTGGACAGGAGGAACCGCTACAGTACCACGACACCAGCACCCAACCCCCTGCAGATGGAGAGCCACCCCGCAAACGGTCCCTGAGATCCAGGAACAAGACAGTGAACATTGCCAAGACCCACACCAGGAAATGAGACCCCCCTGAATGTCACCCTTCTGTCCCACTTTGTCACCCTGTCTATCCTTCAACTGCCCTTGCTCCACTTCCTATGCCCCTTTGGACAATGCACCTGTGAAACAAATAGACTGGACTCTGCCAGGGACATTCCTCCACCATCCCCCCTGCCTATTTTACAAGCCCATCCACTTATTTGCAGAAAAATAAATACACATCAATCACAAAATAATCAGGAGTCAGTATGTGCTTTCACAAATGTGCAATCGCAATAACTATGGAATATAGCAATGTCAATTTAATTGTCCACATACCGATGAAACACAGCTGTAGGGCTGGAGGAAATATAGCAGAGGTCACAAAGTGGGACCCACATCTGTTAAATGGAAAGGCAAAGTGACACGTCAGGGTCCATACACTGGGTAAAAATGACAGACTTATGATAGCTCAAACAATAGTAGAGATGTGTGAGGCAGTGACATTTTCTTACCTGTGTCTCACTGGAAGTATTGCTGGATAAAGTTGTTTCTGTTGTCGATATCCTCTTCTTCTGCCTCCTCTTCTTCACTGTCCACAGGCACCACAGCTACCACAAGACCTCCAGCTGGACCATCCTCCTGCAGAAAAGGCACCTGTCGTTGCAAAGCCAGGCTGTGCAGCATACAGCAGGCCACAATGGTCTGGCACACCTTCTTTGGTGAGTAGTAGAGAGAACCACCTGTCATGTGGAGGAACCGAAACCTGGCCTTCAGGAGGCCGAAGGTCCGTTCGATCACCCTCCTAGTTCGCCCATGTGCCTCATTGTAGCATTCCTCTGCCCTTGTCCTGGGATTCCTCACTGGGGTCAGTAGCCATGACAGGTTGGGGTACCCAGAGTCACCTGCAAATTTCGAGGGACAACTGTTAGACACACACTAGCCCGTAGGGACAACCCCAGACGACTATTCACATTGTATAGGGTCCTTGTCCTCACCTATTAGCCACACACAGTGCCTCTGGAGTTGCCCCATCACATAAGGGATGCTGCTATTCCTCAGAATGTAAGCGTCATGCACTGAGCCAGGAAATTTGGTATTCACATGGTCGGCCAAACACACCATCTGCACATTCATCGAATGGTAGCTCTTCCGGTTTCTGTACACCTGCTCACTCCTGCGTGGGGGTACCAAGGCCACATGGGTCCCATCAATGGCACCTATGATGTTGGGGATATGTCCCAGGGCATAGAAGTCACCTTTCACTGTAGGCAAATCCTCCACCTGAGGGAAAACGATGTAGCTGCGCATGTCTTTCAGCAGGGCAGACAACACTCTGGAGAGCATGTTAGAGAACATTGGCTGAGACATCCATGATGCAATGGCCACTGTTGTTTGAAAAGACCCACTTGCCAGGAAATGGAGCACTGACAGGACCTGCACTAGAGTGGGTATCCCTGTGGGATGGCGGATAGCTGACATCAGGTCTGGCTCCAACTGGGCACACAGTTAATGGATTGTTGCATGATCAAGTCTGTAGGTGACTATTACGTGTCTCTCTTCCATTGTCGACAGGTCCACCAGCGGTCTGTACACCGGAGGGTGCCGCCATCTCATCACCTGCCCCAGCGGACGTGCCCTATGGACGAGAACAGCAAGCAGAGAGTCAGCCAACACTGAGTTATCACAAAATGTCATTTGGACACATTTATTAATCCGCAATGTGCCTGTTACTGAGTTAATGCAAGGCCTAGATAGGTGTGACGCAGTTATTATTAATGCCATGTGGCCCCCTGAAATGGCGGCTGCCTGACCTGAAAGGTGGAACAAGGGGATATGATGTAACTGCGCTGGCGTTCTACACCATTGCGGTAGGCGGTTGAAGACCGTGGTGCACTCCTGCATTGGTTAACATTGAACCCTATGGGTCCCAGGAGCCAATGACGATGTACGCCGGCGGTGACGGTACGCACCACCGCGGACGTGACCGCCATTTTCTGTCTGTTCACTCACTTGATTCCTGACCTTCAACAGGAGAGGACCTACACTGCAAGTGCTGCTGTGACCTCAGTATGGAAGCGACGATGGCTCATGTGTCTGGGGAAAGGGCCCCTGCCTTCACTTCGGAGGAGTTGGAGAAATTAGTGGATGGGGTCCTCCCCCAATACACACAACTGTACGGTCCTCCAGACAAACAGGTGAGTACACTGTGAGCATGCTGCATGGTCAATGCCTGTTTGGAGTGGTGTGGATGGAAGATACAATGGGGGGGGGACTGAGGCCTGCATGAGCGGACGGTGAGTGTCTGTGCATCAGGGCAAGGGTGGGAACGTGGGCCGATGAGTATGTTGGTCCGGATGGGTAAAGATTTTCCTTTTCCCCTGTACTATTCCTCTAGGTCAGCTCCCACCAGAAGAAGGATACTTGGCGTGCCATCGCCAAGGACGTCTGGACCCTGGGGGTCCACCACAGACGGAGCACCCACTGCCGGAAAAGATGGGAGGACATTCGCCGCTGGAGCAAGAAGACGGCGGAGGCCCAACTGGGGATGGACTCCCAACGTGGGAGAGGTGCCCATCCCACCACGACCCCCCTAATGTTCCGGATCCTGGCGGTGGCGTATCCGGAGTTGGATGGGCGCTTGAGGGCATCACAGTAGCCACAAGGGGGTGAGTACACTATCATTCAGCTGACTCTGCGCGCATTACGAGGTGTCTGGATTGGGGAGGTGGGCACTGGGTTCCCCTAGGCCAGGGCGAGCTTGGTAGTCAAGGTCCCTTGTGAGGCAGGTTCAGTGGAACCCCAACCCCACTAGTGGTTAGTGCCTTCTACACCTAGTCAGGCTCCTGTGACTTCCATGTGTGCAGCAATCGAGCTTAGGCCTTGTACCCCATGGGCATGTGAATAATCTAGGAACTATAAGTGCATGGCGTAGTGCAGAGGGCTGCTGTGTCTGTAGTATCCGCCAATGGTAGTGGTGTTGCATGCACTGAACATGTCTTTCTTCTGTCTTCCCCCCACTTTTTGTGGTCTCCCTGTTCTTGTGTGCAATAGCATCATCAGGCGGAGGAGCAGTGGCACCGGAGCAGGAGGGAGCTGCATCCCACTTGGCCCTGGAGGGCGAAACAACGGAGTCTGAAGCCACCAGTGGGACGGAGGGCGAGGGGAGCTCCACGGCGGGGACAGGAGGTGACAGCAGTGACAGCAACTCCTCCTCTGATGGGAGCTCCCTTGCGGTGGTGGGCCCCTGTGTGCCCCCCGCATCAACAGGTACAGCCGCCACCCGCCCTACCAGCACCGCCTTCCCAGCAGCCACTCAGCGTGTGTCCCGTGCCCGCTCACCCTGGAGGGTGGGCATCTTCTTCGCCCCAGGCACCTCAGGTCCTGCCCCAGTCAGCCCTGCTGCCCTCAGTGAGGAGCCTATTGACCTCATGAGATCCCTCACTGTTGGGCATTCTACCATTGTGAATGCCATCCAGGGTGTTGAGAGGCATTTACAACAAACAAATGCATACTTGGAGGGCATTCATTCTGGTCAGGCAGCCCAACAGAGCATTTCAGGTTCTGGCCTCAGCACTGATGGCAGCCATTGTCCCTGTGTCCAGCCTCCCGCCTCCAACTTCCTCCACCTAGGCCCAGTCCCCTGTACCTCAGCCTATCCCAAGCACACCATCAAAACAGCATGCACACACCTCAACACACAAGGGTGGCTCAGGCAAACATAAGCACCACACATCCCACAGGCACTCACACAAGCATCATACCCATGCAGACATACCAACATCCACTGCCTCCACTGTGCCCCCCTCCTCCACATCTCCCTCCTCCCTCCCTGTCTTGTCTCCACTCACACCTGCATGCACTACATCTTCAGCCACTACCTCCATCACCAGTACGCCCATCACCACACACCGCTCACGTGCACTAACCACCCCTCTACCATTCACACATCCCCTGTGTCCTCTACCAGTGTGTCTGTGAGCCCTCCTCCCAAAGTACACAAACGCAGGCACACACCTACCCAACAGCCATCCACCTCACAACAGCCTCCAGCCCATACACCTTTACCCAAATTCAACAAACGTACACCTCCTACAACCACTACCTCTTCCTCCACTCCCAAACCCCCTCCATCTACCCGTCCCAGTGTGTCTAAAAAACTTTTCCTGGCTAATATTGACGTCTTCCCTACACCTCCCCCCGTCATTCCCCTAGAGCCAGGCTTTCCAGGTCCCAACCCAGCACCTCAGCCACCACATTCCCAGGCACAGTGGTGCCAGCAACAGTGGGCTATTGGAGTGCGCCAACCATCAGGGCTGCCAGTGTGCCATGGAGCGAGGGCAAGGACATTCTGCCACCTCCCAAGCTAAAAAAGTTGCCCACATCCCGGAGGGAGAAGCAGAAAACACCTGCCACCAAGGGGTCTGGCAAAACGAAAGGGGATAGTGGCAAGACATCTGCGCCATCATCAAAGGTGGGGAAGGGCCAGAAACTGAAGGGCATGGTGGCACCGACTGGGGGACCAGTGTCACACCTTCTTTCCACGTCGACGCCAACCTGTACGGCGGAGAAGACCGCCACCTGCAGCGCCACCAGCACCGCTGCCACAGAGCCCGCTGCCAGCACCGCTGTCACAGACCCCGCTACAAGCACTGCCGCCACAGACCCTGCCTCCAGCACCGCCGCCACAGAGCCCGCCGCCAGCACCGCTGTCACAGAGCCCGCCGCCAGCACCGCTGCCACAGACCCCACCGCAAGCACCGCTGCCACAGAGCCCGCAACCAGCACTGCCGCCACAGAGCCCGCCGCCAGCACCGCCACCACAGAGCCCACCACAAGCACCTCTGCCACAGAGCCCGCAACCAGCACCGCCGCCACAGAGCCCGCCACCAGCACCTCCGCGACTGACACCGCCGCAAGCACCACCAGTGGCCCCGCGACATCCTGAGCCAGTGGCACCACCGCAGACATGGCTGCCATCCCCAGTGGTCAATCGTCCGAGGCTGGTGGTGAGCTCCAGGAGCCTGGTCAGCTTCCATGAAGCATCACTTTCAGTGGAGAAAGGCATCCACTACCTCAGTCCTTGGCAGGATGAAGCACTCTGCTCACAAAGCCCCCTCCAGAACCAGTGGAGAATGACATCCACTACCTCAGTCCTTGGCAGGATGAAGCACTTTGGGCACAAAGCCCCCTCCAGAACCAGTGGAGAATGACATCCACTACCTCGGTCCTTGGCAGGATGAAGCACTCAGGGCACAAAGCCCCCTCCAGAACCAGTGGAGAGATACATCCACTACCTCAGTCCTTGGCAGGATGAAGCACTCTGGGCACAAAGCCCCCTCATGAACCAATGGAGAATGACATCCACTACCTCAGTCCTTGGCAGGATGAAGCAATCTGGGCACTAAGCCCCCTCCAGAACCAGTGGAGAATGACATCCACTACCTTAGTCCTTGGCAGGATGAAGCACTCTGGGCACCAAGCCCCCTCCAGAACCAGTGGTGAATGACATCCACTACCTCAGTCCTTGGCAGAATGAAGTACTCTGGGAACCAAGCCCCCTCCAGAACCAGTGGAGACTGTTATCCACTTGAGAGACTGTGGCTTTGAACTCCCCAGGATAAAGCAGTGGGCAACCCACCCACTTGAGAGACTGTGGCTTTGCACTCCCCAGGATAAAGCAGTGGGCAACCCACCCACTTGAGAGACTGTGGCTTTGCACTCCCCAGGATAAAGCAGTGGGCAACCCACTCACTGGAAGGACTTGAGAGACTCTGGCTTTGCACTCCCCAGGATAAAGCAGTGGGCAACCCACCCACTGGAGAGACTTGAGAGACTGTGGCTTTGCACTCCCCAGAATACATCAATGGGCATGGAGCCCCCTTGTGGAGCAGTGGCGTCGTGCGTTCATCAGGCTGAGGTGCCCCCCCCCCCCCTCAGGTGCCTGTATATTTTCGGTCTGATGCCCCAGCAGTGTCCTCTCGGTTTCCAGTCAGGTACCTAGTGTGGGCCTCGCCCATGTGTTTTGGGCCCAGTGGTCCAAGGACAATGATTGGTGCACGAGCCGGACTTGTGTAGTTGGTGTGCATAATTGTATACACTGGATTTGGAGTTTTGACTACTGGATTTTTATTGATTACAATTGTTCAAATCATTTCCTTTTGTCCTTGCATTATTCAAGGGGGGTTGGTGGGGGTATATGTAATGTTGCAGCATGTATTTGTGTGTATGGTGTTGTGGGTGAGGATGGGTTGGGGGTGTTGCGTGTTGCGTGTGTGTGTCACTCTCTTTTCCATCCCCACTCCCTGTGTTGTAGGTGCAGTACTCACCGTGGTCGTCGCCGCCGTCATTGGAGCTCCTGATAGAGGAGCAGGAAGACCATCGCCAGCAGGATCTGCAGTTCTGGCTCCATGGCGTCCTGGTTCCTCGTGGGGTGTGGAGAGGTGAGTATTTTCCCTTCTGTGTACTGTTTCTGCCGTGTTTTTATTTGCCTTGGTTCCGCCCCGGAAAAGGTGGCGGATTGCCGTGTTGTGATAGGGTGGGTGGTGCATTGCCTTCCGCCTGTCTGTTGGTGGTTACCGCAGCGCTGTTTGTTTATACCACCGGGGTGGTCGGAGTGTTAAAGTGGCTGTCTATGTTGGCGGTTTCCGCCGTGGTCATAATCACATTTTTTTTTCCGCCGGCCTGTTGGTGGTATTACCGCCGCTTTAACACCGACCGCCAGGGTTGTAATGAGGGCCGTAATTATCAGCCCATCCTTCCAACTGCATTCCAGCAGCTGCTTGACTTAAATGGGATTGGCATGCTTCACACATGTCAGGTCAATACAACCAATATCATGGGTATCTGGCACAATAGGCTAACCTGCAAAACAACTATGTACAGGGTCTTTGCAAAATATCACTGTAAAGTTTTGGAGGTAGGTGTCACAATACAACCAGTAACATTGTATGTTTCACATAAACAGGTCGACCTGCCACTGGGCATACAGAGAAGAGACTGCCACTAACCCCATGGATGAAGCCCTCAGTAAAGAAGACTGTCTTGGGCGTCTGGAAATGGAAGATGGTTCTGACCCATCTGGAAAACCTGGTCAGACCTCAACAGTGAGTCTCACTATGCCCACATCAACACCTCCAAGCCTGGTTGCCTTGACATCACAAGCAGCAATATCCCTCCAACCTGTGTCCCTATGACAGTGTCTACCATCTTGTGGCCCCAGTCCAGGATCCTGAGTGGCAGCACAACACCTTGGACACTGATGGTCCTGGAACCAGTGGGAAGGGGCACCGTGTGGCAAGGGCACAGGTCCGTGGGGGTAAGTTGTGCAGAAGGGATGATGTGGGCCAGCAGGGTGAGGCCACTGGGGATGCTCTTGGCCAGGACACCATCAGCTGCGTGTTGTAGGTCTATCAGGAGTCCCACAGCATGATGGTCCTGGTACTTGCCAAACTCCCGAAGATCAAGCAGCTGCAGAGGAACATCCATAGGGGTATGCATGAGCAATGGAAGGCCCACAATACCAACATGGCCTCCCTAACAAGGGTTTTGAGGGACATTAACGGTACCCTGATCAGGGATCGTCAACAACATTCTAGCCTTTCCTTTGGCGCAGCAACACCAGGACCTTCACCGGTGCCAGCACTGGAAGGGAGACCCTGTCAGGGGAAGAACCCGCCTCAGACATCCCTGCCTCTGTAGTAGCAGATCCCCCACCACTTCACAAGCGGGAGCTTTCAGCAAAGACTCTAGGAGGTGCGGATGGCAAGACTCCAATCACTGCCAGAAAGTGATCTCTTCCTAAAGGACCTCCTTTGTGTGCCACATATTCACTCTATTGACTGTTCTTCAACCACCTACAACTTCCAATGGAGAGTGTACACTGGACTTTGAACTAATAATGGTGTGGCATCTACTCCAGTGATTTCATTCCCCGTGACTGAACCCTTCACTGTTCTTTTCAACCATGCCCCAATATTATTTTATGCACACATTTTCAATAAATCCACCTATCACAACGTTGGCGTTTGCTTGCTTCTCTTCCACATTTTCTAAGTACAGATGAAAGACCATATGAAGTAAATGAGGAAGACACAAGATACTAATGCAAGGAGGGATGTGTTACAAATACAGTACTCTGCTAAGGATCACTATCAACACACACAAACACATTACTACAAGTGTCTCGTCACAATAAACATTTGATTTCACTGTACAGCACATAGGCTGTCCATATGTCTGGACTGCCATAGCCAAGAATGGCTGACCCATATTGTGCCAAGGTACACATACCAAGGTACAGTCCCCTAGACCACGGAAGGAGGGGCCTTTTCAGACAATGTCCTGTAGAATAGGCAAACAAAAAAGTGAATGGTGTCACCAGCTTGAGCATTATCACATACCAAACCAAAGTAATCCAACATCACATAAACCAACGTACAGACAGAGGGCAGTACAACAGTCCCTGATAAAAGGTCCATCATAGTACAATGACCATGCATTTGGTGGTATGACACAAACATGTCAGTGTTGTGGCACAGGCACTGTAGCCTGCAATGATGAAAAACATCCACAGCTACATACAGGTCATACAAGAAGAGTGTTTTAGCCCAAGTGAAGGGTGAATGCCTTGCTTGCACTTGATGGCAACATATTTCATGGGCACACATGATGCAATTGGCCCAACACAGCACAATAAGCAAGTACAATGTGCACATCTGACCTTCCACCCAAACACTGTTCAAACTGCCTTGACACAGGACTCATACACCCCGAATCTGTGACCTACATTATCTGGAACAACCCATGTACACTTCCTATGCCGGAACAGCATTAAATACTTGCCAATGTCACAACTCTGAAATGCCCACATGACGATGTCATGGTGAAGGTACCTGTACAAAGACAAAACAAGGAGTATAGGCTTGAAAAAAAAACATATTACACAAATCATATTGCAAGCATCTGGAAAGGAAATCACATTGCAATGAGACTGACACAAACTAAGTAGCTACATCAAGGTGGGGCTATGTCAAAGGCTAAGCCTTCAAGCGCCCTTTGGCCTGAATATTGCAGGGTATTAGCTTCCCAGTTGTTGCTAAAACACTCTACTCCACACATTCTAACAACTACAGTTCTTTGTAAAGTTGGAGTCATTATGTCACATGACATACTTACACTCAAGAAAAGTCGCTATTGATGAGATCTTTCCACAAGTCACCTCCTTCCTCTACACCACTGTGATCCTCACTTGGCATTTCATGAGTCTCACCCAGTGGTACTGCAGGCTGTCCCTCCTCTGGGATATACAGGATAGTCCTCGTCAGGGCAATGTTGTGGAGCATGCAGCATGCCACAGTGATGTGACACACTTTTCCAGGTAAGTAGGAGGGCTCCACTGTCTGGTCCAGACACCTAATTCTGGCCTTCAAAAGACTGCTCCACTACCCGCAGTATTCTTCCATGTACTTCATTGAAGCGGACTTTCCCTGGCATAGTTATATTCCTTATTGGTGTCAACAATCAAGTACGGTTTGGGTATGCAGAGTCTCCTGTTAAGGAATGGGACATATGTGCAACAATGAGTTCCTCTTATCAGGATTGTAGCACCAGACATTGCACACACACAAACAGGAAAGATGTGACATACCAACCAGCCAGGCCCTCCCTGGGTACAGTTGTGGTATTGGCTGGGGTATAGTGCTTTTCCACATTATGAAGGAATGATGGGCTGGACCCGCATAATGGGAACAGACCTGTAAAATGTATAGATCCGCCAAACATACAACTTGCACGTTGATGGAATGGAAGTTCTTTCTGTTGTGGTATACTTGTTTATTGGCATGCAGTGGGATCAAGCCAACATGTGTGCCATCAATGGCCCCCACCATATGTGGAGTGCATGCAAAACCATAAATGTCAGCCTTCACGTGGGCTAAATCCTGATGTTGGGGAAACTGGATGTAGCTGTCCAGGAGTTTCAGCACTGCTGAGAGGACATCCTTCAACACGAGACTGAACATAGGCTGGGACATGCCAGCTGACAGGGCCACTGTATTTTGGAAGAACTCTCTGGCTAGTAAGTGCAATACTGACATGTCTTGTACAATGGTGGTATGCTGGTTGGATAACTAATAGTTGGCATCAAATCTGGCTCCAACTGACAACATAAGTCCACTATTGTTTGCCAATTCAGAGGATACAGGAGGATGATGTGTCATTCTTCCATGGTCTGAAGGTCTGACAGTGGATGGTAGACAGGTGCTTGTCGCATCCTCCCTCTCCCATGGTACCTATGTATGACAAGAAAGGAGTTCTAACATTAGTCATTGTGTCCCCAGGTACATACATGGTGCATGTCAGTTACATCATGAGACAAGGCATTTTAGAAGGGATAGACATGCAAACCAGTACACATTACAACTGCTAATAACAAAAGGGTCACAAGTGGCCCCCATGGTTTTCCACACATGTCCACAACATGTATCTGGACCAAATTCAAATATGTGCATCACAATTGCCCCTCGAAATATGACTGGATATCACGACCGCAAAAACGACCCTCTGCGGGGGTGGACTGTGCCACACTGTTAAATGCCATCTGTACCCTGCAACATACTATAATGGTGTTTGAGTATTAGGACCTACATGGCAAGACAGGATAAGTATGTTTGTGAGCTGAGGCGTGATGCAGTTATTGAAGACCAATATTGCATTTCAGGTCTCTAAAATGGTGGCTGCTTGACCTACTCCACTGCACATTAGGAACCGCCTGTGACCACTGGTGGAAGTCATCATGGTGGTTGCAACCACGGTGGGCACAGCCATAAGCTAAAGTTCTTGCCAGTGGTAGTCAGGGCCCAGTGGCTGTGTCCACTGGCAGTGAGGACTGCGTATGTGGGGGACATGACCGCCATGTTCTGCAGAATCACTCATGTGACTCCTGACACTGCTGCTAGCAAGACCTCGATGACCTCCATGACCTGAGCTGCTGCGTACCACCTCTGGGAGCAATCATGCCATATCCAGCAAGTACTAGGGCCCCTGCCTTCTAACCTGAGGAGCTGGAGAGACTGGTGGACGAGGTCCTACCCCTGTATGAACAGCTCTATGGTGCACCACTGGAGCAGGTCAGTACCTCATATGCACAGTTTTCTTTGTACTTCACCATCCTTTCCCTGATCAAAGGCTAGAATGCGGCTTTGTGTGTCAGGTTGACTACTCATATGCCTGTAGGTGCAGCCTGTGTGGCATCAACAGGAGGGACAATGTGCAGGTATTGGTGGCCAGTGCCACATGTAAAGTTCATTCACTTTGTATTGTCTGGGTTATTGGGGTTCCTAGATCCTTCTTGTGTTGGATGTACACAACTAGGTGAGGAGGCATTACTGCCATCCACTGACATCTCTTTCCTCCTTACTGTTGTATATGTCAGACAACATGTATGTGCATGACAGCATGAGCTGAGTATCCATGTTGCATGAGTCAGTTGTGAGTAATGTGAGGAATGTGTATGGTGCCACAGAGATGTCTTCACACATATGCCCTTGCTAACCTGTTGTTTGGAAGGCATATCATGACTCACTCTGCCCTTCAGGTTGCCACACATACCACATGCCATTTTTCTGTTGGCTACAGGAGGTACTGATGAGAATGTAGTGTCAGGTATGTCTGTCTACTCAGACTGCAAAGGACAGGGCCTGTCACATATATCTCCCAGTATGGATCCTAGTCTTATGTTGGGGTGACGTCACTGTGGCTACACAAATGTGGCACTGTGCTCACTACCTGTAGCCAAGCAGTTCCTGTCATGTGGGCAATATGGGGCTCTGGTGTAAAATCTTGCTCAGAATGCCTCATTTCTTTGATTCGATTATGAATGGGCCCAGAGGTACGTTACTAACGTAGTCCACATGTGCACTTAGCATCACTGTCAATGTGCGTCTTTGACTCATGACAGGTCCCTTACTCCCACAGCCCTGTTGTCACCTTCCCACAGGTCATATTTGTCCTGTGCATACTTATTGCATAAATGGCAGTCCCAGAGTGCAGACAGTTGTTGATTCCTGGGAGGCCATGATATGTGACTCAGTAGCTTGGTCACATAGCAGAAACTGTACAACGCATGACTTTGTTTGTTGGATGCTATCTCTATAGGATGGACACATATGACTAAAGGAGTGTTCTGTGATACAGGCACATAACACAGAACCCCACAATCTGAAGTGGCATGAGTCTGCATTTGCTAGTCTAGTCTACATGTCCACACATGAACAGGGTAGACACTTTCTGTACCCACCATACCAGTAACTTCATTGTTACCCATGTGTATTGTTTGAGTTTGTACTTTGGCAGTTGCCTGTAGGGAATTATGCAGAGAGGCATTCTCACATAGTGTGAATGTGCTAGTCCATTCATGTCTAAGGAGTTTACCCTTCAGAAGCCACAGAGGTGTGATGTGTCTCATAGCGGCCAAATCTCAGTCAGGTTGCTAGAGCATGGCCCACATGATGTCAGTAAGCCTGCTTAGACATTGTAGGGCCGAGCAGGGTATTAGGTTAGTCTGCTGATTGAGAACATTATTTTTGTATTCATGTCCCTGTACTTATTAGCTTGCATGTGTTGCACTTAGGGAGTACTGACAAATAGGAAAGTTCTAGCTTGATGTTATTGACATGTATGTGACTCAACCATTTGTGATAAGTCTTGTGAACATGATCCCTTGATCTGTCTTTTTCATCCATGCAGGTCAACGCCCCTCAAAATAAGGGAATATGGAGGGCCATTACCATGAAGGTGTGGACCCTGAGGGTCCACAGACGGCAGAGGGCCCACTGCAGAAAAAGGTGGGAGGCCTGAGACGCTGGGCCCAGAAGATCCAGCTGGGTATGTTCTCTCAATGTGGGCATGGTGGCCATCGGACCATGACCCCCACTAATGGCCTGCATTCTGGAGGTAGCCTATCTTGAGCTTGATGGGTATTTGAGGGCAGCACAGCCACAAGGGGGTGAGTACAGGGCATATATCTGCCTGTCCCATTGCCAAGTGCTTGGGTTAGGTTCTAACAGCTCCCCCTGACAATTAGGGATGAGCCATGTGTCACACAGTAGATGAGTGATTGTTTGTGTAGACATGTCATGTGTTCTGTACTGATATACATTGCCTATTGTCCCAGGGACCTAGGACACAACTGGGTGGAATCCACAAACCACTTGCTCTTCAGGGACGACATATGGTTGTGTACATTGATCAATCAAGTACTGTTTGTTGTAGTGGGTATAATTTCTATGCAACAGACCACTACTTCTCAATGTTCCAGACCAAATGTTAGTAGGTGATGGATCACTGTTTTCTGCCATGTGTCTAGGTAAATGCATATATTGGCATCTACCACCCAGAAGCTAGTTGTCTTCAGAGCATGATGGGTGCCTCACTACAGTCTATAATGTGAAGATGTCCAACATACATGTGACAGGGCTTATATTGTCCTTTGGATGCAGCTATAGATCACTACTTTACCTTGGTAAGTGGGGAATGTCCATTGACATGATTTATGTTCCATCACTGTTGCCAACATTCCTTGTGCCTACATGTCAGCATGTTTTCCTTTTCTTTAGAAAACATTTGTGAGCTGCGGTTTCATGCGTGGTCTACCTATGTTGATTGGATGATGTCTGTATTCCTATGGCACACTGTTTGTGAAATAGTACATTTACAATGGGGATACATTTCATGTTGTGCCACATACACAATTTGTCACAATATGCATGTCTCTTACCACCGTAGGCTGAGAAACTTGGGGGAACACCTGGTTGCTTACTGGTTCTGGACTGGCCAAGATAGGGGCGACCCCTTCTAGTAGCCACAGTGCTGCTGACAGGAATAGACACCAAGGCAGACCGTACCCTCCAGAAGGAGTCCCTGTGGAAAAAAACCCAAAATGGGAAAAAACACAGGAACTCCTCAAAAAGAGGAAAAAACAATAAAAAAGGGAAAAAATATAAGGAATTCAGCAGGGAAAAAGAAGGAACATGAATAGAGCTGGAACAGGAGCGAGGAGCGCCACCAAGACGTAAGTGTTTGCAATGCAAAGAGGGAAGGAACTGCAGTGCTTATACACCATGAAACAGGAAGTGACCCCACAGGAAGAAAGCACAACACCATCTTAGTTTGGGAGAGACCATATAGACATGAATAGGAAAAAAGACCATGTAGAAAAGGAAAAGGAAGAAGGCATGCTGTGAGAAAGAACATCAAGGAAGAAGACAATATGAAGGTCAGGAAGAAAGAAGAAACAAAGACAGAAAAAAGGAAAGGGAAAAGAACAAAAGAGATAAGTGACAGAAAAGTAGGAGGCAGTCAGGGGTTGCGGTGTGACCCAGAGCATGAGATATGCACCCTGGGTCGCATCGCAGAAAAGGAAACAGAAAAACGGGCCGCAGCAGTTCTGGTGTCCTGGCATGTGGACTGCCGAGCCAACCGCGGACTGAAAAAGAAACGCCACGGTGTTCCGCAGCGTCACAGTAGGCCCTCTTCCCAAGGCCCCAGGTTTGTTAGAAAACAGAGAGAAAAAGTTGCAAACCAAATGAGGTGCATGAACTGAAGAAGCATCTTCCCAAGAACAGTCACTGAGGGAATAACCTTTCCAGTGGATCAGGAATTGTAGCTCGTTCCAAAAAACACGTGAATCACAGACCTCCTGTAGCTCATATTCCGGTTGACCATTCACAGAAAGAGGAGGAGGACATTGAAAACGTCTAAGAAAAGGATCAGGAACAAAAGGCTTGAGCTGTGAAACATGAAAAACTGGATGAACTCTACAAGTCTGGGGTAAACGTAGTCGGATAGCACCAGGATTCAACAACTGAAGTATTCAGAAAGGACCATAAAAGCTGGGTTTGAATTTGTTTTGAGAAAAACGAAAAGGCAGAAATCTAGAAGAAAGCCACACCTTGTCTCCTATTTGATAAGATGGTGCCGCACGACGTTGACCAGCAGCCTTTCTTTTCATAGTTTGTTTAGAGGCCAAAAGAGTAGTACGAACCAGATCCTGAATGTGAAGAGTTGTCGTGCAAATGATCTAACTGCAGGAACAGAAGGCACAACACAAGGTATAGTGGAAAAGGTCTTGGGATGGAAGCCGTAGGTGCAGAAAAAAGGTGTTGATCCTATTGCACTATGCACCATATTATTATATAAAAACTCACCTAGAGAAAGGAAATCTGACCAGTTACTTTGAGTGGCATTACAGAAACAACGTAAATACTGTTGGAGATCCTGATTCAAACATTCAGTTTGACCGTTGGTTTGGGGAGGAAAGCCTGTTGACAGGGAAACATCAATATGTAATGAGGTACAAAATGCCTTCCAAAAACGTGACACGTTTTGGGGTCCCCTATCTGAAATGACTACTTGTGGGAGGCCATGTGAGCGGAAGATATCTTGCATGAATATTTGACTCATTTCTTTGGCTGTAGGCAATTTTCTTAAGGCTGTGAAATGTGCCATCTTGGTAAATGAATCGACAGTTACCATAATTACATGATTCCCAGAAGAAGATGGTAATGAACATATGAGGTCTGTAGACAGGGTGTGCCATGGAGCAGAAGGAACGGGCAGAGGCATCAATAATCGTGCTGGCTTGGTCCGAGGGATCTTGGTCTGGGCACATACAGGGCAAGATGTTACAATGGATTCTGCATCAGTCTGAAGTGTAGGCCACCAAAAAGAACGTAGGAGCAACTCCTGTGTCTTTTTAATTCCACAATGTCCAGCTACGGGAGAATCATGGCACATCTGTAAGGCCTCTATCTGAACTTTCTTGGCTGGCAAAAATAATAAATTTTTATAATAGAAGTAGTAATGATTCTTTTGTAATTGAGGACTCAAAATAGTCCATTCAGCAAGTGGAAGATACTGGTATTCTGATTTTACACGATCAAGGAAAGACTGGGCAACCCCGATGACTTGACTGGGTTCTATTATGTTAGGAGAGGAAGTGTTAGTGCTTTCAGGATAGCGATGAGATAATGCGTCAGCTACTAAGTTCTGCGATCCGGGAATGTAGGTCACAAAAAAATCATGTTGATTTAAAATGAAGGCCCATCTTGGCTGTCGGATATTTCGACATTGGAAATTCTGGAGACATTGTAGATTACGGTGATCAGTTCTTGCTTCAAACGATTCTTTGGTACCCATTAAGAAATGTCTCCATTCTTTACATGCAACCTTGAGAGCTAGTATATCCAGTTCTAACACAGAATAATTGCGTTCGGCTTCAGTCAGTATGTGGGACAAGTTAAAGCCGGGATGTTCCAAGCCATCGTCGTCTTGTTTCTGAAGTAAGACTGCACCAATAGCTCTCAGAGGCGTCAGTGACAACTATGAACTTCTTAGTAGTATCCAGCTGTCATAATATGGGAACTTGGGTAAAGGCTTGTTTCAGTTTTTGAAAGACCATCTCTGCACTGTCAGTCCAAACAAAACCCTTCTTCAGGTTTTCTTTTTTGATGGTCTGAGTGATAAATCTTTGTTGAAGGGCAAAGTCTTGTATGAACTGCCAATAGAAGTTGGAGAGACCTAGGAAACATTGGGTTTCTTTAACCGAAGAGGAAGAGGGCCAATCCAAAATGGCTTGTACTTTGTCGGGGTCCATAGTTATTCCAGTCTGATTGATGAAGAAACCTGGATATTGTACTTCTGCCTGGTTAAATTCGCATTTTTCAGGTTTACAATATAGCTGGTTCTGTCTGAGTCTTTCCAAGACTTGAAGGACATGTTCAGTGTGCTGTTCAGGTATAAGGGAATATACTAGGAAATCGTCTAGATAAATGACCGCACTGTGATTTAATAAATCAGAAAACACGGAGTCCATGAATCATTAAAAAAATAGAAGGTGCGTTTGTTAAACCAAAAAGGCATGACTCGGTATTCAAAATGGCCAAATGGAGTACGAAAGGCTGTTTTCCATTTGTCTCCTTTGACACGTAAGAGATGATAGGCACCTCTCAGATCTAATTTTGTAAACCTCTTGGCACCTTAGACAGCATCAAGTAAATCCCTAATAAGAGGTAAGGGATATCGATCCTTGATGGTTATTGTACTTAATCCACGAAAGTCAACACAGGGATGCAGATCTTTCGTTTTCTTTGGGACGAAAAAAAGAGGAGCCCCTGCAGGAGATGAAGCGGGAAGGATTAAACCATTCTGTATATTGTCATTTAGGTATTCTTTGAGTACCTTCTTTTCTGGTTCGGTTAATTAATACATCCACCAAAAGGAACCACTTCTCCTGGAATCAAAGGAATGGTGCAGTCATAGACCCTATGAGAAGGTAGAATGGGTTTGAAAGGTTTCTGGAATACGTCAGAATAGTCTTCATAACAACTTGGCACTCCCTGAATCAAGTTGATAGAGCAGCTGGTATCTTTAGAAGAGGATTTAATCCTTTTGGAGACCAATAAGAGCTTGTGGAGTGACAGTTCTGTTGGCAAAACTGTGAAGATAAAGATATTGTTCTAGTCGCCCAATTGATATATGGGTTATGCCGAGTTAGCCAGGGAATCCCTAAAATCATGGTATGATTAGGAGAGGATATTAAATAAAAGGTAATGAGTTCCTGATGTCTCCCAAAGCAGAAACAGAGAGTGGGTGTAGTATCCACTACAGATCCTGAGTTTAAGGGGAATCCATCAATGGTGTGGACTTGTTCCGGCATCTCTTTAGGAACTCGTGGTATACCTCTTTCTTTTGCCCAAGTCTCATCCAAATGTATACCACTGGCTCCACAATCTAATAAAGCAAAAACCTGCTCTTCTTGGTTTTGGGAACACTGTATTGTAACAGACAATATAAACAAAGCTGAGGTATTCTCTCTGGAGGAACATATCCGCAGTGTTCGGCAGCGTCACACAAGTGAGTCATTATTATTGTTTATTGGCTGACACATACCCTCACTCGTCATAGCATGGCATTTGGCATGTACAACTGCAGTGGCAATGAGGGACATGACAAGTAGGCCTAGAGTTTTGAGCTACAATGTAAATATTTATGCCCTTGATGTGGCATCATGTTGAAAAGTGCACTGCACATGTGCAATGTGTAAGGTTTGTGCCCTGACTGTTGGCATGCATCATGGGGTGACTTGCAGTTACGTAGAAATCACGTGTTTGGGTACAGGCATTCATCCACAGACACACATATGGGTTTGCATGACCAAATGTGGAGAGTGACATAGCTTCCCATTAGGCAGCATGTTGAGAGCCTTCTACAAGTACTTGCAAATCTCTGAGTCTCTCCAACATGCAAAGGACAATCTGACTCTTTTAGGGTCCAACACTTTTGCTAGTGTTGTTTATTTTTGTATTTAACCCCTTCGCTGCCAGGCCTTTTCCCCCTCAGATGCCAGGCCTTTTTTTGGCTATTTGGGGCAGTTCGCGCTTAGGCCCTCTTAACTTTTTGTTCACATAAGCTACCCATGCCAAATTTGCGTCCCAATATTTCCAACATCCTAGGGATCTAGAGGTACCCAGAGTTTGTGGGTTCCCCTGGAGGAGATTAAGAAATTAGCCAAAATACAGCAAACATTAAAAAATGGGAATAAAGGACTGCAGACGAACGCTTGTGGTTGTTCCCCTGAAAATGGCATCCACAAAGGGTTTGTGGTGCTACAATCACCATCTTCCCAGCTTTCAGGAATAGTCAGATTTGAACCATAAAACCACATTTTCCAACACAATTTTGGCATTTTACTGGGACATACCCCATTTTTTTAAAAATTTGTGCTTTTAGCCTCCTTCCAGTTAGTGACAGAAATGGGTGTGAAACCAGTGCTGGATTCCAGACAGCTAAACGTTTCTAAAAAGTAGACACAATTCTGAATTCAGCAAGGGATCATTTGTGTAGATCCTACAAGGTTTTCCTACAGAAAATAACAGGTAAAATAAAACAATATTAAAATTGAGTTAAAAAAAAGCCATTTCTCTCTACGTTTTACTCTGTAACTTTTCCCTGCAATGTCAGAAAGCAATATATCGTTACATCTGCTGGACTCTTCTGGTTGGGGGAGACATATAGGGCTTGTAGATTCCTCAAGAACCTTAGGTACCCAGAGTGAATAAAGGAGCTGCACCTTGCAATGGGTTTTCAGTGTATACCGGGTATACAGCAATTCATTTGGTGAAATATAAAGAGTGAAAAATAGGTATCAGAGAAACATTTGTATTTCCAAAATGGGCACAAGATAAGCTGTTGAGAAGCAGTTGTTATTTGCACATCTCTAAATTCTGAGGTCCCCATACTAGCATGTAAATTACAGGGCAGTTCTCAAATAGACGTCTTTTTTACACACTGTCTTACAGTTGGAAGGAAAAAATGTAGAGAAGGACAAGGGGCAATAACACTGGTTCTTCTATTCTGTATTCCCCCAAGTCTCCTGATAAAAATGGCATCGCACTTGCGTGGGTAGGCCAAATGCCTGCGACAGGAAACGCAACATGGACACATCACATTTTTACATCAAAATCTAGCGTGTTTTTTTGGGAAAGTGCCTAGCTATGGATTTTGGCCTCTAGTTCAGGCGGCACCTAGGAAAACTACCAAACCTGTGCATTTTTTAAAACTAGACACCTAGAGGAATCCAGGATGGGGTGACTTGTGGGGCTCTCCCCAGGTTCTGAATCCTTGGCAAACCTCAACATTTGGCAAAAAAACACCTTTTCCTCACATTTCGGTGACAGACAGTTCTGGAATCTGAAAGGAGCCACAAATTTCCTTCCACCCAGCATTCCCCCAAGTCTCCCAATAATAATGGTACCTCACTTGTGTGGGGAGGCCTAGTGCCCGTGACAGGGAATACTCCAAAACACAACGTGGACACATCACATTTTCCTGAAGAAAACTGACCTGTTTTTTGCAAAGTGCCGAGCTGTGGATTTTATCCTCTAGCTCAGCCGGCACTTAGGTAAACTGAGCATTTTTGAAAACTAGACACCTAGGGAAATTCATAATGGGGTGTCTTGTCGGGCTCGCACCAGGTTCTGTTACCCAGATTTCTTTGCAAACCTCAAAATTTGAAGAAAAAAAAAAATAATCCTCACATTTCGGTGCTGCAAAGTTTTGGAATCTGAGGGGAGCCACAAACCTCCTTCTATCCAGCATTCCCCCAGTTCTCCCAATAAAAATGGTACCTCACTTGTGTGGGTAGGCCTCGTGACGGTGACAGCAAATGCCCCAAAGTACTATGTGGACACATCAAAATTATCTAATACAAAACTACCTGTTTTTGCAAGAGGCACCTGCGTGTTTGGTCCTGGGCTCAGCAGCCATCTAGGGACCCGAGGGATTCCAGGGAGGTGTGACTTGCGTGGAATTCACCAGTGTTTTCTTACCCAAAAACCGCAGCATACCTCAAATTTTGCTAAAAAGGTTTTCCTACATTTCTGTGTGGGATCACCCACACACATTTCCTACCATCCAATGTTCTCCTCAGTCTCCTGGTAAAAAAGATACCTCACTTATGTAGGTAGGCCAAGTGCCTGTGACAGGGAGGAGCCAAAAACATGTTGAAAATGAGGGGGAACCAAAGCGGGTCCAAAAGGGCAGTTTGAGAAAAAAAAGGTTTTAGGCTGACAAGTGGGGCAGAATTTTTATCGGTGTAGATGCAACAATGCTGGCTGGTAGGAATTTTGTGGATTCCTGCAGATTCCAGAAGGTTCCATCACAAAAATGTGGGAAAAATGTGTGATTTCAAGCAAAGTTGGAGGTTTCCAGGGCATTGTGGGTAAGAAAATGGTGCGGGTGCATTTCAAGCACACCACCCAGGACTCACCCTGATGTTTAGTTTTCAGATGTGTCTTGGTCTCGTAGATTTTTCTACATGGCAGCGTCCCAAAGTCCAAAAAGGGTAGCCCTCACCATTCCAAGTGGGACAATTTTGAGAGTTAGACAATACATGGGCCAAATGTACAACCAAACCCCAAAATAATCAAATGCCCTCTTGCTTGCCGTGGGATAAGATGTTTTAGTGTGCAGGGGAGAGGTGAAAGAGTGTTACCCCTTCATTTGGGGTGGGGGCATAACCATGCCCATACTGGTTGGTAGCCACCACCAGCACTATTTTTATTTTTTCTAATTCCCTGGCATCTAGTAGGCTTTCTGCTCCCTCCCGCCCCGGGGAGTGGATAGGGGGTAATTGCCCCATCTGCCCACCAGTGATGAGAACAACTTTGTCCCCATTTATTTGGGATTTGGGGTGGTGGTATGGCCATACCCCACCCGCTTTTTTTGAAAAAAATCTTCCCTGGTCTCTGGTGGGCTTTCTGCCCGCCCCGGGGGCAGATGGGCCTTATAAAAATAGGCCGCTCTGCCCCTAAGTGGGGCAGAAATGGCCAACAGTAATGTGCCCTCATGGGAGTGGCCCTTGCCCAAGGGGCTGCCCCCCAAAACAAAACACACACACACACACACCAATCCTTGGTGCCTTAGTGGTTTCTGCCCACCCTGGGGCAGATGGGCCTAATAGAATAAAGCCGATCTGCCCCCAAGGGGGGCAGAAATGGCCTAAAATAAATTTACCCCCCAGGGCAGTGACCCTTGCCTAAAGGGTTGCTCCCCATCTGTAAAAAAAAAAAAATCACTAGTGCCTAGTGGAGGGTGGTCAGGGGTGGACGGGGAAGTGATACCCCTTCCATCCATGACTGGGGGAGTGGGGTGGGAGGCCCACAGGGGAGCGCTAGGGCTGAGTGCAGGACGAGCTGGTCTCGCCCCTGGCACACGGCAACCATGGCCGAGGGTGAGTCCAGCTCGTCCAGGGCACCCAGGGGGTTAATGTTTCCAATGTTTATTTATTTTCTATTTCCATTTGATTTTTTTATTGCTTTTATTTTTAATTAAATAAACATATATTTCTGTTACTGTATGTTTGTTAATTGTGTGTAATAGGGTTTATTGTATAGATATTAAAATCCATTACAAATCAGTCACTACAAGAGCAAAAACACCAACTTCATGACACATACACAGATTAAAAACCCTGTACTACCAATAAAACACAATACTAATACCAGGCAATGTGAACACAATAAACTCCTCAATCACATTGATTACACACACATAGGCGCAGCAGAGAGTCCGTTAGCAAAACAAAAATGTGTCAAAATGATACAATTCAGTAATAACGAAATGTCCAAACTACAATTTTCAGAAAGATTAAATTAATCAATCAATCAATCAGTGCTTGTAAAGTGCAACTACTCACCTGTTAGGGTCTCAAGGTGCTGGGGGGAGTGGGCAGGAGTAGCGTATAGCGATGAGGTGGTTATTAGAAAAGCCATATCTTCAGTTTCTTCGTGAAGCTCAGAAGAGAGGTGGTTTGTCTGATGTGGGGAGGAAGGGCGTTCCAGGCAGTGGCTGCGAGGTAGGATAAGGCGTGTCCTCCTGTTCTGGTTTTCGTGATGGGGGGTACTTCTGCGAGAGAGAGCTGGGCTGAGAGTAGGGTCCTGTGGGGTACGTGGAGACTGAGTCGCTGGTTCAGGTATGCTGGTCCAGTGTGGTAGGCTTTGTGTGCGTGGGTGAGGATCTTGAAGGTGATTCTTTTTTCTATGGGAAGCCAGTGCAGTGTACACGGGTGTTGCAAGAAGTGGCAGTGTCGGGGTAGGTCGAGTATCAGTCTGGCGGTGGCGTTCTGGATGTTTTGTAGCTTGCAAATGAGTTTCTTGTTGATTTTGGCGTAGTGTGTGTTGCCGTAGTCCAGTCTGCTAGTGTTCAGGGCATGTGTGATGGTCGTTCTATGTTCGAGGGGGATCCACTTGAAGGACTTGCATAGAAGGCGGAGGGTGCAGAAGCAGGTGGAGGTGACTGAGTTGATTTGCTGATTCATGCTGAGATTGGAGTCCAGGATGACTCCAAGGTTGCGGGCTTGGCTTGTGGGGGTGGGTGGGTTTCCGGGGGTGGGTGGCCACCAGGAGTCATTCCACGTGTTGGGTTGAGGGCCCATGATGAGTATTTCTGTCCTGTTAGTGCTAAGTTGAAGGCAGCAGTTTCTCATCCAGTTGGGGACTGCTTCTATGACTTTGTGGATGTTGTGTCTAGCTTTGTCAGGTTCGTTGGAGAGGATGAGTTGAGTGTCGTCGTCATAAGAGATGATGTTGATTCCGTAGCTTTTGACGAGGGTGGCTAGCGGGCCATGTAGATGTTACACAACTTGGGCTGAGGGATGATCCCTGGGGCACTCAGCAGGTGGTGGGTGTGGGGTCTTCGAGGGAGGGGGTGAGTCTTACCCATTGAGTTTTGCAGGTGAGGAAGGATTGGTTCTAGTCGAGGGCCTTATCTCTGATGCCGGCTTTGTGGAGTCCTCTTATCAGGGTGTGATGGGAGACTGTGTCGAAGGCTGCCAAGAGGTCTAGTAGGATGAGTGCCGCCATCTCTCCCTTGTCCAGCAGGGAGCGGATGTCATCTGTTGCGGCCAGGAGGGCTGTTTCGGTGCTATGGTTTTTCCTGAATCCGGATTGGGAGATGTTGAGGATGTTGTTGTCTTCTATAAATGTGGCAAGTTGGCTGTTGACTGCTTTTTTGATTACTTTTGCTGGAAATGGGAGTAGGGAGATAGTTCTGAAGTTTTTGAGGTCGGTGGGGTCTACCAAGGGTTTCTTGAGGAGGGGGTTGATCTTGGCGTGTTTCCAGTCTTGGGGGAAGGTGGCGGCAGCTAGTGAGCAGTTGATGGTGAGGTGGAGCTAGGGGGCAATGGTGTCTGCGGCTCTGTTGAAAATGTGGTGGGGGCCCCGGAGTGTATGGATCTCATTGTTCTCAGTGGATCTTTGGTGGTAAGAGGGGTCCAGGTAGTGATTGTTGGTTTGTTGGTGTCGGGTTTTGGTAGAGGGGGTTCTGTGCGTAGGTTGTCCTTGCTGAAATTGTCATAGATGGTCTTCATTTTGTGATGAAAGTAGGTATTGAGTTTGTTACAGAGGTTCTGTGAGGGTGGGATGTCCGTTGTTTCACTGTTGGGTTGGGTGAACTCCTTGATGATGCTGAAGAGCTCCTTGCTGTTGTGTGCATGTGAGGAGATTCTGTCTTGTATAGCTTTCTTTCTGGTGTTTCTGATGAGTTGGTGGAGTGCCGTGGTGGTGGCTCTGAAGTTGCTATAGGCTTCTGTGGATTTGATGTGAACCAGCTGGCTTTCTTTACATGGGTGCTGTTGTCCTTTTTGAGGGGGGCTATGGTGTTGGCGCAGTTGGAGATCCATTTGTGGAAGGTACGTGCTGCAGTGTTTGGGTCATCATTGTGTGCGATAGTGGGGGCGGCAATGGCGAGGGCAGTGGTGAGCTGATCGTCCAGTTTCTATGTGATGGTTGGGGTCTGATGACGGTGGGTGTGTTGAAGGTGAAATGGATGCATCGGTGGTCTGTCCATGGGAGTTCTGTGGTGTGACTGAAGGTAGCGGAGGTTCCTGTGGTGAAGATGGGATCGAGGGTGTGTCCTGCTAAGTGTGTTGGTTCCGTCACAATGTGTCGGAGTCCTATGTTGTGGAGGTGTTCTAGGAGGGATGCAGTGTTGGGTCTTGTAGATTTTCGAGGTGGAAGTTGAGGTCTCCCATTAGGGTGTAGTTGGTGGCTGTGATGGCTTGTGCAGAGATGCAGTCCGTGATGGAGTCGGCGAAGGGTGAACGTGGTCTGGGAGGGTGGTAGATGAGGGTCCCCTTAATGGTGGATGTCGGGCTGGTGTTCAGCTTGAAGTGGAGGTGTTCCATCACATTTATGGATTCTTCTGAGTATTCGGACTGTGTGTTCAGGCGGAGGTTGGACATGTGGAGGATGGCGATTCCCCCTCCCAGGACGGCTGGGTCGGTCTTTCCAGGTGATCTTGTATCCTTGGGGGGATGGCGCTGGAGATGTCCAGGCCTGAGGTGGTGTTTGTAGGAGGCTGGACTGGCTTGTAGTGAGTACCAAGGGGTACTTGCACCTTGCACCAGGCCCAGTTATCCCTTATCAGTGTATAGGGTGTCTAGCAGCTTAGGCTGATAGATAATGGTAGCTTAGCAGAGCAGCTTAGGCTGAACTAGGAGACGTGTGAAGCTACTACAGTACCACTTAATGTCATATGCACAATATCATAAGAAAACACAATACACAGTTATACTAAAAATAAAGGTACTTTATTTTTATGACAATATGCCAAAGTATCTTAGAGTGTACCCTCAGTGAGAGAATAGGAAATATACACAAGATATTTGTACACAATACCAAAAATATGCAGTATAGTCTTAGAAAACAGTGCAAACAATGTATAGTTACAATAGGATGCAATGGGGACACATAGGGATAGGGGCAACACAAACCATATACTCCAAAAGTGGAATGCGAACCACGAATAGACCCCAAACCTATGTGACCTTGTAGAGGGTCGCTGGGACTATTAGAAAATAGTGAAGGTTAGAAAAATAGCCCACCCCAAGACCCTGAAAAGTGAGTGCAAAGTGCACTAAAGTTCCCCAAAGGACACAGAAGTCGTGAAAGGGGAATTCTGAAGGAAAGACACAAACCAGCAATGCAACAACGATGGATTTCCAGTCGAGGGTACCTGTGGAACAAGGGGACCAAGTCCAAAAGTCACAAGCAAGTCGGAGATGGGCAGATGCCCAGGAAATGCCAGCTGTGGGTGCAAAGAAGCTTCTACTGGACAGACGGATCCCTCACGCCGTGGAGAGTTGTGCAGAAGTGTTTTCCTGCCGAAAGACCGCCAACAAGCCTTGCTAGCTGCAAATCATGCGGTAAGCGTTTTTGGATGCTGCTGTGGCCCAGGAGGGACCAGGATGTCGCAAATTGCGTCAGGAGACAGAGGGAACGTCGAGCAAGACAAGGAGCCCTCTCAGCAGCAGGTAGCACCCGGAGAAGTGCCAGAAACAGGCACTACGAGGATGCGTGAAACGGTGCTCACCCGAAGTCGCATAAAGAAGTCCCACGTCGCCGGAGAACAACTTAGGAGGTCGTGCAATGCAGGTTAGAGTGCCGTGGACCCAGGCTGGACTGTGCACAAAGGATTTCCGCCGGAAGTGCATGGAGGCCGGAGTAGCTGCAAAAGTCGCGGTTCCCAGCAACGCAGTCTGGCGTGGGGAGGCAAGGACTTACCTCCACCAAACTTGGACTGAAGAGTCACTGGACTGTGGGAGTCACTTGGACAGAGTTGCTGGATTCGAGGGACCTCGCTCGTTGTGCTGAGAGGAGACCCAAGGGACCGGTAATGCAGCTTTTTGGTGCCTGCGGTTGCAGGGGGACGATTCCGTCGACCCACGGGAGATTTCTTCGGAGCTTCTAGTGCAGAGAGGAGGCAGACTACCCCCACAGCATGCACCACCAGGAAAACAGTCGAGAAGGTGGCAGGATCAGCGTTACAGAGTTGCAGTATTCGTCTTTGCTACTATGTTGCAGTTTTGCAGGCTTCCAGCGCGGTCAGCAGTCGATTCCTTGGCAGAAGGTGAAGAGAGAGATGCAGAGGAACTCGGATGAGCTCTTGCATTCGTTATCTAAAGTTTCCCCAGAGACAGAGACCCTAAATAGCCAGAAAAAAGGGTTTGGCTACCTAGGAGAGAGGATAGGCTAGCAACACCTGAAGGAGCCTATCAGAGGGAGTCTCTGACGTCACCTGGTGGCACTGGCCACTCAGAGCAGTCCAGTGTGCCAGCAGCACCTCTGTTTCCAAGATGGCAGAGGTCTGGAGCACACTGGAGGAGCTCTGGACACCTCCCAGGGGAGGTGCAGGTCAGGGGAGTGGTCACTCCCCTTTCCTTTGTCCAGTTTCGCGCCAGAGCAGGGCTAAGGGGTCCCCTGAACCGGTGTAGACTGGCTTATGCAGAATTGGGCACATCTGTGCCCATGAAAGCATTTCCAGAGGCTGGGGGAGGCTACTCCTCCCCTGCCTTCACACCATTTTCCAAAGGGAGAGGGTGTAACACCCTCTCTCAGAGGAAGTCCTTTGTTCTGCCATCCTGGGACAAGCCTGGCTTGACCCCAGGAGGGCAGAACCCTGTCTGAGGGGTTGGCAGCAGCAGCAGCTGCAGTGAAACCCCAGGAAAGGCAGTTTGGCAGTACCAGGGTCTGTGCTACAGACCACTGGGATCATGGGATTGTGCCAACTATGCCAGGATGGTATAGAGGGGGCAATTCCATGATCATAGACATATTACATGGCCATATTCGGAGTTACCATTGTGAAGCTACATATAGGTAGTGACCTATATGTAGTGCACACGTGTAATGGTGTCCCCGCACTCACAAAGTTCGGGGAATTGGCCCTGAACAATGTGGGGGCACCTTGGCTAGTGCCAGGGTGCCCACACACTAAGTAACTTAGCACCCAACCTTTACTAGGTAAAGGTTAGACATATAGGTGACTTATAAGTTACTTAAGTGCAGTGTAAAATGGCTGTGAAATAACGTGGACGTTATTTCACTCAGGCTGCAGTGGCAGGCCTGTGTAAGAATTGTCAGAGCTCCCTATGGGTGGCAAAAGAAATGCTGCAGCCCATAGGGATCTCCTGGAACCCCAATACCCTGGGTACCTCAGTACCATATACTAGGGAATTATAAGGGTGTTCCAGTAAGCCAATGTAAATTGGTAAAATTGGTCACTAGCCTGTTAGTGACAATTTGAAAGAAATGAGAGAGCATAACCACTGAGGTTCTGATTAGCAGAGCCTCAGTGAGAAAGTTAGTCACTACACAGGTAACACATTCAGGCACACTTATGAGCACTGGGGCCCTGGATGCCAGGGTCCCAGTGACACATACAACTAAAACAACATATATACAGTGAAAAATGGGGGTAACATGCCAGGCAAGATGGTACTTTCCTACAGTGTTGGTCCAGGTCTCAGTTAGGAATGCGATCTCCGGGATGGTGCTGTCAAGGAGGTCCCATATTTCAGAAGCATGTTTATGGAGGGAGCAGACGTTGAGGAGAATGCATTTCAGAGTTTTCGGCGTTGCAGTCTTGTTGCGGGTAGGTTGTGCTCGGTCCAAGGTCTTGGTGGTGGTGTAAGTTTGCGGCAGCGGAGGCAGCTGAAAGGACCGTGGGTGTTAGCTAGTGATGCTTGCTTGCAGCTGCTTTTGCGTCCTGGGTTGAGTGCAATGAGTGCGATGAGTGCTCCTGTTGTGTAGAGGCGGCGGCTGGCAGGACCAGGCGTCCTGGCGCTGGTCACGTTCGGGTCGCAGATGGGTGCAGACGGGCTTGCCTTAGGTGGGCCTTTGACGTGCCAGCGGTGCAGCCGCATAGCAGCTGCCATTAAGTAGGGAAGGGGGAGGAGAGGGCAGCTGGAAGGCAGGAATGGGAAACAGTGCGAAAAAAGGGAGGCAGGGCCGCAGGGGCAGCAGCGGTGGGAAGAGGGAACGAGAGAGAGGAGGGGGCGGGGCAGCAGGGGCAGCAGCGGCGGGAATTGGGAAAGAGAGGAAGGGGCGGGGCTGCAGGGGCAGCAACAGCGGGGAGAGAAAGAGGAGGGAGAGCGAGAGAGATGAGAGAAAGGGCGGAGTGAGGGGAAAAAAACAAGGAAAAGAGAGAAAGTGCAGAAAGCGAAAGGCACAAAAGAAACAGCACACAAAAGAATAAAAATGAGAAAAAAGAGAAAAGAGGCAGAGGGCAGCCTAGCAGAAGAGCAGAGCTCTCCCACTAGACACCAGGGATGAGGCGCAGGCAGAAGCCTGCGGGTGGAGGAGGGCCTCGAACTACTGACAGAGGTCAGAGTTCAGGGAACAGAAGGGCTTCACTTGCAGGTGGAGCTACGCGGTGGCAGAGCAGTTCACTGACCAGGTCAGTGAGGTTGCTCTTTCTTCCGCGCAGTAGGCGCCATTAAGTGGGGGGGGAGAGGACAGTTTGGAGGCGGGAGTGGGAGTGGGAAACAGTGCGAAAAAAGGGGGGTTGTGGGGGCAGCAGCGGCGGGAAGAGGGAACAAGAGAGAGGAGGGGGCGGGCTGCAGGGGCAGCAGTGGTGGGAAATGGGAACGCGAGAGTAGAGGGGGGGGGCCGAAGGGGCAGCAGCGGCAGGGAGGGAGAGAGAGGGGAGAGCGAGAGAGATGAGAGAAAGAGTGGAGTGAGGGGGAAAAAATTAGGAAAAGAGAGAGAAAGCACAGAAAGCAAAAGGAGAAAAGAGGTAAAGGGCAGCCTAGACGCTAGGGATGAGGTGTAGGCAGAGGTTTGCGGGTGGAGGAGGGCGTCAAACTACTGACAGAGGTCAGAGTTCAGGTAACAGAAGGGCTTCACTTGCTGGTGGAGCTATTGCACATATTAGTTACTAGAACAGCTACATGAGTTCTTAAAGTGCTTACATGCCTACCATGTACCCTCTCCTAGGGAGGTAAACACATTCACATTCAAGTGCCATATGAGATGAGGGCGACTACATAAAGCCTTAAAGTGCTTGCATGCCTTCGTTAGCTTCAGTTAGTCCATCAATAGGATAGCAACCATGAAAATCTAAAACTAAAGAACTGTGCAAAATTCAAACAAAGCCAAAGGAGCAAGAGCAGAGAAAAGTTTTCATGCACAATTATTAATTACTCACAGTGCCCCTAATGAACTTGGTTTGAGCACCTTTGATAAATTTGGTCAACAAGACATTCAACATCATGTTATCTGGATCCAAAGACACAATAATGGCCTGCCAGCAGGAGCGAACCCCCAATTCATTCCAGCTATTCTGCAACAGGGATCTACGCTCCTTCCACAAAGTTGGGCATAAACACACCATTTGTTCAAAAGATGCCTCCCAACTTCCAGAGCCCCTACACATTACACCATCCCCTGGGAGTAGCAGCGGTTATGCAAATGCTTAAAAAAAGCCCAATCTCCCACTCTAAGGACCATAAGTTTCTCTTTCATACGAATACCATAGGTACTGGAGAGATAACCAACAGGGGCAGCTGACTGATACGTATTAACCCCTACGGTGCCGTGGACGAGCTGGTTTCGCCCTCGGGCAAGTACTGCTGTGCCGAGGGTGAGACCAGCTCGTCCCGCAGCCAGCCCACAGGGGGCGTGCTAACGCTCCCCGTGGGCCTCCCACCCCCCTTCCCCGGTCCGGGATGGCAGGGGAAGCACTTCCCCTGCCACCCCGGACCTCCCCCCTCGGTAATCTGATGATGTCGGCACGCTCCACCACGTCAATGTCATCACATGCTGCCGGGGACGTGCTGGAAGCCATTTGCTTCCAGCTTGTGGAGAGAAAGGACCCTTTCCAGGTAAGTCCTTCTCCTGCGGGTGGTTGGGAGGGAAAACAGACACAGGGGGAAAGGAAAGAGTTTTTCCTTTCCTCCTGTACCTGTTTTGAATGTATTCCTGCTCCACGAGCAGGAATCCCCCCTCTAGGCACCAGTGATGTTTTTTTGTTTATTTTGGTGAGCAACCCCTTAGGCAAAGGTCGGTCTCCTGGGAGCAATATTATTTCTGTGTTTCGCCCCATTTTTTTGTCCGATCTGCCCCCTGGAGAAGTTGAAGCCCACTAGGCACCAGGGATTATTTTATAGTGATGTTTTAGGGCAGCAAACCCTCGGGCAAGGGTCGCTGCCCTGGGGACAAGATTTTTTTGTATGTTTCGCCCCCCTCTGGGCTAGATCAGCCATGTTCTTGGCCAATCTTGCCCCCGGGGGGTCAAACCCCACTAGGCCCCAGGGATTGTTGTATGTGTGTTTGTGTTTGTGTGTTTTTTTGTTTCTTGGGGGCACCCTTTGGGCAAGGGTCACCCCCCCCAAAAGGGGCAGATGACTGTTGGCTATTTCTGCCCCCCTTGGGGGCAGATAGGCCTATTATTTTTTGGCCCATCCGCCCCCAAGGCGGGTCAGAAGCCACAAAGATGCCAGGGTTTTTATTGTTTGTTTTTGTGAGGGTGGTGACCCCTTGGGCAAGGGTCACTCCCCAAAGCGGGTACACAACTGTTGGACCCTTTCTGCCCCCCTTGGGGGCAGATCAGCCTATTTTCCTTAGGCCCCTCTGCCCCCAAGGGGGGCAGAACCCATTAAAGTGCCAGAGATTGTTTTTGTTTCTGTTTTTCTGTGTGACGGTACCAGCCCTTTGGGCAAGGGTCACCCCCCCTAAGGGAACACATATCTGTTGGCCAGCTCAGCCTATTATTTTTAGGCCCATCTGCCTCCAAAGGGGGTCAGAAGCCACTAAGGCGCCAGGGATTAGTTTGTTTTCTAATTCCTTGGTGGGGGGATGGCCCCTTGGGCAAGGTTCATCCCCAAAGAGGTACACAACTGTTGCCCATTTTTGCCCCCCTTTGGGGGCAGACCAGCCTATTATTAAGAAGCCACAAAGGCGCCAGGGAAATTTTCTAAATGTGTGGTGGCTGGGTGTTTGTCAACTGGCGAAGTATTTGCATTTGTGATTATAGTAAATTAATTCTCCTTTTTGTTCTAGCTCATAGCTTTTGCTTCCATTCCTGTGACTCCTTGCGGTTTTGGCAGTGGTGGACCTGTAGTATGCGTGGTTGCATGTTTTAGGTAAGAAAATATGAGTTACTCCAAAAGAATTGTGTTGCCATGCATGAATGACTTTTTTGTAACTGGTGTACTAAATGCAGGATTGTGTGTGATATTGTCCTTAGATTTGTGCGCAGTGATATTTGTGTTCTCTTATGTGTAATGTTCTTTTCTTTTTCCTTTTTAGTGGGATATCATTGGTGATTGCTGTGTCTGTGCAGAGTAGTTGGTGGTGAGTCTAGCTTTTTCTGGCAAGTGAGTGGTATAGTTTTTGAGTTTATAACTTTTTGTGATAAAGCCACACTTTGTTTACTACTTATCTCACACAGTGCTGGCTGTTGGTGGTGCATTTGTCAAGTTACTTTTTGTAGGAAGGATCGTGACCAGCCGCAGGATGACCGCTCAGCAGGTTGTTGGTATCCTTTTTGAGTCATTTTCTGACCCTGATTATGAGGCTGACTCTGCATCTGAGGCAGAGGAGGAAGTGCAAGATTCTGGAGGTGAATGTCCTGTCACAGAGGAATCATCTGATGATTAAGCCACTCTCAGTGCTGATGAAGTGCCTGTTTTAGAGGAACACACTGATGTGTCAATAGTGCAGGAGCCAGCAGCTGAAAGGCTTCTTATTGGAAGACCTGACCTCTGTGTTGCCCGAAACATGGAGCAGCCAGAGCTGCCTGTCTTTACTAGTCTCTCGGGCTGTAGAGTGAATACGGAAAACTTTTTGCCTATCAATTTCTTTCAATTGTTTATGGTTGATGTATTTTTGGAAGAGATTGTTGAACAGACTAATTTGTATGCTGTGCGGTACTTGAGGGACAAAAGTGCTAGACCTAGGCCACACTCTAGAGCTACCCAGTGGATTCCCACAAAAGAGATGAAAATGTTCTTGGGTTTGAATTTTTTGATGGGTTTCATAAGGAAGCCATCCCTATCTTCGTATTGGTCTACTAGTCCCTTGATGGCAACAGCTATAATTCCTGCAACCATGAGTCGTAATCGGCATTTACTTCTTCTTCAGAATATGCATTTCGTGGATAATGCTTTAGCCTTGCCATGAGATCACCCTGATTCTGACCATCTTGTTAAGATTAGGCCTGTCCTTGAACATTTTGTAGATCGGTTTTCAGAGGTCTATGTTCCAGGCAAAGAAATAGCTGTGGACTAGTCTTTGGTCCTGTTAAATGGTTGTTTAGTTTTTATGCAGTACATTCCTAGCAAGAGGGCATGGTATGGAATTAAAATGTATAGGCTATCTGAAAGTAGTGCAGGATATGTTTATAATTTCCGGGTCTACACTGGTAGGGATTCCAGTATGGACCGCCCTGGTTGTCCACCCACTTTTGGACTTAGTGAGAAAATTGTGTGGGAACTTAGTAGACGACTGTTTAACAAAGGTCACCATTTGCACGTAGATAACTTCTATACTGTGCAGTTGTTCAGGGAATAGTTCAGAGTGTACACTGTTGCTTGTGGCACAATCCGCTCTAACCAGAAAGGCTATCCAAGGGAGCTTGTCTGTAAAACACTTGAGGGGACAGTGCAGTGCCTTGCGGAATGATAAGCTACTAGCTCTGAAATTTGCAGACAAGAGGGATGTATATATGCTGACTACCATCCATGATGATCATACTTCCCCTGTGGCTGTATGGGGTCAGGTTGCTGAACTGCACAAACCTGTGTGCATTTTAGATTATGATAAGCACATGGGAGTTGTATATAGAGTTGATCAGAGGTTGGAACCTTACACTGCTGTTTGTAAGGCTTACATTTGGTATAAAAAGTTGGCTGTACATCTCTTCCATTTAGCAACTTTTAATGCTTTTATTGTGTTCAAGGATTGTTCCCCTGAGTCAAAGATGACATTTGTGAAATTTCAGGAGTCAGTGACAGAAAACCGTGTTGTGGTGGAACAGGGAAGAGTTCCTAGAGTAGCAATGGTGGTAGATGTGGCTAGATTGAAATATTGCCGCTTTTCTGATCATATTCCTCCCACTCCCAAAAAAGACTTTCCCACTAAGAAATGTAGAGTCTGTGCACGAAGAGCTATCTGAAAGGAGACTCAGAGGTACTGCCCTGATTGTCCTTCAAAGCCTGGGCTGTGTGTGGCTGGCTGTTTCAGGAGTTACCACACCCAACAAAATTACTGGGAACTACTGTGTGTGTGTTATATTTTCATATGTTCAGTTTCACAGTTGACATTACTGTTATGTATTTAGATAGAGCTTTTGTGTTTGTAGTTTTGTACTTATTTATAATTAGCTTGTGGTTTCTTTGTTGTTTAAAAAAAAGTGATGGGTGTGCGTGGAGTAGCGCTTGGCTGGCGGTGTGCGTGGAGTGGCACTTGGCTGGTGGTGTGCGTGGAGTGGCATGTGGCTGGTGGTGTGCGTGGAGTAGCGCTTGGCTGGTGGTGTAAATAGTGATATGCTGTTGGCAACTGCAACACACTGCTAGCCAAACGCCAGTTCACAGACTCCCATCAGCTGGTGTGATTGCTGTGTCAGGCATGATGGCGTCTGAAAGTGATGGGCCCTTGAATGGCGCTGTCTGTTGATGCAAGTGTTGTAATGTGATGGGCCCGGAGTCGGCGCCGTCAATAGTCTTGTGCATGTCATGTATGAAAGGTGTGTGAATGGACTGTGCTTAAATTTTGAGGTTTGCAAAGGATTCTGGGTAATAGAACCTGGTGAGAGCCCCACAAGTCACCCCATTCTGGATTCCCCTAGGTGTCTAGTTTTCAAAAATGCACAGGTTTGATAGGTTTCCTGTTATGATGTACTGCTTTCCTGTATTCTGTGCTTGACCGAATGCCTGTGTCCTGACATTCCAAGACAGACGGTTGGAGTCTCTCTTGGGCATGGCAGGACGCCGGGTCGTGTCGCAATTAATAAACTTAACGCAAGAAGCTCACTGAAGTATCCGTCTTTGATTCACCACATTTTGGCGATGAGGATTTCCTAGAGACACGACCCGAGTCAACCTGCGTTCATTCCGTGATTGTTTCTGTCTGATTCCGGCACCCTTGGTGACGCAGTGTAGGCCTGACTTTGACGCTGCTGCCGGAGCCGGACGGAGCTGTTTACGGATCCTTAGCAGGCGTGGTCTTCTGGGAGGAGCCTGTGTTCCTGGTTAACGTGTGAAGTGACAAGAGACGGTACTCCTAATATTTCCTGAACATCCTGTGATTGGAGGTGCTTGTCTGGCGTGGCTTTCTGGGGAGTCGATCTCCGGCATACGTAGAGCATTTAAAACGCTCCGTTGTGCCTATTGCAGATGCTGTATGTATCGCGTCTTGTGTCGGTTTGGGACAGCTTGAACTTTGCTGATTGCTGCTGCTTTTTCTGAGGTTGACGGTGATTTGCACACCTGTTTGCAGGTCACGCAAGGATTTGCACACTTGTTTTTTTTATTTTCTGATTTTCCAGTATGCCTTAACTTTCAGATTTTCATCAGTGGCCGTACACTACGATGCTTTAACTGTTCTGTCTGTATTTTCACAGTGCCTTCAGTGGACATATTTGAGTTCAATCCGTCCAAGGGTTACTACAGTGATGGCCAACCATGCTAACATTTCTCCACCACCTCTATTTTTACCTCTTCCAGGGTCACCTGCTGTGCCCTGGGAAGATTGGATAGAAATGCTTCAAAACGATATAGTAGCTTTGGATGGACAGGGTTTTACTTCTCAAAGGAAGAAAGCCATTTTATTGAGCACTTTGGGGTGTGAGGGTCAGCGTATTTTTAAGTATTTACCGACAGCGCAAATGGTCAACTGATGGATGATGTGTTTAAAGAAGCTATAAAGAGATAAAGAGGTTGGAGACTAGGTTTGCCAAGGAAACCTATTTGGTTCTTGCGAGATATAAGTTTTACACTCAGCCTCAAGGTCACCATGAAACTATTGACAAATGTGTTTCTAGGTTAAGGGAGTTGTCAGTTAAATGTAGGTTTGGGTCTATGACTGAAGAGTTGATACGAGATCAACTCATGGTCCAATGTTGTGAGCGGAAAATACAAAAGAGACTTTGGGCTGCAAAAGATCCCAGCTTACAGGAGGTGATCAAAATGGCAAAAGTTATTGAAGAATCGCAGCGGTGCATGAAAGAACTAGAGAGGAAAGACAAATCTGCTGATGTAATTTTAGTGTCTACTGATACTATAGGTGCTCAGCAGGAGGTTGGAGTTCTTTCAAAGAAATCAGTATCTTCCAAAGTAAAAGGGAAAGAATGCATTCTTTGTGGGAGCGCATACCATTTGGCAGATTCCAAGAAGTGTTTTGCTATCAATAAAGATTGTCGCAAGTGTGGTCGTAAGGGGCATTATGCTCGCATGTGTGGAGAAAGTGCTAAGGCTTATAAGGAAATCAAATCAGGAATACATGTAGTGGGAGAGTGTTATGATATTCCTTATGAAGAGAGAGTCTTAGTAGTGAGTCAAGAAGAGAATTTGGTTGAGCCTAACAGTGTGCGTAGGATGTCCAGACCTGTTGCTTCCTTTAACATAGATGAATTTCATGTGAGCCTTATGATTGATTCGGGATCATTGTATACTATAATTCCCGAATTTCTCTTTAAGGAGCATTGGAAAAGTGAAAAACTGTATCCCAAAGATATCTCTCCTGGTGGTTACCAAGGTGGGAAAATCCATTTGTTGGGGTATATGATAAAGCAAATACGATTTGAAGGGAGGAGTGTCATGGGGAAAACCTATGTAGCGTCGGAAGGTCCACCTATCTTAGGGTGGATGCACCAGTTCGATCTCAACATTGTTATCAATCCAAGTGGTTCTGACCAGATTCTGGTGGTTGAGGATGTACAAGTGCATGATATTCTTGAAGAGTCAAAGCATGTGTTTAGAAAAACTTTAGGGTGTTTAAAAGGCTATGTACATAAAATCGTTTTAAAGGAAAATGCTGTACCCATGCAGCACAAATTACAAAAGATTCCTTTTGTTGTGAGGAGTGAAGTGAAGAAGGTAATTGATAACATGTTGTCCGAAGGTATTATTGAACCTGTAGAGGTGTCTCCTTGGGTCTCCCCAGTGGTTGTTACTAGGAAATCAGATGGCAGGGTGAGGTTATGTGTTGACTTGAGGTCATTGAATCAGAATATTGTAGTTGACACATATCCTCTGCCCAATATCAATTAATTGTTGACAGAAATTAAAAATGGTAGGTATTTTTCAAAGCCTGATTTGAAGAATGCCTACCACCAGATCAAACTTCATTCCGAGTCCAAACATTTGACTACGTTTGTCACCCCTGAAGGCACCTTCCAGTTCACTCGTATGCCTTTTGGCCTTGCATCAGTGGCTAGTGTGTTTCAGCGCATGATGACCAATATATTTGGCAACTTTAAGAACGTGTTGTTCTTTCAAGATGACATCTTAATTGTAGGTGAAACTGTCAATGAGCATAACCTTTTGTTGAGGAAGGCTTTGAGGGTCCTCAGGGAATCTGGTTTAAGTTTAAATAAGGAAAAATGCACATTTTTGACCGAAGAAATTGACTATTTGGGATATACTATCTCAAAAGGGAACATCAAACCTAAGAAGAGTTTGTTGGAAGACATTAGGCTGGCATCTGCTCCCAACGACAAGGACCAGTTAAGGTCGTTCTTGGGTCTCATTGAATATTATTCTAAATTTGTGAACAAGTTTTCTGACAAGACTGAAAATCTACGGAAGTTGCTGCGGAAAGGGAGTAAATTTATTTGGACTAGTGAACAGTCGGACTACTTTGCAAATATCAAGAATGAGATCTGCAATGCGGACATACTTTCTGCGTTTGACATTAGGTTACGTTCTGTTTTAACAGTAAGCGCGAGTGCAACTGGATTGGGTGCTGTGTTATCTCAAGTTCATGAAGGTCAGGAGAAAACAGTTGCATTCGCTTCTCGCACATTAACTCAGGCTGAACGCAATTATTTGGTGATTGAACGTGAAGCGCTTGCTGCGGTTTGGGGTGCTGAATACTTTAGGACATATTTGTGGGGTCTGGAGTTTTTTTTACGGAGTGATCACAAACCTTTGTTTAAGATCTTGTCTTCCGGTGGAGCTGGCAAGGGTTCAGCGAGGTTAGCTAGACTTGCGGCTAGGTTGCAAGAGTTTCTTTACAGAGTAGAGTTTGTCCAAGGTTGGAGTAATGTGCAGGCTGATTATTTGTCCAGACTGTCCCTTGATTGGTAAAAGGTTGATGCACAGTCTGTAAAGAACAGTGAGACAGAGGATACTGTAGCGTCAGTGGTTGGCGTAGTTGAGTGTGGTTTAGGTACTCTTACTCAGAAGGAGTGGGCGATGAGATGAAAGTTGATGATTGTCTTAGGGAGGTCGCTAAATTGATTTGTAAGGGAGCTAGGAGAGAGAGTACCCTTTCCCCTTCTGTGAGACCGTATCTTGGTATATTGGACAAATTGTCGATTTGTGGAGATAACGTTTTGATGCATGGAGATCGATATGTTCCACCTCAGGGTTTGTGATTCAAGTTGTTTGGTTTAGCACATGAAGGTCACTTAGGGCAAGGGTTAACATGCAGAAGGTTAAAAGAGGTGTTTTGGTGGCCAGGTTTGGATGGGCAAGTCAAAGACTGGGTTGTAAAGTGCATTGTTTGTAATGAAAGTGAAAAGAGATTGAAAGTGGGTGTGGGAAAAGCTTGGGGGCACATTGAGGATCCTGGTAAACCATGGCATACCATTTGTTTGGATTTCATTGGACCTATTGCTGAACTTTCATTTGAATCGAGGTTTGCTGTAGTAGTAGTTGATGTGCATTCTAGGTGGCTGATAGTGAAGTTTGTCAGGGATGTCACCACAAGAACGGTGATATGGATTTTGGATGAGATCTTTTTGGAAGAAGGTATTCCATTGGTTCTTATAACTGATAATGGTACTCAATTGACGTCGAATGAGATGTGTTCATTTTTGAGACATTGTGGGGTGAGACATTCTAGGACGTCTTTGTATTATCCTCAAGCTAATGGTATTGTGGAGAGGGCTAATAGATTGATTAAAGGCACTATACAATTAGCTGTAGCCAATCATTGCAGTGTGCAGAAGTCCATCTCTGATATGTTATGGGCTTATCGTACTACGATTCATAGCATTTCCAACAAATGTCCTTTTCAGGTAATGAGGGGGCGTTCAGTGGGCTCAAAGTTAGTTCCTTCTTGGCTTCAGGAGTGGGTTGAATTTGGTGGAGAGCAGCAGGTGGACAGTTCATGTAATTCCAAATTGAATGTGGGAGATTGGGTCAAGATCAAATCGGGGAGAATCAAAAGTGGTGTCTCGAAATTTAAAGGACCCATTCGCATTGTGAAGGTTGGCAGGTTTCAGGTTGAAGTGGAAGGAGGGGACAAGTGGAATATGAGGAATGTAGCGTTGTACCAGAAGGGTGGTGAGTGTACTAGAGGTGTGATTGAGGAGTGTTCTGGGTCTCAGTTTCTCTTGGACAACAGGGAAGTGAATAATGGTGGTACTATGTGTACTACTGGAGATGCTCAGAGTCTGTCTAATGGTGTAGTGACTTCTGATGTGAGAGATGATCTACAACAAAGGTTGAAAAAAACAATGATGTACATAATACTTCCATTCTTTCTAAAGGACATTCTATTACTTGTAGGAGTGTGAGAAAAACTAATGATGTTCATGATACATCTATTTCTCCTAAAGAAAATGATAATACTTGTAGGAGTGTGAGCTCCAGCTTACTTAGATGACTATGTTAGGAATTAATTCTCATTGTTTCTTTTTACTTAGATGACTGTTAGGAATTTTTTCTCATTGTTTCTTGTTCTTTACTTTGTAAGTGTTGTATCATCTTAGTCTTTGTGTTAGGCAAAAATATATTTCATGGTGAAGGAGAAAGGATGTGTTATGATGTACTGCTTTCCTGTATTCTTTGTTTGGCCGATTGCCTGTGTCCTGACATTCCAAGGCAGACGGTTGGAGTCTCTCTTGGGCTTGGCAGGACGCCGGGTCGTGCCGCAATTAATAAACTTAACGCAAGAAGCTTACCGAAGTATCCGTCTTTGATTCACCACATTTCCCTAGGTGCCAGCTGAGCTAGAGGCCAGAATCCACAGCTGAGCACTTTGCAAAAACCAGGTCAGTTTTCTTTGGGAAAATGTGATGTGTCTATGTTGAGTTTTGGGGCATTTCCTGTTGCAGGCACTAGGCCTACCCACACAAGTGAGGTACCATTTTTATCGAGAGACTCGGGGGAACGCTGGTTAGATGGAAGTTTGTGGCTCCCCTCAGATTTCAGAACTTTCCATCACCGAAATGTGAGGAAAAAGTGGTTTTTTTTGTGCAAAATGTTGAGGTTTGCAGAGGATTCTGAGTAACAGAATCTGGTAAGAGCCCCACAAGTCACCCCATTCTGAATTCCCCTAGGCGTCTAGTTTTAAAAAATGTATAGGTTTGCTAGGTTTCCCTAGGTGCCGGCTGAGCTAGAGGCCAAAATCCACAGCTAGGCACTTTGCAAAAAACAAGTCCATTTTCTTTGGGAAAATGTGATGTGTCCATGTTGTCTTTTAGGGCATTTCCTGTCGTGGGCACTAGGCCTACCCACACAAATAAGGTACAGTTTTTATCGGGAGACTAGGGGGATGCTGTGTAGAAGGAAATTTGTGGCTATCATCGAAATGTGAGAAAAAAGTGTGTTTTTTGCCAAATTTTGAGGTTTGCAAAGGATTCTGAGTAACAGAACCTGGTGAGAGCCCCACAAGTCACCCCTTCTTGGATTCTTCTAGGCGTCTAGTTTTCAAAAAATGCACAGGTTTGGTAGATTTCCGTAGGTGCCAGCTGAGTGGAGGCCAAAATCCACAGCTAGGCACTTTCCAAAAAACACGTCAGATTTCAGTGTAAAACTGTGATGTGTCCATTTTGCATTTCCTGTCGCAGGCATTAGGCTTACCCACACAAGTGAGGTTCCATTTTTATCGCAAGACTTGGGGGAGCACAGAATAGAAGAACAAGTGGTCAATACCACTATTGTCTTTCTCTACATTTGTTCCTTCCAAATGTAAGACAGCATGTAAAAAATACATCTGTTTGAGAAATGCCCTGTAATTCACATGCTAGTATGGGGACCCCGGAATTCAGAGATGTGCAAATAACTACTTCTTCTCAACACCTTATCTTGTGCCCATTTTGGAAATACAAAGGTTTCCTTGATACCTATTTTTGACTCTTTATATTTTACCAAATAAATTGCTGTATACCCATTATACAATGAAAACCCATTGCAAGTTGAAGCTCATTTATTGGCTCTGCGTACCTAGGTTCTAGAGGAACCTACAAGTCCTATATATCCACACAACCAGAAGAGTTCAGCAGATGTAACAGTACATAACTTTTGAAACTCTGACATCGCAGGAAAAAGTTACAGAGTAAAACATGGAGAGAAATGGCTGTTTTTTTACCTCAATTTCAATATTTTTTTATTTCAGCTGTTATTTTCTGTAGGAAAACCTTGTAGGAGATACACAAATGACCCCTTGTTAAATTCAGAATGTTATCTACTTTTCAGAAATGTTTAGCTGTCTGGGATCCAGCATTGGTTTCACACCCATTTCTGTCACTAACTGGAAGGAGGCTAAAAGCACAAAAATAGTAAAAATGGGGTATGTCCCAGTAAAATGCCAAAATTATGTAGAAAATTTGGTTTTCTGATTCAAGTCTGCCCGTTCTTGAAAGCTGGGAAGATGGTGATTGTAGCACAGCAAACCCTTTGTTGATGCTATTTTCAGGGGAAAACCACATGCTTTCTTCTGCAGCACTTATTTCCTGTTTTTTGCAAAAAACTGAAATTTTAGCTGTATTTTGGCTACTATCTTGGTCTTCTCCAAGAGGATCCACAAACATTGGGTACCTTTAGAAATCCTAGGATTTTGGAATAAAAGGATGCAAATTTGGCGTGGGTTGCTTATGTGGATAAAAAGTTATGAGGGCCTAAGCACAAACTGCCCCAAATTGCCAAAAAAGAGCTCGGCACAGGAGGGGAAAAGGCCTGGAGACGAAGGGGTTAATTACTGCCCACGCATGTTTACATTTAGCAAGAAGGGTTCTGTCTGACTGGAAAGACCATAGCTGGATGCTCTTTTTAATACCAATTTTGAATAGTGACTGTGATGGATTATCAGCCCAAATATCCTCTATTCTCAATACCTGTTTGCATTCATCCAGAAAGTAAGAGTGTGACCTTTTTGTCTCAACAGCACTAATATTGAGCCATAAAAATGACTCCAGACTGCCCACTTTTACCCTCCGTAGCTTATGACATAATTTCAAAAAGGCCCCAGCACCTACTGTCCCCTGATCTAAGAGGCCAAATTCAAGCCAAACCTGGTCAGGGGATGAGGATTTAGGCAGGCTACAGACCCTCTTATAAATCTTAGTGACCAACATATTTAACAAACAGGTGTCTCTACCCAACATGTCTTCCTGGCTATACGTCAATGAGGGAGTGATCTTTGCTCACATGACTTCCAAAAATGGTAACAGATTTGACCCCCTGAGAGTTTTAAATAGTGTCAAGAGAGACACCTGCTGGGCCACAGCTTTTACTTCAACCTCTTTTCTCTGCTTCACAAAGATGCCCCTGGCATCAAGCTACACCCCTAAATATTTATAACAGTGGTCTGAAGTGAATTTATTGCTCTTATAATACCAGCTGTCTTCCAAAAGCCTTTTCCTACCAAGGGAAACCACTTTTGTTTTTAACAGATTTGCTTCCAAGTTATTTGAAGGTGTATAAAGTGATAGCTGGTTAAGCAGCCGCTGTAAGCCTACCCTAGTGTAGCTGAACATTACCAAATCATCACCATAAAGCAAGTGTCTGACAATTGACAGCTTCAATGAGAATTAACAGGTCTGTAATAAACAGATTAAAAAGCAAAGGAACAATACACACCCCTGCTTCACACCACAAAATGTGGGGATTTTCCTTGAAACGGAGTGGCCGTCTCCAAGTTTGTTCATTTTAACTTGTTTATTTATCGTAAATATATTTAATTTTTTTATGTTGTTTAAATATTTTTGATATATTTTAAAGTATACATATTTTGTATATATTTAGTTCATAGTATTAAATTCAATTTTATGTTTTAAATTAAGGTTTTATATATGTTTTACCATATATATATATATATATATATATATCTATATATATATTTATCTGTTATTCATAGTTTTACTTTACCATTAGTAATTGAATGTACGTTTTTTAATGTTTAATTACTGTTTTTATATTTTATGAGATTATACAATCATTTTGAAATATTGTATTTACATTACTAATTCAAAGTTTTTTTATTATATTATTATTATGTATTTTAATATTTGAAATGCATTGCATACAATGGTATACCTATGAATATTTCAATATACTTCTTTTTTTATATATATATTCTGTTTCATTATATTTTTGACTCAATGTTTTGGTAGTGTACCTACAAAATGTGTAAACTCAATATTTTTGTGGACAATATTTTTGACACAATATTCTGATGTCACAATATTATTATAGGTGCAAAAAGTAACAGCAAGATGTGGTAGAATAAAAGAGAATGATTTAATGATCTGGACTAAGGTGGGTGAGAAAATGCTTGTGATTACCTTTTAGTTTCCCCATACCTAAAGAGCATTATATTTGAGAATGTGGAGACATAGAAGATACCTACCACACTGAGAACATTGTAGCATCCTCGAGGCAAGGGGCTCTGCAAACAATGTTGCTGAAAGTGTTTGCTTGGACTGAGGTGACTTAAAGACTGAGGTGGCTGGAAGTGCTAGTTTAAGAACTGAGGTGTTTCACAAGGAGATCCACTTATTAATCAAACTGTAATGTGGTTGCCTACTAGGAGCACACTGCTAGAGAAGAGAAAAGCTTTAGCGTGACAGGCCCTTGTGCATTCTAAGCAGTTGGAGGGATGTGATCAAATATAAGTTTATTATAGTGCTGGATTTGTGCGGGTTACCAATTGAAACTACAGTGCAGTACTGTGGGGTACATGTTTACAAGACTGCACTTCAGTAACGACACACTTGATAATAGCCAGCATATTGACAGCGCAATATTACTGGAGAGCTATAGGTTAGCTGGAATAGTTTATTTCAGGTCGAGCGTTGAGATGAGTGGTGAGGTTTGAAGGGCGGGGCTTCAGTTATTAACATAAGTCACAAATCTATCCTAGTTAAGCAGAGAACCAAATCCAAGGGGAAAAAATGGGACAAGCCTCTAGCTATTCTAGGGTCGTTCTTTGTAAGGTTATTTCTGACCTTACAATAAGCGCAGCGAAGATGCGGGTTTATGGGGGTCATTCTGACCTTGGCGGTCCATGACCGCCATGGCGGAGTGCGGCGGAAGCACCGCCAACAGGCTGGCGGTGCTTCCTGGGCGATTCTGACCGCGGCGGTAAAGCCGCGGTCGGAAAAGGGGAGCCGGCGGTTTCCCGCCGGTTCCCCGCTGGCCCAGGGAATCCGCCATGGCGCCGCTGCGTGCAGCACCGCCATGGGGATTCCGACCCCCTTACCGCCAGCCTGTTCCTGGCGGTGTCCACCGCTGGAACCAGGATGGCGGGAACGGGTGCCGTGGGGCCCCTGGGGGCCCCTGCACTGCCCATGCCACTGGCATGGGCAGTGCAGGGGCCCCCTAACAGGGCCCCACAAAGATTTTCACTGTCTGCTTAGCAGACAGTGAAAATCGCGACGGGTGCCACTGCACCCGTCGCACCCCTTCAACTCCGCTGGCTCCATTCCGAGCCGGCTTCATTGTTGAAGGGGCTGTCCCGCTGGGCCGGCCGGCGGTCTTCTGGCGGTCGCCCGCCGGCCCAGCGGGAAAGCCGGAATGACCGCCGCGGTCTTGCGGTCTTTCGGCGGGAACCGCTTGGCGGGCGGCGACCGCCAACCGCCGCGGTCAGAATGACCGCCTATGTGTCTAATTGTCTTTTTAAAATTAATATGACAATACCTCAAGCATCACACCTCAGTCTTTGCTGATTCTATATTGAAGTAATTCACTAGAGAAAATGTGCTGCAGACCCGTTTATTTAAAGGGTATTTTTTTAATGCAATCATGTTCTGCCTGTCATCATCGGTGGTGGAGAGTGGCGGAACTGCGTTTCTTACTTTCCCTGTACAGGTATTTGTTTTTTATGTGTAGCGTGACCTCGATCCGAAAGCACAGAGCGTTTTACATGAGCACCAGTTAATTTACACAACGTCCGTGATTTGGCCATATTCAAAATTCCAAAGTCGACAATGCTAGCCGTAATGCCACATCGGGACAGACAGACACTTCTCACTGTGCTTAAAGGACCATATCATGTTCTCTATTCACACTGCAATGCTCCCTAACATGAAACTGTTACCCGCGCTAGGTTTCCGAAGCACCACAGCTTTCGATAGATAGTGAGTGCTGTTCTCCTCAGAAACAAATATGAGTGCAAGAGTCGTCTATTATCTTTCAGGATGCTTAGATAGTGCCTACGAGGCCAGGCCAGCGCAAGCTCATCACCTTAACAATGTGATGACGCCTCTTTCATGATAGCCTGGGTAGTCATTATAGATAAACGGGAACATCAGACACCCCAGAGAAGCTCTGCCTGCCCTGCGTCTCGCGCAGATGATCTGCTCAGGTCAGAGGCCAAGCACCACTCTCCCGCAGAGCCATTTACAACAAAGCGGCGGAGGAATATGAAACTGGAGGTGCTTATTTCTGAGTCTGACTTTTTGAGACTGGGTCTCGGTTTCCGTATTGCTCCGAGCGGGCAGTGAGTCGCTCAGAGGTGAGACAATTGCTATGAGCTAGATATAGCGAGTTGGTCTTGATCCCTGTGTCAGAGTAAACTCAGTCTGCAGAATTCTCATCATCATAGCACAAGGCGGGGCGTATCTTAGAGCCGTTTGTTCTTCGCTTTTTTGGCATCTTCAGCGCTTACATTAACTGGAAATATCTCTGAATTGACGCATCTTTTACTCACAGAAGAGCTCCAAAACACAAAGAAGCAATTACTCCCCTGTGTTTTCGAGTTCTGCTGTTAGAAAAACAAGCTTTAACTCGTGGATATTTTGAGTTAACATAATCATTGAAGAAACAAGCAAGCATCGGCAAAGACAATAGGTCACGCATATGCAAGAGCTGTTGGCTTTGGAAAAATGTTTTAGCGATCTTGCATATCAGTGTGGCTGCTGTTCAGCTTGGCTAAAAGGTAGTGAGGTAATAGGGAGTGGAGGAGTGTCATAAAGTGGAGTAGACTGTTATGGAGTGGTGTGGAGCGGTGTGACATGGAGTGAAGTGGAGTGGCATGAAGTTGTAAGTGGTGTACAGTGTTGTAGAGTGCCATGGAGGGAGTAGAGTGCCACAGAGTGGAAGGGCATAGAGTGGAGTAGAGATGAGTGGAGTAGAGTGTCAGAGTGGAGTAGAGTGTCATGGGGGTGTGGCACAGAGTGTTGTGGAGTGGTGTTGAGCAGAGTGGAGTTGCACAGAGGATGTTGCGTAGAGTGAAGTAGAGTGGTGTAGAGTAAAATGGTGGAAAGCGAAGTAGATTGTCATAGATTGGAGTGGCATAAAGTGGAGTAGCATAGGAGAGTGGAATTGCAAAGAGTGGAGTGAAGTGCTGTAGAATCGAGTGGCATAGAGTAGAGTGGAGTGACCTACAGAGTCAAAGAGTGGAGTGGCATATTATGGAGTGGAGCAGTGTAGAGTGGAGTAGTGGAGAGGAGTAGTGTCATAGAATAGAGTGGAGGAAATTAGCAGTGAGTGTCATAGAGGGAGTGGTGTAGAGCGTCATAGAGTGGAGTAGAGTTGTGGAGTGGCATAAAGGGGATTAGAGGGTTATAGAGTGGAGTAGAGTTTAATGCAATAGCGTGTCATAGAGTAAATTATCATAAAGTGTAGTGTCATAGAGTGAAGTAGAGTGGCCTAGAGTGAAGTGGCATAAAGTACAGTGGTGCAGGGTAGAATGGTGTAGAGTGCAGTGGTGTAGAGTGCATTGGTTTTGAGTGAAGTGTTGTAGATGGCATTGGCGTAGAGTGAAGTGACATAGAGTAGGGTGGTGTAGAGTGCAGTGGCAGAGAGTAGAGATCTGCAGAGAAGAGTGTAGTGACATAGAGCAGATTGTTTCAGATTAGAGTGAAGTGGCATAAAGTGAAGTAGTGCCAGTTAGAATGGAATGGTGCAGGGTAAAGTGCAGAAGTGTAGAGTGCAATGGTGTAGAGTGCAGTTGTATGGAATGCTGTGGTTCAGACTAGATTAGAGTGGTGGGTGTAAAGTGATTCTGATTGTGGTTGCAAAGAGTATAGCAGCGAAGAGTGCATTGGCATTGAGTTCAGTAGAGTGGCGTAGAGATAAGTGGTATGGAGTAGAGTGCAGTGGCATAGAGTGCAGTGGCACACATTGCAGTAGCAAAGAGTCGTGCAGAGTAGAGTGATGCAGAGAGCAGTGACACAGAGTACAGTGGTGCAGAGTAGAATAAAGAGTGCAGTGATGTAGAGAGTGATGGTGTAGAGTGACATAGCATGCAGTGGTGTAGAGTGCTGTAGTGCAGAGTTAAGTGGCATTGAATTCAGTGGCAGAGAGTGCAGTCTTGCAGAGTGCAGTTTTGTAGAGTGCGGTTGCATAGAGTGTTGTGATGTAGAGTAGAGTGGTGCAGATTAGAGTGCTGCAGAGAGCAGTGGCCTAGAGTACAGTGGTGCAGAGTAGAATACTGTGGCATAGAGTGCAGTGACATAGAATGCAATGGTGTGGAGTGGGGTAGAGTGTAGTGGGTGGTGTAGAGCATTGCAGAGTACAGAGGTGTAGATTGCAGTGGTGCAGAGTAGTTTGTGTAGAATGCATTGGTATAGAGTGCATTGGTTTAAATAAGAGTAGCGCAGAGCGCAGTGACATAAAACAGAGTGGTGTAGAGTACAGAAGAGTGGAGTAGAGTGGTGCAGAGTAGAGTGCAGAGGTTTAGAGTGCAGTGGTGCACAGTGGAGTAGCACCGAGTGGAGTAGAGTGGCGTAGAGTGCAGTCCCATGAAGTGCAGTAGCGTAGATTGTTTCAGAGTAGAGTGAAGTGGTATAGAGTGGAGGGGTGAAGGGTAGAGTGGAGTGGTGCAAAGTAGAGTGCAGTGGCATAGCATAGTGGAAAAGAGTGCAGTGGGGTAGAGTGGAGTGGCTCAGAGTGGAGTACTGTCGCATAGAGTAAAATGGTATAGAGGTGAGCGGTGCAGAGTAGAGTTCATTGGCTCTGAGTTGTGGCATAGAGTGCATTGGATAAAGTGCAGTATTGCAGAGTAGGCTGGTATAGAGTGCAGTGGCATAGAGTGGAGTGGTGCAGAATAGAGTAGAGTAGCCTCAAATGGATTGGTGTAGAGTGCTATTCCTAGAGTGCAGTGGTGCATAGTAGTGTGGTCTAGAGTACACTGCATAGAATAGAGTGCTGCAGAGTGGAGTTGAGTGCATTGGCGTAGAGTGCAGTAAAGTAGAGTAGCACACAGTAGAGTGCAGTGGCATAGAGTGCAGAGGGACCGAGTAGAGTGGTGCTGAGTAGCATGGCATAGAATTCTGTGGTGAAGAGTACAGTGCTGTAGAGTATAGTATTGTAGAGCTAAGTGGTGTGGAGCACAGTGGCATAGAGTGCATTGGTGTAGAGTGGTGCAAGGTGAAGTGAAGTAGAGTGCAATGGTGCAGAGTAGAGTGGAGTATGGTAGAATGTTGCATAGTATAGTGGTGTTCCCTGAAGTGATGCAGAGTAGATTGGCATAAAGTGCAATGGGGTAGAGTGTATTGGTTTGAGCAAAGTGATATAGTGTGCATTGGCATTGAGTGCAGTGAAGTAGAATGCAGTGTTGCGGAATAGAGTGGCATAGAGTGGATTGGCGCAAAGTGGAGTGGTGTAGAGTGCAGTGGCTAAGTGTGCAGTGAAGCATAGTAGAGAAGGGTAGGGTAAATTGCATTGACATAGAGTAGTGTGGTGTAGAGTACACAGGTGTAGCGTGAAATGGCGTATAGTGGAGTAGTGCAGAGTACAGTACAGTGACTCAGTTTGGAATGGTGTAGAGTGGAGTGGCGTAAAGTGAAATATCCATGGTGTGATAGCATACTGCCATTACAGACAACACATCTTCAATTGAAATGACCATTAAGTTTGCACATACGGTTTTAATGAAAAAAACAAGGAGCGTACACACGATAATGTATGGAAATGTCATCACCTAGTGTATTGATTTGTTTTGATATTAAAAAAATATGTGTTTTCGTCACACCTCAGAATTACCACAAAACGTGCTTCATTTGTGCTTTTCTAATTCTGATATATTCTAAAAGATCTGCACAGTTCATTTACAGGCATTTAAAATATTGTTGTGTGCTAGGAAAAAAAAAATATCGTACATCCTTCCTCAAGCAAACCCCCAGTTGTCAGCTTGATTGTTACATACATCCCGTAATTTCTCTGAATTAGTGCTTTATTTAGAGACCTCACATCTCAGCAATAGAAAGAGGCAAACCTTGCTCAATGTATACAAACTGTAGTATCTAAACATAAAGCACTTTTCTCCTTACAGGCACATAAAACAGGCACTCAGCTCTATGTTGCACCAAAAAAGCTAATCTTTTCACACCTCCAGAACCCTTTTGCAAAGTCATAGTTTAGAAAACAGAGTCATAATACATTCCTGGGAGTATGAGGCACGCCGATGAATACGCCAGGCATCTGCTTGCCTAGCCTCAACTCACAGACGCCTGGTGCACTGCATATACCTAGAGGTGGTGAGCCACTGAAAGCCTGAGCCAAGCTCAGGCCAGATCCCTGGCTCTGGCTCGGCTTGGCGGTCTCTTGCCCAAAGAAGCTGAGCTTTCACTGAAAACGATGTGGCGTTGTGACTACAGCTGCCAACCATGTTCTGCTGACCCTAAAACATAGGAAACCAGTTTTGAATCCAGGCGTCTGCTCAGAATCCTATGAATCTCCTTAAAGTGTCCCTGTGCTGAAAAAAAAAAAGTATCATAGATTATGGGGGTCATTCTGACCCACGCGGGCGGCGGAAGCCGCCCGCCTGGCGGGAACCGCCAGAAGACCGTACCGCGGTCAAAAGACCGCGGCGGTCATTCTGACTTTCCCGCTGGGCTGGCGGGCGACCGCCAAAAGGCCGCCCGCCCACCCAGCGGGAAAGCCCCAGCAACGAGGATGCCGGCTCCGAATGGAGCCGGCGGAGTTGCTGGTGTGCGACGGGTGCAGTTGCACCCGTCGCGATTTTCAGTGTCTGCCAAGCAGACACTGAAAATCTTAATGGGGCCCTGTTAGGGGGCCCCTGCAGTGCCCATGCCAGTGGCATGGGCACTGCAGGGGCCCCCAGGGGCCCCACGACACCCGTTCCCGCCATCCTGTTTCTGGCGGTGAAAACCGCCAGAAACAGGATGGCGGTAAGGGGGTCGGAATCCCCATGGCAGCGCCGCTTGCAGCGCCGCCGTGGAGGATTCCCTGGGGCCGCGGGAAACCGGCGGGAAACTGCCGGTTTCCCTTTTCTGACCGCGGCTGTACCGCCGCGGTCAGAATGGCCCCAGAAGCACCGCCAGCCTGTTGGCGGTGCTTCCGCGGTTGTTGGCCCTGGCGGTCCATGACCGCCAGGGTCAGAATGACCCCCTATGTCTGTTGTGAAGTGTTCCTATGTCCTTGGGCATGGTTAAAGTGAAAGCCAACCCAGGCTCTAATTTCATTCTAAAAAATTAAGGATACATAATTAACATTTGATGCCAGAAAGAGATAACCAGCAAGTGGATGAATTGCAGAGTGTCAAATTCGGAAATCTAGGATCATTCCTGGCTTCTCTGCTTGACCACATTGTGTAAACATAAGCAAATACTTCATTTCACCAACCCTGCTTTTTGTTAATTATCATATATGAGTTCAGGATGCACGCTGTACAAACACATCTCTTGTCTTTGATTTCATTGCATATAATGTTGCTCCATAGGGTACACAGCAGGGGTGGCTCCTTCTCAATCGTGAAGGGGGGTCGCCCCCCTGGCTAAGCCAAGAGATGAAAAATAAAACTATATTTCTTTATCGTTTTATCTTTTAGCTGCTGGCTCATCCAGAAACATATGAAGGGAAGGACGGGGCTGGGCCACGGGAGAGGGGAGAGATTGTACCTAAGTGCACATGTGTGGTTGACCGGCCATCTTAGACCCGCCAAACACACATGTGCACTTAGATTTCTCCAACCCAGCTGTGTTGAACAGCTGGGCTGGAGAAAGTGCACAGACCCCAGGCCAGTAGGTAGTCCAAGCTGCTCAGTTCAACCCTGGTGCTGTTTTCATGCTAGGTTTAGTATGAACGCAGCACTGGGATTGTTGGTGAGCCTGTGCTGGTATCCCAGTGCATGCTGGGACACGAGAAGAGGAGCGAGGGGGTAGGAGGCGAAGGGAAGAGGAAGGGTATTTTTGTTTTTTTTATTCCCTCCATCCCCATCCCCCCCTTGAGATTTGCTGTGGCCGCTGCTGGTGCACAGGACGGCTGACTTCACTCTTAGTTCATTATTAACATTGTCATGATGTCATTGTCATCAGTGGCAGCAGGAATGTTTCTAAGTTCAAGTTTAAAAATCCCCTTTTTAATAAATACTTATCAATGCAGAGATACAATCTGATGCACTAAGGTGAAATATATGCATATTAAACAAATATACTTTTTTAGGGGTCGAGCGCGCAAATGCTCTGGCCTCTGTTGTAATCTCTCTGTGGGCTTTTAACCACGCCCATGTCACACCCATGAGTATGGTTGGTTTGTGGGCTTGCCTTTTAAAATTCACTTGATTTCATTAGTGAAAGGCATGCATATGTCATGCCTTTTCCGGTGTTTAGCCCTCCTCGACAGCACCGGTAAACTACTGAAAACAAACGAGGCTTCATGTTTTCCGTATAGTTCCTGGACTACTTAGGCCCATATTTATACTTTTTGATGTAAACCAGCGTCGGCGCTGGTTTGCGTCAAGAAATTTACAGCTGGCTAACGCCATTCCTATGCACCAGATGGGAGCCTTATTTATGGATTGATTCTAACCAGGCAGCGCCGGCATAGGGAAAAATGGGGATTGTGCATCAAAAAATGGTGCAAGTCAGGTTAGAGTCTAAAGTCATGGCTCTAACCGGACTTGCGCCATTTTTTGATGCACAACCCCCATTGAAATGACTCCTTTCTTAGCAAAGACAGGGGTCATGCCCCCTTGCCCCCTTGCCCAATGGCCATGCCCAGGGGACTTATGTCCCCTGGGCATGGCCATTGGGCACAGTGGCATGTAGGGGGGCCCAAGTTAGGCACCCCTATGCCAGTTAAAAAAAATAAAAATGTATTCTTACCTCTGCTTACCTGGAATGGGTCCCCCCCATCCATGGGTGTCCTCCAGGGGTGGGGGAGGGTGGCAGGGGGTGGCCCAGGGGGCAGGGGAGGGCACCTCTGGACTGCTTCCATGGTCAGAGACCATGGAAGTGAGCCCACAGGCCCCTTAATGGCTGGCCTCACCCAGGCTTTAAAAAATGGTGCACATCAGGCTGTGCGCCGTTTGTTAAGGCCTGCCCCTCCTGTGCGTCAAAATGACGCGGGAATATAAATAAAGCACACAGGCCTTAAAGTCATTTTTTGGACGGGTACGTCTACCTTGCATGTCATTAACGCAAGGCGGTTTCCTGCATCCAGAAAATGATGCCATGGAGGAATTTTGACGTTCGCGGGGTCAGGCGTCATAGTATAAATGTGGTGCAAGGTTTGCGCCGACTGTGCGTCAATATCTTTGACGCACAATCAGCGCAAACAGAGTTAAATATGCCCCTTAGTCTTTTTATTTCGTAGGCAGAGTAATATCGCTGGGCAGTAGTCAAGCGCTTTGCATGATATTGACCCTGTCACATGGATAATTGCACTTTTGCCGATCGATATGTTTCACTGCGAGCAAACTACTGTTTTCTTTTGTGTATCTGCTTATCTCTCATGGCAGCCGTCGGCTCACTTATGTGAAACCGTTTTTATTTTTTTTGTGAACGCATGCTGTGACAGATTGATAGAAAACAGCGATTTGCTGAATTTGCACATGTGTATGCAATTCCAGCTTGCTGTAAGCGCAAGCTGTGCTGATTTAGAGTCAGAGAGGCGCATTAGAGAGGAAGGGCAAAATGGAGATTGACAGCCTTTTCAATTCACTCAATACAAAGCAGTGTGCTGTGGTGGACAGTGACTTTCAACAAGCTAGTGGTAAACAACCAACACAACAATGAAAAAACCTAACAGAAGACAAAGAGCCAAAGACAAGAATAGCAGTATTGAAATTTAGTTTAGCAGTAGAAACAGTAAGCAGACATCAGTGACAAAAATAATCATGCTAGCACAAACAGGACAACTCAAAACATGGAATAACAGCACAGGCAACAAAAATGGCAGACTCGTCATCAAAAACTACGACGGTATATGGATTATTTAATACTGCAAATAAATTAAACACTAGAGAGTGTGCTAAAGCTCATATGAAAAAAATCGAAACAAACTTGTTTTCTCATTTATTAATTTGTGTATCCGCATGAATGTAAATGATGAACCTGCCAGTGTCAGAGTTTGCCATTAATATCGTTCTGTGTGAAAACTGATTTGTCAGTGTGGACTTAACAATGTCCTTGTAACGAGTTATAATTTAACTAGGCGTTACTACTTTCTGATTGCAGCGTTAATCACTGTTAATTGCGCATTTCACCATTGTGAACCTAAGTTGACGGTGAGGACCCATAATGAAGGGAAATTAACTTTTGTCCATGCCCTACATCATGCTGCCAATTGTTAGGTATGCCCTATTCTCACTCTAGACGACTAGATAGACAAGCCATGGCGCCCTTTCTCAGCCCTGTCACGGAATTTTGCATTACATAAACCAGTATCTAATGCGAGCCGTTACTACTGACCTTGGTTCCTGGAGCAGCATGCTGCCCGGCATAAAGTAATTCAGTGCCTCATCATAGGTAGTAAGCGCTATGCACATTGAATTACAATTATGATTGCCTTAGGGCATTCCATACAAGGTGCTAACAAACGATGATGAACACTAAAATATTTCCTGTAGTCTATATGGCATTGTGGCACTGGTAACTATAACCTCCTGTGTGCGAAGGGGTGCATTAATTGAGTGATTACATTTTTATATGCTTGTTCTCAGTATATGGGACCAGGCCTAAATATGGGCCTACAATAATGTGCTATTGGTCCTTCAACTGAAAAGGCCATGTTAACCAAAAAGATAATTAACTTTTGCAAAAATAGACATCTAATGCATTATGTATTTCTTTGTTTATGTAAAGCAAATTACTAAAATCCAATACAAGCATATTTTAACTTTAATGCACATATAGTATTGTTAAAGAATGTTCCACTAAGGTGGCGCAGCACTTATACCCTAGAAATCCATATTTATTGGCTGAACTGACTAATATTTTATAGCAGGTAGTGCCAATAAATTTCCTTTATACTTCACTGCAACAACTTAGTTCACTCATTTGTTGTCTTTCTATTCTTTATGATCATGCAGGTCACCAAGAAGTATGTAAAAGTTGTACATCTCATTCTATTGTTGTTGTACAAGAAAATCATCACTATTAACAGATAGATTGTTTGGCTTTTCCAAATAGTACAACATAATCTATGTAGGCCCTGTTGTTAATTGTCTTACCTAGACTAAAAAAGTTTCTGGCCAAGTCACCCGTACCGAATCTTCTCCATAATGTGTAGACACTTTTTAGGGTCCAGCATGCAAGCGCTCTAACCTGCTGTAATCTCTCTGTGGGCTTTTAACCACCCCGACTGCACGCCCATCATTTTCCTTGATTCGTGGGCTTGCCTTTCAAAATTTGCTTGATTTCATTTGTGAAAGGCATGCATATTTCATGCCTTTTTCAGTGTTTAACCCTCCTCGAGAGCACCGGCCAACTTCTGAAAACATACGAGGCTCTATGATTTCAGCATGGCTTCTGGACTACTTTTTCTTTTTATTTCCTTCGCAGCGCGATCTCGCTGGGGAGTAGTTGAGCGCTTTGCATGACATTGACCACGTTACATGGATAATTGCAAAACTGTCAATACGTTTGACTGCGAGCAAACTTCTGTTTCCGTTTGTGTGCTCCTTCACACTCGGTGCTTTGAATCTGCTAGCTTATGTAAAACTGTATTGCTTTTCATTCTCAATTTATGTGGCAAGAAAAGTCCGGCTAGGACTTTACAACGCTAATAGCTCGAACAAATGCGAGACCCATTGCATTGCTAATGCTTGTTTTAGTCTTGAAGACACCTTATCATAGTCCAACATGATGCTTACTGCCTGATTTACATGTCAGATATTTTAAGGCTCCTCTCGTGTACGGGCTTTAAGAGCCAGAGCTGACCTTTGACTCCGCTCGTCCTACAGTATTAATTTATTAGCTCACCCACTTCTACATATACATCAATACTACTGAATGGTTCGTGGCTGGCCTCACGTAAACTATGTCAGATTTTGCACTTCATTGTCTATATTCAGTCATAAAGCGGTCAAAAAGGCACTTTATACACAAACTCACTTTCAGTAAATGAAGGCTCACTCACTGTATCCTGGTTCTTATTGCAAATTGCTACGTACCGCTTAAAAAGCAATAAAATCACAGTGGGGTTTTCAGTGGAATGTTGTACAGAATGAAAATACAGATTATCCATAGAAAAAATGTTTCATTTACCATCAGAGACTACAAATTTAAATCTTGGTATTTAGTCCGACGTTACAATGGAAAAGCAAAGCTATAACTATGAATATTTGGAAATGCATCAGGTCAGAGTTTTAGAAGCATCCCTAATCATGTTTGATTCAATCTTTTCAGGGGTCCTCTATTTCATATCTCTGACAAACAACCTGCTAATTATGCGGTCAAGAAATTTCTGATGTCACATTGCCAAGAAGACTCACAGCGTAAAACACTCGTGGCACAGATAGGTAAGGGTCTGATCAAGACCCAGCACAGCCCATAAAGAAGATAATTGAAATGTACAACATTGCCTTTAAGAAGTAGAAACAAGCATTTGCAATGCAACGGGTCTCGCGTTTTCTCATGTTAGAGCTGATCGCGTTGTAAACTCCTAACCCGACTTTTCATCTATCGGCAAAAGTGCTTTTATGTACGTAACCCGAAAAAGTGAAATTAACTGGGTAAAGCGCTCGACTTCTGCCAAGCGAAATCGCGCTAGGAAAATAGAGAAAAAGTAGTCCACGATCCGAGAGAAAACAGCGAGCCTCGCATGTTTTCTGTACTTGGTCGCTGCGCTCGAGGAGGGCTAACCACCGGAAAAGGCATGACGTGTGCATGCCTTCCACTAATAAAAGCAAGCAGATTTTACTAGGCAAGCCCACGAACCAATAAAACACACTGACGTGACGTCGACAGGGCTCCAAGCCCTTTTCTAGTAACTAAAGCGTCTCGCGGCGATACGCATGCGCGAGCGCATGCAACGCAAGCTCGACCCTAAAAAGAAAGACATCTTCTGAAACTGTTCAGATTTGAATCGGTCCAAGGTTTCAATTTGTGGATGGAACGCCCGGAGCGGCTGTGAGTGAACAGTTTTGTATTCAGTACAAAATCCATAGCTGAGAGTGGGTCAGAATGCTTGACACAGGAAACTGACCACTTGGGTGGAAAGTTAACACCTTTAGAACTATAAGGGAAACTTGCGCCAGGACTGGGTCACTGGCTTAATGCAGGCCCCTGAAGCCCCTGCAGAGCAAGGGCCCCCCATCCCTTCAGGGACCCCCAAACCTGAGGGATTCCCTGAAGCCCAAAGCCAATGAATCTTTGTGGGATGTGAGAGACTCAGGGGCCCCTTTTCATGTTCCACAGGGTGTGGTGGGGGGTGGCACCATCATTTTGCTACTGGATTGGGGCAAGCTTGAGCATGAACCAACATAAACTGTAGGTGTCTCACTTAACAAACGCCTAATAGTATGCAACAGTCATAAAGCACTTTCACTGAACATATTGCTCTGTTGAAGGGAACATTCTAACACAAAAAGCATATTATTAAATACTAATGTAAAAGAAAACAGATGCTGGGGAAAGCTCATTTAAGTCTAACAAATGCTCAATGCAAAAATAGTCAGCAAGCCACAACAATATTTTAAGCGCAGATTCCCATTACAGTGAGCCAGAGCAGTTGGAGCATTTAATGCTAAATTCCCTAAATTTCGGCGCTACGTATACATACTTTTTTTTACAATGTAATTGAATGGAGTGAAAAGAACATGTGATACAACGCAAATAAACATAGACACTAGTGAGCAAGAGCTGGCCCCTCTTGTGGAAGGAACGCAAGAAGACCTTGAAGAATTGCATCACTGCATTTGTATATGTTTGTATTTCGATGTGTTAACACATTAAGGTCGACCTATTGGCTTGTCCATTGCTGGCTGTCCAACATAAGATGTTATTAGATGACCCCCGGGAGTCCTTGGAGATTCTTTAACAAATGAGTGGTACCTCAAGTCATACTAGATATTCCTCTTGAGTCTGGCACACGTGCTTGCAGAGTGATTCAAAAGGTAGACTACCGGAAAGTGTTACTAGAAGTCCCTCTATCATGATCTGTGGTCCTCACTATAGCCTCCTCTCGCTGGTCTCGCTCGGAAGCACAATACTCTGAACTGGCTGAGCGAACCTTCAGAAGCAGGAAAGGTTGGTTTTATGCACAGAGTGTGAAATTATAAACATGGGCAAGACCCAATTTACCAACCTAGGACTAGGGTAAGTACAGAGTAAACATAGACTGTTGTACCGTGAGAGTTATTTGAAATGCTAACATACATAGACTGTGAGTGCATAAACAAATTATGTAAACATCAAAAGTTGTATTTCCAGTTTTAAAGAAAAAGAGCCCTTCATAAGTTATTAAGAATTCCACAATGTGCACTTGATCAACCACAGATGTAGCGTTGATGTTTCAGCCCTCTATTAGCGATACAGATCCTATCAAGACTATGCTGTCCCTATAATCTCCTGTGTATGTTGTCCATCTATAGACCATCCATTCTATTTGAGTCATTCCAGTTGTACTTCCCATTGTTGGGAGCCAACACATATGATAATGGATAATTCTTGGTTATTCTACACTTATATTCACTGTTGGTTGTATGTCTTATTTTTCCTACCAAATACCTCATATTTGTTTTTATTCCATTTGCTCTCATTAGTTTGCCAATTCATTTCCTGCCCACTATGTGATGTGGCAACATTGTGTGAGGGGGAAAATATGTCTGTTGGACTGCACTCTTATTTGAATCTTTCAATCTCGGAAAGCTCCTCTGTCCTTTCAGTGCTGGAGGTCCATGGAAATGCCTGTCTCAGGATAAGTATTGGCCTTTCAGGGTTAGTACACTGCTTTGCTTCTGACATTGAAGTGAAGTTCTGGTGAACTGGCCGAAAGGAGGACAATGCACCAGGACCAACCCTTTCAGAATCTGTTTCTTCAGTAGCTAGCAAGAACTGTACATTCAGAGAAAATTACCCTGTTGTGGTGACCTACTTGCAAACACTGGAGGGCTACTGTCAGTGCTTAATTTGCAAAAGAATAAGTGCCAGGGCCCAAATATTTTCTCATTAGTGGGCCGGAGCTATGGTCAAATGTTGGGATTGCCAGATACCACATTTGGCTGTCCTTCTCCCTCTCCTTTTCCCCCTTTGTTGCCTTTCTCTCTATTGATCTGGATCAATGTCTGTCAACAATATCTCCTGAGCCCCAAAAAAGAGTGCCTGAGAGGCTCCAGCTGCAATCGCCAGCTTAAATTAAGCACTGGCTACATCTGCTAGTAATTAATAGTATTCAGTGACCTTGTGGATCACTCCAGGTGTGAGCCGATTTAGCTCTATGAGGGAAGCTCTCTAGGAGGAAGGCTCTCCTGAGGAGCCACGAGGATCTGTAGCACTGCTCTCTTGAACAGAACCACATTTTATGTGAAATGATAGGCCTACTAATCCACCAGGACCAGGGCAACTTGTCGGCAGAATAACAAACTTCCCGTCAACTGAATGCTTAGCAGCTAATTTAAAAAAAAGAAGTATCAGACCCTAAACCGCCCTTGTAGGAACTCATGGCCTGATTTACAGTTTGGAGGACAGATTAAAGGCTGTCAGCCTGGCAGAGACTTTACGTTAGCCACCTTGCCTTTACTCCACCCACCAAATTCAGACTACACTTCTGTCCCTGCAGTGAACTCTATGGGTTTGTACTGTATAAACAACTGTCACAGTGGTTCACTCAAAGCTGTTTAAAGATTTGGTGTGCACCTGCCACTGGTGATGAATGCTTACATTAATGGCCCCAACTCCATGAGAGTTTTCTCCCATGGTGTGAGGTCATTTTTCTTTATTTTACTGTCCCTCACCACCAGATCATGCAACTTTTGCAAGATCATGCCGCTTTTGCGATCATTCTCAGTGGACAGTCGCGCACTCGATCTTCCAAGTTTTTTCCAGTTTCTCCTCCATCCATCCTTCCCTTTCATCATGGTCAGCTTTTACTCTCATAAGTCATTGTGTTACTCTGCTCAAGCTCAATCAAAATGCCTTGGTTATCCATTAGATTCATATCCAGCTAATAGTGTGAGGGCTGTCACTTCTAAGACTGTCCCAGTCTTGACCTCCATCTGCAATGCCTCACAGTCATCTGGAGTGGTGCCAGATATGCTGAAAAAAGTTCTTATCATTAACCTGCTGAAAAAACCTGCTCTTGACCCATCGGTATTGTTCAACTCATGCCCTATAACTCTTCTAACTGTGATTGCTAAAATCACAGAAAGCTGCATTACCTTGCAACTGTCAAAAGGCTTAGAATATAATTCTTACTTAAACATGTCAGTCTGGTTTTCATTCCAATCTGACCACAGAAATGTATTAATAGCCCCCACCAATGATATCACAATGACGTTGGATGCTGGGCGCTCAGATGCCTTAATTCTCCATGACGGTTATATGTTGAAGCCACGAGTGCTTCAAGCACCCATAGCTCCACAACGAGTTTGGAACAACGAACTCGTCGGTATCACTAATGCCTTTACCACGAATGCCTTTACAACGATTTTTCATTGTAAAGGCGTTCCTGGTAAAGGCATTAGTGATCAGCATGCACGGTTCCAGCATGCTTCGCCTCCCATCCCTAAAAATTACCGCGACCCCCGACCCCCACAACCACCCCAACCGCCCTCCCCTAAAACCTAAAGTACCCCAACCCCCAACCCACCCCTTAAACCTAAACCCTGACCACCCTCCCGCCCCCTAAACCCTAATCACCCCAAGCCCCCCACCCTCAAAAACTAAAAATACCCCGAGTCCCCACCCCGCCCCTAAAACCTATAGCACCCCAACCCACCCCTAAAACCTAAACCCTGACCCCCCCAAACCCTAATCACCCAAGCCCCCACCCCACCCCCAAAAAAACAGCCCCAGTCCCAGCCCAACTTACCTCCTCCTTCACCGTGTCAACTCCCTTCTTCTGTGCCTTAACCACGCATGTATGTGATTCACACATGCGTGGTTAAGGCACGAAAACCAAGAAGTCGTGGAAAACAAAACCATTGTTTCGCCTTTGTTTTCCACGACTTCGTGGTTTAGGAGTCGCTGTTCCGGGTTTTTCCCCTCCTTGACTTACAGGAGTCTTTTGACATGGTTTCTCACAAAATGCTGCTGGACAGACTTACTGAAGCTGGCTTACAGGGTACTGCATTGGGCTGGTTTATGTCTTTTCCGAGAGCCAGAACTCAAGCAGTCTCTATGGCTCAATATCGCTCTACTGCATGGCTCCATAAGGCTCATCTTTGAGCCTTACAATCTTCAATTGTTAAGTAGCTCCCCTTGCTGACCGAACTTCATCCTACAGTTTTCAGTTCTGTTCATGTGGGGATGATACTCAAATCATCCTAAGACTACAAGACGAGGATGAACTTCTTTGGGACCAGTTTAAAAGGTGTCTGTGCTCAGTGTTAAACTGGATGAATGCCAGCTCTATTAGGGTTAACCAAGATAAGACTGAGATTTTGTTTTTGGCAGTTCCTCCAGTAACACCATGCCAAACCGTGGATCAGTATCCTGGCTTCACTTTTGCACATGAGTTACTGCCTATTGGATAATCTGAGTGATATAGATGCTCAGCACTTTTTTAGATACATGCCAGTATCTGGACTGTCATGTGATCCCAGATCAGACCATTGCTCAGCACCACACCAGTCTGGGAGTCCGTTTTTAGATTGCTGCACTGTACAGCACGCATACAAAGTGGGAAGTATAATGAACTATGTCTAAGCAAAGTTCTTTTTTCTAGAAGGGTAGCCTTCCGTACAAAAATCAATGTTTGACATTACACACAGACCCTTGCGCAAAGTGCAAGAGTGCGGGCATTGATGCATGGCAATATAAAGTGCACCAGCACAGAGAAATAGGAAAAGAGTGTCATATTCAGTAAATATGGTGCTATTCTGCTCCCTCCCATTCATGCAACACTGGAAATGATCTTTGGTTGCTGCACTGTGGGAAAAGTTAGTGAACCTGCCTAATAGTGTGAAAGTATTCTGGATGACCAAGAGAACAAAAACATTTTTAGGGAAGAATTGTAGTTCTGTGTTTGAGTGTGCAGTAAGAATCATCATGTGGAATAGTCGAGCAGCCCTAGGAACAGAAAACGTTTCTCCTAAAATTTGGATTGAACTTTATTCCCACCTATGGAAGCACACATTTATCCCTTGCGATGAGTCTTGAACTAAGATGAATTACAGTTGTTATGAATTGTCTGAAGCAAAGTTGTGCACTATATGTACAATATTCATTGAGAATGTACCCCTAGAATTTGGGGCTTGGTTAGAGTGTGTGTCGGTGTTCACTGATGGCTCAAATTGGCTTCCACTGCTTAATTAGCATCCTGAGAACTTACCCACAAAAAGCTACTGCAAATAAACACATTAAAAAATGTAACATTATATGAAATTGTGAAATTAGGGGCTACTGAAAGTTCTCGGAAGGGTGTGTTTTTTAAAAATTACCCAATACATTTGGGCTCTTTAGTTGGTGAAAACTGTCACTTTCCACATTTGTACAAGTCCAAGGCAACATGGTTATTGCAATATGAATGCTGATCCAAAATGTAATTGAAATAATGAGGATGGGTTGGTTTCCCCCTTTCAAATACTTTCACCGCATAATGCATCCCATTATTGGTATGTGTGGCATCGATGTGAGGGAATAGATATTGGAACCTAAAAAAGAAAGATGAGAGGCAGTTCTGGCGAAAGGCAGTTGAGTAGTGAATGAGCACTCAGATGCTTCTTTAATAAAACAGCTGGTACATAGATAGATAGATAGATAGATAGATAGATAGATAGATAGATAGATAGATAGATAGATAAACAGACAGATAGATCTGCATAGTGACTTAAAACCATTGCATTAAAACCATGTTCACAGTTTTACACATTGCTGAAAAGAGTTTCAGCAGATAGATTCTGAACTATCATAAAAATATATTAATCATTTACTACTTGGTTGTTCTAGGAACGTTTATCGGCTAATATCCTGTTCGTCATAGCAGCAAGCAGCTTGTGACTTAAGGGCCTTATTGGGGGGGTTCGTATGAAAAAGCTCGCAAAGCAGGTTGCCTCATGATACTATCATGTTGGCCACTGCTTCTTTTTTTATTACCAGGATTAAGAATTTAACCATGTGACAGTTCAACTGTAGGTCCCCTGGAGCAAAACATGCAAGCACAGCTTGCCTCCCTGTTCGTAGGCCTCTTTCTTTAAATATTTTTTTTAATAGAGCTTTCCTCTCAAGTGCAAGTTTTTCACAGGTGCAAAGAAGATGTTGAAGATCTTTTATGCCAGCACCACACAAACGACAGGTCGTTTTTGCTGGATCTCTTAGCCAGGGGGCTGTGTTTAATGCACATGGTAGAATCCCCAGTTGGTATCTTAAAAACTGCTCTTTGGTGTGCCTTGAGATGCCGAGGCTAAGGTATGCTTGTGGGCCCAGGGTCGTATAGGTGTTCAGTGTCATTCAGGCATGGGACCTCCCTGAAAAGGCTGCTTTGTCCTCCATCGAGGATTGGAGCGTAAATGCTGTGTGAAGTTGGAATCCCCCATACATCAGTGAGCCCTGTCTTAATCAATTAATCCTCCAGGAAGACTCTGGCAGGGGAGACATTCTTGCGTTGAAGCTCCTGCCATAGTAGGAAATAGCTTCAGGGCTAGGTCTTTCCAGGATCATGATTTGGGAGGTGATGGTAGAGTTTATATAAAGCTACCTTTTCTTGGGTATCAAGGAACTTACTGGGTTGGAGAATGAGTAGGTTGCTCTAGGTGCCCTTCTTTCATGTTGCAGCAAGTTCCAAATGAATATTGCACTTGACGGAGAGATTTGTGATTTGTCTAGTCATAGTTTTTACCCATGATAAAATAGCATAAACGGTTGATGTTCCTGCTGCACAGTGTGTAACATGCAGCTCACAGATTTATATAGATAGCTTAGCAGGTTACTGCTTTTGTCACAGAAATGCCTTTGTTACTTGGAGTTCATAATTTGCAATCTTTCTAAGATGGCACATTGAGTTAAAAACTGGCCTCAAAGTGCTGCATGCAAACTGCTAGCGTAGTTTTAGAACCTTATTGTTTTTCCTCGGTGCTTCATTATTCTAAGATTGCTAAAGATGGCTTCTTTGGGTAGTAATACAATTTTGTTAGTATGTCATCTCCAATGTGTGTGTTACGTTTGAAATTCTGAGTATATGAGGCTGATTTACTACCACTTTGCATCTGGTTTGCATCACAAAAGGGATGCAAACCTTGTGCAAAGTGTTGGATTTGGGGTTTATTTTGTAGTGCAAATTCCGAATTGTGTTGGGAAGTAGCCCTAAAGTAACACAAAGCAGAACTGTGTGCTACTTTGCATCAAGGAGGTATGCCGTGAGAGGTACAAAGACGTTGCCATGCACTCATTCATGGATTTCGTTGCTAATCCCTATCCTCTATCTTTGGTAGAAAGGGATTGGCAACAAAACATTATGCCTCCTCAAGATAGGCATAAAGTTGGAGAAAAGATTTATTTTCTTTAAACTTTTCCAACTTTTCAAGTGTGCTGCACTGTACAGCACATATACAAAGCGGTAAATTGGTAAACTTTGTTGAAGCATTGAATTTTGAGCCGCTAGGGTATCCTTGACCTATGTTTGAATTTTTTCACACAAGTTTGAACAATGTGTGGGTGTGTGCATTAGCGCAAGGCAGCCTAATGTACACTACCACTTGAGGATAGATTAGAAGCACCATATCTTAATAGATATATATCTTAATAGATATAGGGCTGTTGTGCACTCTCCTTTTCACGCAACGCACAAAGCAACTTTGGCTACTACATTGCATGAAAACATAATAGATCTGTCCCTTCTTTCTCCAGACCAAGGAGTCTTATCACATAATGTCTACCAGTATGCATGACATGTGACTTTAAAAACTTTGTCTTAAGAAACATTTCCTATACATTGATTTCCACACTTGTATGACTCGCTGTCTCTGTGTAAAATGTTTGTGATGTAAAGCACTTGGACACTCTGCACTAGAACAGTACCGATATAAAACAAATAAATGTGATAGAGGGGCTAAGGAGAGATGGGGCACTACAGTAGGGTGGTAGTGAGGGAATCTTTGAAGAAAGAGGCCATTCATTGCAGGAGGGGGCAGCTAAGATTGTACACCAGGTGTTACCAACGTTTAAGCCACCCCTGTGCAAATGTTTGGTAAAAAATAATTGTTTTTCAACAAGGGTCTGTGTAAAATAGCTGTTTACAAATATAATAATAAAACGGATTATGGAATGGAGTGCTGTTTGTGGGACTGTCATGCCTTAGGGAACAAAATATTTGTTTGCTTATGGCTGGGCCTAACAAAGCTTCTGGATATGGTAAGAAGATGTCAAGTTCTTCCACAATGTGAGAACCAGCTCTTGGTGGTGTGGGACCAATGAAAACTGAGTTCTCCTTGAATAGCAGGCTGAGAGAAATTGACACATTTTCCAAAGAACCAGAGGAGTTAGGGAATTGTAAAAGTTTTGGTTGAATGAGCTGGCCTTTTTAAAGGATGTGATGATTAAGAGTGAAAGTTAGTAGTTAGTGATAACATTTGCAGTGTTCTTCTGGTTAAAGTTTCTTATAAAGTGTTTAACTTGTGATGACTGTCAACATAGGTGTGCGAAAGTATCCACCAAGAATATTAAATGTTTTTTAGGAAACATAGAAATAAAAGTGTGGTACTTCGTACATATTAGGATACAATTAGCCTAGGTAAAAAAAGCTAGTGTTAAAGAACCTATTTTAAGAGTTATAAAAGGGGGCAAATAAATAAGTTGTGGTAGATAAGGTGGGAAGGGAAATGCATAGGGGCAATGTGTTTATGTAACAAGGAGTTGAGAGGGCTGTTCTCAAGGGGTAAGTATGAACAGGTAGTACATTCTTCAAACCATTTCATACTTCTATAATACGAGTTGTACAGTTAACTTAGGAAAGCGAGAGAGGGGACTGGTAGCCTAAGAAGGGAAGAGGGTAGAGATAATATGTTGCAATAAAGCTCCTCGGAGCATGGCCTGGCTTTGACATTTTCATGTGATGTTTTCCCTGTTAGGGTAGTTTTTAGAAGGCATCTTGTCAGTTGTAATGAGGCTTGTGAGCTGAGTTCTATTACATTAAAGCAGTTTACATGCTAAGTATGTGTCTGTGGTCGATGATCCAGTTTCACACTACGGGACTCGGAAAAGAAAGGCAGCATCGTCTTCCAACTGAGAATTTGGGTAAACGCTGCAGTCAGATGCCAGAAAGTGACCTACATTCCCCTTTTTAGGGAGAATGGCAGGATTTGAGAGGTTTGTGTGGAAAGCTATGAGGAGCCACTTAGTTTCAGATGCCCGCCAACCGGGACGTCCGCCTTCACACTAGCCCTTCATGTCAGCACGTGTTAAAATTGTATGATGCTTGGTTTGAGAATTGTTGGTGGCAATTGGAGCGAGAGGCTAAGTGTAGCAGTCGTAGAAAAAGGAGTATGGCACATCAAGGCTGTAGATAACTTGTTTCCAATAAAGAGAACCTATCTGGGGCTGTGAGGCTCTTGTGGTAGTAGACTACGGAGAACTGGTGGGTCTAAAACAGGAGGCCCCATATGTTGTGACTGAGAAACAGTAGGTCGGGTGGTCGGTAGAAGGTGAACTGGGTTGTCCAGGAAAGGAAACCAGTAGGCCAGGACGTGAAAGAGGGCAGTTATGTTGAAGTGACTGAACATGAACCCGTTAGACAGAAAAAGAAAGAGCGGAAGATTATGTACAAGAAGACTGTGTTTGATGTCGTTTGACCCAGAAGCATTAGTCCAGGAGATTGGACGTGGTTAGAACTTTTCATGCATTTGTTTAAAAAGGATGTAAGGAAATGGCGATGTGTAGCAATGTTTATATAGTCAGGCCTTGTGCACACATCTTAGCAGCCTTATGCGCAGCACTGAGTGGTCTGTGGTTGATTAAACAATTTCGACAAGTGTTCTCTGTGCCCCAGACATGCATTCGGCCTTGGAACTTTTTCAGTGGAGAGCTTCGTTTTACCTCACATTCCTAGGTTAGCAGAGCACGTTTTTTCAAACGAAGGGCACATTCCATATTTGCACTAAAAAGTGAGTGCACCCAATGTGTGCTGTCCATTGGCCCTGGGTGATATCAGTGCAGCCAGTTCATTCCTAGGCGAAAAAAACGTTTTTATGCATTTAAAAGTGAACACAAACAATCACCTTGTAACCAGAACGCACCCACCTACATTCGACCGTTCAACCGCTTCGCTACCCATAGTGTGTCCCTTTGAAACGTCAACGGATAGTTTTATAAAGTGTGCTTGTTTGGAGTGTCAGGTGGTCATAGTGTTCAGTGTCTGAATCAGGAGTGAATGGAAGGCCTATATTTCCTATTATATTGCGCACGGTGCATTTTTTCATTTACGTCACTGAGTTAGTGTTTTCAGTTGGATCTCACTGGACCCTTCATAAGAATTTCAGCCACGAATAAAGTTCGTGTTCTAAAACCTTTTGGAGTAGACTTGAGTTTATTTGGTTTTGCGACAAAGCAATTACATCACATTTAAATAATTTAAATTAATTTAGACTATGCAGTATCCAGTACTCATAGTGGAATTTTGGGCACCATCCATCTTGCACATGTAGGGCTTCTACTATTACACACCCTTGAACTTAAGAGCGCGCGTGCTTACTGTTTATATCCGATGAAAGATGTGATGCAGGGTCTGTAACGTAATGCCACATTACATACAGATCAGTGAGGGCTGAAAATTCTCCACATTAAAAGCCATTATCAACAAGGTCAGACTCCATTTTCTATACGGATGTCCTCTATAGCGGGCGAGCTTTTTAGAGAGTCATTTTTTAAATCACTTGGGGCCAGATGTATCAAAGGGTTTTACCCATTCTCTGTCTATGGGAAAATGCTTTAGTACATATGGGCCTTGCTTTCTAAACACTGGCCACAAATGATACCTCCACTGTAGGTGGAAGTCCATTAAATGGGTCCCAGATGTTGCAGCAGCTAGTGCTATAACTCATGTATGGAGTGCAGTGTGTAGGGCCTCGGCAGGCACTATCTTCGAATTGTTGAATGGTTGACATGAGTTGAAAAACAGTGCTCTGAGAACTGGATCTCTAATCATGTTTCGTCAGATTGATCAAAACAGCCTAAACGGGGTACTTATCTGCAAAAAGGTGGAGGACCAAAAGTTGTTAAAAATAGTATGGGGGTCATTCCGACCCTGGCGGTCCATGACCGCCACGGCGGAGGGCAGCGGAAGCACCGCCAACAGGCTGGCGGTGCTTCCTGGGCTATTCTGACCGCGGCGGTAAAGCCGCGGTCAGAAAAGGGGAACCGGCGGTTTCCCGCCGGTTTTCCCCTGGCCCAGGGAATCCTCCATGGCGGCGCTGCTTGCAGCGCCGCCACGGGGATTCCGACCCCCTTCCCGCCAGCCTGTTTCTGGCGGTCTTCACCGCCAGAACCAGGATGGCGGGAACGGGTGTCGTGGGGCCCCTGGGGGCCCCTGCACTGCCCATGCTACTGGCATGGGCAGTGCAGGGGCCCCCTCACAGGGCCCCATACAGATTTTCACTGTCTGCTTAGCAGACAGTGAAAATCGCGACGGGTGCCACTGCACCCATCGCACCCCTGCAACTCCGCTGGCTCCATTCGGAGCCGGCTTCCTCGTTGCAGGGGCTTTCCCGCTGGGCTGGCGGACGGCCTTTTGGCGGTCGCCCGCCGGCCCAGCGGGAAAGTTGGAATGACCGCTGCGGTCTTTTGACCGCGGGGCGGTCATTCGGCAGTAACCGCATGGCGGGCGGCGACCGTCGCCCGCCGCGGTCAGAATGACCGCCTATGTGTTCCAGGAAGACAGCATACATTAAAGGTGTATGTTAGTATGAAGTGGCATGAGCTAGCAGCATAGGTTAACTGGAATAGGCCAAATACATTGGGCATGTATGCTGGGAGCCTTTGCCTAATGCAGCAGTACACCCATTCAGTATTATGTTTTGTCATGTTAAACATTTTTGCTGACCTCAAATAGGCATGAGCTGCATGGAGCTGTAGTGTAAACCAACATAGTCAGCTGACAGTGAAGATGAAGAAGTGATAAGGGAGAAAGGAGCAAAGGAAAGAAACAAAAGATTCAGAGCTGAAGAAAGACAGTAGGACCACAACGTTACTGACTGAAAAGTCAGGTTTGTAAACCCTTGCAAAAATCTCAGTAGGCTGGGCTCAGGAGGCAGTCTGTTCCATACCTAGGCTAATGCCACAGAGAAGACTGTGGCCCTCATTATGACTTTGGCAGTTTACGGGCAAGACTGCTGTGCAGAATACCACCACCATACCGTCAGTGCTGGTGGTAAATGACCACCGTATTATGAGTCACAAAGTGAAAACTGCCCAAATACAGCCACCAATTCAACACCGCCAGGCTGAAGGATGGCAAAGAATGACTGTTTGACCGCCAGCCCTGCCACGCTGACACCATTCTGTCTGCCCTATTACATGTAATTTTTCTGCCCAGCGGTCCATGCACGGCAGAACACGATTGGCGGTGCACACTGCCGTGGTTAAAAAAAGGTACCGCAAATAGTAGGCAACACCACATTGGACAGTTTAAATATCCCACACCTGAGACACATACACAAACCATACACATCTGCTCATGGCACTATAAAACACCCACCCAAACCCCCGCACACTCCCTTGCGATTCCTACGAACAGCGCTCATAGCGACGACCCATTCACATAGTTCCCATACACCACAGACACCTTTACACTGCACACTCAGCACACACCACACAACTGCATGTATTGCACTAGGCACACATCGCACTCACACACCAACACCACAACCCATCTGTACACATCCAAAAACCCTCGCCCCACCAACCACCCCACACTGCACCCTGAATGCACTACACCCCCTCCACATAACATGGCACATCAAAAGCACCCACGTTTCACTGACAATGAGTTGATGGTCATTGTAGATTAAATCTTCAGGGTAGAGCCGCACCCGTTCGGAGCCCAGGTCCAGCAAACATCGTTGGCAAGGAAAACAGAGTTATGGCAGAGGATCGTTTACAGGGTCAACTCAGTGGGCACACATCCACGTACAAGGGAGGACATCAGGAAGAGGTGGAATGAACTATGGGGGAAGGTGCATTCCATGATGTCCAGGCACCAGATCGCCCTAAACAAGATTGATGGTGGTCCCCCACCTCCACCCCTTGATTTAACATTCTGGGAGGAGAAGGTCTTGGACATCACGCATCCTGAGGGCCTGACTGGAATCATCGGAGGGCTCAAATCTGGTAAGTCAACAACACCCGCCCAGGCACCAACCACTCCTGCCCGGCATGCATTCCCACCACCCATCACTCCCCAGCCCACCCCATCCCACATTTCTGCACCCCCCCAGGCACCCCTGACCCCTCCCCTGCTTGCCACACCACTCCACTGCCACCATCCCCACACAGTTACTCCCTAATGCATGGATACCAAGCACAATGCCCAGCACCACATATCCCACAATGATCACTCCCTACACATCAAAGGATCACAGTCCCACTTTGCAGTGGAACACCTGCATGGAAAACCATACCACATGCCACACCAACTGGTTGCCTCAACGGCGTTCCAACACATCCCCTTGACATCAATGCTATGCACTATCCTCAACCCTTACTGGCACATGGAAACAATGGCACAATCCGCATCCCCCAAACAATGTCTGCAGTACTGCAGCTTTCATTGCCATCACTGGGAAGCAAGTCAGGCTACACCATGCATCACAGGATGTGGCCGACAAGTACATCTCCAAAATGTAACTCTCTCCCTTTCCATCCACGGGTCCCGCTGCCACTGCCAACCGCCAGCTGATGCCAGGGCCAGACAGCCCTCCCCAGGATGAAGGCCCCAGTGGCTGTCTGGACAGAGACAACTTGCCTGGCCCATCTAGGATGACTGGTCAGTCCACACCCAGCAGCACCACCCTGGGCACACCGGACTCCCCCACCACAGCCATCTTTTCCTCCCCAAACCGGTGCCCAAGGGACGGGTCAATCCGAAGAGTGCCCCACAGTACAGGGGCCAGAGTCAAGGGCACACACCCAAGACAATGAGGTCCTGGTGCTACTGGGAGTGGGTACACTGTGCCAGGGGCACAGGGGGCCAGGAGTAGTGGGAGGGGACCTGTGGGCCAAGGGATGGGGCAGCCACAACAACAGACTGCCCAGGTGTCCCTCTAACAAGTCCTAGGTGCATACCACCAAACCCAGGACACAATGTGCCACATCCTCACGACTGTGCAGGATAACCAGAGGCTGCAGAGGGAACACCATCAGGAGGCCATGCAGCATGGGCAGGCACTGAATGCCACCATAGCCTCCATTGCGGGGGTGCTGAAGGAACTGACTAACATTCTGCATGAGTCCCCCACCCACCAGTAGGATGTGGCTTCAACTAGCCACATCCCAACAGAGCCCTCCACTTCAGCAGCAGCTGGTGGAATGGAAGCGCTGCCAGAGGACCAGCAGACCACCAGAACCCCTCCCCTGTAGCTGAGGGATTCCCACGCAAGCTAGGAAATCCAAACTGACAACATGCAGGAACTGATGCCAAGACTAACTCCACCGCCAGGAAGTGACCCTCTCCTGAAAATTCTCCTTTTTGTGCCACTGAGATACCCTGTTGACTGTCCACTGTCATCTCTCCGTTCTCCCTTGGCCCCCTATACTGGACCCGCACTACCCACAGCTGGGCTAACTACACTGATGATTTCACCCACCATGACCCCAGTCATCACCCCTTGCACATGTCAGTAACGGGAAACATCCTTTTTTACGACTTTTTTATTACGAAAGTCGTGGTTAACGAAAGCGTAACAACGCTTTTTTTAACCACGACTTCGTATTTTTGTGCCTTAACTACTGATGTTCTGAACAACGAACATGCGTGGTTAAGGTACAAAGAAGGGAGTTGGCGAAGGTAAGTGGTGGGTTTAGGTTTTGGGGTGGGGGTTTTAGGTTTTGTGGTGGGGTTGGGGGGGTGGGGCGTTTTTGTTTTTGGGGAGGGGGTGGGGGTTAGGGGGTTTTAGGTTTTGGGGTGGGGTTGGGGGGGTAGGGCGTTTTTGGTTTTGGGGAGGGGGTGGGTGGTTGGGGGGTTTTAGGTTTTGGGGTGGGGTTGGGGGGGTGGGGCGTTTTTGGTTTTGGGGAGGGGGTGGGGGGTCAGGGGTTTTTAGGTTTTGGGGTGGGGTTGGGGGGGTGGGGCGTTTTTGGTTTTGGGGAGTGGGTGGGGGGTCAGGGGTTTTAGGTTTTGGGGTGGGGTTGGGGGGTGGGGCGTTTTTAGTTTTGGGGAGTGGGTGGGGGGTCAGGGGGTTTTAGGTTTTAGGGTGGGGTTGGGGGGGTGGGGCGTTTTTGGGAGTGGGTGGGTGGTCAGGGGGTTTTAGGTTTTAGGGTGGGGTTGGGGGGTGGGGCATTTTTGGTTTTGGGGAGTGGGTGGGGGGTCAGCGGGTTTTAGGTTTTGGGGTGGGGTTGGGGGGGTGGGGTGAGGGATGTAGGGTGAATGGTGCCTATTGCTAATGATTTTATCAGGAATGCCTTTACAACAAAATATCGTTGTTAAGGCATTCGTGGTAAAATCATTAGTAGTAAGGACGAGGTCGGTGTTCCGACCTCGTTGTTAAGGTTAGTAGTTGTTTTTAATTCGGTGTTCCGTCATATAATCGTCAGTAACAAATAAACACTATTGAGCACAGCTACTGTCTATGTTTGTTTATTGTCAGAAGTACCATTTACTGTGGCATAACATGTTTAACTGTCAACCCATTGTCCTGCAAAAGTTTGTGAGAGTGTGAGAGTGACAGAAGGGGGAGCAATATGCAGCAAGGAAGATAGTGAAGCAGGCAGAGGCTGGAGACATGTGTCAAGGGAGGCAACAGGTGATAAAGGAACCAGAGTACAACACACAAACGTCCTGAAGTAGAACAAGACAGGGACAACAATCACTATAGGAGTCAAATATGCCCACACAACACACATGTACTATAATTACAAAGTCCCTAGGGTGAGATGGCAAGTGTCAGCTCTAACCATATGCCCATGTCAGACCCACATTCCCAAGACAACCATCCCCAATGCTCCTTCCATCACAGCAGACAAAACGAAACTTAAGGCATGTTCCACAGTCAGAAACAGTAATGTTGCACTGCCTCCGAATGTGGACTTTTAGGATAGGTAGCAATACTGTTGACACCACAATTTTTAGCACACATATTGCAGTTGATAAGGCAGTTCACGATAACAATGGAAATGCACAAATATGTCACAAGTGAAGCAACACAATAGCAGGGTGAGAATTGCACTGATTTGTGCACAGTAACAACTGATGGGCAAATGTGACCCCCCCAAACCCACCCAGAGGTAGCGCTGCACCCAATACCACCAGCGCAAACAGACACCAGGAGGACTATGTCACAAGGCAGCCAGGAGTAAAGGTCACATACCATACATCTGACACATACCTGTAGCTCAGAGGAAGTATTGTCATATCAACTCTGCTCTGGAGTCAGTGCATACTCATCATCTTCCTCCTCATCACTCCCTATGTCCCCTTCATCAGTCACTGGTCCAGCTGTCACCTCCTTTGCATCGAGCAATAGGATGTGACGTATCAGGGCCAGATTGTGTAGCATGCAGCAGGCAACAACAATCTGGCACACTTTCAGTGGGTTGTAGAGTAGGGCACCTCCAGAGATGTGTAGACACCAGAATCTGTCCTTCAGTAACCCAAAGGTTCTCTTGATCACACGCCTTGTCCTACAGTGGGCCTTACTGAAATGGTTTTCAGCATCTGTAGCCGGATGTCTCACAGGTGTCAGTAGCCAGGAAAGGTTGGGATAGCTAGAGTCACCTGTGTGCACAGAGGTAGGACCCTTGTCATGACTGGGAGGGAGATAGGGCAGGGTGTGAAGAGAGTTGAGTGTACAGGGGCACACATACAAATTGATGCATACCGATGAGCCATGCCCGGTCCCTCTGTAGTAGTGCCATCATGTATGGCACATTGCTGTTCTGCAGAATGAACGAGTCATGCACAAAACCAAGGAACTTGGCTGTCACTTGGGACATACATTGGTCAGTGAGACACACCACCTGCACCTTGATAGAATACAAAAAATTGAGTTCCTGAACACTTGTTCATTTCTCCTGGGTGGCACCAAGGCAATGTGTGTGCCATCTATTGCCCCTATCACATGAGGGACATGTGCCAAATCGTAGAAGGCAGCTTTGACAGTGGCTAAATCAGCACATTGGGGTAACCTGATGCAGCAGGGCACATGTCTTAGCAGGGCACACAGTACATCCCTCAAAACATTACTGAACAGCGGCTGTGACATCCCTGCTGCCAAGCCCACTGTCGTCTGGAATGACCCTGGGGCAAGAAAGTGGAGGACTAACAACACCTGTACTGTGCGAGGGATGGCATTGGGATGACGAATGGCAGGCAACAGATCAGGCTCTAACTGGGTCACCAGCTCCATGATGGTCTGACAGTTCTGACGGTACGTCAGAATGGCTCTTCCAAGGTGGCAAGATCGACTAGGGGCCGGTACACCGAAGCATGTCTCATCCCCAACAGTGCACCGTATCTGGGAATAGGAGAGTGAGAAGTCACAAGAAGCTGCACTGACTGTGTGGACACAGTAAAGTTGTGCAGTAGTCACCAAATGTCACTCATGATGCACCTTTCAGCCACTATTCACTAAATACATGTAAAATGCCACCCGCCTGTCCTGCATGCAGAGGACAGATGGAAGTGACCTCATACCGCTGGTGTTAGTCGTGATGGCGGTAGGCAGTTGCGACCGCCGTGCAATTCCTCATTGGATAACATGGTTGTCTATGGGAGACTGGAGTCAATGGCGATGTCTGCTGGCGGTGCCGGTGATGTCTGCGTTGGCCATGACCACCATTTATGTGGCAATGCTCACTTGACTCCTGACACTCCTGCACACAAGACCTCCACTGCGTGTGCTTCTGTGTTCTGACTCTGGTAGCCAAGATGCCACTCCTGCAGGAGATAGGGCACCAGCCTTCTCCCAGGAAGAACGCGAGAAGCTTGTGGACGGGGTCCTACCCCTGTATGGACAGTTGTATTGGGCACCAGTGCAGCAGGTGGGTCTAATGTCAGTGTCCTGTCTGATAGTGATGTGCATGGGGATCAAAGGCTTTGCGGCAAGGCAGATAGAGTGAATGCATGGAGATGGGTGAAGAGTCTGAGCGTAAGTGGCGTGAAGATGTGAGTGTGGGCATGAAATGTGTGAGATGTGTGCTGTCCACAGCTGTCCCTGTGATGCCACTCTACATGGCTTTGTCCTTCTGTCTGTGTCACCCATGCAGGTCAGTGCCCATCAGAAGAAAGGGATTTGGCGTGCCATCACCTAGTAAGTGCAGGTCCTAGGGGTCCATGCCTGGCAGAGCACCCACTGCAGAAAGAGGTGGGAGGACCTGAGATGCTGAGCCCAGAAGACTGCAGAGGCCCAGCTGGGCCTCTGCAGCTGGGCTGGGCTGTCCTGCCAACGAGAGAGGGGTGCGTGTCGGACCCTGACCCCCCCCCAATGGCCCGCATTTTGGCAGTGGCCTACCCAGAGGTGGATGGGCGCTTGAGGGCAGCACAGCAGCCACAAGGGGGTAAGTACATACTCTCACCTCGTTAATGTGTTGCTTAGGTGGGTTTGGGTTGAGTAGTAGTGGGAAGCTGTAGCATAGGTACAAGGAAGATGTCTGTCCTCTATGGGTTTCAGCCAGCCTGGCAGGATTGGAATCACATATGTGTGCCCATACCATGCAGACAGTGACTTATGAGGGCAATTATTTCCAATGTGTAATTTGTTTAGTCACCCCCAACCAAGTTTGGGAACCCAGGTTCTGCCAACATCATCAGTACACCTGAGGTGTCAGGGTATTGTCATCTGTATTTGCCTACCACTGTGCCAGGGGAGATAAGTGAGTCCTCAGTCTGCTGCCATGTACAGCATGTGTAGTGAGGCAGAGTGGGCCAAGATGCTAATTGTCAATGGACTAGTAGGCATGCTACCTATCCATGCAGGATTCAGTTGATTTAAAAGTACAGGAATTGTTACCCTAAACGGCCAAGTGAAGTTGCCAAGTCCTGGGCAAGTGTGAATAGTATGACTCACATCAAGTACATGAGTGCAATTTTACCACCATCAGCAGTTCACATCATTTTCGCTGTAGTTTCCCCCATGGTGTCCCACTGTTGTAACATGTATAGGTCAGGGCATGGTGTGCCATGGTAAGGCAGCAGATAATGATGTTGTTTCTCTGTGTGATTGTTGAGCTGGCATTGACCCATTGCATCCTGTCTCTCTCTTCCACCCTCCCTCGATCCCTCTCCTCCTCTGTCTTTGTGTGCATCAGCAACATTTGGGGGGCACCGGCGAGTGGGGAAGCTGCAGCCCATGGGACTCAGGAGGCTGATTCCAGCAGAGCCGAGAGGACCAGTGGTACAGAGGGCAAGGGGAGAGCTACGGGGGAGACAGGATTGACCATTCCATCTTCAGATTCCTCCTCCGATGGCGGATCCCTGGTGGTGGCGGACCCATCTGGGACCACCCCAGTAGCATCCTTGTCTGCCACCCCCCTTTACAGCACCACCCTCCCTGTACCTCCTCACCCAGTTTCCGTACCAACTCACCCAGGAGGGTGGGCATCTCCTTCACGGCAGGCAACTCTGCTCCTGCCCCAGTCAGCCCTGCTGCCCTCAATGAGGAGGCTATTGACCTCCTGAGGTCCATCTCTGTGGGACAGCCAACCATCGTGAATGCCATCCAGGGACTGGCATCGCAGGTGCAGCAGACCAATGTGTTTCTGGATGGCATTCACGGTGCCCAGGCTGGCCTGCAGAGATTGTTTCAGGCTCTGGTCTCCTCATTGATGGCAGCCAGTGTCCCTTCTTCTTCCATCCCGCTCCAGCTACCTGTCCTGAATCCCACATCCCTCTCCCCTCACCCATCCAAGGCACATTTTCTGACCCACATGCATCCACATCAACAGACACGATATGCAAGGACAAACATAAGCACCACAACTGCCACCACCACCATGCACACACACAACATTCAGATGCAGCCATGACAACATCCACTTCCTACACTGACTCCCCCACCACATCCCCCCTCACAGGTACTACACCACTCACACCTGCAGTCACCACCTCATCAGTCCCAGATCCTGCCACAAGTGCCTTCACTGCCACCATCACCACAATATCAGACCCGCATACATGCCCCCCAAACACCACATGCACACTCAGCATGACTGCCAATGTCCCCACATGCAGCACACCCTCCGTACCTGCAGACACCACCGCAACATTCACTCACACATCACCCCTGCCATCTCCCTGCTTCTCCTCCCTCCCCTCCTCCCAATACATCGAAACGCCCAGAGTCACCCACCCAACAGTCACACAGCACACACATGCCAGCCTAGCATGCACCTACACCCAAATCACCTCCATGTACACACCACTCAACCACTCCCTCTCCCTCCACTCCCATATCTTTCTTCCATGACCATCCCTGTTCCTCCAGGAAATGTTTCTTCTGTGGATTTTCCCTATTCCCTACCAGTGTACTAGTCCCTGCCCTCCCCCAGGTGCCCTGTTACCCGCCCCACACCCCTGCCTTCCATCTCCCAGTCCTCTCCTGGTCATCGCCATGCCCCTCCCCCACCTACGACTACCACCCCCACCAAGTCCACAGTCACCCAACCCAAACCCAAGCCCACTCTGGAAAAATCCAAGTCAAAGCCGAAACCACCCCTCTCATCTAAGCCTAAGGACCCCCCTCCAAACTCACGCCCAAGAACCCCCCTCCAAACCAAAACCTAAGGACCCCCTGTACCCCACCCATCACCCCTGAGGTGCCTGCGTTCTCCAATGATGCCCCTGCCCAGTGAAGGCCAGCAGTTTGCAGCCAGGAGTCAAGTTGGGGGGTTATTCTGTGCCCAATGTGCTAGGGGCACTATAGACATTTTGGAATGGCCCTTGGGCCTCTTTGTACATAGTTCTTCGTATCATTTTCACTTTTTTAATATATCTGCACCACTGAACCATTGGTGTCGATGGTAACAACCTTGTCCTGGCTTTCCTTCCACATGTATATGTCGTAAATTTGCAATTTGGCATGTGTGAGTGTGTGTATGTGTGTGTTGGTACGGGTGTTTGTTTGTGTGTGTGTGTGGGCGTGGCTTGTCATGCCATGTGTGTGTGTTGTGTGTGTGTACTAATGTCCTTCCCTCCAGTGTGTGCTAGGCGGATGTACTTACAGTTGGTGTCTTTGTCACTGGTCCTGGAGTTCACTAGCCAGCAGGAGCATTGGAAAGACTTGCAATTCGCATGCCATGGTGCCTGCGGACATGCCTGTGTTCCTGAAGGTGAGTGTTCCCTTTTCAGTATTCGTTTCTGCCAGGCTTTTCATGGCGGTGCGTCCACCCCGGAAATCCTGGCGGTGTGCAGCCTTGTAATTGGTTTGTGGGAAACAGCCTCACCGCCGGCCTGGATATGCCTACCGCCAGCCACAGTGGTCCATCCGGAGTGGCGGTTCGGGAGTTGAATTAGCTCAGTTCTGTTGGTTGCATAACCGTGCTCAAAATATGGTGGTCTGCTCCACTGGGGCCGCGGTGGTGCGACTGCCACCTCCACCGTGGCGGTCCACAGATCACCAAACTCGTAATGACCACCTGTGTCTCTAAAAGTTGTTCTTCTAGTTTTAATGACCTCCAAAAGAGCAAGGTAGGTTGAACAAATGTGAGTTTGGGGTTATGCCTGCTGAATTTTGCTGCCATGAAACCAGGGTTGATTGACAGACTGCTCTATGCGTAGCAATTATGGCTTTGAAGAATACTCTATTTTGTACAGCAACCCAGTGAAGATATTGAAGGATTAACCTGACATTGGTATTTTCACCAATAAAAGGCAGTAAGTAACAGTGTGGTGGCATTTCACACCTACTGCAGCATATTTTGACTGTTCCATGGGACGCAAAATCGCCATAGTCTAGTCTGAAGTGTTCAGTTACATTCACTACAAAAACAGGGAAATTGAGCTAGACAGGTGGCAATTTTCTTTTCAGGGTTTTTATTTGTAGACGTCAACTTCTGCAAGCTTGTCTCCAAGGATAAGCGGACATCAATAAAGATGACAAGAAGGTAAAATGAATGGGAGGATTAAGGACGCCCATTGGCCACTGGTCTGAGTTCCACGGCAGACGGTTGAACTGTGTCATCCACAGCCCTGGTGGTACCGGTAAGCCTGAGGAACAGCAGGTGTCATCAGCATATGTGTAAAATTGGGCCTTGACAAGATGAAGAATTTGACAAGGGGCAGCATGTAGATGTTAAATAACAATTGTGACAGTAAAGGTCTCTGTGGCACATTACAGTTGACCTCTTGGGCGTACAGGTATATGGTGGTAAAATAATGATTTGACTCCTTGCACTCTGAAAAGTGCTCATCCATTTAAGGGCAGTACCTGTGAGATCCACCATCTTTGGCATGGAACAGAATATAGAATGCTAGATGGTACTGGATGCTGCAGACATATCTACCAAAATCAGTGACCAAATACACAGGTATCCACCTGTCTCCTCATGTGATCTAATACAGAAGTGATCAATTGCTCACTGTTGGATTTAAGCTTGAACTTTGCTTGTGATAAATACAGTATTCAAGGCCTTTCAACAATTTATTGAAGCTCAGCAAAACCTGGCTTCTCAAGCAGTTTCTCTAGACATGGTAAAGGGAAGTGTGGCAGAAGCTGTTTCCAACAGAAGGAGAAAAGGGGTTTTTGGCAGTGATTTGAAGTTTTCCAATTTCCAGCCCATTGGATCCAGTCCCGAAAAAGAGCACTGCTGAACAGAGTACTCAGTTGCCTCACTAAGTAAAGGCCTATGAGCTTCAGCAGTCTCACTAGGCTGATATCAGCTGGTGAACCTGATGAACAACTGGTACAAGCACCTGCAAGCACATTTTTGCGTGTTGGGATAAACTGTGTCTAAAAGCTTCCCTGCCATTGCTTTTGCTCTAGGTATACTTTCATGAGTAATATGCATTCAAATTTTGGGGATTTCGTTATTAAGGAAGGCTGACAGATTTCACAATGTTCAGCTGAGTGAATATAAGATGATTGAATAGCTTGTTGTGACTGTAGTTCAACTATTATCCCATATAATTCTTTCGAAAGACGAGGGCCCATATTTATACTCTGTTTGTGCCGGATTTGCGTAATTGTTTTTTGGCGCAAATTCAGTGCAAACCTAACTCCATATTTATACTTTGGCTCTAGACCCGTCCAGTGCCAAAGTTATGGAGTTTGAGTCATGTTTTGTACGTGAAAACCTACCTTGCGCTAATGACATGCAGAGTAGGCATTCCAGTGCAAAAAATGACTCTAAGGCATGTGCGCCTTATTTATCCTCTGGCATCAAAATGACGCACAGGAGGAGGCGGGCCTTAAAACAAGGCGCCTAGCCGGATTTGTGCCATTTTTTAACGCCTGGGTCAGGGCAGGCGTTAAGGGACCTGTGGACTCATTTCCATGGTGGGAGACCATGGAAGCAGTCTGCAGGTGCTCTTCTCTGCACCCAGGGACACCACCCTGCCACCCTTGCCGACCCCTGGAGGACACCCATGGATGGGGAACCCATCCATGGTGAGTGCAGGTAAGTATACATTTGTTTTTTTTTAAAGTGGCATGGGGGGCCTAACTTGGGCCCCCTACATGCCACTGTGCCCAATGGCCATGCCCAGGGGACAGAAGTTCCCTGGCCATGCCATTGGGCAGGGGGGCATGACTACTGTCTTTGCTAAGACAGGAGTCATTTCCATGGGGGTTGTGTGCCAAAAAATGGCGCTAGTCAGGTTAGAGCCAATATTTTTGACTCTAACCTGACTTGCACCATACTTTGGCGCACAACCCCCAGTCTTCCCTTCGCCTCCGCTGCCCGGTTACCGTCATTTATGTTGATGCTAACCAGGCCGCAGCGTAGGCCAACGTCATTCCATAAATAAGGTGCTCGGCTGGCGCGTTGGAAAGGCGTTAGCCTGCGGTAAACTTTTTGACGCAAATCTGCACTAGCGCTGATTTGAGTCAAAAAGTATAAATATGGGCCTAGGAGTGTTGCGGATTATATTAGAAAATAATGTGTTACCCAGATGTATCTGTTGCTTTTAAGGTGATAATAGGACTTTTCCTACATCCTTATCCTGCAACTTTAGCCTAGCTAAGTTGAGCAAGAACCAGATGTTTTGTTGCAGCATAGGTTCTACCATTATCATATCTGTACATGGAGGCAGGGACAAGTCAAGTGCCTTGCCCAAACTGGTATTATAAGTTTCCAATATGACAGAAGGTATTTCATTAAATTGACTAGCTGACAACTTAGCAATGAACTGGCATAAAACTGGAATAAAGAATTCCAAATTGAATTTTCTCCAATCGTTTGAGAAAGAGAAATTCTGGTGGTGGCCACTTGTTGAGAAGAAAAAATGTGTTCTTAAACTGGAAACCAAAGTGTACATTGCCATAGTAGAGTCTGACTAGGCTACAATCAATCAATGAGAGACATTGGGCCTGATTTAGAGTTTGAAGGACAGAGTAACGTCCATCAGGGGATGCCAGAAACTTCTGTCATTGTGGCTCCTGTCAGTGTTATAAAGGTTTGATGGACAGCCCCGTCAAACAAGACTTTTAAAAGTTTACTTTAAAAAAAAACACAAAGTTCCATAGCAGGAATTTGATTTTGAAAAAAGTAAAACGAATTACCTTAATGCCATGGGAGTTTTCTTCCATGGTGTGGGTGTTTTAAAAAAAAAATGTTACTGGCCCGCACAGCGCCACTATGTTTTACCTGGCGGTGACCAACAGTAAAAATAAGAGCCATCTCACCACCAGCTCTAAACTGTAAGGAGATCAGATGGCTAACCTCCAACAGTCCATACTCTGTTGGGCCATCAGAGTAGTATGTTGATGACAGAACTGGAGTAGGCTCCATTGTTGACATCATGTCAGTCTGCCTACTTCTAAATCAGGCGGGTGTCTTCTTTTTTGGCCCCAGTACAGGTCCTTGACCAGTATCACATGCCAAACGAATGTCCATGTTACGCTAATCCACTTCTACCTGGAAAATGGCCCAGAGCATGTTTTTCCACTTGCCTGGATTATGTGGCTCCACTGGATGAAAGAGAGTGTGCTGTGCATGAATGGTGCCAAAAACAAGATTTCACTAATCAGAAATTCATTGTTCTGTTCACTTCCCTTTCCCTGGCACTCAAATTGTGGTAACCTCACACTCCCATCTTACTAACCATAAGGGATCAATAGGAAGTTTTTATTTCCATGATTTTGCGCCTCGAATCAACGCAGTGGCACATTATGTGAACTTGCAATTCTCTCTCTTGCAGACGGCTGTCCCACTCCTTCACATTGACCACAGAGTTAAATTGTTGAGACCCTTCATGCCTCATGGACGTCTCAACAAAGTCCACAGAACCAAGCAACAAGAATGTGATTCAGGCCGCATAGATTGCATCACATTAAGCCTACCATAAAAGACCTGCATTGGCACTCAACTGACTTTAGGGTTAGATTCAAATTTTTGTGCATTGTTTTCAAAGCCCACAAAATCTCCCCTAGAGTCCTTGGCTTATGGTCCATTCATCAGATAAACTAACACTCATTAGAAAGGGAAATGCATAGAGGAAACTTTCTCAGTGCACTGGAATCTATCCACTGGAACGTCCTCAACCTGCACCTGAAATCTGAGCATAACTACCATTCAAGAGCATTCTGAAAACTGAACTTTTCCAACTGCCCTTTAACTGAGCTCACTCTTGAATGGACTCCAAAATCACCTCACTGGCAAACTCTAGTAGCTTTTACACATAACAGAATATCAATAGATCATTGAAGTTAAGAGGTGAGCTCAATGGTTTTATATATATATATATATATATATATATATATATATATATATTCACTGAAAAGACCAAGGCCCTCATTCTAACCCCGGCGGTCTCAGACCGCCGGGGCCAGGGTCGGCGGGAGCACCGCCGACAGACCGGCGGTGCCCCACAGGGCATTCTGACCGCTGCGGTTTGGCCGTGGTCAGAAAGGGTAAACCGGCGGTCTCCCGCCGGTTTACCGCTGCCCTTAGAATCCCCCATGGCGGCGCAGCTTGCTGCGCCGCCATGGGGGATTCTGACACCCCCTACCGCCATCCTGTTCCTCGCGGTTCGCCCGCCAGGAACAGGATGGCGGTAGGGGGTGCCGCGGGGCCCCTGGGGGCCAATGGCATGGGCACGGCAGGGGCCCCCGTAAGAGGGCCCCACAAAGTATTTCAGTGTCTGCCTAGCAGACACTGAAATACGCGATGGGTGCAACTGCACCCGTTGCACCTTCCCACTCCGCCGGCTCAATTCTGAGCCGGCATCTTAGTGGGAAGGTTGATTTGCCCTGGGCTGGCGGGCGGCCTTTTGGCGGCCGCCCGCCAGCCCAGGGCAAATCCCAAAATACCCTCAGCGGTCTTTCGACCGCGGAGCGGTATTTTGGTGGCCGCCCGCCGAAGTTAGAATCACCCCCCAAGTGTTACAGGGACGTTATAGTTAGAGTTCTTTTAAGTAAATATAACTCACGCCCTAAGATAACTATAACTCACACCCTCACCATGCACTGCACTGCTAATTTCTTCATATATTGCAGTAGTCATGAGCACTTCTATAATGTCCTTAAAAGTATAAATGAATCATTAGCAGTCAATTTTTTAAAATAAAAACTGTGCATGTTTGCATAATCAGGGGCGTGAGTTATAGTTACCTTATGACACGAGTTATAGTTATTTGAAATAATTCTAACTGATGACTGTTGTAATTAATGTTCCTTCTAGAGAGAGTTTTGTCTAGTGGCAGTTTTGACTTCCCATAAAGTAGTGCGCAGGGTTAACATGCCTGCTGCAAAGAACAGATGTGTACTTTATGTGGATAGCTGAGTGGCTTAGTAAAATCAGCCTTTACCAGGGATTTAAAACAAATGAAATTTATGCGTGAGAGAAGCTATGGAGAGATGAGGGTACTTTTGCCAGGTGGTAGTGAGAGAATCAAAGGAGGAGATCGGGAGGAGTGCCAAAAAAAGACTATTGACCTCCGGACACCAACTGACATGAAGCTCATGGATGTTTGGCTTCATCACCCCTGTCCTAATTTCCTGCCACACGCTTCCCATTAAGCCTCACTCATGGACGTCATTTAGGAGTCGCCAGGGTCTTGCCCCTTGCAACTCCTGGTATTGCCTTTGTGACCCCTGGCCTCAGCGATGACATAATCAGTGCCAGTAAAACTGGGGCAGCTCGTCCTTATAGACGTTGGGTAGTGTTCCACTTTCCTTGTTTTCTGTGAATTTTTGTATTACACTGTAAGTGTAATAAAAAAATGAAGGACACTTAGCTGGAATATGGCTCTCCCTGTCAGCTGAGGTAAGCATAATTGTGGTTTCTGCTTGACCAGGGCTCACCCCAGTCAACCAGTAGCCTAATTTCTAACTCTGTGACTATCACTTTCAACAGCATAGGGTACTACACTTCCCCTCGTTTTCAGTCCAAAGGGTACTTCCCCTCACAAACTCTTGCAATTTGGTACTTGTTTCCATATTGTACACTATGGGGTACACCATCATGCTATTTCTCATGACTGGGTACTGCACTTCCACAATTTTTTATTCCATGGGTAATCCCCTCATAAACCTCTAGCTACAAGATGATATTCTTCTCCAACTTCTCATACCATAAGGTACTCCCTCACAAAATTTCTAGCGATAGAGTACTGCCCTCTGCCAATGTACTACACTGCTTCTCTTGGGGGTACTACTCTTGCCCACATCAGCATCACTTGAACACACACAACCAGGATGTATCAATGTGACACCATGCATTTGGGTACTAGTTCCTCTCCCTAAAACTGCCAACTGGACTCCATATGAAGTAGATAGAAAAGGCCAACACAGCAATTCCCAAAACTACCTAATGGTGGATAGTGTAAACTCCCCAACCTCTCTTACAGTGTAAAGCATTCAGCATACCACAAACATTAACATAAACTGCAATTACCAAACAACAGACGTAAGCATATATTGGAGCTTGCTATCAGGACATGTGCATTACCAATAAGAAGTAGATGGCACATGTCAACATGTAAGAGTCAGCAAACTTCTTCCCAACCTAATAAACCTCACAGTTAGTGGAAAACAAGATATGTTTCTTACAAGACATATAATACAAACTCCATGAACATCAAATAACCCTGCTAATTAATCAACTGAATGTCATATTTTATCCTTGCAATTGGACAAATGCCAGGCAGGCCATGTTTCTGCTTCCCAACACTTCAAGACAAGATATATCCTCAGCAGTATAGTCTCATTTTCACTTCCAATGTCATTCGATATAGTTCTACTCCTCTTTATAACGTTACCAGAAGGCCTTTTGCAGTCTTCCTTCAATGTCTTCAGAACTTTCACAAAATAAATATCAGCTTTTTACCCTCCTTCATTTTGTCAAAGTCAACATAGCTAGCACCTCCAGTCCAACACCGAGGTCTGGAATCCAAGACAATGGTGAGGTTCTCTCATAAGCAGGCTGTGCTTCCATGCTACTACATGGTTAAAGACGTGCACTCCTGCCATGGGTGCTCAACTGTATTGTTGTCTGGATCCCTAATGCTGATTTTTTTTGTCATAGGCGAACACGTATCATGCATGTGCATCATGTCATAGGCCTGTGTCACGAATTGCGGTCTTGTTGGCCCGGGCGGTGAGCCCAAAGCACTACCCTCTTAGTGGTGGAAGATTACCAGCTTCACCAGGAGTTATGCAGTATGAGCTCAATGGTTACAGCATACCATGTAGTGAACAGAAGTAGTGAAAATGAACTTTTTTCCCTGTGTCACTGGAGTGATGCCACTCATCGTTTTAAACATTCTGCTGCTGTGTGCTTAACTCACTCTTGGTAGATGTGAGTGCTGCACAGTGCTGGAATAGTGACTCTGCACTGGATGTATGTATGTGTACCTGGGAAAGGCACTGAATGATGTTACAGCAGTGCTGTGTAGTATATGTGTGGTAAGTGCAAGCACTGCGTGTATTTATATCTAAGAGGGATAAATTACATGAGAGATGCAGTGCTGTGCAGTGCGTGCCTAATGAAAACATGTGCTGGGTGTATGAGCTTGTGTGAGGTACAAAATGTGAAGGGTGAGATGTTGTATAGTACGCCCATAGTGAGTGTTTGCTGTCAGTGTGTGTGTTTGCAAATAGCACACCCCGGTACAGTATAGGTGTGACAGGGTCCGATAAAATGGAGGCTTGTAGGTGTTGTAGTAGTTTTATGGTTTTATTTATTTTCCGTAATATTATGTGTTACAGTCTTTATATACGAGTGTCTCTTTTGTTTTCTTCTCTCTCTCTCTCTCTCTCTGCTGATACATCTTCAGCTTCTTGACTCTGTTCCCTCTTTCTTTTCAGGTGGAAACTCAGGAGGCACATAGGACGAAAGAAGAACATAAAAGACCTTTTAGGAGGTAGGTATTATTTACTTTTTTTTCTCTCACTGTGTCTTCTCTGCCCCTTTGTTTTCTTTCTTCTGTCTTTCTATTTTCTTCTTTAGTGTTGTCTTTCTCTTTCTTTTCTGCCTTTCTTTTATTTGTTGTCAATACTCTTTTTTTACCCTTGACTTTCCCTTTTCCTGTCTTTCTGACTTCCTTTCTTTTTTTTTCAGGGCTCTTCTGTAGTCCTCTGTCTCTCTCCGTAATATATTGTCTGTCTGTCTGTCTGTCTGTTTTTCTCCTTTTCCTTGTATTTTTTCTACTGCTAAGGATCCTAGCTGCTTTTGTTTTCCTCAGTTTCCCTCTCATTTCTATACTGTGTCTACATGTATCTGAGTCCCTTTTCTGATAACAGCTTCGGTGCTCCATGAACCAGTGAAAATAACAAAACTTTAATTGTGTGTGTGCTCCTGTGATGAATTCCCCTCAGTTCCCCACTCCCCCTTCTATTTTATTATTAAAAGAACCAAATTCCCATTGCCACGTGTCCTGTTTCTTCTTTGGTCTGTACCTGACTGGGCCACGTTCTTTCCAGAACGTGGCCGTTCTGTTCGCTCCATCTTTCCTCCAAGATGACTTCCACTGTTTCGGCCCTGGGGTTGCTTGGCGCCTCTCCTCCACGTCGTCTTCTTCCGGAGTTCCGCTCCGGCCCGTCCGTCCGTCCTGCTTTCCGTCATCGCCACATCTTCTCCTCCTGGAGAAAACCACTCTCCCCGACTCTCGTCCCGCTCGGGTTTTAAAACCCCTCTAGGTTCCGCGTCCTTCTCCCGGATGTGTTTTCCAACCGCTCCCACCTCTTCCGGGTCACTGTCGATGCTGTTGACAGTGCCCCCGGGGTACTTCCTCTCTGGGTCTGGGTTCCTGGACCCCTCACATCTACTCCCCCTAGGCAGTGGCTGTTGGAGCCATTGTCGGATGGATATCGAGAGAGATAATCCGCATTTGAAAGAAAGGAGCCAGGGGAGTGTTGTATCTGGAAGGAAAAAGATTGTAGCTATAAGAACCATCGTAGGACCTGTGCATTTGTGTCTTTGTGTTGCAACAGCCAGGTCAAGGAAGCATGATCTGTGAGCAAAGTAAAGGGGCGGCCCGACAAGTAATACCTTTGGGATTCAATAGCCCATTTTATTGCGAGACATTCCTTTCTATTATGGGATAATGTGTTTTGTGGGGTAATACTTTTCTGCTAAGGTATACAATAGGATGATATAGTCCATACCCGTCTCTTTGAGACAAAACTGCTGCTAACCCATGACCTGAAGCATTGGTTTGAACCTGGAAGGTTTTGTGGAAATCAGGGCAACGTAACACAGGTTTAGTTGTTAGTAGGTGTTTCAGGCATAGAAAATGTTCTTTCTCCACTTCGGTTAGGTGGGTTATCTGATTAGGTTTGTTCCTTTCAGGTAAGGCAGTAAGAGAAGCCGTGATATCAGAAAAATGGGGGAAAAAATGTCTAAATTACCCTACCATACCTAGGAAAGCTCTGACGTCCTTTTTGCACTGCGGAAAAGGAATTTGTGTGATGGCGTATACCTTTTCTATTTGGGGTTTCAGAGTTCCATGACCTATCACATATCCTAAATAGTTAATGGTATCCTGTCCTAGTTTGCATTTTTCTGGATTTGCTGTGAGTCCTGCCTGTCTGAGAGCTTTTAAAATGTTTGAGAGATGTGAAGTATGGTCTTTCCATGTTTCACTGTAGAGGACGATGTCGTCTAAATATGCAACTGTGTAATCTTGAAAGGGCTGCAACACCATATCAATCAATCTTTGAAAGGTGACTGGTGTTCCATGTAGGCCAAAAGGAAGGACAGTGAACTGATATATACCTGACGGTGTTGCAAAAGCTGTTTATTCCTTATCACCCTCCTCAAGGGGGATCTGCCAATAAGCCTTTGTTAGGTCTAACGTAGTCATATGTTTTGCCTTTCTCAACCGTTCTAGAAGGTCATCTATTCTAGGCATGGGATATGTATCAAAGTGGGAGAGGGCATTTACTTGTCTGAAATCAATGCAAAACCGAATAAAGCCATCCAGATTCGGGACCAAGACTATGGATGAACACCAGGGGCTAGATGAGGGCTCAATAACCCCTGCTTTTAGCATCTCAGTCACTTCCTTCTCAACCATCTCTTTTCTGGCTTCCGGTGTCATAGTGTCCTTTCCTCGGGATCTGCACGTTGCTGAACAAAAGGCCCACCTCCCGGCGTCACCAACTCAGAAAGCTATTATAGCACAGAGTTATGATGAAGCCAGTCGGGGGGAAGGGAATTAGGGTAGAGAACAGCAGGGAGAGAGATCTGAAAAAGAAAAGGTTAGAACAAATATGCACTTACTCATTCATAGGACTATAACTCATCAATAGACTCTGGACTAAATGCGTCTCTGTGATATCAGATGGAGACCCCTTTTGAAATGAGGGCAAAGCCCCTTCTTTGAATCATGGAACAAGAATAAACAATGACCTCAGAACCAAGAGATGGCAAGAGCTTTGGACTATGATCATATTCAGAATATCAATCCTGTAACATCTATGCATTCATAACATAAACCTTTGATCATGACCTAGAAAATCTCAAAGAATTAAATATGCTTTACACATATTATGCTTTTCAAAAAACAATGAAAACTATGATTTGCTTATCTACAAAAATACTTTCACTTTCGAAACTATAAAGGTTGAAAAGTTTTACTCATCGAACTTGAATCGCTTTGTTCCTTATGCCAGATAGCGCTTTCATTTGTTTCATCTGAAGCGCTACTCTCTGCTCGTTATGCTAAGGTGCGCCTTACTCACGTGGCCTAAATCACTTTGATTGTGTGTGCCAAGGGCTTTTTATGCATGTGGATTGAAGCGCTTTGATTACTGTGCCAAGAGCGCTTTACTCATGTGGACTGGAGTGCTTTAATTATTGTGCCAAGGGCGCTTTACTCATGTGAACTAAAGCGCTTTGATTGCTGTGCCAAGGGCGCTTTACTCATGTGGACTGAAGCGCTTTAATTGTTGTGTCAAGGGCGCTTTACTCATGTGGACTGAAGCACTTTAATTGTTCTGCCAAGGGCACTTTACTCATGTGAACTGAATCGCTTTGATTGCCGTGCCAAGGGCGCTTTACTCATGTGGACTGAAGCGCTTTAATTGTTGTGCCAAGGGCGCTTTACTCATGTGGACTGAAGCACTTTAATTACCGTGCCAAGGATGTTTTCCTCATGTGGACTGAAGCGCTTTAATTGTTGTGCCAAGGGAGCTTTACTCATGTGAACTGAAGCGCTTTGATTGCCGTGCCAAGGGCGCTTTACTCATGTGGACTGAAGTGCTTTGATTGCTGCGCCAAGAGCGCTTTACTCATGTGGAGTGGAGCGCTTTAATTGTTGTGCCAAGGGTGCTTTACTCATGTGAACTGAAGCGCTTTGATTGCCGTGCCAAGGGCGCTTTACTCATGTGGACTGAAGCGCTTTAATTACCGTGCCAAAGCCGCTTACTCTGAAAACTGAAAACGCTTTGCTCGTTGTGCTAAGGGGTGCTTTAGCTTTTGGAAATACAACTCTCTTCAAGTTTTGGCTCATCTAGACCTTACCGCTATGAGTACGACCTACTTGTATCTGAAATCACCATGGAAACAAAGGTACTGTGTTTTGCCGTCCATCTGCCATACAGGAAGTCTGCTCTTCTTCAGAGGAACACCCACGAGGTCTGACTGCATCGAAGTCTTCAAAATAGTGAGCAACATGCTTGGGTGTGGCTGGGCTTTATAGGCCTGCCACACCCCAAGATGGCTGCTGCCTCTAAAAACACGGGAATTGTAGTCCCTTCATGGAATAGCACTGATAAGTGCATCTTGTCCACCAGTGTCCTGAACGTGCAGCTCTATGAGCTTTGCCACAGGGCAGACAATGCTGATGGCCACCTTTGGAACAAGAGGGGATCACAAGTGGTGCGCATAAAGCGCCGCAGAGCCACGCAGTGGAGTTTCGGACGGGACCTGGACCGCGCATGGCCTTATTCCTGACATCCGGTATCCGATAGGGTCTTTGTCGGGACACACAGTTGCCTAAGGTACAAATCTGATGTTTTATTAGATGGGTCCTCCCCGGGGATTTAGAAAAAAATTTGGGGTTAGTATGTACTTTATTTTCTTACTGAGAATATTGATTTGGTGTGAGATTGGTACCCAACTGGAGCATAATAATGTCATTGTCCTTTTCTGTATCAGTGGGATATAGTGGTATTTCAGTTTCGGCACAGGTGGAAATGTATAAATTACTGGTCTGTCCTTTTGATTTATCCCATACTTTCAAAAGATTGACATGATATAGCTGAGCTCGACCGACCCGTCGATATTTCTATTTTATACATCATGGGATTAACTTTTTCTAGTATAGAATAGGGCCCCTGCCAGTGGACGAGTCGCTTGTTATCTGTGGTCGGTAATACAACCAATACTTGTTGTTCTATTGCTAAATCACGGGGTTTGCTTCGAGTATCGTAATAGGTTTTCTGTCTCTCTTGTGCTTCTTACAGGTTTTTATGCACCTCCTCCGAAATGTTATGTAAGTTTTCCTTAAGTTCACTAGTATAGGTCAATACATCTTTGATTTCCTCTTCCGTTTCTTCCCGTTGTTCTGCTAACATTTCCAACAAGGTATGTGGTTGCCTCCCGAAGAGGAGTTCAAAGGGACCATGCCCTGTGGATGATTGTACGTGAGTTCTTAGGCATATAGAACCAGAGGTAGTTTTCTCTCCCAGTTCTTCCCAGAGTCATTGATGATCTTGCATAAAAGATTTTTGATGGTTTTGTTATAGCGTTCAATCAGACCATCGGTTTGAGGATGATGACCGATGTCTGTATTTGTTGAACCCCTAGAGCCTGACATACCTTGGACATTAACCGGGACATAAAAGGAGACCCCTGGTCCATAGGGAACCCAACTCTGGAGAAAAACTCTATCATGGCCTGAGCTATGGTTTTCATAGTCATACTTGCCAGTGGAATAGCCTCTGGATGCCTAGTAGCATAGTGTACAAGTAGTAAAAGGTATTGGTGACCGCTAGTTGATGGAATCAAAGGTCCCACCAGATCCATGCCCACCCGAGTGAAAGGGACCTCTATGATAGGTAAGGGATGGAGAATGGATTGATCAGTTGGCATTTGGGACAAGACTGACAATGTTTCCTCATATCACCATATACACTCGGCCAATAGAATCTCTTGGTTATGGATTCCTACGTTTTTTCCCTTCCTAAATGCCCTTCCCCACTATCTCCATGTGCTAAATTAAGTACTTGTTCTCTATATTCCTGGGGAACTACCAACAGAGGGCCTCGGTTAGTGGAAGAAGGACACACTCAATATAATAGATCATTGGTGATTTGAAACGTGGGACCTATCGAAGGGTTGTCAGGAGACAGAGCTATATGCCATGCATTTCTCAATGTGAGATCTAACCTATGTGATTGCCGTAACTGTCCGGCAATGGACAGTATTTCTTTCGGGAGCTTCTGGTGAGGTGTAGGTGATCGAGTGATGTCTCCAAGAAACCTTTGTTTCTTCTCTCGTTTTAGGGATATAGAGAGTTTCCCCTTGGGTGTATGCTTCTGTATGTCTGAAGATACAAATGGTGCCTCAATCCACCAGGAGTTGGTTTGGCTATTCTGATTTTGTGACTCTAAGAGTTCTGGAAACGCTTCATAATCAGTTCCCAAAGTGAGGTCTTCACCTAGGTCTGGGATTACTCCTACTGAGAGGGACTCTTCCTGTCCTCTCCAATTTATTTGTATTGTAGGGATGGGATAGATTTTTCTATCTCCATGCACACACGTAGTCAACACTTGGGCATTCACTACCCATTGATCTGGTTGGACATATGCTTGTTTAATTACACTGTGGCTGCAACCGGAATCGATCAGTGTCATTGTCTTCGTTTGGTTTACCAACAGGGGGTTGTATATCGAGTCATTGTCTGGCCTAACCATAATACCCTTTCCTTGGTCATGCCAATATCCATTGGTTCGTCTTGCTCTCTTTTACGAGGGCAATATCTCGCAATGTGCCCCCATTCTGCAAAGTGAAAACATTGGGGCCCCATCGGGAATTCTTTAGAAGGAGTACGAGGAGGGCCGGATTTCTCTATACTGGGACCTGGTAATGATTCTGACGGGAATGTTTTTGGTGGAGTCGCTCGAGTTGTCGATGTTAGGGGCTTTAAACTGGAACCTCTAAAATCAGGAGTTCAGTGATATGCACATGCCAGTTCTATGGCGGTAGTATTATTGAGACCTGGACGTTGATGAATCCAGTTCCTTGTAGATGACGGTAGGGCGTCTAAGTATTGTTCCAGTACAATTGTTTCAAACATTTCCTCTTTCGAGGACTCGGTGGGATTCGACCATTTACTGGCCTTATGATGGACCATATAATAAAGGGTCCTGGGATTTTCATGACTGACTCATTTCATATGTCGGAAACGCAGACGGTAATTCTCTTGGTCTAGTCCCACTCATTCTAGAATCACTTTCTTTATCTCCGTATAAGGAGTCACACCCCCTGGGTCCACTGCCTGATAGGCTGCCGTCAGAGTTCCTGTGAGAAGGGCTGAAATATATTGGCCCCATCTATCCGCAGGCCAATTGGCAGATCTAGCGACCCGCTCAAAGTTCATAAAAAAGGCGTCAGGATCCTCATTCTCTTGATATTTCTGCAGCACACTACTAGGTACATTAGGGTGTACCCTGGTCATGGCTATCGTCTCAGTCAATTTTCCAATGGCCGTTTCATGCCCTAACTGATTATTAGTGATGATAGTCGCCTGACTTTTCAAGGCAGTTTGTAGCACTTCACGCTCTTCTTTCGCCTTCTTTAACTGTTCCTCCCAGACTAGCTGCAAATGTCGCTGCCCTTCAGCTGATTGGGCAATGATGTCTGCCAGGGTCGGTTTTGCCTCCATTGCCTGTTCCTGTCCTTGAGAGGGTAGTTGAAAATCCCACTTCTGACACCACTGTGACAGGGTCAGATAAAATAGAGGATAGTAGGCGTTGTAGTAGTTTTATGGTTTTATTTCTTTTCTGTAATATTATGTGTTACTTTCTCTCTATATGAGTGTCTCTTTTGTTTTCTCTCTCTCTCTCTCTGCTGATACGTCATCAGCTTCTTGACTCTGTTCTGGCTTTCTTTTCAGGTGGTAACCCAGCAGGCACATAGGAGGAAAGAAGAATATAAAAGACCTTTTAGGAGGTAGGTATTATTTACTTGTTTTTTCTCTCTCTCTCTCTCTGTCTTCTCTGCCCCTTTGTTTTCTTTCTCCTGTCTTACTATTGTCTTCTTTCGTATTGTCTTTCTCTTTTTTTTCTGCCTTTCTTTTATTTGTTGTCAATACTCTTTTATTTACCCTTGACTTTCCCTTTTCCTGTATTTCCGACTTCCTTTCTTTCTTTCTTTTTCAGGGCTCTTCTGTAATCCTCTGTCTCTCTCCATAATATATTGTCTGTCTGTCTGTATTTCTCCTTTTCCTCGTATTTCTTCTACTGCTAAGGATCCTAGCTGCTTTTGTTTTCCTCATTTTCCCTCTCGTTTCTATACTGTGTCTACATGTATCTGAGTCCCTTTTCAGCTTCGGTGCCCCATGAACCAGTGAAATTAACAAAACCTTAATTGTGTGTGTGCTCCCGTGATGAATTCCCCTCAGTTCCCCACTACCCCTTCTATTTTATTATTAAAAGAACCAAATTCCCATCTCCCCGTGTCCCGTTTCGTCTTTGCTCTGTGCCTGACTGGGCCACGTTCTTCCCAAAACGTGGCCGGTCTGTTCGCTCCGTCTTTCCTCCAAGATGTCTTTCGCTGTTTCAGCTCCAGGGTTGCTCAGCGGCTCTCCTCCACGTCGTCTTCTTCTGGGGTTCCACTCCGGGCGTCCATCCTGCTTTCCATCATCGCCACGTCTTCTCCTCCTGGAGAAAACCACTCTCCCCGTCTCTCGTCCCGCTCAGGTTTTAAAACCCCTCTAGGTTCCGTGTCCTTATCCCAGATGTGTTTCGCAACCGCTCCCACCTCTTCCGGGTCACTGTCAATGCCGTCGACAGTGCCCCCAGGGTACTTCCTCTCCTGGTCAAGTTTCCTCAGCCCCTCACAATAGGAAAAGCCTCAATGCTAAACAGTGCACGCAGACTGAATGTGTGTGCTCAATGTTTGTGTACTTGTAAGGGTACAATGCACGGAGGGAACAGTGCTGGACAGTAAATGTGCTGTGAATGTACACTGAGAAAGTGTGCTGAAATGGTACTTTATATGGAGGACCCTGGGTTCCATTTTGGAAATCCCAGGCCTGCCTGGTGAAAACATGAGGCGTAGAGGAATCCTCCCAGTCAAATGTTTGTATTGCTGCATTCCTGTGATCTGGAGGGACACACTCGAGGACAGGAGGAAGGGTTCCTCCCTTCATACTTTAAAAGGTTGCTCTTTGATTCAGTGACAGATCACAAGAAAAGGGTCTGGACACATCTCAGGAAAGTAGTAGGGACTGATAAAGATTCATAAAGAGTAGTTCTGGGAGCCTTGGATTAACCTTTTGATGCACATATCACTGTGGCTGGCATCCAAATGTGAACTCTAGTCCCTCCCATTGATTGTACTGCACGTCAATCAGCTCTGGAGCCATGCCTGCTGTGACAGACATCCTTTGAAGGGGGAAGAAGAAAAGACGAAGTGGGTGCCTCAAAGGAAGCAGAACCCCAACATAAAAGTTCAAAGACTCGAACCCTAAATCACATTTTGCTCTCTGGAGGATGATTATAAGAAGGGTAGGCTGAGACCCCAAAATGTGTCATCTGCCAGGCAGCCAGATGAGCTGTATGAGGAGGGGAAGCTCTGCAAGACTTCTGCCTGTCACTAGGACTGAGGGCAAATGCATGCGAGTCTCCTTGATGGATGAGGGGACATCACCCACGGAAACCAAGAGCACCTGCCCGAGAGCTTGGAGCACCAGTGCCTTCCTGCTTGCCAAGACCAGTGTGACCTATGAGGAAGAGAAGAGTGTTGGAGGTAGCAAGGTCCAGTAGGGAGGCCTACCAGGAGGACTTACTGCGTGAGGTGTGAGGATTTGGCTGTGCACTGATCGAGTCATAGCCTGTGTGTAGGAGTGCTAGCTCAGCAACCCTCGGTGTACCAGGACAGGGCCATCGTGGACTGGACTTTGGGATAGCACTGTACAGGACTGGATGAGTCTGTACTGCCCTGCTGGGGTTACCCTGTATACCAGAGGGGGCAACCAGTAAAGTTGCTACTGTGAGAAGTGCTGAGACTCGTGACTGTCTTGGCCATCGAACTTGTACCAGAGGAGCCGGCGCCTGAATGTCCAGCAAGGTGGGAACTGCGTATGCCAGGAGGGGCTGCTGGTACCAGGATTTGTAAATGATTTGGGCCATTGTCTGAAGGAGAGACTGAGGTACATATGGCAGATTGGGCCCAACCAGCTAGGGAACTGCCCCTGACTGACCACTGAGGACTGCTGAGAACACCATTGATGACGTAGCACCCTTGCTGGGCTCCAGTTAGGAGCTGAAGAAATTATTTCTCAACTGGGTAAAGCCAACTAATGAGTTGGGAGCTGCTCCAACAACTGAGAGAACTCTGGCAGTGCTGCTCAGGAGAGAGAGCCTGCGCTGCCGGGTGCTTCCTTGTGAGCTGTGGGCAGCCTGGGACTTCTCCAAGTATAACTGGACTCATGGCTCCTCATGCAGAGGATCTCCACTCCACTGCTGAACTCTTCTGTGCTGTGAGAGCAGGTAAAACATGGACTGGGCCATTAGGGCCCTGGGAGGCTTGCTGCTAACAGTGCTGCAGCACCAAAGACACTTTTGACTAAATCCTGAAGAGTCAAACGGGAACCCTTGAGTACAGCCTAATAGTGAGCATTTCCTGGATGTGGGCACTAGTGAATGGGGAATAACCCCTAACATGCTACATGAAGTAGGGTGGGACAGGGATTTGCCTGACCTGTATCCTCTAAACGTCCCCCCCAAGGGTGTTTTGACTGCTCAGCCACAGCTACCATTGAGAGTCAAGTGCAGAATGGATACTTGCCCAGTTACTTAAGATCCCTAGTAGGTTGGACCCCTGAATATAAGCAGTAATAGGCCTCAACCTCCACGGTTGGGCCCAGTAGCCCCTACATGCCCCTTGGCCCTCTAAAAGAGGTTCTGACAGCCTCTTCTTCAAATGCCAAAAGACTTGCATCAGAAAGGAAAGCCCCCCCATTACCTGATGTTGTTAAGTATTACAAGACCTTTGTCCAATGCCTTAACCACAGCACTATCAGAAGCTAAAGCATCTCCTCTAGTCACTCCACAGTGGGTGCTGTAAAATAGGAGCACACACAGAAAGGCATGGACTAGCCTGTGCCACTTAATTGAGAAATCATACTGCAGACTCACCAGCACTGCCCAATATGTCTCCAGGCATGGCTAGTCTTTGCCTACCCTCCTCACCGACTTCCTCCTTCCCAGCGTCAAGTCATGACAGAATTAGACAGTGGAATTGAAGGTGGGAAGTCCCAGGCTAGTCCTCCATGGTCCGAAGGTCATAGGGCCATCTTCTTTCACACAACAGGCCTCCTATGCCAGAGATGGCTCGCAACTACCACCAGAACCCTCTTGCATTTTAATCAGGCTCTTTAAGAATATGTTGACAAAATTATGAGGTTGAGGACAACTGTCTCCATCTCTCAGCATCGCTGCAGGCAGGAAAACAGATCCAAAGCCTACTTCCATCGGGCGGGAGCATTTTTAAAACTCCTTTCCACTGGGAGCAGGCTTGGTGTTTGCTCCTGCTTGGTGGGAAATTCAAACATGATACAGCTAAGCGAGAGCAAACACAAGTTTTCCTGCCTGCACCACTGCTGGCAAGGAAACCTATATGTCCCGGTGTGGGCTCCCAGGGACATAGCTTGCGAGCTGGATCTTGGGGATCGGGTTCCCAGGGTCATTAATGGCTCAGTGAGGGGGGCACGCAGCCCCCTCCCTTAAAGTAATTGGTCCCGAGGGTGGGCTCCCTGGGGCCTTTATTGGCTCAAGAGGAGGCCACACGGCCCCATCCCCATTTTAAATCATTTCAGCCAGGATGTGGGCTCCCCAGGGTCTTCTGAGGCTCAGGGAGGGGACCCGCTCTCCCTACCTCCCATTTAAATGAATTTGAGCCCTGGGGTGGGCTCCCTGGGCCTCGGAAGCTTGGGGGGGGTCACACAGCCTCCCACCGCCTTTAAGAATAAAGACCTAGATTAGGCTCGCCAGGGCATAAACATCATAGGTTTTTTACTGCTTTTTTTGATAATTCCTTTCCTTTTTTACCTTGTGGGGAGTCCCTCTGGGTCCCTTATCCTGCCCGTCTTATATCTTTTTTTCTAAACTTCAGAAAAGGGGACTAGGTCCCAAAAGCCCTGTAGTGGCTGCCAGAAACATTTTTCTCATGTTGCTGGCAACCAATGAGAGCGCTCGCTCCCGCTGGAGTCTGACTCCCGCAGGAGCGAGATGGTCCAAGGGAAATAAAGCTCCCTGGGACAACCAGAGTGCTCTATTTTTACATTAGCACTCCTGCAAGAGTCTTGAGAGACTCTTGCGGACTCAACCATCAAAATGTACAATTATTTTTCAACCATAATTTCTAAAAAAACTACTGAACAGATTTACATCAAATCACAAATAGCACAATCTGCGGGCCAAGATCTTGCTTCCTGCCAAATTTGGTGTAAATCTGAAAGTTGTTTGCTGTAGCCTATCTTAATGAAGCCTGTGGAAAATGCATGAGGATTTTGTGTTTTGGGATTCCCTTTTGTTTTGGGCCCCTGCTTCATGGATCACACCAAAACTTTCCATGCACAACCTAGTCAAAAAGTACCACCCTTTTGAAAAGTTTTGTGGAGATTTGTCAAAGGTGCCAAAGTTAAAAGTAACACAAAAAATGATTTTACTGTGGAACAGCAGACTTAAATATACCTAAAGGCGACTGCCACTAATATATATATATATATATATATATATATATATATATATATATATATATATATATATATATATATACATATACGTATATATATATATATATATATATGTATATATATATATACATATGTATATATATATATATATGTATATATATATATATATGTATATATATATATTGTGCATATTATATATATTTATGCATATATATATATAAATATATATATATACATATACACGCACAAACACACGCACACACACACACACACATACACACACACATATATGATCACCAGTGTTTAGTTATATGTGAGACAGACAGAGTTTCCATAGGAAGATTGTGTTTTTGTTATGCTCAGAACTTTGGCGCCATTTAACAAATCTTTACAAAACTTTCCCAAAACATTTTCACCTGAGCTCCTTCCAGTAAATTTTTGGTGTGATCCGTTCAGCAGATTCAGAGAAAAGGGAGGGTTCCCAAAACACTTTTTCCGCTATTCAATTTCCATAGGGAAAATTAGACAATGGTAGAAAAAAAGTGGCTGAACATATTTACACCAAATTTGGCAGAAAGCTACATCTTTTCTCAGCAAGCATGCTCGCTGTGATTTGGTGTGAATCTGTTTAGCTGTTTTCGAGAAATGATGTTTAAAAAAATAAAGATATGTAGATGGTTAGTCCCACGCAATACCCGGGAGTCTTGTGGGACCGCAAGTTAAAAAATAAAATGATCTGATTGGTTGCAAGAGCTTTTTTCCTGTTGGCCAGTTTGGTCATGCAGGGCCCAATGGTCCCGTTAGACTGAGTGCTCTCATTAACTGGCTGCAACTTGAAAGAAAATATTGCAGCTGCCATTACAAGGCACAGGGAGTCAGTCCATATGTCCCGAAACTTAAAAAGAAAGGAGGTAGTAGCGGGTAGGGTTATCAAGAACCTCTGGCCCTTAATGGGGAAGACTCAGAGGGTCCCCCCGCCCCTCCCTCCCGCCAGGGCCAATAAAAAAGTTCCTCTCCATCTGTCATGAGGGACTCTCACTGGAGATTTAGACCGCTCCAGCTACTGTAGAAATATTTCAAGCAGAAAAGAACACGGTTGAATCATACGACTATGCTCATTGCTCCCCTGTTTTAGCAGTCTTTGTCTTATAAAGACTGCATTAGAGATTGGGATGGGCAGTGCCAAGGGTGCTTGGCTCAGCACTATGTGGGTTTGCCAGCCGGCAACAGGACAAGTGATGAGACAGAGTCAGATATATGGCTTGAAAAAGGCTCAAGCTTTCTTTGCCATTCTGCACACCACGCTTTGTAACGTATTCTATTCTAAAATGATAACTAAACATATTATTAAATACACATACATTTTGCTAAACATCAATGCGTTCCATCAAGTCACACAAACATACTTCTCTCACAGCCCAACAGACCTTATTAGATGGCCCACATGCACCCTCATGCTCATAACACAGCATCAGAACGATCTAGTTGGAAAAATTATGTCCGTGCAAATGTAATGGTCATTTCAATTGAAAATGCGCTGTCTGTAAGGCAGTGTGCTTCCACACCATACTCCACTCTATGCAGTTCCACTCAATAACACTCTACTGCACTCTACTCCATTATACACTATGACATTTTACTCCCTTGTACGCTATGCCACTCCATTCTATGCCACTTCACTCTATACTACTCCACTTTGAAACACCCCTTACAACACTCTACTCCACTCCATGTCACTCTACTCCACTCTGCACCACTCTGCACCACTCCACTCTATGCCACTCTACTCCACTCTATGCCTGTCCAATCTATGTCATTCTACTCTACGCCACAACACTCTATGCCCATCCACCTTACGCCCACCCACTCTATGCCCCTCCACTCTACACCCCTTCACTCTACAAAATTACACTCCATGACACAACACTCTACGAAACTCTACTCCACTCCAATCTATGATACTTCACTCTATGCTACTCCACTATACGACACTCCACTCTACGACACTCTATGATACACTACTCCACTATGTGCCACTCTACTCTATGCCACTTAAGTCTACGCCACTCTATACCCCGATACTCCACTCAATGACAATCTACTCCATTCCACTCTATAACATTCGACAAACTCTACTCCACTCTACAACACTCTGTTCGACTCAACACCGCTGTACAGCACTCTACTCCATTCTAGGCCACTCCACTCTACGCCACTCTATGACACTCTACACCACTCTATGCCGCTTCACTCCAGGCCACTCTGATCCACCCTATGACACCTTACTCCACTCTTTGACAGTCCACTCTACAGCACTCTACTCCATGACAGCCTACAACACTCCACTCCCTTTTGCACTATGTCACTCCACTCTATGCCACTCCACTCTGTGCATAGAGTGGAGTAGCATAGTGCTACTTTATTTCACAACACCCCACGCAACTCCATTCTACAACATTCTACTCCACTCCACATCACTTTACTCCACTCTGTGCCAATCAACTCTATGCCACTCTGCTCCACTCTATGCCACTCTACTCCATGCCACAACACTCTACACTCCTCCACTCTATGCCTATCAGCTCTACGCCCCTCCACTTTATAATCCTCCACTCTATGACATGACACTCTATGCCACTCCACTCTACACCTCTCCACTCTACGCTACTCCAATCTACGACACTCAACTCTATGCCACTCCAATCTCTGATACTCCAATCTATGACACTCTACTCCCCTCCACACTACGACATTCTACTGTACTCCGTGACTCTCCACTCTATGTCATTCTATGATACTCTATGCCACTTCAGTCTAGGCGACTCTAATACACTCTATGACACTCCATGCCACAATACTCCACTCAATGACACTCTACTCTATTCAACTCTATGACACTCTACTCCACTCTACGCCACTGCACTTTGCAACACTCTACTCAACTACACTCCACTCTACTCTACTCTACTCCATTCTATGCCACTCCACTCTATGCCACTCTATGCCACTCTATGTTGCTTCACTCCAGGCCACTCTAATTCACTCTATGACACTTCACTCTAAGACATTCCTCTCTACATCACTCCATTCCACTCTATGATGCTCTACTCCACGTTAGGACACTCAACGCCACTTCAGTCCAGGCCAATCACCTTCACTCTATGCCACTCCACTCCACATTAATCTACTCCACTGTGTGCCAATCGACTCTATGCCAGTCTACTCCACTCTATGCCACTCCAGTCCATGCTACTCTACTCTATGCCACAACACTGTACACCCCTCCACTCTGTGCCTATCACCTCTATGTCCCTCCACTCTTTGAGCCTCCACTCTTCTCCACTCTATGACACTCCACACTACACCTCTCCACTCTACGCTACTCCAATCTACGACACTGGACTCTATATCACTCCACTCTATGATACTCCACTCTATGACACTTTACTCCCCTCCACTCTACAACATTCTACTCCACTCTGTGCCACTCCACTCTAGGCCACTCTATGATACTCTATGCCATTTCAGTCTAGGCCACTCTAATCCACTCTATGACACTACATGCCACAATACTCCACTCAATGACACTCTACTCCATTCCACTCTATGACACTCTACTTCACTCTACGCCACTGCACTTTGCAACACTCTACTCAACTCCACTCTACTCCATTCTATGCCACTCCACTCTATGCCACTCTATGCCACTCTATGTTGCTTCACTCCAGGCCACTCTAATTCACTCTATGACACTTCACTCTATGACATTCCACTCTACAACACTCCACTCCACTCTATGCCATTCCACTCTATGATGCTGTACTCCACGTTAGGACACTCAACGCCACTTCAGTCCAGGCCAATCAACTTCACTCTATGCCACTCCACTCCACATTACTCTACTCCACTCTGTAGCACTCCACTCTACACACTCTACTTCATTCCATGACACTCCACTCTAATCCATGACCTCTTCTCTACACCACTTCACAACACTCTGCATCATGCCACTCTATGTCACTCTGCTCTGCTCTATGCCACTCCACTCCATGCCACTGTCGTCTGCGCCATAACCTTTTAGTCATGCTGACCAGCAACCACGCTGGTGTAGAACATGTCTAAAACACACTGGCAAAGCCAATAGCTCTTGCATAGCCGAAACCAATTGGCTTTGCCAGTGCTTGTTTTTTTTAATTTGCAAGCTATGTGCTCCCACTGACTTCAGTGAGGTAATTCTCCCTCCAAACCCACCCTGCCAAAATTATTCATCCCCAAGATTCACCTCCGTGGAGTTCAACTAGATTATCAATCACAGAAAAATGCTCATTCACCCTCTGAGAACCTACAAAAAATGCACACGCTCCCAGCAAATCCATATCACCCTGCCAGAATTGGTTCGCCCTCCCAGAAAACGTGCCTCACGATGACAATATTTACTCTTCCACCCAAAAAAAATCACTTTCCTGGCAAAAATAGCTCACCAATACAGAAAAGGTGTGTCACCCTCTCAAAACAATGTATACTGCATGCCCCAAGTCATCTTGCCCAAAAAATGTACACCTGCTTTGATTGTCAGGATCGCCCTCCCAAAACAGATTTACTAAAATTTCCTGACTTCGGCAAGCACCCCCTTCCAAAACATTTGCAGCGCCCTGACAAAATTATGTATCTATTCAACACCAGCAACTCACTCAGTGGTGGCGCTGTTAAAATACTAAAGTAGCAGAAGCCCTTGGTGGGTCCGCACTGCTATGGGCGTGGTTGCAAACCAAACAACGGGCTTCTAGTCCTGCGTGAATGGGTTAATGTTAATCTCATACATGGACCCTCCACACCTTTTGTGCAGCTAATGAGCCGGGTGGGGGGTACGAGCAGTGGAGGATGGCGCTAATTGACTTTAAAGACCTTGCCGTGGGGCGGGTCCAGTCCTCTGCCAAGGAACCAGCTGCGGGCGGATGTGTGTGAGCGGAAAGTCAAACACTGGAGCCCATTGGAGAACTTTGATTTCTGGTACACAGTCACTGGGACTGGCTCACTTCTGGACACCACACCTGCGTCGGTGCACGGGGCCTGGTGTACGCCGCCACTGAGGCCTCACTCTTTCTTGGACACAACTTCCACACCCTAAGCCCGGAACACAGTGCCATTTGGTTTGGTTCGCTCCTGTGAAAATTCCTACATCTATACAGGGGGCCTGGCACCTCCTTACACTGAGGTCTCCTTCGCTCTCGGACACAGGATTTGCGTCTGCTACCGGGACCGAGGACTTCGCTCACGCAAGGACACAGTTTTTGTTTCTGTTCACGACCCCTGTCTGTACTCTGGGAGGCGCGCATTGGTCCTGAGGCTTCGGCCTTTCCTGGACACTGCCCCTGCCTCCGCACTGCGCCACAGACCAGGTATTAACAGACACCGAGCGTCGCTTCTTCCTGGACTCCTCAGAACTGATCTCTAGCGACACACAAGGCAATGAATCCGGGCTCCTAGCGCCTAGAGGACACAGCAGTTGTCTCTTTGCACAGGGCCTGGCAAGTGATAGTGTCCAGAGGCCTCAATCCCTCTTAAATATTCAGAAACACAGAAGTCTCGCTCCCTCGACACGGATTCTGCTTTCGTGCACAGAGCTAGGACAGAAGAGGAATGCGCGGCGTGCGGTAAGTGTGCGCTCTCACACTCAACATTACTGACTCAGAACAGAAAAAAATATGTTTCTGCTGACAGAGTGATACCTTGACTTGCTTTGGTGAGGAATGTTTGGTCGGAAAAACAGAGCGCGCACCGGTCCTAAATAGAGATAATTGGCTTTTACAGCCTCAGTTTACTTTGCACAATGATGTTGCTCTTCTATCCATCCCTTGTGTGTGCGCTGCGCTTAGGCACCCGCTTGCCAAATTCCTTTCAGCAAAATTAACACAAAAACCCACAGAGAGCAGTTTTTCCAAAATATAAATGTTTTTTTCGGTTTCATGGTTATTCCTGCAGGTCATTTTTTTTTTTTTTTAATACCCTTTCCTTCTAATAAGTTTGCACCCCCCCCCCCACCCCCACCTTCCTCACAGTGAGGTATTTACTTTCTTGCTAGTTTATAACGTGGCCCTGATGGTTGGTACTTCTTGTGTATTTTCAGGCTCCTGCTGGCCCTGCTCCTCTCCTTCGAAGTGACCAGCCCTGGACAAGGTGAGGCATTAGTATTTTTCAGCTTAACTTGCACATTCTTGTTGTTTATTTATATATTTTTGTTTTATAACAAACTGCGAGTGCTCATTATTTTTTTGCATTTTAAGGGTGTGGCGGGGACAATTGTATAAAAGAAGAAGATTCGAACCTCCTCACTTCGGAGAAAGTAAAACGAACCCTGGACGCCATGAGCCGTTCTCGTGGGCTCGCGCAGACGCCCCATGGAGCGGAAATAGCTCCGGCGGGGCCCAGCTATGGTAAGTCAGGCGTCGCCCCTATGTTTAGGGCGATTATTAACTGATTATTAAGGCCTGTACGGCACAGAGAGCCTGCAAACCGCGGGCATTTCCTGATAAAACCCAACCACCTATGCAGCGGACTGGCAAACAAATTCAGCCCGCATGTTTATTAATGTGATGAGGACAAAATCTGCGTGCTCCCGTGGAGGGGCGTTTGTTCAGATGGTCCGTTAGCTGAGCGGAAAGTATTTACTGTTTTTCTGCGCAAGGACGGAAGTGGCTGGATAGTAAGCATCTTTGAGTGCAACGGTTTGATGTGTTTTGCTGAGTTAATGTAAAGCGGACTGGTGATGTTCCGTGCCCTGCTGATGTTGCGGTGCTGTAATGCTGCTGAAGCCGTGCACTGTAAAGCCGAGGTGCTCTGATAGTGTTGGCGCCTGCTGATGCCTTGGTCGTGCTGGGGTACTCTGGTGGTGCCGCTCTTGTGCTCTTGTGATGCTGTAGTTCTCTGGGTGGGTAGTCCGGTGCTAATAAGGTGCTCTAGTGTTGCTTAGGTGCTCTGATGCGGATGTACTCTTCAGTAGTTGAAGTTATTTAATGATGCTAGACTGCTCTGCTCTGGTAGTGCTGGGGTACTTTGCTAGTGCCGCTCTTGTGATGCTGTAGTTGTCTGGGTAGGTAGTCCGGTGCTATAGTGCTCTTAGGTACTTTGATGCTGATGTACTCTTCAATAGTCGAAGTTGCTTAATAATGCTAGAGTGCTCTGGTTGTGCTGCGGTACTCTGGGGGATGCTGCTGTACTCTTGTGATGCTTTAGCTCTGAACGGGAACTACGACGCTGTTAAGGTGCTCAGGCGTTTCAGGGATGCTGTGATGCTCATAAAGTGCTCTGGTAGCATTGAATATATCTGATAATTCTGTGGTGTTTTGGTGATGCTGTGGTCCCTCGATGCTGCCGTTGAGCCCACTGTGTTGCTGTACTGCTCTGGAAGGATACTGTGCTGCTGTTAAGGTTCTGGCTCTCTAGTGCTGCCGAAGTGTTTTGATACGGAAGTGCCCTTCACTTGTTGATGTTATCTAATGATGCTCAGAGTCTCTGCTCTGGTCGTGCTTTGGTACTCTTGTGCTGCTGCTGTGCTCTTGTGAAGCTGTATTTTTCTGGAGAGGTACTCATGCTTTTTAGGGGCTCTAGTGTTGATTGGGTGCTCTGATGCTGATGTGCCCTTCAGCAGTTTAAGTTATGTAATGATACTAGAGTGTCCTGCTCTGGTCTTGCTGAGTGCTCTTGTGATGCTGTAATTCTCTGGCTATTTAAGGTACTCTGGTGTTGCGGGGGTGTTCTTACTTTAATAAAGTGCTCTAGTTGCCTTGAAGTTATCGGACAATGCTGTGTAGGTTTGGTGATGCTGTGGACTTCTGATGCTGCTATTGAGCCCTTGCGTTGCTGTACATATCTGGAGGGATACTGTGCTGCTGTTAAGGTGCCGGTGCTGCTCTTGTGATGCTGTAATTCTCTAGGGAGGCACCTGGTGCTATTTAGATGATGAGTGTTGCTTAGGCGCTCTGATGCTGATGTACTCTTCAGTAGCTGAAGTTATTTGATGATGCTAGAGTGCTCTGCACTGTTCGTGCTGTGGTAGTTTGGTGCTATTGCTATGCTCTTGTGATGCTATAGCTCTCTGGAGGGGTACTCCGCTGCTATTTAGGTGCTGTGGTATTGCTGGGGTGCTTTAATGCTGATGATGTGCTCTTGCATAGTTGAAGTTAACTAGTGATGCTAGGGTGTCTTGGTTTTCTGATCTTGATAGGATTCGATAATGATGGTGATGCTGAGTTGCTCTGGAGCAGTTATGGCTCCACTAATGTTCTCTAGTATCCTAGGTGCTGTAGTCCTGCCGGCGCGCTCCCGAGTTGACCCTGAGGTGGTGTGACACCGTGTATCTGCTATCATTACGTATACTGTGAATGTAAACATCACTGTTGAGAGTACATGTACTTGAGTTAATTGTGCCATTATGAATGTAGTGAAATTTGTATTAGTCACTTCCTTGTGCTACTCGGAACAATCTGGCAAAATCTATATTGACACCTATAGGAGGTACGCTTCATGAAGTAGGGGTTTCACCCAAACTTTATCTCCTCGCTAAGCTGAATGTGGGAGTGCTAAAAAACATAGGTTCCGAAATTCTGGCTGACAGCCTCTGGCTGGAACTTAGTACAATCAAAAATGGATAACTTTCTTAAGCACTGAGTTATGGAGAGTCAGATGGATAGTCGGTGCGTCTGTGTGTGTCTCCTTGAGAAGGTGGCAATTAAACATGAATATACCACCCACAGAAGTTTTGTTTGGCGCTTACCACCCCGGATACACAAGTAAAAGTAATGTAAAGGGCAAGAGTAAAACCATGTTCTAGTGTGGGAATTGAAAGGGAATAACCCTGTCCCATCTACAGCCGGAAATATACAAAAATCATACCCCTAATGCAGGAGTAAGAGACAACTGTCCAGGCACTGCCCCTTGAACTTGTCTTAATGAAAGGAATCTGTGATCTATAGATTCCCGACTTTCCTTTTGTTGCTATACCAACCGTTTAAGAGGAAATGTGATCAATGATTTCCCAACTAGTGAAGTGTGTACACTTTCTTCCAAGGTAATGTTGATGTAAACACATTATACTGTCTACTGCTACTCTCTTCCACTAAGGCAAGCTCTCTGCACTACATGTATTTTTTGATATGTGGATGAAAACAAATAAACTGTGTTCTTTGTGTTAACAGTTTACAGCTATTAAAACAGTACCTGTGACCGTTTTAAAAGCCTTATCACTCATGGTAAGCCCTAGCACACCCCCTGTATAGCTCAAACTTGAACCTGGTCAACACAGATTTTTGAGAGCCTCAAGAAGTGCTGACCCTTCTATGCTTAACCCTCACATCATGCAACATCTTCTTTCTAATATATCTGAGAAAAAAACACAAAACGTGATGGCTTGAATACTTGAATTAATCTCAGAATCTGGTGGTTTCTTGGTCGCATTCAGTCCATACTTTCTGTTGCCAACTGTGCCACCACAGATAGGGAACAACTCCATGATAATCAGACTTGGGTGCAAATTTACTAAGGACTTAGGCCCATATTTATACTTTTTGACGCAAACCAGCGCCGCTGCTGGTTTGTGTCAAAAAATGTACCGCTAGCTAACGCCATTCCTACGCACCATGCGGGCGCCTTATTTAAGGAATGATGTTAGCCGGCGCTGCGGACTAGTCTGAGTAAAAAAAAAATGACTCAAACCAGGCAGCACCGGCGTAGGGGAAAATGGGGTTTGTGTGTCAAAAAATGGTGCAAGTCAGGTTGAGGCAAAAATCATGCCTCAAACCGGACTTGCACCATTTTTTGATGCACAACCCCCATTGAAATGACTCCTGTCTTAGCAAAGACAGGAGTCATGCCCCCTTGCCCAATAGCCATGCCCAGGGGACTCCTGTCCCCTGGGCATGGTCATTGGGCACAGTGGCATGTAGGGGGGCCCAAATTAGGCCCCCCTATGCCACTTTAATTTTTTTTTTTTTAAAGTACTTACCTCACCTTACCTGGGATGGGTCCCTCCATCCATGGGTGTCCTTCAGGGTGGGAGAGGGTGGCAGGGGGTGTCCCTGGGGGCAGGGAAGGGCACCTCTGGACTCCTTCCATGGTCAGAGACCATGGAAGTGAGCCCACAGGTCCCTTAACGCCTGTCCTCACCCAGGTGTTAAAAAAGGCGCACATCAGGCTGTGCGCTGTTTTTAAGGCCTGCCCCCTCCTATGCGTTAAAATGACGCAGGAGTATAAATAAGGCGCACAGGCCTTAAAGTCATTTTTGGGGCGGGAACGCCTACCTTGCATGTCATTAACGCAAGGCAGTTTCCCGGATCCAAAAAATGACGCACACAGAGGAATTTTGACGTCCCCGGGCTTGGGCGACAAAGTTTAAATATGGTGCACGGTTTGCGCCGAATGGGCGCCAACATTTTTGGTGCACATTCGGCGCAAACAGAGTATAAATATGCCCCTTAATTTGTCCATTGTGTAACACAAGTCGTCACAGGGCTTCAGAAGTCCTTAAGTGGGATTGATTAAGCCACACAAAGTAATGCAAGGTAGCACAAACTGCAGCCTTGCATTACTTTGCATCAGCTAAGCATGATATGGGTGGAGCAAGGGTGCTCTTTGTATTTTGAAGTAAACTCTGATGAACAAAGACACATAAACATGGATTTGCACCAAAATGGTGTGCCTACCCGAGAGGCGTAAAGAGGAGAAATATATTTTTTACCCTCATTAATTCCTCTTTATACATATGCTGCGTTCTGCAGCACACATAGAAATAGGAACATGCCTCTAAGGATTATGTTTGTGTAGTAAGGGGCATCACTCTGCTAAAAAAATAATTCTGCTCATGAAAGGCACCATTGCACTATAGTGGCTGCATTTGCTCTAGGTAACACACAGGGAGAGAACAGAAATGCTCCATATTTTTGTAAATATGGAGCATTTCTGTGCTCTTCTTTTCCTGTAGCAAAGTACAGCATGTTCCCTTAATCTTTCTCCAACAGATCAAGCCAGCCATTGCGTTCATCAACTGTATTTTATCAAATACAAGCTTTGCATTTTAGAAGCCAAAAGCACTTGCATACCACAGAGGAGTCAACCTGCTATTTAAAATACTTTTTGGGTGAAATGGGTCACAATATTAGAAAAGACGTCTAGGATTACATGTATTCATTTTTTCTCAGATGATGATGATGGTTACACTGGTGTGAATAGCCAGCATGGAGAACCCCACATTTTTATTGGGAATGTTAATTGTTTTGTATTTTTAATACACTTGATGATCAAGTAATCTGGGTGGCTGCCAGCACCACCATGGCAGATCTCATCTGAAGCTGCTTGCAAGCATCTGTTTCTCTGCATGTCATCTGTCTCTGTGTGATTTCTTATAAGTAAGGTCCCGTGAATAATGCAGTTGTGCAGCGATTTTCCCCTAAATATGGATTTCCATATAATCCATTGTCTGTCACATAAACTGCAGATTTTAACCCCAAAAAAATGTTTCTAGCTCAAACGGTTCAAAGGTTGTACTAAAAATTCAGCAACACATGTTGCTGTGCAGTGCAAGACCCTTTTCAAAGCTCAACTGGTCAACTTTCTGTTGCTTAATGCTACATTTGTTACATTTGAGTGTTAAGCTGGTACTGGCGAGGTACCACCAATGCCCATACGGTGTTACAGAGTTTAGAAATGATGAAATAATGAAGGAATATTATTACAATATGCGCCCCATTATGGTGCATAATTTGCCTTCTCTTGCCGCATAGTTTACTCAAACCTGCTGTATAATTTGGTCCTCTCCTGTCGCATGATTCGAGTAGTCCTCCTTCTAAGATAATTCCCTTCTTTTGGGTTTTTAAGAGTCTGATATTTCACAATAACCACCTCTGTGTAGCAGTTAGTACAGCAGGTGTATGTGAAAGTAGCCCCAGCAGAATGGATAAGACTGTGAATTCCAAGATGGCCGAAAGCTCTACAAGCCTCTTTTTTGTTCACATATTGTCATAATTAGTTTTACTGATGTACAGAATCCATCTCTACCGCTAAAGGTTTTCAGAATATTCTTTGTTTAAAAGCCTGTGTTGTCTTTTTCTTTTTAGAAAACACCCCTAACATGAAATGTTGCGAAAATGGAGGGACCTGCTTCCTCGGCAGCTTTTGTATCTGCCCCAAACACTTCAGTGGGAGGCACTGTGAACACGACATGCGCACCAGGTGAGTTCTGGGGTACTTGCTGTGGGCAGGATTCCCAGGATCTGGGGGTTTCTTGTCCAACTGGTTTAAATGTTCTTTAAAAAGTGAATTTGCTTTTCTTTGGGAATACCCGCATGATTGAGGATTCATCCAAATTTCCTCCTATTGGCATCCCGTAAACGTAGAATACACTCATGGTGCTTGTCAGTTTGTTCGTGGTTGTCTAAACCAACGGTGTGCACCAGCCGTGAAGGTATTTCACTACAGCTCCTAAAAGAGCAACACTGCACCCCACCCTTCGAAAGAACATTCTACTCTGACCGTTGGTATTGTTCCTAAAACACTGTGGGAGCAATGGCTAAGTCCGAAAACATGACCAGAAGAGACTCCAAAGTAAATAAAATTGTACAAAAGAGTGTGTCTCTTATAAAGTGTTGTTGATATGAATTGCCTCAATACATTTCTAAGGGCTGTAGAAGGCACACATCGTGTATTGTTGCAGATTATTTATTGTATTTATTATTTAATGTATTTAACATTCAGTTATGAAAGAAATTACTGGGCAAACCAGAAATTAATTTTGACCAACTATATAGGCTGAACGACAAGTAAAGAAAAGGATCGTCTCTTACAAAAGATTACTAACTTGAAATATCATTATTCGGCGACATAGAGGTCGAAAGGTGCATCCCATGCCATTATGGCCCAGTTAGACAATAAAAAAGATAATGTAATGGGACACTCTATAAGGTACTTAAAGGCTGTCCTCTGAGACTGCTTCATTTTGAGTCAGCTAAATGTTGAGTTTTACATGTAAAAACTTGTTTTAAGAACCATGGTCTATGGGACACTACTCATCATTATTTTTGTGCACGTAATGTATAAAAATATTTTGCTAGGTCTGTGGGTGCTTCCGAACATGCTTGGTTTTCGCATTATCATTAGTTATTGAAAATCACGGTAGGTAGTGAATGTTGTCAGTGCCTTAGAATGTGATCTTTGGGCCCTCTGTGCCAGATGGTTATAATTACAAGTATGAAACGCTAAGACATTGTTGTCCGCCCACAGGAGCTGTGGTGTTCTTGCACACGGACAGTGGCTCATGAAAGGATGCTTCTGGTGCCGGTGTGGCTTCGGGGCCCTGCACTGCTTCCATCGAGCTCCTGAGGAGAACTGCGGTAAGATTACATTTTAGTCAGAGAAGAGACATTTTACAATGGCGCATGCGCAGTAAAGGGCAACCAGGAAAGTCCTATCCTTTGAGTTCCGGGTTTAATCAAGCCGATTTACGGAAAAAAAAAATGTTTTTAATTAACCGTGTTTTTCTAACGATTTGTTTTTTATCACGAAATGAGATTCAGAGGTTGCAATGTGTAGCGCTGCAACACTCTTAAAAAGCGGGGTTAAATTGTGGAGCGCATTTTATTACCAAACAATGAACAGCATTTAAAAAGTTGAACCGAGCTTTTAGGGAACATCATCTTGGAGTACGTAAACGTCGACGCAAAACACGGTTCGACTGAAGCAAATGAAATGGTAGAGCACTGTGCTTGTATTATTTAATTATTTTGTTGGGTCATTTGAAAGGTGTTACTCATAATATGTACATTTGAGCTCATCACGCTAAACATACATTGCAGTACGATTCTAATCATCAGCGTTGCGTTGTCATAAAAATATGTTAAATTAACTCTGCGTTTTTGGGACTAAATGAAAGGAATCACCTCACCCCTTTTTGTGGGAACTTTACAAAGTGAGGTTTCTCCTTGGCTGTTTTAGATTCTATGCTGTGAGTGAGTTCTTTCGTGCAGATTTTTTCCATGCCTTAGGCGGTAAAGGAACCTCCCTGCACCCGGCCCCATGTGCACATTCACGGTCAGCAGTGGGGGCTCACAGTACAGCCCCCGGTCTCCTCTCCATATGAATGGCCCTCGAGTCCCGCTCCCTCTTACAACCGGCCTCATTAAGTGCCCCCTGTAGGAAGCGTTAACGGCTCTTTCAGATCTGGGCCCATGGCTCCCTGACAGCCCAGGTGAGGCATCAGCATGGGGGCTGGCTTGAAAGGAAGTGTTTCAGAGCCCCTCACAGCCAGGGCCTCTCCTATTCAAATGCGTCATTCCTATTTCCATTAAAACTGCCTGTTCACTCTGCCTCTCTTTTGTTGCAGGTAATGCCGTGGAGACAGGAAACGCCCTCCATTCCAGCTCTGATGGGCCAAGGCCACGGCTGCCTATCCCCTTCCTGGCTCCTCAGTTGATATGGTTATTCCTTTGTCTGCGGGTACACTGAATTTGGGCACAGACAATTCGGCGCTAAGTCTCAGGGGTCGGCCAGTCAGGCGTTGTCTACCTATGATATTCTCATATACTGCGTATGTATGGGAGACACTGAGGCGGGAGAGGTGACTTGACAATATTAAATCGTGAACGCGGATTTTACCCCCGGCCTCGCGCAACACACGTCCCCGGCGCCTGTCTATGGGAACAGCCTGGCTGGGCACGGGAGTGCAGGGGACTGCCGCCTGTATGTTGGTCCCTGATGTTGTCTGACTGAACAGTGCAGTGTGGAGTTTCTCATTGGACGCCACTGGAGACGCAGACCTATTTTTTAAGTGTCTTCAGCCACAGTACTTACCTGCACTTGATACATCCGTAATATAGACGAAATAGGGGCTTATTTACAAGCCCCTTGCGTCGCCGGTGCGCCAATTTGTCCCTTATAAAAAGTGACGCACCGGCGGCGAAAGAGACGTGTAAATAAGCCTCATAGAGTTTAGCTGCAAGAAGGGCTGATCACATTACCTACCCAGTGTGAAACAGGTATAGGCTTGTAAATAGGTGAATTTTCTGTACATATTGTCGATTTATCCTAATAAATTATTCATTTGTAATGTTGTGTTATTGGGCACAGGACAAGATGTGATCTTGGCGGGCTGGATCTGGTAATGTCAATTTCTGTCTAGGTCATTGTAAACAACATCTGAACTCTGAAGTGCTGGGGACAATTGTCTGGATGCCTAGTTGAATGGCACCTCAGACGCCACTCATCGAACACAAATCGGACCTGGGATTGGGGTATGCACACTGAAGGCAGCAGGCCCACAGTTGGCAGGAGCTCTTGGCAATGCCTTTGAACGAATGGGAGGCCCAGTCCTGAGCTGTATTTATGCGTTTGTTTGCCTGTTTATGTGGTATAGAGGGCGCTGGATTGGAGGCCACGCTTCAGGTTATATGTTGCAAAACAACAATCCTAGGAAAGCCAGTCACATTAGGAATAAAAACGGGTTTGGGTAGGGCGCGTGTGGAAACTCGGGTCGGGCGTGTCAGTGAGTTCGAGTGAATGAAGCAGCATTCCCTAATTAGCACACAAACTGGTACTTAGCTGGCGGATATTGAAGAGTCTAAAGGCTTGCAGCAGGCGAGAAAATGGGGACACGGGATGTGTTAGCGCCCCCTGGCTGCTTGTGTCTCTATGTTGAAGTGGGTTTGGGAGCTCTGGAGATTAAACAACGCCAGGAGCGTTCAAGGGCACCGTCGGGATAATCGTCAGTGTTGACTCGCTATAGATTCTGATATGTGCAGGAAGTCAGACAGTTATTACAAACCTCTTTCCCGCCCAACTTCTTTCCTTTTGGACATGCTCCTTCGTGCATGGTGCACGTTCACTTGACCGACTGTATATAAGGTGCTTTTTCGTAGGACAGATGTTCAGAAATCCAAAAGAAAATTGTGTATTGCAGTGTAGCAATCCAAATTATTACCTCTGTGCCCTTTCACTGTAAACACGATGATTCAGTTGCTAATATAGCGCTTACCTTTCACTCTAAATACAATGATTCAATAGCGTTTACCTTTCACTCTAAACACCATGATTCAGTTATTGATAATATAACGCTTGCTATATACTTTTAGTCCACCGCGTTTCGACGGAGTATCCCATCCGCCCTATGTACTGTACTTCGTACTTGGTGCTTTACTATTAATATAACGCTACACTGCGCATGCGTGGTAGCATAGTCTTTATCTTTAGTGTTGGGTTATGTACTCACATTACACATCTCTAATGAGTTATTCTGTATTTAGGGCTTTCACGTTTGCTTGCTTCTGTATTGAGGGTGTAGAGGCTGTTAGCGTTTTTGTCGTTGTACTGTTTATTTCATGTTTTGCATAAGTTTTACTGCCGTTTATAATGTTGCAAAGTACTCCCAGCGTGGTGCTCGATTGTATGTTAGCACTGCAGTGAGTAACTGCTGATTTATTATGCGTGTTAAGTAACGTAATGTTTGTGCAACCGTGATTTTCTGCACTGTTTGGTTAGTGTTTGTTTAGTGTTACGCTGTTTTGTACTTGGCATTGTAAAGTTGTGTGATGGGTGGTGAGTAGATATGCTCTTTGTGCCGAATACTGTAAAGTGGGTGTTCATTGCTGCATGTGTACTGCATTATCATTTGTGTTTAGTGTTGCACTGTGTGGCTTTACACTTAGGGGCAAATTTAAGGAAAGTGGTGCTTAGTGCCCCCCTACCGCCACTATGTGTGCGCCCTATCTAAGGTATGGCGCACCATGCCGAGGGTAGGGGACAATAGCGCTAAAATGTTTTATGCTATTGATGTGTTGTTCGGGGTTAGCACCTACATTTTGGAGCTAACCCTGAACAGTATATAGGGGCCCATTGTAAGTAATGGTTTGCCCCCTTCGAATGTCTGCTGTGAGCAGTCATAAACAGTGCCAAAAAAAAAAGATGCAAAGAAATCTCTTAGATTTCTTCACACCATTTTTTCGGCCCCCCTAACAGGGGAATGCCCCTTTTGTATACATTATGCATGGTGCTTGCATAATGTAGTGCAAAGGGTTACAAAGTGGCACAATGTGTGCACTGCAGCACTTTGTAAATTTGGTGCAGCGATTTTGGCCTCAGGCCACATCAGTGTAAAAAAAAAATGACGCTAATGTGGCACGAGGAGGCGATAGGGACTGTTAATTCTGCCCCTTAGAATTTTAGCTCAGTGTCGTGCGATCAGTGCTTTGTTTAGTGATGTCCCGCTCGGTGCCGGGTTATATGTGGTTCTGTGCCGTGTGTTTAGAACTGTAGTATTGGTGTGCTAGGCGGTGTCTAGATGTGCTTGGCAATGCCAGTGTCTTAAGTGCTGCATTGTGTTTTAGTTCTGCTGTGTGCATGGTGCAGTGATGTGTGTATTTAGTGCTGCTGTGTATGTCACCGCTGCCCCCTTGCTATAATCATGATAAAACAGTCTGTCTGGGATCCTTGCTTGACAAACTAATCTCGTGTTGATTAGACACCCGTGTGGGAGTTTGTTTGGGAAGCATACTGAAGTCCTCATTTTAACAGTAGTCAGAAACCAACATAGGTAAGACTACACCTGGAATTAAAGATACCACTATTTCGAGTTTAAATGTATGAATTAGAAATAAGTGCAGGATTGAGGGTGCACAACTATTCCCACACATTTTTCACATTTTTTTTTCCTTTTTTTCTACATCTCATAATCCCTAATTTGACTATTAGCTCCAGGTGCCAGATGAATCAGGATTTATGAGACAGTTGCAGTGACGGCCTGAGATTCCTAGAGCAGGCCTATTAGAATGAAGAGCAAGGGTCAGATTAGTGGAGTGGAAAGTAGTCACATGGCCATTCATGACCCCATTGCTGTGTATTTCTTGTGCATCCAAGCAAAGGGCCAAACCAGTGAAAGGCAACTGCCAGTGAACTTTAGCTATTGAAGGACCAAGTGTGTGTGCCCCTGTTACACTTTCCAAGAAAATTTGACCTCTGGTTGCAGAAAGAACTGCCCTCCCTAACCACATGCACGTCCAAACACATACCCTCCTATTACTACATACTCCCATTCACTACATGGGCATCTCCCACTTATTTGTGATTCTCTGCAAAACTCACTTGCATCAAGGAGTGACCCAGTTCATCATCTGAGACCCCACTTCACTTCTTTCCCTCAGACCCCGCCTCACCTCCAACCCCATCATGTTGTACGTGGACTTTTATTCCTGTCCTTTGGGGCATTTTCAGTATCTGTACACCTTAGAAGTCTATAAGGTCCACCATAAACCATCATTCCGGTGGCAACCCCTCTGTGCTCACTTTGAGCAGATTCCTCCCCTTTTTCCACCTGTAACAATATTTCTTACCTTAATCCGGTTAGACTGCCACTTGGACATTTCCTCCTTAGAACTACCCTACCAACTCCCAGAAGCCTTTCATATGAACACAGAATCCTGGGACGATCTTTGTACATGAGCTCGTGAGCCTGAAAGTCCTGAAGGATATGCTCTATTGGAGTTTTCTTCTAGGCACCTGCACCAATCTTGAACCAATGCCAAACAACAAGAATACTTTGAGTATTATGGGTTCAGCACCGTTCTGTCAGAAAATGTGGAAGGTAGAGCTCTTACCATGTATTTAGCCAAAACCAAGGTTAGGCTGTAGGCATTCATCCTCAATTGACCTTCTATAAATCATAGATAACTATGATTTCCCCATCAACATCGAATCAGAGGGGACTCGCGCCGAAGGTAACCTACACTAACCAGGCTTTGTTGCTTACACTCCTTATTTTGATTCACTGATAGCACGAAGGGTGTTGTCAGGTGGAGGCCTGTACTGACACCTGAATGGGCCATCTAATTGGCATGGGCACTATTTTAAGACAATCTGGTTCAGGCGTGAAGCCAGGCATCAAAGTGGGCAGCATTAGATGTATGGCTTCGAAATGCCATCTGTGCAGAATTGAGTACTATGCATTGCATTCCAAGATGGTATTTTTGTTGGCCCCTCTGTTATATAAAGGATTGTGTTGTGAAAATGAGTGGTAGGGGGGCAGCTTGGACCATGGAGTCTTCCTGACTTTCAACTGTAGCCCTCCTGGTCATTTCATCTGAGAGCACAGTGAAGACTGTGGCGAGAACCAGCACTTTTTAAAGATTATATGTCACCTCATTACACCTTCTAAAGCAGGGGCATAACATAACCAGCAGCAGCAAGCCCCTCAGAAACATGTATATACAAGGCTATTAACCCACAGACATGGACTAGCTCATCATGGGATGACATCTCATTAACACATTTTAGGACACAATATTTTTGTCAGGCGATATTTTTTATAAACAATAGTCTGACACACAACCCTTCAATGTACCTCAATCTTGACTTCCTATATTATATATTGACAATAGAAACTTCAAAAAATGCAGACTTCAAATCACCAACAATTTTGACCTCCCCAACTGACTCTGACTTTAGAGTATTGGGACCCCCCCACACACACACACAGCTCTGCCAATACACCTAGATCCTGACTCCAGCACACAGTGCTCTTCCTATAGTGGGATCCACAAACAACTCTGACCAACCCACAAGGAAATGGGGATATTCATCAACAGTCTGGGATCGGCCTACAAGTAAATGGATAAATTTGCTCACAGACAGACGTGGACTGACCTATTACAAGATGGGGAAATTTACTTCCAGGCTTGAACCGACAAGAAAAAAGGAGGGAGAGTGGGGAAAGGCTACAGTCAAGTGGCTCAATGTTAATCATATGCTAGTGTGGTGCCACAAAAGACCTGTGGCATGACAGAGGAGGATAAAACTGAAGACTAAAAAAACTACAACAGCTAAAACAGTGAAGGGAACTAAGTAGCAAAAGCCTTAAGAAATCTTCATTGGCTGCTATGCCCAATTCTCATTCTCATTATAAAGCCCTAATTTCTTCTATTCCCAGCTACATGTCCTCTTTTTCCTGGCAATATGTTTCTAGAATGAAGCGTAGTTCTAGGTCTGTTAATCTCCAATCTACTTCTCATTGTCGCAAACGCCTGCATAGCAGGGCGGAGCTTCTCTGCTGTCAGCTCCTTACCTTCTTATCTCCAACCCATTAGTTCCCTTACAACCTTCCAGCAGAAACTAAAAAAAAACATCTGTTCAGGAGATTATTTCTGTCTCCATTGATCCTTTCTTGGGTATCTGCATGTTTTATAAATTCTGAATCAAATCAAGGCAAAACACTGCGTAGACCAGAGGGAGCTGGGGGATCTCTTCGGTCCAGCAGATTACTGTCCTTTTTGCACTTCTCAACAGAAAGGCAAAAGGGTTATTGGGCATGGAGCACTGTGCTGTGGCCTCTTTCTATCTTATGCATTCTCTCCACTACCTTAATGTTCTTTGCTGCTCAGTCAGTGAGTGAGGTCATTGTATGGTTGGAATGTAGACAGTGTTTGTGCTTGGATGAGTGGACAGTGGAGTGAGAGGGGCTGAGTGGCAGGATGCTGCTCCTGGTGGGGCTTTATATGTAACCTACAACTACTTTTATAACCTACGAGCATCCATCTTTGATTTCAACACACTGCCTTTAGGTTATCACGCCCTAAAGTGGATATTTTCGTTTCTAACTGGAGGAGTGTTTTACAAAGGACCACAGCAAAAAATAATAGCATCAGCAATGATAAAGATAATGATAGCACTAATAGTAGGGATGTCATTATAGGTGGAGGCACAGAACCTACCCCTGTCTTTCTGCAGTACTTTCCCTTTTTCAGTTTGATCTTGACAGTGACATTTCCTATATGTCTGGATAAAAATGTACAACTTTCATATAACTTATCCAGTGTGGGAAAAGCTTATCTAGTGAATAGCTTGGGCCTGGTGCTTGAAAAAAGTGTTACGCACAACCTTATGTGAGCAGTTTGCGAGTAACAAATGAGGAGAAGAATCTCTACAATGTCTGCGTTCATCCCAGGATATTAGCTCGTCAAACGTGGTGTCAGAATATCATCCGACAGATATTTGTGCCCTAAATACTATCTACAAAATACTACCCCATTGGACTTGATGATAAAAAAGTATACCCAATGGTAGTGTTAACGCGTCCGTCTATGTTACTTTATACACATCAGGACTCGTTTTAGGCCAATGAATCTTTGGGCCCAGTGGTGAGACACCGTAGGACGAGATAACTGATCAAAACACCAATTAATATGTCAATAACATTGCCAATACTTAACACCAAAATATATCCCGCTTTAGGCATTAATAAACATTCGGCGCAACCATGACCTTTCAGTCATGAATAATCACACCTTAATGAAGTTTTATGAGTTTTATTCCCTATTGATTACAATCTAGTAGCAAATGCATCAATCTCAAAGTCAAGAAACATATAAGCACAGTTACAAGATGACAACCACAATAAGCTTTCAATAATGCAAGAATCAGGAACATAGATAATCAGATGGGTATAACCAGATCACAATACATCGAAAGTTCTAAGATACAAGTTCAGCATAGCATCACGTCAGTCACGTCGGTTTGTCAGTCAAAATGAATACCTCGTCTGACCTCTAATTAGCATTAGCATGTTGGGCTTCATGCAAAACAATTTGAATACCAATTTGGAAAACATCTAACTATGGTCTCTAATCAAAAACATACAGCAGTTGGTACCTAGAAAGAAAAGGCAAATAAATGAATTTTCATTAGCAACATTATACAGTAATTACCCTCCTCTGATTAGGTCAGCATTCAGGATCAGTCTTCGTCTTCAGGACATCAGTTAGATCGCCGTCAGTCTATCTAATTTAAAAGGCAAAGACACTCTCCTCATAAGGAGAAAAGTGTAAGGGGCAGTCTAATGGGCAAGGATGGTTTTCTCTAAGTCTCAAGTCACCAAATAGAGTGACAGAGTTTCGAGACGCAATCGATATCATTCCCTACCTAATGAGCTGTCTGTTTCCTGTGTCATGGGTTTTTATCCCTTTCTCGTGATTCATTCCCCCAAAATTCTATTGGTCAGTCAATACACCCCACCATTGTTAACCTATCAAATTATACATTAAGTAATGCATTTTGTCATTTTTGATAATTCATCACGTTCTAATTGGTCATCATAATTGACGTATTTTCGTAGGTGGCTCATCCGGGGTTACTTCATTGTCTATGCACGTATCAGGTCAAAAGTTCTCTTCTTCTCGCTCCATCGTCCTTGGAAGTGTCCAATAATGTTTCGAAGCACATAACTCTAAACTAAAAGCTGCTAGCATGCGGATGAGAAAATGTGGCTATGTTGCAAACTATTGAAAGGAAAAGAACAATCGCTGGGTCATGGTCTTTTGCAAGTCAGCATACTGAAGAGACAGAAAAATACACTTTAATATGAGAGCTACACAGCTTTGCTTGACTCACGCTAACTTAAGATATACGAGTTCTAATGAATGCAGTTTTATGCGTTTTAATGTGCACAGTTTTAGCAACCTATGAACGATTATTTCTTATAGTTGACATTAGTTTACACACACATAAAATCCCTTATGTTAATGAATATATTTTAATGAATATTTTATTTAATGCAGCATTGTTAATCATAAGCATTTCACGTCTTTAATATGTAATATAAAACTACGCTCTCTCAGTAGGACACTTCTGTAAAGAGTATTTAATACACGTTTATGTCTGGTTATATTTCTGTATTCAATATTCTAACATACAACCCCTCAAATGTACCTCATGCATCATCTCCTGTACTATCATATATTGACAATTCAGACGTCAAACGTCCCGCAATTTTGAGTTTCTATATTGTCTCTGACATTAAAACTTTGGGACAAACATACATCTCTACCAATACACCTCGATCCTGCCTCAAGCACACATCACTATTTCTATTGTAGGAGTCACAAGCAGTTCTGCCAGAGCAGCTGTGCCCTGCCCTGCTGCACCAATCCATTTATTTTAAAGTTTATAATCCATGCATTAGTAGTGCTACATCCAGCCAGACAGCGAGTGAATGTTGTACGGTGGGTGGGGCCACCTGTCACTCAGGATAGGTCGCTGTGCATGAAAGAGATGTGAGAAAACCCATGTTCAGGCACAAAGTGAAATTAGGCGATGGAGGACATTGAAACTGAAGCCTCTCCGTTGTTGTGAAGTTATCAACGCATAATTACATTTAAAAGTCAGAGATCGGCTGGACCAGTCAGCAGAACAGACTCACAAGAGACTTGATGCACAAGCGACTCAGTAATACATTACAAAGCAGCACACACCGGCCTGTGCACCTAACTGTAGGTATGGAAGAAAGACGGCACAGCTTGAGAAAGAAAAACAACTTCACTTTAATGTTTCGTAACAAATACGTTATGCTGTATTTGCAGCCGGCTGCATTAACAACAATTTTTGCCTTGTTTGTTTAATACCAGTATGAAGCAACAAATGATGTGCAAATTAAAAAGAACGGGTAACGAAAGCGGTATTTTGCTTCTAATGCTAATGTTTGCCATTACCCGTTAATGGCTTTCTAATGGCAGGAGCTTAAGGGGCAGTGTATGGCACAAAAGGACATGATTGGATTCTATCAAATGGCGCCTTATGCTGCATCTCAAACGAACTGAGAGAAATGAAGGAACCACCTAACGTGGGCTTCGTCGCCCTGTGGGAAAATCAATCCTAGGAGGGAGCTTCACTGGTAATTGAAGGAAGGCTCCTCCGGCAGCATTCAGAAATAAGCGATGATTGTAAATGCACTTTTTGGATTTCACCGCCTGCAAAGTGTTGTAAAGATTCACTGGCAGAAACATTTCGTGATATATCCGTGTTTAACTGTTCCCCCCTTTCCACCCACTCGTAACAGCCATATCAGAGCAAACAGGACCAGGTACGGGCAGATCATAGATATGTCAACCTTCTGAAATTGTCACCGAATGAATAGATGAGTGGTGCACGCTTTGACACTACCACTGCCAAAGCAGCCTTGCAGGGGCTTTTCACGGAGTGTGGCAATGGAGAGGGGGGTGCACGTTTAGCCCGCAAGTGCCTCAGCAACTACTCCAATCTTGCTAAAAAAACTCAATTAAAAGCTTCCGGAGCTATATTCCTTGACCTGGGTAAATTGCAATATATGCAATTATGTATCATTATGCACAGCTTCCACACACAAGCTGTGTGTAGGGGGTTTGTTAAATGTGTGATATCTTATCTGAACAACAATGGTTCCAGGTGAAAAATCAATTGAACAGAAACAAGAAAGGTGCCAAAACACAAAATTGTACAAATATCAAAATTATTATTCAATAATATCAAACCTACATAGAACAATGGCTCCCCACGTTACACTTGACTGATATACAGGGCCACTGGAACTATGCGATTTTGCAGCCGCGGCGATTTTCACATAATTGCAGATTTGCCACATTTCCCATGTAATGCACCATCTGCCACATAATCTGCAAAGTTTGGCAAAAAAAAATGTGTTTCTAGCTCAAACGATCCAAATGTAGGTAAAACGCATCACCGTGTGCTGCTGGGCAGTGGGAGGTCCTTTGCAAAGACTGACTGGTTACCTTTCTGTGGCCTTTTGCTATATTTGGATGTTAAACTGGTAGTAATGAGGTGCAACTAATGCTGAAAGAGTGTTAAGAAGACTAAAAAAGACAAAATGATGAAGTAATACTATCACAAAATGTGTTGCATAATGCAGCACAATGTGCCTATTCTTGCCACATAAGTTACTCAACCCTGCAGCATAATTTGACCCTCCCCTCCAGCATAATTCCAGTGGCCCTGCTTATACAGACAATATACAGTATAAAACACAAAACCAAGGCGGTGGATGTAGGGATCAACACATAACCCACAATTAGCAGAAGAAAACGCAGTCTATGTTTGCATCCAATCAGCCAATCAGGCATCAACAACATTTTAACCCGTTGAATGGCTCATCATCAGGACATACACAACTGGAGCACAAAGGAGAAATATTGCTGGCCTCCCGGCAGCAGCCAATTGCATCAAATACGTCCACAATATAATTATTTTAGAATACTTAAATCCTAGAAAGATTAAATCATAACACAGAGAATGAAGGTCTGATTTATGTCACGAAAATAAAGCAAAAATCTGGGAGCACAAAGCTCTCCAACCACCAACTTTCACAAAGAAAAGGGGCAGCGTATGTCAAACATTATACCATCAGGGGCCGAAGACTCCTCAGAAAAAGTTATGAAAGTTAATGGTTGGACAGTTTTGTGCTCCTAGAATTTATGCTTGGTGAACTTTGTTCACTCTCTGTGGCTATTGTGACATGTATCGGGTCTTTGTTCTCAGTGTTATGATTTATTCTCTAGGTTCTGGATGGCAGCCCCTGTTGTTGTATTACCAATGAATGATAACGGTTCTTTACCGGATGACCACAAAGAGTGCAGATATCTGTGACACGTGATCGCACCATGATTATTCACAGATATGAGAACTATGGGGCATATTTACGAGAAATGTGGCACAGTGCTGCAGTGTACTGTGTCACAGGGAATGGGCAGGAATGCACTGTATTTAAGTAATATGGTGCATTCCTGTCCTTTCCCACTGTGCTGGCACTGATTTGGCAGCCTAGTGCCGATGCAGTCACCCTTGCACCATGGTGCAAGGGTGCCTGTGTTGTAGGCAGGATTATTGTTGTGCAGGAAAGGGCGCCTCACCGCACAAAAGCAATCCATAGAGGTGTTTTCCGCTTTCTAAGTGTGCTGCAGCATGCAGTACACATAGAAAGAGGAAAAAACGAGTCAAAGTAAATATATTTCTAATCATTGCTCCTCCCCAGGGGATGTGTAGAGCTTTGGCATATCCCCAGGTTTATAAGGTTTTGTAAATCTGGGGATGCACCAGCATCCATGGGTGTTGTGTGGGAAAACCTCCAGCAACACCTATGGAATGCCTTCCCAGGGCAGAGTAGCACAATGCATCAACCTGTGCTGCGTTGCGCTACTCCAGCTTTATGAGACCACTCAAAGCCATGGAAAGCGGCTTTGCGTGGCTTCATAACTCTGGTTTAGAGACATGCATCACTGGTGTAACTCTTTCCGTGGTGCAAACGTGATGCGATGCTCTCGTAACCATGCCCCTATATTTCTTTTGTTTTACCTTCAAAGGTCAGGCAGTGTTGTAGCACAACATTTTTGCCCTTCCTGCAAAATGTAGTCAGGAGGCAGGTATAAATAAATCTTACAATGAATGGAGGGAGGTGTGGGTGAACTGTAGGGGCACGTCTGCTCCAAAGGGGCTGCAAAAGACTCCCAGTAGAGAACTCTGTCTTACAGTCGAGTAGAAACATTTTCTTGCATCCTATTTTGGAGAGATTCACACTTTCCTTTATGTTTTTATGAAGGCAGACACATAACTTAAAGTACTTATCATTTTTAAGTTGGTTACAAGTATAAACAGCTTTCTACTTCGACAAATGTGACACTAACAGATGTGAAAATGAATGTTATCTGAATGTATTTTGCATGTCATGACAAAATGACAAAACCTTAGGAGCTCTAGAGATTCCAGCTGGCCTTGACACAGCAGTACTGTCACATCTGCCTAGCAGCTAGGTAAATAGTCTGTTCAGTCGAGTAAGATGGTAGGAAGGACAGAAAGAAACATTGGTGAAGTTGCAGCATTCAGGCTGAATACTATCTTTTTGGATGGAAGTATGTTAACTCATATTTATTTATTGAATTTGTAGAGCACCGATTGCAAACTGAATTACCTCATATGGTCAAAGAACATTCAATCAACACATACCAGTGAATGTGTGATAGAGAGGCTAGGCACGAGGTGAACAAGAGAGTTTTAAAACTTCCCAAAAGTATATGAGTGTAAGCATACCTCAAAACAGATCCACCTTTGGCATGTGGCAGCAGTGGCATAGCAAGGCTGCCATGGGCTCCAATTAAACTAATGAAAATATGCCACTTACTGTGCTGGTCACATAGAAAAAAAACAGCTGTATTTGAGATGCACTGTGTCCCCCACACCGACCTCAACTATGACCCTATATCCATGTAAATCTTCACCACACATATCCTTTCAGAACATGTTCAACTGCTTTGTTTCTTGCTTTTGCTGCATATACTGTATGCTGCCTTACGCCCTTCGCTCTTCCCCGCTCCGCTTTTTTTCTTTTCACTTCCCCTCCCATCTCCATTCTCAATTGATGCTCTCATTCCCCACAGTGCCTCTCTGATAATTTATGTCATGTGCATATAGAACATTGTAAGAGAACTCTGTCGTATTGTATTGTAGAGCCAGTGTTCCAGGAACAGCAGCCTTGACTCTGGAGAAAACGGTTGTAAAGAATAAACTACAAAATCTTGCCATGTGTTGGACTGTTGACTTCCTTTCAGCGGCGGCAAATTACCTCCAGCCCTGAGTCAACTGCGCAACTGTGGGGTACTACTGGTCTGTGTCTGCCTCTTCAAGTATTCTGGACCGAAATGTTGGTGTGCTCCTGGTCACACTTGTGCCTTCTTTCTTAACTGCCTGTGCTTCTGAAATTACAGTGTGCGCCTTTATATTTTTAAGTAAGTGGTATTTCAGCAGTTTAGCAAATCCCCACTGCCCACCGTTTTTATGCCTGATTGACTTTAAAGAAGATTCCTGTGCTCAGCTTCAAGTTTCACTTCCTGTGGAAAATCTCCTGCTGCGCACACACTCCATTAATGTGCAGGCCTTTGTGGACCATCAGGGGATCTTTATCAATGTACTGGAAAAATGTGCTGGCAGCATGCATGATGCTTATATCTTCTGGCACTCCATTGTCAACCAACACTTTCAGCATGGACAATATGGCAATGACCTACTCATAGGTAAGCTGGCAGCAACTACATAACATATACAACAAATAAGACATATAGGGCAAACAATACACACACCACACTCTGCACACATGGAAAGTGACTCATGGATGACTGCTGATCAACACATCTGCAACATGCATCACTTCCACACATCCAATGCACATCACCTTAATATAGGGCCCTATGGACAAGACCCTAGCACCACTGGAACATCACTTTTACTGATGCTCTGGTGGAACAATGCCCGCTCCGCATTTTCAAGGCAGTGTTAAACCACGTTTTGTGTCTTAACACTGCCTTGTAATTGCAGCCCCTTCATACGCATCACTTAGTGTGGAAGGGGCGTGCAATGAGTGTTGCTGTGGGCGTGCCACCGCAACACACAATGTATTTTGCCACAGCCCCTTCATTTATGGGAAACTGTAAACCTGAGGCAGCAATAAAAAATAATGCCACCTTAGGGATGGCATTACCATGGTGCAACAAGGAGAAATACTTGAATCTCTCATTGGTTTTGGTTTTCCTACATAGCTGGAGTAAATCACCATCATTGATTGTTTATGTGCAGGAAGAGACACCTTAACCTCTTAGCTGCTGGGCCTCCCTCCCCCCCCCCCCCTCCACAGTGCTGAGCCCTTTTTTGGCTATTAGGGGTAGTTCGCGCTTAGGCCTTCATAACTTTTTGTCCACATAAGCTATCCACGCCAAATTTGCGTCCTTTTTTTCCAACATCCCAGGGATTCTAATGGTACCCAGAGTTTGTGGTTTCCCCTGGAGGAGACCAAGAAATTACCCAAAATACAGTGAAAAATTAGTTTTTTCCAAAACAAATGGGAAAAAAGGGCTGCCGAAGAAGGCTTGTGGTTTTTTCCCTGAAAATGCCATCAACAAAGGGTTTCTGGTGCTGAAATCACCATCTTCCCACCTTTCAGGAACGGGCAGACTTGAATCAGAAAACTACATTTTTCAACACAAATTTGGCATTTTACTGGGACATACCCCATTTTTACTATTTTTGGTGCTTTCAGCCTCCTTCCAGTTAGTGACAGAAATGGGTGTGAAACCAATGCTGGATCCCGGAAAGCTAAACATTTCTGAAAACTAGACAAAATTCTGAATTCAGCAAGGGGTCATTTGTGTAGATCCTACAAGGTTTTCCTACAAAATATAACAGCTGAAATAAAAAAATATTGAAATTGAGCTGAAAACAACAGCCATTTTTCTTTATGTTTTACTCTGTAACTTTTTCCTGCAATGTCAGATTTCTGAAAGCAATAAACCGTTTTGTCTGCTGGACTCTTCTGGTTGCAGGGATATAAAGGGCTTGTAGGTTCATCAAGAACCCTAGGTACCCAGAGCCAGTAAATGAGCTGCACCCTGCAGTTGGTTTTCATTCTATACTGGGTATACAGCAATTCATTTGCTGAACTATGAAGAGTGAAAAATAGGTATCAAGAAAATCTTTGCATTTCCAAAATGGGCTCAAGATAAGGTTTTGAGGAGCAGTGGTTATTTGCACATCTCTGAATTACGGGGTGCCCATACTAGCATGTGAATTGCAGGGCATTTCTCAAATAGACGTCTTTTTTACACACTCTCTTATATTTGGAAGGAAAAAATGTAGAGAAAGATAAGGGGCAATAACACTTGTTTTGCTATTCTATGTTCCCCCAAGTCTCCTGATAAAAATGATACCTCACTTGTAAGGGTAGGCCTAGCGCCCGCGACAGGAAATGCCCCAAAACACAACATGGACACATCACATTTTTTTGACAGAAAACAGAGCTGTTTTTTGCAAAGTGCCTAGCTGTGGATTTTGGCCTCTAGCTTAGCCGGCACGTAGGGAAACCTACCAACTCTGTGCATTTTTGAAAACTAGAGAACTAGGGGAATCCAAGATGGGGTGACTTGTGGGGCTCTGACCAGGTTCTGTTACCCAGAATCCTTTGCAAACCTCAAAATGTGGCTAAAAAAACACGTTTTCCTCACATTTCAGTGACAGAAAGTTCTGAAATCTGAGAGGAGCCACAAATTTCCTTCCACCCAGCATTCCCCCAAGTCTCCCGATATAAATGATACCTCACTTGTGTGGGTAGGCCTAGCGCCAGCGACAGGAAATGCCCCAAAACACAACGTGGACACATCCCATTTTTTTACAGAAAACAGAGCTGTTTTTTTCAAAGTGCCTACCTGTAGATTTTGGCCTCTAGCTCAGCCGGCGCATAGGGAAACCTACCAAACCTGCATTTTTGAAAACTAGAGACCTAGTGGAATCCAAGATGGGGTAACTTGTGGGGCTCTGACCAGGTTCTGTTACCCAGAATCCTTTGTAAACCTCAAAACGTGGCTAAAAAAACACGTTTTCCTCACATTTCAGTGACAGAAAGTTCTGGAATCTGAGAGGAGCCACAAATTTCCTTCCACCCATAATTCCCCCAAATCTCCCGATAAAAACAGTACCTCACTTGTGTGGGTAGGCCTGGTGCCCGCGACAGGAATAGATCACACAACGATCAATGTTGGTCCTTACATGAGGCAGCTGTTGACCCTGGGGTAATCCATTCCTGATGCAGGCACTAGGTGTAGGCACTCAAGTGGGGTAGTGTTTTTATCAGGACAGGTGAGGAGTCACTGGGTGGTAGGAATTTTGTGGACCCCAGCATATTCCTGTAGTTTGTGTGACAGAAATGCGAGAAAAATAGAGTTTTTATTTAACATTTCAGCTTTGCAGGGTATTCTGGGTAAGAAAACTTTGGGGAATCCACACAAGTCACACCTCTGTGGACTCCCCCGAATGTCTAGTTTCCAGAAATGTTTGGGTTTAGTGTGTTTCTCTATATGGCCGCCGATCCCAGGACCAAAAACACAGGTGCCTGCCTTACAAAACCAGTTTGTTTTGCCATAGATAATTTTGATGTCTCCACAATACGATTTGGGCGGTGGAATTTGGGGCTGAACTAAATTGGGGAGCTCCCAAGAGAGCACTCTCTCTCTCTCTCTGCTTGCCGCCACATTCACCTGCTCTCTGGGTTGGGCTAACCCACTATTACCCAGTTGCACAGACTGTCCTCATCACTTCCCTCATAATGTACTGGAAGAGGAGTTATCGAATGGGACTCCTCCGACTGAAAAATCACTCCCAGAGTCTGCGCCATTGTCCTATCCCTAAAATGCTGTCTCAGTATCTGATGTCTCAGTCTCTGATCCTATGCCAGAACTGTCCTCTATAACCCGAGTGCCGGCAGCAGTCATCCATCAAGATGCCATCTCTGCTATTGGCTAAACTGTTGCTCTAAAACAACAGCCTACGTAGACAGTCACAAAATCAATGGTGTGTGTGAGATACGTGCAACAGTAGAGGCCACCTTACCTGCGCTTCTTCCCTCAATCAGCACGTTCTTTCAAGACACTCAAAAACACCTTGTCACATACCATTCGTCACAGTCTTTAGCACCTCCTGCACCCAGTCCAACCATCATTATTGGTGCTCCCACTCCCTCCTCCTCGGATTCCCTCATTACCACCCAGCAAAAGTGCCCTTCATCTCTCCATAGCCGCCCTCCACCCCGCACATACATTTCATTGGTATTATAGCGCAGGTAATGGCTGACTTTACTAATGTACTCAGCTATTTACATAAAATACAGATTTGCTCTTTGCAGTAGGCATATAAACCTTCTGCGCTTCTTTATGGCACTAAAACTGCCACTAGACAAGTCTGACCCTTTTGTAGCAGAAACATAGTCACAATACTTACTTGACTTTTTTATTGCTGCCTAAAAGCTACAGTTGAAAAGCGTCAGTTGAAGTATGTGCATTGCTTTGAAGACGCAAGCTGCAACTGCAAGACAACTGGCGGCAAATTTATACATATATATATATACATATATATATATATATATATATATATATATATATATATATATATATATATATATATATCACTTTTATATGTGGGTCTGGTTTTCCTGGGGGCCGATCGCAGCCCCCATGGAAACCACACACATATTGACAAGTTTTCCGAGGGGGGCGACCCCCCCAAGTGAAATCCCTGGCGTCTAGTGGTGTTTCCTGGCCCCCCGATCGCAGCACAGCTGCGACCGGGAGCCAGGAAACCTGAAAGTGTTTCCTGGCCCCCGATCGCAGCACAGCTGCGACCGGGGGCCAGGAAACACTTTCAGGAAGGCCTCGTAAGAAAGGGGAGACTCTCCCCTTTCTTACGAGGCCTTCCCGAACGTGGGGAAGGCCGTTTTCCCCATTGGAGCAGGAAGCGGCCGCAAGGCTGCTTCCTGCTCCGATGGGGAAATCAACTTTGTAAAGTCAGCGTGCCGCGACGTCACAAAGGGGCGGGTGGGGGGCGTAAATACTCGGGTGCGACACACCAGAGGATTTATTAACCCCCTCCCTGGTGTCGGTCACTGGTCGTGACTCGCACCAGGGAGGTAGTGCGGGTGTGGGCCTGTGGCCGACGCCCGCAGTGAAGGGGTTAATGCACATAATCAATCACCCCGCAACACAGGCATCTGTGCACCAGGGTGCAAGTGGGCCTACATTGGAGCTCGGCAGCTGACTCAGTGCCAGCGCAGAGGGAGAGGACAGAAATGCACTGTATCCAGTAGTTAAGGCACATTCCTGGCTTTTCCTGGTGGTGCAGGGCAGCACAACAAGACAATTCCCGCCCTGCACTCTGCCACCGAGGCTTGTAAATACATCTTAAGCTACTATGACACACTTTGCATGATGTCTACACATGCATGCTAGCCAGGAAATATGGATAACATCTGTGTGCAAGAGAGATGTACAATTGCAAGGGAGGTGTACAATGTCCACTGGCACATGCAACACACAGGGCACAACACCCATCTCATTGCACACTCAACACAAACTAGGTGAAAACTCACACAACATGGCTTATCGGCAGGCCACATGTTACTGGACACGTACAATAATCTGCAACATCACACACATCCTGCATGGGTGAACTGACATGCCAAACAAATCACTCAATCACCATGCCCCTGAGGCTGTACCCTTAAGTGGAAGGTGCACCACCACACACAAATACAATCATGCATGCAAACAGGAACCCACACAATGCCAAATGCAAGTCTGAATCTCTTCTTCATAGATAAATACACTGCTAAGCCAGTTGGAAAGAACACAAGGGCAAGTCTGACAGTGTCTCTCTCCTCTTCCATTGCGGCAGACTAAGGATATGGCATCCATCTGTGGCTGATTACACTATGTGGAAACCCACGGAACAATGCAGAAAAGGCATACAATCAAGGTGCAGATCCAGACTCGGAATGTTGTTGAGAAGGCATTCGGCACCCCTAAGTCCCATTTCAGATGCCTTTATTTATCAGGGCTAGACTCCTATATTCACCACCCCTTGTCTGCAAAATTATTGTGGTGTGGGACATATTGCACAACATTTGTTTGAGAACTAATGTCCCCTGGGACAAACAGATGGGGGATCTCAGGGAGCAGGATGAGGACCCACCTCAGGGTGGGGAAACAGTACATACTGCTGCTGGGGCACGCGGACATGCACATTTTGTGCAGAACTTCTTTGCATTAATATTTAAACTAATATTTCACATTGCAACAGTTTGTAAATAAATCACTTATTCACACATTCTTGAAGTATCTGTCACATTCAAATTCAACAACAACTCATCCACAACTAGGAAAGCAAGACTAGGCCACAACAGTGGGAAAACAAGTAGGAACACATTCGCGAAGACCAAACAGCTACACTCAAAGCAGCACTGATAAAGGAATGTGCTGGTTTAATATATGCATTGCCAGTTGAACATTTACATAGCAACACCATATCACACAAGTCTGTCTGGTTGAAATTTGCCAGCAGCCAAATTGGAACTCCATGCAATGAATGTTGTCAATTGGCAGGGCCTTGGTAGGAAAAGAGTAGTCAGTACCTACAACAGTAGGTCACTATAAGCTATGTGACAACACAATGTCTTCATGTCACAATCACATGTGACAACTCATAACATACCCCCCAGTGGCACTCACATGTATGACAAATAGTGTGTGACATACAAAGGACACTGCACCAGTATGTATAGGCCTGTCTTATTCAAATCAGTTCGCATCTGCATGTCTCAAACCCTTGGCAAGCTCCTTGTGTCAGTCAGGACACAGACATATTTCCAAATACAAGTTGTACTCATAGCTGTCAGTACTATTCATACAATCCACCCACACTCATTGTTCATCTGACAAAGAATGTTGGCTGCAACTGTGCGTGAATGCCCATGTAAAACACACACATATTGAAGTACAGCTGAAACACTCCTGTACTGAACTGGCACAGTCACTTTGTGGAGGTGACTCACAGACTACACAAGTGCTGTGGCTGGAGTCTGGAGATGTGTGGTGTCAGTCACTCATCCTGCATACATTGGATATGCTACGGCAAATATTGCTTGCCTTGTAGAAGAGTCAATGTTAATTGGCAAATATCACATTGACACAATTCTGTGACATGCATGAAGGACTGGACCTGAGGATGAGAGACAAGAACAAATTGTCCAAACAGTGCCAACAACGTGGGACTTGAGCCCTAGAGTACGCAATCTGGCTTCAACATGTGGGAATGACTACACAGTCTTAAAAATATCACCCCACAAAACAACACTGTAGATATGTAAGACCATGCACATTGTGTAGGCTACTTCACATCCCATTTACGCTCTCAGCAAGTCCAACTGTGTGCTTGCCAAGACAAACATGTGTAAACTGACACTATCTGTACCCAAGGTTTGCAGACAAGTCTCTGTCCTACTATCTACCAATGGAGTGGCAATGCAATAAAGGCACAAATACTGTCCAAATTCACAGGCTCATGTAAGTCCCTAGTTGATAATAGGCCAAGGCTGACATAAATCACCTGTAAGTCCCTAGTAGATAATAGGACAAGGCTGACATAAATCACCTGTATGTACCTAGTAGATAAGGCTGACATCAACAGCCTGTAAGCCCTAGTAGATAACAGGGCAAGGCTGAATTAAATCACATGTAAGTTCCTAGTAGGTAGTAGGGCAAGGCTGACATAAATCACCCGTAAGTCCCTAGTAGATAATAGGGCAAGGCTGACATCAACAACCTATAAGTCCCTAGTAAATAATAGGGTAGGGAAGTGTAGTCATACAGTTGGATAAGTGTACTTGAGTGTGCACTGATGTTGAACCTGCCATCCCTGTCTGACGGCAGCCCTGCCATGTAGACTGTACTAAAAGGGAAGTCTATGCAAAACTACATGGTGAGGAATTGTACAGACAAAGTGTATGTGCAAAAAACATTGTCACAAAATGAAACCTTATTGTCCCCCCAGGTACCCCAGGCTCTGTGTGGCCGCAGCTTTGAGCATGGACATATACAATGATGCATCATACTGTCTGGTGTTTGGGGAAACCACCTCTTAACACTTACATACAGTAGAGCTGTATTTACAGGGGGGAACGTGTTATTAACTGATATGAGCAAAGATACTGCTCTGAAGGAGCACTATGACCCATGAATGGATCATGAAGATTGTTGAACTGATATCCCTAAACACACCACTGTAGTAGACAGAAGAAATCACACATGAAGAACACAAACCACCCACATGCATGGCATGACAAACAGCATTCCTAATTGTTGATGTTGCAGGATGTGTCCCTTCTTGCACATGTGCAGTCAGACCTGCAACACAGACACCCCTACACCATGTTCAATGTTTGCCTGTGTTGGTGTAAGGCAGCGGTTTGTGCCCCATCACCAAGGGTTTTATAGGGATGCATTGTATGTTAGTGACAGCTACACATCCCTACACATTCAAGATGGTGCAGCACAGCTCAGCAGGCTGGGCTGCTGCACTGCTCTGTACTGCATCATTTCATTATACATGGTTAACAATGGGCTACATTTTCCAGACACCGACAGCACACTGCCCTACCAGAGCATTATTTTTACATTACGCTTGAGTGGTGCAGTGTGCCAGGCCATATTTACCAGGCCAAGGAGGGCACCTTGTGTGCCCTTTCATGGCCTGGTAATTATGTTCCCTTTTCAGACCTCACACTGCATGTAGGTGGCATTCCATGTGTGTTGCTGGGGGTGTTCCCACACAACACACATGTAACCCACCCAAATTCTGATGCAGTTTCATACCTCACCTCACGGGTTGCGTAGAAATGACAAGAGAGTGAGTGGTATCTTTGTTTGTCCCAATAATGTCATGTTTCTATTTGTGCTGCATTGTGCATCACACAGAGTAAGACGAAAACACCACTTGTGCCTGATGTTGTGCAGGAAGGTGTCCCTTTATGCGCAACAGCAATCAACCCCAAAACACAGGAACCCTTGCAGAATGGTGCAGCTGTGCCTCCCTAGGCACAGGGCAGCAAACTGTGCAGCAGCACAGATGGTAATGACAGAAATGTCCCATATGTTGTGTGTACGTTGCATCTGTGCCCTTTCCAAGTGGTACAGGGAGTCGTTTTGCAGCCCTTGCTGCCCCACCCTGCACAACAGGCCTGGTACTTGATGCCCAATGAGAGTTAAACATGGCCAGATGGTACAGTTGATACAGTGAAGGGAGTGGTGTGAGGGCTGTGAAGTGGTCTGTGCATATAGTGGGGAGTGGTCAGTGCACATTACATGTGTTTGGTGTTTAGTCATTATTGTGCCCCCATGCAACCCTTTTGCATCCATACAGTGCCTCCCCCTTATGCCATTTGTTAGTTACAATATGGCCTCCCACTACAACTTAGCATGTGTTTGTTGTTGTTGGTCATCATATGCCGCAGTGTCCTGTCCCTGGACTCCGGTCACCAACTCCTCAGGGATGACCGCTGCCACCATCTCCTCTAACTCATCCATCTGCTCCTGAGGTGCCGGACTTCCACCATCAGTCTACAGTGCTGACTTTCGGTTGCTGGCCAGTTTCTCCTTGTTTTGCGCTTGCAATCGTGCCAACACGTCTTACAGTCCATCACAGTCCTCTTCACATCTACCACACTGTTGACTGTGGACTGCTATATGGCCTCCTTCCTAGCTATTGGCAATTTAGAGGTGGTGAAGAGCTGGTGTTGGTGCTCTGACACCTCATTATTAAGATGCTTTTCTCCTCCTCACTGAACCTACACTTCCTCTTCCTTTTCCCCTTCTCCAGGGAGTCTGTATGGACATCCAGGCTTGTACAGGGCTCATTGGAGGACTCTCTGGGGGTCTCTCCTGTCCTCCATTATATCACCTTGTGGCTTTTGTTTGCCGTTTTGGTTTTTTTTAGCTTTATTTTTACAAGTGTCAGGAAGATTTCAACAAGACATTGTTAGTGACACATTCACCTAAAAAAAAAAAATGTTAGTCTACAATCTGGGACCGGAAGGAAGACGTTTATTAAAAACGCTTCTGTTAAAAGATGTTAACTTTTGCACCAGTGCTGGTAGTGATGGTGATATGGCTGAAGTTCTAGATGAAAATGCTTCCATTATGAAAACACTGGACAAAAGATTTAGGGCCTGAGTTAGATCTTGATGGTGTTAGCGCCAATCCGCCATGGCAGCGGTCCCAAGTACTCCATCAAGATGAAGGCAGGCTGCCCGTCATATGTAGATCTATGGCAGGTCAGCCGCAGTTAGCGTTCAGCAAGTGTACTCCATTATGGCAGCTGTGTCCCACAGCTGCCGGGGTGGACTCCAGTGCTGGTGAGGAGGACTCCATGGCAGTCCCGGCGGCGGGATCCCACCGACCATACTTAGATAAAACAGTTTTGTTGGCTGTGTATCAGTGGCAGTTTCAAGACAGCGGGAGTCTGCCTCAGAACACGTTCAGTGTTGTACTATGGCAGTGGTTATTGGTTGGATGCTAGCAGACCTCTCCTGATGTACATTGGACAACTGTGAACGCTTGCAAAGAACACTAGAATACACATCCCATTGCAGACCATGATCCTTTGCCATTCCACCACAACAGACCATTTTGATGCAGAAATTACCGCTCAGGAGCCAGGTTTATTTTTTCTGTGTTTATCTACCTCTGTGCATTTTGTTTTTCTATTATTTTGTTTAAGTTTCGGGGAGCTACATTTTTTTCACTTATTCACTATGGCAGGAAGGAGGAAACCACGTTCATAGAGGAAGAATTGGCTGTCATAGTGGATGAACTTATTAAAGTAGAGCCACAATTGTTTGGAGCACAAGTACAAAATACAACCATGTCTCAGGAAAGAAAGATGTGGACCTGAATAGTAAACATAGTGAATGCTGCAGCTAACAATCTGCACACACAAGATGAAATTAGGAAAAGGTGGAACAAACTGCAGGGGAAAGTGCATTACCTGGCCTCCAAGCCTGGAGGCCTAGAGGACTGGTGGTGGTTCTCCCAGCCCCCCCTTATAACTCTTTTACTGGGAGGAGGAGGACTTGCAGATCCTACGCCCTGAAGGCTTGACTGGAATCCCTGGTGGAATGGAGACTGGTAAGTTGCGCTTAGCAATGTCTCAACAATCACAAATGGAGTTCTTGCCCTTAAGTTAGCTGTTTAGAATGTTTCAACATCCTTAGAAAAACATATATATATAAACTTGGGTCCACAAAATATCTTGTTTCATCCCAATTATTAACATCGTAGTTGTATCTGTCTTATTAACAATGAGCAATGGGGGTAATTCTGACCTCGGCGGTAAAAGGCGCTTACCGGCGGTCAGAAGACCGCCATAACACCGCCGCGGTAAACCGCCACGGTCATTCTGACCCGCAACTGGCAAACCGCCAAAAACCCAACAACAACAAAAGTCCGCCACACCAACGGCCAGCGAAAAACTGTCGATGACCAAACCTCCACCGTCACGCCAACAGAAATACGCCCATGCTATTCCGACCCCCAAATCCCCGCAGCGGTCTTTCAACCGTGGTATTCCATTGGTGGTACACACCGCCGCCCTCAAAATACACACACCTTTACAAAACACAGCCACATTGGACAATTCAAAATACACACACCTGAGACACATACACACACCACTCCCACACACCCATTACAATATAAAACACACACCCACATCACCCACAAACCCTTACGACCACAATTGCGACTGAAGGTCAGAGAGAGACAGCACAGAATAGAGTACACCATCACACAGAGGCAAATCACAACATCACCCACACAATATCCACGCACAAAACACCATACACCACCACACTCACCACACTCTACAACACATACACCACCCCTCACCTCATCCACACCACCCCATGGCACCCCAAAGACACCCCCGGTTTTCTGACGCAGAACTCAGGGTCATGGTGGAGGAAATAGTTCGGGTAGAGCCCCAGCTCTTCGGGACACAGGTGCAGCACACCACCATTGCCAGGAAGATGGAGCTATGGCAAAGAATAGTGGACAGGGTCAACGCCGTGGGACAGCATCCACGAAATCGGGACGACATCAGGAAGCGGTGGAACGACCTACGGGGGAAGGTGCGTTCCATGGTATCAAGGCACAACATCGCGGTGCAGAAGACTGGTGGCGGACCCCCACCTACTCCCCCAGAATTTACAGCATAGGAGCAAGTCTTGCACATCCTGCATCCTGAGGGCCTCGCAGGAGTAGCTGGAGGAATGGACTCTGGTAAGTCAAATCTTCACTACTTCATTCCCCCCACCCCACCTGCATGCCAAATCATACCCCCACCCTCACCCCCACCCCCATCACACCAACTCCTTGCAAATGGCTCACCATCACAACCCACCCATCCCAACACCCAGCCCTGCATGCGTCCACAAAGCATGGACACCCATCACCAAAGCATGCCCACTGCACATACCCATCTCCCCCACAAGACACCGTCACAACAGCCCCCACAAGGGAATGCCAGCACTGGGGTCCACGGCCACCTACCCATTGCACACTATGGCACACACAGAAGCAATAACCATACTCTTATACCCCTGCAGGACCCGAACGCCACCACACCGCCCAGGAGGGTCCAGAAATGTCCATCCCACCCCCAGAAGAGGCCCCCAGTGATGACAGCAGCTCTGTCTCCCTGGACCCAGATGACCAGCCCGGCCCATCGGGGACCTCGGAACAGTCGGTTCCCCTCACACAGCCACAGGCCACAGCAGACCTACCCCCCTCTGGGAACACCAGCACAGCTCCCACCCAGCGGGCCCATGCCTCTGTCTCCAGGACACGTCAATCAGCGGTGTGTCCACCACTACAGGGCACCCAGGTTGACCCACCACCCCAACAACAGCAGGGACCTGGGGGCAGTGGTAGTGGGCACACGGTCCAGGGGACAGAGGCCCAGGGAAACAGGGGAACTGGGAGGGCTGCTGTGCGACAGGGGGGGGACAGGCCCAGGGAACCCACTCTCCACGAGGCCCTCTCCTCCATCATGGGAGCATACCACCGCTCCCAGGAGGCGATGGCTACGGTACTGGCCAGGTTCCAGGAGATCCAGGTACTGCAGGAGGAACAGTACATGGGGTTCAGGGAAGAACTCTGAGCCATTAGTTCCGCAATGGGGACCATCGTCGTGGCTCTTACCCAGATTGTCACCACATTGCGGGACCATGTGGCACCACAAAGGGCCCCTGTCACTAGCATGGACCAGGAACAGCCTACCACCTCCGCCGGCGCTAGTAGACAGGAGGCCCCCACACAACAACAGGCCACCAGAACCCCACCTCCTGCAGAAGAAGAACCACCCCGCAAGCGGTACCTGAGATCTAGGAAGAAGACAGAGTAGGATGCCAAGACCCCCGCCAGCAAAGGATACCCCCTGATGTCATCCCACTGTCCCACATTGTCACCCTGTCCAACCTTGAACTGCCCCTGCTCCATCCTTCCACAGGCATATGGACAATGCACCTGTGAGACTGAAAAGCTGGACTCTGCCATGGACATTACTCCACCATCACCCATCACCAATTTTCAAGCATGTCCCTAAATTTAGCACTTAAATAAAATCACTTATTGCACTAAAATTATCTGGAGTCTGCTTGTATTTTGAACAAATGTATTAGACATAACGGTGCCAAAATGATCAGTTACATTGTGATGACAACATACCACTGTCACACAGCTGTAGTCCATGGGCAAACAAAGCAGAGGTCACGCAGTGGGGCCCACATCTCTGAAAACGGAAGGGAAAGTCACAACTCAGTTTACATAAACTGGGGGGAAACTCAGACAGTAGAGAGGCAGGAGACTGTAAGTACATGTAAAATGGCGGTGTTGATTCGTACCTGTGTGTTATTGAAAATACTGTTGTATCACTGTGTCCCTGTTGTCTGTGTCGTCCCCGTCGTCTTCCTCCTCTTCACTCTCCACAGGCTCCACAGCTGCCACAACACCACCCTCTGGACCATCCTCCTGCAGGAAAGGCACCTGGCGTCGCAAAGCCAGGTTGTGAAGCATACAGCAGGCAACGATGATCTGGCACACCTTCTTCGGTGAGTACATTAGGGATCCACCTGTCATATGCATGCACCTAAACCTGGCCTTCAGGAGGCCGAAGGTCCGCTCGATCACCCTCCTAGTCCGCCCATGGGCCTCATTGTACCGTTCCTCTGCCCTGGTCCGGGGATTCCTCACTGGGGTCAGTAGCCACGACAGGTTGGGGTAACCAGAGTCACCAATTAGCCACACACGGTGTCTCTGTAGCTGTTCCATCACATAAGGGATGCTGCTATTTCGCATGATGTACGCGTCATGCACTGACCCAGGGAACTTGGCATTTACATGGGAGATGTACTGGTCAGACCACCTGGACATTCATAGAATGATAACTTTTTCTGTTCCTGTACACCTGTTCACTTTCACTGGGGGGAACCAAAGCCACATGGGTCCCATCAATGGCACCAATGATGTTGGGAATATGTCCAAGGGCATAGAAATCACCCTTCACTGTAGCCAAATCGCCCACCTCGGGGAAAATGATGTAGCTCCGCATGTATTTCATCAGGGCAGACAACACTCTGGACAAAACCTTAGAAAACATAGGCTGAGACATCCCTGATGAAATGGCCACTGTTGTTGGAATGATCCACTTGCCAAAAAATGGAGTACTGACAGAACCTGCACCAGAGGGGGAATCCCTGTGGGTTGGCGAATGGGTGACATCAGGTCTGGCTCCAGCTGGGCACACAGTTCCTGGGGTAACCAGAGTCACCAATTAGCCACACACGGAGTCTCTGTAGCTGTTCCATCACATAAGGGATGCCGCTATTTCCCATGATGTACGCGTCATGCACTGACCCAGGGAACTTGGCATTTACATGGGAGATGTACTGGTCAGCCAAACAGACCACCTGGACATTCATAGAATGATAACTTTTTCTGTTCCTGTACACCTGTTCACTTTCACTGGGGGGAACCAAAGCCACATGGGTCCCATCAATGGCACCAATGATGTTGGGAATATGTCCAAGGGCATAGAAATCACCCTTCACTGTAGCCAAATCGCCCACCTCGGGGAAAATGATGTAGCTCCGCATGTATTTCATCAGGGCAGACAACACTCTGGACAAAACCTTATAAAACATAGGCTGAGACATCCCTGATGAAATGGCCACTGTTGTTTGGAATGATCCACTTGCCAAAAAATGGAGTACTGACAGAACCTGCACCAGAGGGGGAATCCCTGTGGGTTGGCGAATGGGTGACATCAGGTCTGGCTCCAGCTGGGCACACAGTTCCTGTATAGTGGCTCGGTCAAGTCTGTATGTCAGTATGACATGTCTTTCTTCCATTGTCGACAGGTCCACCAGCGGTCTGTACACGGGAACATTCCCCCATCTCCTCGCAAGTCCCAGCGGACGGTGCCTAGGAAGGACAACATGGAGCACAGAGTCAAGCAAACCACAAGTTCCCACAGCTTGCACAGTACACGATTCGCTATGCATTGAATGGCTTGTATGAGTGGCAATGCAAGGCCTAGGCCTGTGTGACGCAGTAGAAATTAAGCCATGTGGGCCCTTGAAATGGCGGCTGCCTGACCTGTGAAGTGTGACAATGGGATGTGAGGTCAATGCGCTGGCGCGGCACACCGTGGCGGTAGGCGGTCGAAGACCGCGGTGCAAAGCCGCATTGGTTAACATAGAACCCTATGGGTTTCAGGAGCCAATGACGAAGTGCGCCGGCGGTCGCGGTACGCACTGCCGTGGGCGTGACCGCCATTTTCTCTCAGCTTAATCACTCGAGACCTGATCATCCACAGGAGAGGACCTATACTGCAAGTGCTGCTGTGACCTCGGTCTGGAAGAGACAATGGCTGCTGCGACTGGGGAAAGGGCCCCTGCCTTCACTTCTGAAGAATTGGAGAAACTCGTGGATGGGGTCCTCCCCCAGTATGCGCTACTCTACGGTCCTCCAGACCAACAGGTTAGTACACTGGGACTATGCTTTGTGGGCAATGCTTGGGTTGAGTGGGGTGAATGAACGAAGGTGCGGAGGGGAGCGTATGAGGCATGCATCAAACGACAGATGAGAGCATGTGCCACATGGCAAGGGTGGGGATGGGGGGACACTCACATCGAGCATGCAGAAAATGTTGATATTTTGTTTTCTCTCCCTGTATGTGTCACATAGGTCAGCGCCCATCAGAAAGTCGACATTTGGCGTGCCATCGCCAAGGACGTCTGGACCCTGGGGTCCACAACAGACGGGGCACCCACTGCCGCAAGAGGTGGGAGGACATCCGCCGCAGGAGCAGAAAGACCGCGGAGGCTCTGCTGGGGATGGCCTCCCAACGTAGGAGGGGTGCCACTCGTCTATTGACCCCCCTGATGTCTCGGATCCTGGTGGTGGCCTACCCAGATTTGGATGGGCGCGTGAGGACATCACAGCAGACACAAGGGGGTGAGTACAAGCACATTCTGCTATCTTAGCGCGCAGTGGAGGTGTCTGGGTGGGGGAGGAGGGATGTGGGTATCCCTAGGCCAGGCCGATTTCTGTAGGCTAGTCCCCTCCGTAAGGCATGGCCCTGTGCCCCCGCCCTCCACCTCTGTAGGGTGCCAAGTACAGCTGTCCATGGCCTTGTGTCACCTATGTGTGCAGATGTCGTCCATTGGCTTGTAGGCCAAGTCTCACTGATTGAGTAGTGTACCCCAAGTGCGCGGCGTAGTGCAGGGGGCTTCTGTGTCTGTCCTCTCCGCCAACTGTGTTGCCAATGCATGCACTCAACATGTCTTTATTTCCCCCCCCCCTTTTTTTGTCTGCTCTTCCTGTTCATGTGTGCATTAGCATCATCTGGCGGAGGAGAAGTGGGATTGGAGCACGAGGGAGCTGCATCTCACATGGCCCCGGAGGGCCATGCAACGGACTCTGATTTCACCAGTGAGACGGAGGGCGAGGGGGGCTCCACAACGGCGACACGTGGAGACATCAGCGACACCGACACGTCCTCGGAAGGGAGCTCCCTTGTGGTGGCGGCAACATCCGTGCCCACCGCAACAACAGGTACAGCGGCCACCCAGCGCACCAGCTCCGCCCTCCAAGCAGCCCCTCAGCGTTCGCCCCGTGCCCGCTCGCACACCAAGGCGGGCATCTCCTTCGCCCCAGGCACCTCAGGCCCTGCCCCCGTTACCCCTGCTGCCCTCAGTGAGGAGGTCATTGACCTCCTCCGGACGCTCATTGTTGGGCAGTCTACCCTTTTGAATGCCATCCAGGGGGTGGAAAGGGAGGTGCATCGGAGCAATGCATACCTGGAGGGCATTCATTCGGGTCAGGCTGCCCATCAGCGATCGTTCAACGCTCTGGCCTCAGCACTGACGGCAGCCATTGTCCCTGTCTCCTGCCTCCCTCCTCCAACTCCCTCCACCCAGTCCCACTCCCCTGTTCCTCTGCCTATCCCAGACACATCTACAGACCAGCCTGCACACACCTCAACACCCAAGGTCACCTCATCCAAACATAAGCACCACACATCCCACAAGCATTCAAACAAGCAACATCCACATGCAGACATACCAACAGCCACTGCCTCCTCTGTGTCCCCCTCCTCCTCGTCTCCCTCCTCCCTCCATGTGACCTCTCCACTCACACTTGTATGCACCACTTCATCAGCCACTACGTCCATCACCAGCACACCCACCAGAACACTCCGCACACGTGCAGTCACCACCCCCACTGCCATTTACACGTCCCCTGTGTCCTCTCCCAGTGTGTCTGTCACCTCCTCTTCCAAACCACACAAACGCAGGCAGCCACCCACCCAACAGCCATCCACCTCACGACAGCCTCCGTCACAAGCACCTGCACCCAACGACAGCACACTTGACTGTCCTACAACCACATCCTCTTCCTCCACTCCCATACCCACTGCTGCACCTACCCTTCCCATTGCTCCTAAAAAGTTTTTCCTCTCCAAACTTAACCTCTTTCCATCACCTGACCCACCCCCTCCATCTCGTAAAAGTCCAATCAGCACCTCAGCCAGCACAAGCCCTGGACTTACAAGGACCATAGTCCAGGGATATTGGAGTCCACCACCTTCGAGGGCAGCTACATCGGCCAGCAGCAAAGGGACAGCAGAAGAAATCTAGAAAAGGCAAGGGCCGGCGCGAGAGGACAGAGACGGCAGCCTCCACAGGCACCACCCTGGCACCGTCAGGAAGTGGGGTGCCACCTGGCACATCTCCAAAGGGAGGCAAGGGACACAGAGGATCAGGCAAGGATGGCAAGGGCAGCAGGGCTGACAAGACCGGCAGCAGGTGAGCTGCCCAGGAGGGCCCCACCAGACCCATTCCGGGGGTGAAGGAGGACACCCACGGGCACGGGACACCAGCACAGGAGGGCCCCGCAAGCGAGAAGTCGGATGGCGAGTGAACACCATATATTGGCCAGATCTGGTGCCCTGGAGACACATGTGAAGAACCGCTGAACAGGGCCCTTCAAGACAAGCACCGCTGAACAGGGCCCTTCAAGACAAGCACCGCTGAAGAGGGCCTTTTAAGACAAGCACCGCTGAACAGGGCCCTTCAAGACAAGCACCGCTGAACAGGGCCCTTCAAGACAAGCACCGCTGAACAGGGCCCTTCAAGACAAGCACCGCTGAACAGGGCACCGCCGTCTCAAGAACCGCTGAACAGGGCCCTTCAAGACAAGCACCGCTGAACAGGGCCCTTCAAGACAAGCACCGCTGAACAGGGCCCTTCAAGACAAGCACCGCTGAACAGGGCACCGCCGTCTCAAGAACCGCTGAACAGGGCCCTTCAAGACAAGCACCGCTGAACAGGGCCCTTCAAGACAAGCACCGCTGAACAGGGCACCGCCGTCTCAACACCGCTCCGCTGGGCCCTTCCTCTCAAGCACCGCTCCGCTGGGCACCGCCGTCTCTGCACCGCTCCGCTGGGCCCTTCCTCTCAAGCGCCGCTCCACTGGGCCCTTCAACTCAAGCACCGCTCCGCTGGGCACCGCCGTCTCTGCACCGCTCCGCTGGGCCCTTCCTCTCAAGCACCGCTCCGCTGGGCCCTTCAACTCAAGCACCGCTCCGCTGGGCCCTTCAACTCAAGCACCGCTCCGCTGAGCCCTTCCTCTCATGCACCGCTCCGCTGGGCACTTCCTCTCAAGCACCGCTCCGCTGGGCACCGCCGTCTCTGCACCGCTCCGCTGGGCCCTTCAACTCAAGCACCGCTGACACATTGGCAGAAGGGGCAGGCCCGGATCCGTGTCGGACAGGGCTGCACGATACACTCTGGGCACAAAGACTCCTCCAGTACCGCTGGAGTCTGTCATCCACTTGTGAGACTGTGGCTTTGCACTCCCCAGGATGGCACACTGGGCAAACCACCCACTGAAAAGACTTGTGAGGCTGTGGCTTTGCACTCCCCAGGATTGAACAGTGGGCAAGCCACCCACTGTAGGGACTTGTGAGACTGTGGCTTTGCACTCCCCAGGATGGCACAGTGGGCAAGCCACCCACTGTAGGGACTTGAGAGACTGTGGCTTTGCACTCCCCAGGATGGCACAGTGGGCAAGCCACCCACTGTAGGGACTTGTGAGACTGTGGCTTTGCACTCCCCAGGATGGCACAGTGGGCAAGCCACCCACTGTAGGAACTTGTGAGACTGTGGCTTTGCACTCCCCAGGATTGAACAGTGGGCAAGCCACCCACTGTAGGGACTTGATAGACTGTGGCTTTGCACTCCCCAGGATTGAACAGTGGCCATGGAGGCCACTCGTGGATCTGGCGTCGTGGACTCATGTGGCTGAGGTGCCCCCCCTTCCCTTCCCCCTGAGGTGCCTGTAGTTTTCCTATCTGATGCCCCTGCAGTGTTCTCTCCAATGGATTCGGGTCTCATGTGTGGGCTTTGCCCATGTGTTGAGGACCATTGGCCCACGTACAATGACAGAAAGCCAATTTTGACGGGACAATTTACATATGTGTATATAGTTATGGGATGTTCGACTTACTTATTTACTTAGCCTTACAATATATTTGAATTCCAATAACATATTATTTTGTCTTTGCATTCTTCCGGGGGGTTTGGGGGTTGTCACTCTGAGTTGTTGCTCTGCATTGGTGTGTAGGTAGTTGGGTGGGGGGGGTGTCGCGTATGTGTGTGCCCGTATTCTTTTCTCCTCCCCCCTCCCCTGTGTCGTAGGTGCAGTACTCACCGTTGTCTTCTGCGCCGGCGTTCGTGCTCCTGGTAGAGGAGCAGGTAGACAATTGCTGGTAGGATGTGTAGTTCTGGTTCCATGCTGTCCAGATTCCTCGTTGAGTGTGTAGGGTGAGCGTTTTCCCGTTCGTAGTCTGTTTCCGCCGTGTTTTTATCGGCAGGGCTCCCGCCCCAGAAAAGGTGGTGGATTGGTGAGTTGTGATAGGGTGGGCGGTACATTGTCTGCCGCCTGTCTGTTGGCGGTGACCGCCGCGCTGTTTGTTTGTCCCGCCATGGCGGTCGGAGTGTTAAAGTGGCGGTCTGTGTTGGCGGTTCCCGCCAGGCTCAGAATTCCATTTTTTGCACCGCCTGCCTGTTGGCGGGTTGGCCGCCGCTTTACACCGACCGCCAGGGTTGGAATGACACCCAATATGTTTTGTCTGACTGTGTGTTGTTCCCCATGGATCGTCCCTTGCATTTGCCTAGTCCCTTGCTTTCTCTCAATGTATATTGTTGTACTCCAAAAAGAGGTTCAAAACTCCATCAATTTGCATATGAAGGTATAGTGCTTGCAAGTGGTATTTTCACCTATTCACATTATACCCATATAAATATACATTTGTAAATGTGTGGTCATCTTCACTATAGTCATTGAAATAGGTATGTGTAATTCACTTTTAAACACATATTGTCAATTGTGTTAATAGATGACTACTACTAGCATGATGCCCTGTTTTTGTATCTGCAACACAATAGTGCAATGTAATGTTGCTCCACATCCCTTCACTTCCATATAGGCACACATGTCAAAAGGTTGTGCATTCGTCAGCTATGTATGAACATGCCAGTTGTTGTGTTGATCAAGCATGTTGACACCTTCTTTTTACTACATTGAATTGATATAATTGTTTGCATAATTCATTGTCTGTGTAATCCAAGATTTGCTATCATGTTATGTGGCCTGCTGAATAAAAGTAGTATGACACACTATTTACTTTGCAGTGTTCATGTGATGACATGCCATTATTGCCATTAAGTTATAATACAGTTTGAATAATTGTTCAGCCTGCTAGGCCTTGGAATGGGTTATTACTCAAATATCCTTACAAATGTGTTGGGTTGAATGTATGGTACATGTAATGTGCACTTCATAAATAATATTTAATATTTCAGGACATCTCTTCAACATAATTACTGGTGTTTGCATCTGTTCATTCAGCCTGCATGTGTAAAATAACGAAAATCACACAAAGGCCTAATTCTATTTTTCTGAATGTTCAATTTTAGGGTGCCACATTTGTAGCTGAGACACACTTGAGGTACAATATAGATTTTAATATTTTAATTTCAAACTGCCTGTATTCTTTTCAGGTCCAACACCCATGGCCAGTGGACCACCGTCTGTACGGAAGACACTTCCACCAGGATGAAGCCTTCAGTGAAGACTCCCCTCCTGGAAGTCCAGATGATAGGGAGCTCTCAGGTCCATCTGGTATGTCTGGGTAGACAGCTCCACGAAGTCACACTCGCCCCACACCTACATCTCGCACCCTAGCTGCAACCACACCTCAGCCTCAAGCAACCACTGCTTCCTGTGTTCAGAGGAACTTTGCATCAATCCTGTGACCCCCAGTCCTGGCTGCTGTTGAGACAACACCAATACTGCCTCCAGTTGTGCCAGGACCCAGTGGGGTGGGGCACACTGCCTCCAGGGCACAGGGCAGTCAGAGTAGGGGTTGTGGGAGGGAATCTGGGGGCCAGGAAAGTGAAACTAGTGGCATCATTGTCACCCAGACCACCACTGATCGAGTCTTGGGAGTACTACAACAGTCCTAAGACGTGATGGGCCAGGTCGTAACAGAGCTCCTGGACATTAAGCAGGTGCAAAGGGAGCTCATATTAGAAATACATAATCACAGCGATAAAATTAGCTCCCTGACTGGGGTGCTTTTTGACATTTACTACTATATGTGCAGTGCTTTTCCGGTACCATCAACCTCTGTCTGTGGCCCCTCTAGATCTGGACAAAATACACCTACACCAGCCACAGACAGTGAGGCCCTCCCATAACACAAGACTGCTCCACCCAACTGTGGCCTCCCCTACCCAGAGGGACCGGTTATCCTGACCACCAGGAGAGGATGACAAGACCTCCACCACCAGCTCCAAGAGACACAGATCCTAATTTTCTCTAGTTTGAGTCTTCCATTCACTCTGTGGAGTATTTCAGGGACACATTAACCTTTTTTGAAGGCAGTGGTATTTTGTACCTTGAACTTCAAACAAGTTTGCCTCTACTACTATACTTTCATCCACCTTGATAGACTTTTATTTTGATTTTTCATCTGCCTTATTTTGAAACACTTTTAGTTCATTTCTCATGAAAATAAATGCTAAGGACACATAGCCAAAGACTGTTGTTGTATTTATTGTTGTATTTCTTTTGTCATGTCTTCTTTACACCATCGCATAGTTAAATCTATCGGACAATTGGTTCCAAAGAAAAATTTGATATGACAAATAGGTCATCTGTTACCCATTTAATTAAAACATAAATCAAAATCACAATCTATTGGTCTCACACATTTGTAGGTAACAAGTCTGTGCCAAAATCAAATATGCTCTTCACATACCATGCAGAATATAAACGGTCTGTGTCATTTAGAAGTTGACGCTCCAGAACCTTGACACCATGGAAGAAAGAGAATATTTCATAAAACCAAATGAAATAGGGAAACTATTATTGATTTATGACCTCAGCTAGAGCTAGAGATCTCTTCCCTCACAATAGGAATTCTAAATCAATAACACCAAAGGTCTACATCATGGCAATAATACAAAATTGAGGCCACATGATGATTACAGGACACTGTGGCATTATCTGGTGCAATGTCACAATCAACATTCAGTGGTGTGTTAAAAAAAGTTCTTTCAGCTATGAGGAGACACATCAACAGCTTCCTACACTGAACACAAACTGAAGATTTAGGAAATGTGAAGGGAGACCAGTATGCTATGTCTTGACATATACATGTATTTAGAGAAAGCTAATCAGCACATATTGCCTTGGTGGCAACATTCAACATAAAACAGGTCTGATACAATCTCAAGAACTTCCATTCAATCAAAGTGCAAGTTGTCTCTGTACAAGATCTGTCCATCAAAAGTAGGCATCTGTCCCAGGATCAACCCATGTTCCTTTTGTAGTTTCCAACAGCAACATATGACTGCAAATGCCACAACTTTGAAATGTCCAAACGAAAACGATATGGTGAAGCATTCCTAAAACAGAATAACAAGGGAAAATTAATGATTTGACATATTACATTTGACCCATATGATAAGTAAGTTAGGAGGACACATATACTTAGCACAAGCAAAGTTAATCTATGTCAATGAATACAGTAGCCTATGTAGGGAAACTTTGATCCAAAAACATGCTTGCCTTAGACTTTCCTGAACTGACCATTCCTACCCCATTACCATCACAGACTGATATGTTCAGTGTGTGACAAGTTGTTCTGACATTGGATGTCACAATATATAAGGGTACACTTACATTCAGGTGTGGAAGTGGTCAATGATATCTTGATGTAGGTCAATTCCTTCCTCTTCACCACTGTCATCTTCATTGCGCATTTCAGCATCCTCACTCGGTAACTCTTCACAGTCTCCATCCTCTGTGATGATTAGAATGTTCCGTCACAGGGTTATGTTGTGCAGCATGCAGCAGGCAACTGTGATTTGGCATACCTCATTGGGTGAGTAGAGGAGGTCTCCACCAGTCTTGTCCAGACACCAAAATCTGGCCTTCAGAAGCCCAAAAACCCGCTCCACTGGTCTCCATGTTCTTCCATGGGCCTCATTGAAGCAGGCTTTCCCTGACGTTGTTGGATTCCTCAGAAGTGCCAACAACCATGGTCATTTACGATACTCTGAGTCTCCTACATGGAAGCAATATATTGATAGATTATGTCAAGCCATTGTACATTCCTAAACTAGGATTAAAGCAAATGATTCTCAAGTCATGTTGTATTCACCAAAAAACCAGGCCCTCTAAGGTCCAAGTTGTGACATTTGCAGGGGTACAGTGCTGTTCCATCATACAAAGAAATCATGTGTTGACCCAGGAAAGGGGGCACACACTTGAGATGTATAAACCTGGTAAGCAGACAACTTGCATATTGATGGAATGGAAGTTCTTACAATTCGGTAGACCTGTTTCCTGGGTGTGGTGGCACTAAGGCAATATGTGTGCCATCAATTGCTCCAACCACAAGTGGTAGGCCACCCAAATCATAAAATTCTGCCTTCACATTAGCCAAATCCTGCACTGTTAGAAACTCGATGAAGCTGATGATATGTCTCATCACTGAAGCAAGGACTTCTTGTAGCACACCACTGTAAGTTGGCTATAACATGCCTCCAGATACTACCACAGTGTATTGAAAAGAACCAGTGACCACAAAATGAAGTACTGGCATGAGTTCCACTATTGGTGTTATTGCTGTTGTATTAAGCTCCAGCTGCTGACACAAATCCTGTATATTTTGCCTATTTTTTGTAAACTTTTTTATTATGTCCTTTTCCTTCATGGAGGCAAGGTCTGGAAGCAGTCTGAAGATTTCAGGGTGCCTTCTTCTACCCATCCATGGGTTCATATATCTGCATGTAAGGAAAACAAACTATCAATTACAATTGTCACACAAAACTTTCAAAATCAACACACATCTTATGTCTTGGTTAGATTAGTGATCTTATTGTGTTATATATGTTCCCATAATTGAAAAACATTTTTGCAACTTCAAATCTAAATATTTTTACACGTCTGATATTTTTTTTTTACAAATAATATGTGAATAACACATTTGAAATGTATTCTGTGCACGTTATTGTTTTTAATTTGATTTTTTACAAATATCGTCAATGGAAGTATAACATACAGCACAGCACTATCGATGTCAGTCACAGTAATGGTTCACTTTTTTTATGTGTCATATTTTGGCAAAAACAGTGTTGTACATGTCTGAGATTTGTGTACAAAGAAGCCACAATTTTGAGTGCTGGTGATGCACAAACAATTTTAAAATGCACAGCTTCACATTCTAAAATGGTAGGTGCCTGACCTTGCCATCCGGACATTGGCTATCCAATGTCCATTGGCAGAAGTTACTGCATAGTAGGTGGAACACTCCACCACGGACACTGCCATAGTGTGTTATGGCTATGTACAAAAGCCAGTGGCTGTCTCCGTTTCTACAGTGGAGTCCGGACGCCGTGTACTTCTATGCAGTGTACACCTCCTTGACTTTTGCTGCTGTTACCCTCCTCTGGGAGCCAGGATACCGGGCAAAGCAGGTGACAGGGCCTCTGCCTTCTCCCTTAAGGAGTTGGAGCTCCTCACCAGGGAGGTCCTGTCCCTCTACTGCCAGCTGTATGGGAAACAAGAGCAACAGGTACATGTTTGAGTGGGAAATATTTGTCAAAGTAACTTGTTCCTCCTTTGTACACAGGCTAATAAGTTGCTTTTTCTTCATGAGTGAACTGTTGTTATTTGAGTGTAGTGAACTGGATGATTTAGATGGGTACAGAATGTTGTTTGACACTGTTAGAAATGTCTCTACATTGAAATGAAAAGTCACCTGAAAGCATAAGCTCAATTTTCAGTTCATGTTTCTAATAATTCTAGATTTCATTAGACAAACTGCAAGCTTCGTACTCCCAGTGGCCAGTAGACACTGTACCACTAGTATAAGTGAAAACCTACAGCCCATGTCGAAATGAGTAAAATGTAAAGTGCAAGAAGAATCTTCAAAGTTGTGGAGTTTCCTGATGGTGTTCTGCCAAGTGAAAATACATCCTATAATTTGAAATAGGAGAATCTGTATGTTTCAAACATATCATGGTGCCACATATGGGAAAAGGTATTTCCTGTGCTGAAATTCTAAATGACACAGGATCTCATCATCCATAAAAGTATGTCCCATTACTACACACACACTTCTTCATTCATCACCCAACACCATGCTCTCACTGACACATGGTGGTACTTCCATACTGCCCTTAGACACTGTATGTGGTGCAAACCATAGTATCTGGTTCTTTAAAGATTAGGAATGAACCTAATGTAGCTGTGCCTGGGATTATGTACAGATAATGTACAGGCTGTTTGGCCTTTAGTGTCTCAAAATGACTTGGATTAATCAGGCAGGGCTATTACTACAGGGAATGTTTCCTAGCCCTGACCTAGATGATGTTTGTGGTCTGGGATGGTAATATGAAAAGGTAGAAAGTGTTGAGGGTACTCAACAGATCACTGCAAATTAGCATTTCCTATGAAATTTTAAATGTTTGAAAATAATCTGTACTGACTGTTTTGGGAATGCATGTGAGAGATTCAACAAAATTGTGTCGCATCACTACAGGCAAACAAAATCACTCAAAATCTCTTTTTTTTCTTTTTTTTTCCTCATCCATACACGTCAATGGCCATCAAAAGCGAGACATATAGGAGGCCATCACAAAAAAGGTGCAGACACTGGGGGTCCATAAGGGGTTCAGCCTGCATTACAGGAAGAGGAGGGAGGACCTCTGACAATGGACCACAAATTCAGCCCAAGTCCAGCTTGGCCAGGCCTTCCAATGAGGCAAGCATGTGCACCTCACCCCCCTAATGGCCCACATCCTTGTAATGGCCTACCTGGAGCTTGATGGGCAGTTGAGGGCCCAACAGCAGCACCAAGAGGGTGAGTTATTGTATGCAGTTATTCTTGTTCAACCTTTTAAATTTACAGGAATGTTGTTTGGCATCAACTTGTCAGTTGACACATCCAATGCAGACGAAGATTTCTGGAGATGTAATTTTTTCAGACAGTGTCTGTTGCTGTTTGGCGTATTGTTTTGTGATAAATATTGTTTGGAGCTTTCTCATCACAAGTTAGGTACTGTTTTGAGCAAACACATATAGACAATAGCAAATTGTCATGAAGCCTTATTCCGTCACAAATGTACATGTAAGCCAATCTGTATCAACCAACATGAACTCTTATGTCAAACCTTATTGATTTAGACAGTCAATATCAAACCCAAAACATAAGTGTTTTGGAAATGTGAATATGTTTTTGCTCTGTACTGAAGTGTGTTAGGATTGTATCAAGGCCTATGTATTTACCCATACTGGTAAAGCCATTTGTCTTGCAGAGAAATTAAAGTGGATGAGAGACAAAGGCATACATGGTATGGGAGCTAGCATGGGGAATTTCTAGACTGTGAGCAACTAGTTTGTAGAATTCTTCCCTACATGCATGTGATACTGATGATAAAGGAGTCAAGATTGAGAGCCTTGAGGAAGGTTTAATATGTAGACTTGTCAAATGTTTTGTGAGCAAAGTTAATGTTTAATTCTATTTACATAGCCAACATCGAGGAATCCAGTGCCCCAAAGGGTGAGGGGACTTGCACGAAGGTCTTCAGCAGCTCTGTATCTTCTTCGGTGGCCTCCAGATGAGACCAGTTACTAGTGGTGGCAGACCCTAGTATGACAATTTCATCTGCATTGTTGTCTGCCACCCACATTTTCATCTCCACTCTCCCTTTTGCTCCCCTCCCAGTTGGCGACAGCCACCCCCCTAAAAACGGGGGGTGTCACCTTTGCAGCAGGCACCACATCGTCCCTGTCTCCCAGGCTGTTGACCTATTGAAGACTATCTCTGTAGGCCAGATTGCACTACTGAACGCCACCCATGGGATTAGTGGGCAGATGACACAGATGTTATCTTACCTGGATAGCATTCACAGTGCTTGTCTGGCCTACAGAGGTCAGTCCAGGGTCTAGCCTCCTCAGTGATCGCAGCCTTCCACCCATCCCAAACTCTGGCCCCAATTCCCACCCCTTCCTCATCCCAAATTCCTCGCCCCGGCCCTATCCAAAGCACACTCACTCCTTTGCACGTACCCACTTAACCACACTTATTTGTTTCAAATTTGTTCCATTGTAGGAAAATAATAGCAGTTTTTACTTGCATCAAAAGTAAATATGAGTAAAGTGTCATAATATTTATTCTACAAATAATGTTCAATGTATAGGTAATGTTTGATTCATTTTTACTGTAATTATTAGTAATATCACTGTTCTTTTTTTCGTGTTTTTATATACAGGTGCATCCAAAATTACTGCCGTGACTTCAAAACATTACCTGATAAAAAAATTACATTTAAACGAAATCCAAATGTATTAGAGAAAATGTAGCCACACCTCCAAAAGGACAAAGTGGATGATCCAAAAATGCAAGTGTGTTTATAGAACATACCTACAAAAACAAACAGGTGAATTCTACTTTGTTGTACAGTCATATAAGACGTGAGAACATTAGAAATATTATCTGTAAGCAGTTAAAAAAACAAAGTAATTGGTAATTTACTAAAAGGTAATCCCAGTTGCAAAAACCACACTGAAACACTGAAACATGAGCAATATGTTCAGTTAACTGTGGAAAAAGTATTTGCAAAGAAAAGAAGCTTATTTACTGTAACAATTAATCGCATGAAAACCCTCACACATTTCATTTTCACTTTTAAATTATGTAAGGTAAATAAAAAAGAATTGATTCACTTACATTTCTCTAATAAATTTGGATGCTGGTGAAGGCACACGTCCAGTACAGAATCATACTTTCACGACAAAGGTTACTGTACATACACTAATTGGTTCCCATCCGTAAACAAAAAAGGAAATTTCTATGAAGTTATACATGGTTCTGTTGTTGGGTTAGAGATAAAAGTGACCAATGTAACAAAGCACCCACAACGCAATTTGGAGGAAAAAAAGTAATCATGTTGTTTACAAATGGAATTGCACTTCAATATGCGTTATTAAGACAACATCTATGGAAATACTACAAAATTTTATTACTACTTATGAAAACATTTGCAAGGTAAAATTAAACTTTTGAAAAGATTAGACAACTGCCCGTTATGCACTATTACATAGCTGCAAGGCCACAGTTTAGGCTGCCTTAAGAATTACATGTGTAATTTCACTTTTCATTACTTTAAAGTGCTTTTGATTCATCATTCCACTATACCAAAACTTGTAAGAACTTTATAATTTGTTGAAGGGTCTATAATACAACTGGAGGTAGTTAATGATGCTTTATTACACTCTAATCCTGAAAAGGTCTATCAATAACAAAGTATATCAAATAAAAATTCTTTAGTCTGAAGATGACATCTTCACAGATCGCTTTAAATTCCAAATAAAGTGTGCATTTGCTGTAGACACACAGATTATAGACAACAAAATAAATATGTTGATTTACTGGAAAAAAAAAAGATAGAGTAGCTTGGAGAAAACCTGCTCTGTATCTTATTGTGGAAAACATATATGTTTGTTGTGATCAAATTGTATGTTACCATTGCTGTGGGAAACTTGACCTTAACTTTATGCTTGCACATGCAATTTCTAATAATTTGGAAATTTACCCAATACCTGCAGAATTGAAAAATTTGAATTTATACGAAAGTATCTCAATTCAAACTTTACATCCTTTTCAAACAATTATTAAAATGCAACCTAAACCCGGAAACTTTCAAGCACGAGAATTAGTCCATGCACTAAAAGAAAACGTTGTTTTTCTACCATTAGACTTTAAAAAAATATATTGACACTTTTGGAGTACACCATAAAATCAATGAACCTTCAATTGTATTAGTTAATGGAGTTCCAACAAAGAATAAAAAATATTGGCAAGAATGAGTGAACATTTCAAAAATACAAGATGCTGTTTCATACTTGTTAGAAAATAATAAACACTACCCAAATTTTAAAACGAACGACGCCATAACCACCAATGACATGCCAGTATCAGCAAGTTACTAAAGAACACTCAAAAGAAATATATGAGCACTATGGCATACACCCACTGCATTCAAAACATTTATTGGGTGATACCTTAGAACTCTATCAAATGACAGAGGCTGTGGGAGATCCTGTTAGTATTTGGAAAAAAACTTTAGAGGTTCGATGTTATCCAGTTTTAGTTCCAACAGGATGAGGAGGGTGATATGCTGATCATCCTATTCATATTACTGCACTGGAATATCATTCTACAAGACTATGGGGGTTATTACAACTTTGGAGGTGGTGTTAATCCGTCCCAAAAGTGACGGTAAAGTGACGGATATACCACCAGCCGTATTACGAGTCCATGGAACTCGTAATACGGCTGGTGGTATATCCGTCACTTTACCGTCACTTTTGGGACGGATTAACACCTCCTCCAAAGTTGTAATAACCCCCTAAATCCTTTTACTATATGAAAGTAAATTATTGGTTACCTCTTATGCTGTTGAACATATGGGGCAAAGTGGAACAGGATTTAATAACATTACAGCTAAAGATTTCCTAAATTAATTGAAAAACAATGAAGAAAACCTGGAATATAACTTAATAAATATCATGGCATGTCAACAAGGTACTAATGAATGTTGGTTCAGAAAACATGGAGAACTTAAAGGTATGTTGAGAAACTTGAGACCACAGACTTGGTTTCTCACTTTAAGCTGTGTGGAATACCTATGGGATGATTTATACACACTCCTACTTGAAGCTAACAATAACTTGAGAACACCCTAGGAGAGGTTGTTGATTCATTTAGAGAAAAGAGTACTAAGCATGAGGTGCACCTCATGCTCATAGGCTATTATGGATAAAAATTGCACCAAAATTTGGTCATGACTCTGATCAATAGGTTCTTCACTTTATTGAACAATTTGCCAAATAAAGAAACTAACAAACAATTGTTGGACCGAGTTATTACATTTCTACATCACATATACGGAAAATACTGTTTCAATGTTTTTTGCAACAGATCAAAATAATATATTAAATGTTGGTTTGGATTCCTAAGGCCAATCTTAAAAAAAGGAAGAGTGAAAAATCTATGTCTTCTGTTTGCCATGTTGTTAAGTCCCCCAAAACAAATACAATTTAAAAAGAAGAGACGCATCACAGTGGACCAATTACTACAACCCTTTAAACTGCATTTGCAGAATGCTAATATTGATATCCAATTTGTTGCTGATAATTCAACTGCTGTTGCTTGGAATGTGACTTCGTATATTACTAAAGGTGAGAAAACTGATATGAAGGAAGTATTGGAAGAAAATTCTGCTGAGCAGCTTTGAAAACTGCAGTATCGAATTAGCATTTGTTAGAACTGACAGCCTTAGAGTGGTCATCCCCCAACTTTTTGCCTTCCTCCCTCCACTTTTCTGGCAGAGTTTTTGCTGGTTTTAGTACTCTGCACACTTTACCACTGCTAACCAGTGCTAAAGTGCAAATGCTCTCTCCCTTAAACATGGTAACATTGGTTTATCCCCAATTGCCTATTTGATTTACTTAAAAGTTCCTAGTAAAGTCCACTACTTGTGCCCAAGGCCTGAAAATTAAATGCTACTAGTGGGCCTCCAGCACTGATTCTGCCACCCACATAAGTAGACCCCCTTAACCATGTCTCAAGCCTGCCATTGCAAGGCCTGTGTGTGATTGTTCACTGCCACTTCGACTTGGCATTTAAAAGTACTTGCCAAGCCTTAAACTCCCCTTTTCCTACATATAAGTCACCCCTAAGGTAGGCCCTAGGCAACCCATAGGGCAGGGTGCTATGTGGGTAAAAGGCACGACATGTACATTTGTGTTCTATATGTCCTGGTAGTGAAAAGCTCCTAAATTTGTTTTCTACTACTGTGAGGCCTACTCCTTTCATAGACTAGTATTAGGACTTCCCTCATATCCTTTTTGAGAGGTAGATTCTGATCTGAAAGGGGTAAATAGGTCAAATATAGTATGGCCAGAAAAATCCTGATTATTGGTGAGGTTAGATTTCATATTACTATTTTAGAAATGCCACTTTAGAAAGTGAGCATTTCTCTGCACTTAAAACCATCATCCCTTACAGCCTGTCTCCAATCAACGTCTGGCTTGTGCTGGTTGATAGCTCCCTTGTGCATTTCACCCAGGCAGCCACAAACACAGGATGTTCAGTCTCATCTGCATTCATCTGCATATTGAATGGGTCTTCCTGGACTGGAAGGGTGGAGGGCCTGACACTTATAATACAAAGGCCAGTGGCCTGCCTTCACACAATAGACTGCAAACCCCCCTGCTGGAGCCCTGGCAGACAGGACTGAACTGAAAGGGGAACTTGTGCACTTCAAAACCACTCTTTGAAGTCTCTCCCACTTCAGAGGAATTTTGGGCACATAAACTGGGTCTCTGAGTCACCAAAGCAGTCACTTCTGGATTTACACCTGCACACTGCCTAGCTACCCAAAAGGACGCATCTGGACTGCTTTGCTGAGAGGGACTGCTGCCCTGCTGTTGCCCTACTGACCTTTGACTTTTCTGAGAAGAAATCTGCCTTCCCCATAAAGTGCTCTCGAAGGGCTTGGATTGAGCTTTCTGAAGTCTCATGGCCAAAAAGACTTAGGTGGTCATTACAACCCTGGCGGACGGTGTTAAAGCGGCGGTAAGACTGCCAACAGGCCCGCGGTAAAAAATGTGCAATTATGACCGTGGAGGAAAGACAGCCACTTTAACACTCCGACTGCCACGGTACAAACAAACAGCGCGGCGGTCACCGCCAACAGACAGGGGGAGCCGCCCACACTATTACAACCCACCAATCCACCACCTTTTCCGGGGCAGATTCACTGCGGATAAAAACACGGTGGAAACAGGAATTCCGAAGGGAAAACGCTCACCTCTACACACCCCACGAGGAATGAGGACACCATGGACCCGGAACTCCAAATTCTCCATGCGATAGTCTTCCTGCTCCTCTACCAGGAGCACGAATACCGTCGGCGAAGACCACAGTGAGTACTGCACCTACGACACAGGGGAAGGGGGAGGCAAAAAACAGGGACACACGCAACACCCCCACCCCCACCCTCACCCACTACAACACACACACTAATGCATATTGATACATTACAGGTACACCCCGCAAACCCCCCGGAAGAATGCAAAGACAATAGAAAATGAGTGTAACCATTGTAATATATTAAAATCAAGTAGGCAAAAATATATATATATACACCATTTACAAAATATATACCAAGCATAGTAGTCCAGGTAGTGCTCCAATTAAGTCTGTGGAACACTGGGCCCACACGGTATGGGCAAGGCCCACACAAGATCCCCGACCATGATGGAGAGAACACTGCAGGGGCATCAGAGAGCAACAAAACAGGCACCTCAGGGGGAGGGAAAGGGGGGGCACCTCAGCCGCTTGAGTGCACAACGCCAAATCCACGAGGGGGCCACATGCCCACTGTACAATCCTGGGGAGTGCAAAGCCACAGTCTCTCAAGTCTCTACAGTGGGTGGGTTGCCCACTGTTCCATCCTGGGGAGTGCAAAACCACAGTCTCTCAAGTGGATAACAGTCTCCACTAGTTCTCGAGGGGGCATGGTGCCCAGAGCGCTTCATCCTGCTAAGGACAGAGGTAGTGGATAGATCTCTCCACTGGTTCTGGAGGGGGCATGGTGCCCAGAGTGCTTCATCCAGCTAAGGACAGAGGTAGTGGATGGATCTCTCCACTGGATCTGGAGGGGGCATGGTGCCCAGAGTGCTTCATTCTGCCTGTGACGGACTCAGTAGCGTCAGTGCCTTTGGCGCTCATGGGCCAGCGGCGCATGAGACGGCGGTGCCCTGTTCAGCGGTGTTTGAGACGGCAGTGCCCTGTTCAGCGGTGCTTGAGACGGCGGTGCCCTGTGCAGCGGTGCTTGAGACGGCGGTGCCCGGTTCAGCAGTGCTTGAGGCGGCGGTGCCCTGTTCAGCGGTGCTTGAGACGGCGGTGCCCTGTTCAGCGGTGCTTGAGGCGGCAGTGCCCTGTTCAGCGGTGCTTGAGGTGGGGGTGCCCTGTTCAGCGGTGCTTGAGACGGCGGTGCCCTGTTCAGCGGTGCTTGAGGCGGCGATCTCCATTGCAGTGACTCAGCTGCTGGCGGACCTTCATGGCCCAGCGGGGCTTTTGCTGGCGGTCCTTCATGGCCCAGCGGGGCTTTTGCTGGCGGTCCTTCTGGCCCAGCGGGGCCTTTGCTGGCGGTCCTTCATGGCCCAGCGGGGCTTTTTCTGGCGTTCCTTCATGGCCCAGCGGGGCTTGTGCTGGTGGTCCTTCATGGCCCAGCAGAGCTTGTGCTGGTGGTCCTTCATGGCCCAGGGGGGTTTGTGCTGGTGGTGGCCTCCTGGGCCGCTGGGCTGGTGCTGGCGGTGGCCTCCTGGGCAGCTGGGCTTGTGCTAGCGGTGGCCTCCTGGGCAGCTGGGCTGGTGCTGGCGGTGGCCTGCTGGGCTGGTGTTGGCGGGGGCCTCCTGGGCAGCTGGGCTGGTGCTGGCGGTAGCCTCCTGGGCAGCTGGACTTGTGCTGGCGGTGGCCTCCTGGGCAGCTGGGCTGGTGCTGGCAGTGGGCTCCTGGGTAGCTAGGCGGGTGCTGGAGGTGGGCTCCTGGGCCGCTGGGCTGGTGCTGGAGGTGGCCTCCTGGGCAGCTGGGCTGGTGCGGGCGGGGGCCTCCTGGGCAGCTGGGCTGTGCTGGTGGTGGCCTCCTGGGCAGCTGGGATGATGACGGTCTTCTCTGCCGTGCTGCTCTTCCCAGCTTGCTGACCTACTTGTGCCCCTTCCCCACTCACACCTGTACCCCTGGGAGCAGCTTTGGTGGCTGGAGTCTTCCCCCTCTCCCGCCGGGCACTGGCCAACTTCTGATGCTTCACAGGTGGGGGACTGTCTGTGCTGTGGCTCCGTGCCACACTGGCTGCCCTGGTGGCCGGTACACTCCAGATTCCGGTGACTACAGGCACCACTGGTCCCGGAGATGTTGTGGCTGAGGTGCTAGTTCGGGACCTAGGAGACGGACGGGGTGGGGAAGGTGTGGGGAAGAGGTCAAGGTTGGAGAGGAAAAGTTTGGGACACACTGGGACGGGTAGCTGGAGGGGGTTTGGGAGTGGAGGAAGAGGTTGTGGTTGTAGGAGGTGTTCGTTTGTTGACTTTGGGTGAAGGTGCATGCGCTGGAGGCTGTCGTGAGGTGGATGGCTGTTGGGTGGGTGTGTGCCTGCGTTTGTGTGTCTTTGGAGGGGGTGTCACAGACACACTGGGAGAGGACACAGGGGACGTGTGAATGGTAGTGGGGGTGGTGACTGCACGTGAGCGGGGTGTGGTGGTGGGTGTGCTGGAAAGGGACGTAGTGGCTGTAGAGGTAGTGCATGCAGGTGTGAGTGTAGACGAGACAGGGAGGGAGGAGGGAGATGAGGAGGAGGGGGACACAGTGGAGGCAGTGGATGTTGCTATGTCTGCATGTGTGTGATGCTTGCGTGAGTGCCTGTGGGATGTGTGGTGCTTATGTTTGCCTGAGCTTCCCTTGTGTGTTGACATCTGTGCATGCTGGTCTGTAGGTGTGCTTGGGATAGGCTGAGGTACAGGGGATTGGGTTGGGGTGGAGGAAGTTGGAGGGGGGAGGCTAGACACAGGGACAATGGCTGCCATCAGTGCTGAGGCCAGAGTCTGAAAAGCTTGCTGAAGGGCCACCTGACCAGAATGAATGCCCTCCAGGAATGCATTTGTTTGTTGCAACTGCCTTTCTACACCCTGGATGGCATTCAAAATGGTAGACTGCCCAACAGGGAGGGACCTGAGGAGGTCAATGGCCTCCTCACTGAGGGCAGCAGGGGTGACTGGGGCAGGGGCTGAGGTGCCTAGGGCGAAGGTGATGCCCACCCTCCCGGGTGAGCGGACAAGGCGCGATGGCTGAGGGGCTGCTGGGAGTGCGGTGCTGAAAGGGGGGGTGGCGGCTGTACCTGTAGATGGGGGGGGCACAGATGTTGCCGCCACCACAAGGTAGCTCCCATCAGAGGACGAGTCAGTGTCACTGGTCTCAGCTCCTGGACCCGCTGTGAAGCTCCCCTCGCCCTCCGTCCCACTGGTGAAGTCTGATTCCGTAGTGTGGCCCTCCATGGCCATGTGGGATGCAGCCCCCTGGTGCTCCGGTACCACTGCTCCTCTGCCTGATAATGCACACAAGAACAGGGAGAACACAAAAAGGGGGGGGTCGACAGAAGAAAGGCATGTTGAGTGCATGCATTACCGCTACCGTTGGCGGGCACGACAGACACAGAAGCCCCCTGCACTACGCCGCGCTCTTGGGCTCCACTGTTCAATTCCTGGTAAATGGCCTACAAGGCTATGGACGACATCTGCACACATAGATGACACAGGGGCATGACTAGGTGTACTTGGCACTCTACAGAGGTGGGCTGGGGTGCCACATGGCCTGCCTTACGGAGGGACCTTGCCTACGGAACTCGCCCTGGCCTAGGGAAACCCACAGCCCACCTCCCCCATCCAGACCCCTCCACTGCGCGCAAAGTCAGCAGAATGCGAGTGTACTCACCCCCTTGTGGCTGCTGTGATGCCCTGAAGCGCCCATCCAACTCCGGGTACGCCACTGCCAGGATCCTGAACATCAGGGGGGTCATGGTGCGACGGGCACCCCTCCCACGTTGGGAGGCCATCCCCAGCTGAGCCTCCGCCGTCTTCTTGCTCCAGCGGCGAATGCCCTCCCATCTTTTCTGGCAGTGGGCGCTCCGTCTGTGGTAGACCCGCAGGGTCCGGACGTCCTTGGCGATGGCACGCCAAATATAATTTTTCTGGTGGGCACTGACCTACATGATTTGTACAGGGGGAAGAGAAAACTATTACCAACTGCACCGTCAAAATGATTGGCCCCCATCCCTACCCTTGCCATGTGGCACATGCAATCACTGTCGTTTCATGCACGCCGCACTCTCCCCCCTTCCTTCTTACATCTACTCCTCTCCACACAGGCATAGCCCTTACATCATGCTCCCAGTGTACTTACCTGTTGGTCTGGAGGACCGTAGAGTAGCGTGTACTGGGGGAGGACCCAGTCCACGAGTTTCTCCAACTCCTCCGATGTGAAGACAGGGGCCCTTTCCCCAGACACTCGAGCCATTCTCTCTTCCAGACCGAGGTCACAGCAGCACTTGCAGTGTAGGTCCTCTCCTGTCAAAGATCAGGTATCGACTGATTGAACAGATGGTAAATGGCGGTCACGTCCGCGGCGGTGCGTACCGTCACCGCCGGCGTACATCGTCATTGGCTCCTGGGACCCATAGGGTCCAATGTTAACCAATGCAGCATTGTGCCGCGGTCTTCGACCGCCTACCGCGACGGTGTACAACGCCAGCGCAGTTACCTCACATTCCATTATCCCACTTTACAGGTCAGGCAGCCGCCATTTCAGGGGCCCACATGGCTTCATTTTCAACTGCGTCACACATACCTAGGCCTAAACTCAACACACATACAGGCCACTTTTTAATTATGAATAGTGTTCTGTGTAAGCTGTGGGTACTTACCTCTGAGTTGTTTGACTCTGTGCTCGCTGATGTCCTTCATAGGCACCGTCCGCTGGGACATGTGAGGAGATGGCGGCATCCTCCGGTGTTGGTGGGCCTGTCGACAATGGAGGAAAGACATGTGATAATCACATACAGGCTTGACCGTGCCACAATCCAGGAACTGTGTACCCAGTTGGAGCCAGACCCGATGTCAGCTATCCGCCATCCCACAGGAATCCCCCCTCAAGTGCAGGTGGTGTCAGTGCTCCATTTCCTTGCAAGTGGGTCATTTCAAACAACAGTGGCCATATCATCAGGGATGTCCCAGCCTATGTTTTCCAACGTGGTGTCCAGAGTGTTGTCTGAAACACATGCGGAGCTACATCGTTTTCCCTCAGGTGGAGGATTTGCCTACAGTGAAAGGTGGCTTCTATGCCCAGGGACAGATCCCCAACATCATAGGTGCCATTGATGGGACACATGTCGGTTTGGTACCCCCCCACACAGGAGTGAACAGGTGTACAGAAACCGGAAGAGTTATCATTCGATGAATGTACAGATGGTATGTTTGGCAGACCAGTACATCTCCCATGTGAATGCCATGTTCCCTGGCTCAGTGCATGACGCTTACATCCTGTGGAATAGCAGCATCCCTTATGTGATGGGTCAACTCCAGAGGCACCGTGTGTGGCTATTAGGTGAGCACCTGGAAGCTAGTCAGTGGGAATGGTTGTCTGGGTCTGGGGATATCCCTCCAGGTTAGTGTGTGTCTAACAGTTGTCCCTCGCCATTTGCAGGTGACTCTGGTTACCCCAACCTATCATGGCTACTGACCCCAGTGAGGAATCCCAGGACAAGGGCAGATAAACGCTACAATGAGGCCCATGGGCGAACTAGGAGGGTGATCGAGCGGACCTTCGGCCTCCTGAAGGCCAGGTTCAGGTGCCTCCATATGACAGGTGGTTCCCTATTCTACTCACCAAAGAAGGTGTGCCAAATCATCGTGGCCTGCTGTATGCTTCACAACTTGGCTTTGTGACGACAGGTGCCTTTTCTGCAGGAGGATGGTCCAGATGGCGGTGTTGTTGCAGCTGTGGAGCCTGTGGACAGTGAAGACAAGGAAGCAGAGGAAGAAGACATGGACAACAGGGACTCAGTGATCCAGCAATATTTCCAGTGAGACACAGGTAAGAATACAAACCTGCCTACTACATGTACTTAAACACTACTACCTCTCTACTGTCTGTCGTTTTCACCCAGTGTATGGTCACTGAGTTGTCACTTTCCCTTACGATTTCACAGATGTGGGTCCCACTGTGTGACATCTGCTTTGATTCCTCATGGACTAGAGCTGTGTGACATAGGTATGTTGCCATTACCAATGAAAAAGCTTTTTGCCACAGTTATTGCTAATACAGTATTCCGAAATCACAGACAGACTCCAGATTGTTTTGTGCATTAAGGGTGTTTATTTAAGTGCTCAATATTGGAGGGGGTTGTTAAATGGTGAGGGGTGATGGCGGAGGAATGTCCATGGCAGAGTCCAGTCTATTAGTCTCACAGGTGCATTGCCCAAATGGGCATAGGAAGTGGAGCTGGGGCAGTTAAAGGATGGACAGGGTGACAAAATGGGACAGTAGGATGACAATCAGGGTGGTCTCATTTCTTGGCGGGGATCTTGGCATCGTTCTCTGTCTTTGTCCTGGATCTCAGGGACCGTTTGCGAGGTGGTTCTCCCTCTGCAGGGGGTAGGGTGCTGGTGTGGTGATCCTGTGGCGGTGCCTCCTGTCCACTAGTGCCGGCAGAGGTGGTGGGCAGTTCATCGCCCAGGCTAGTGTCAGGGGCCCCTTGTAGTGCCACAGTGTGCCTCCTGGTGTTGAGTACTTCCTTCAGCACCCCTACGATGGTGCCCAGGGTGGAATTGATGGATCTGAGTTCCTCCCTGAAGCCCAAATACTGTTCCTCCTGCAGGCACTGGGTCTCCTGAAACTTGGCCAGTACCGTTGCCATCGTCTCCTGGGAGTGGTGGTAGGCTCCCATGATGGAGGAGAGGGCCTTGTGGAGAGTGGGTTCCCTGGGCTTGTCCTCCCCCTGTCACACAGCAGCCCTCCCAGTTCCCCTGTGTTCCTGGGCCTCCGTCCCCTGGACTGTGTGCCCACTACCACTGCCCCCAGGTCCCTGTTGTTGGGGTGGTGGGTTAGCCTGGGTTCCCTGTAGTGGTGGACACACTGCTGATTGACATGTCCTGGGGATGGAGGCATGGGCCCGCTGGGTGGGTGCTGTGCTGGTGTTTCCAGAGGGGGGAAGCTCTGTAGCGGCCTGTGACTGGGTGTGGGGAACCGACTGTCCCGAGGTCCCTGATTGGCCGGGCTGGTCATCTAGATCCAGTTGGACAGAGCTGCTGTCATCACTGTGGGCCTCTTCTGTTGGTGGTGTGGACATGTGTGGACCCTCCTGTCTGGTGACGTTGGGTAGGGGTCCTGCAGGGGTATAAAAGCATGATTATTGCATCTGTGTGTGTGTCAAGGTGTGCAATGGGTGGGTGGCCGTGTACCCCAGTGCTAGCATTCCTGTGTGTGACCTTGTGTGATGATGGTTTTGGGGGGTGTATGGGTATGTGCAGTGGGCATGCTTTTGTGATGGGTGTCCATGCTTTGTTGTTGCATGCAGGGCTTGGTGTTAGGATGTATGGTTTGTGATGTTGGAACATTTGTAAGGAGTTAGAGTGATGCGGGTGAGGTTGAGGGTGGGGGTATGTGGTGGCATGCAGGTAGGGTGGAGGATGTAATAGTTAAGATTTGACTTACCAGAGTCCATTCCTCCAGCTACTCCTGCGAGGCCCTCAGGATGCAGAATCGCCAAGACCTGCTCTTCCTATGTTGTTAGTTGTGGGGGAGGGGGTAGGGGTCCGCCGCCAGTCCGGTGAACCGCCAGGTGGTGTCTGGAGACCACGGAACGCACCTTCCCCCGTAGGTCGTTCCACATCTTCCTGATGTCCTCCCGATTTCTTGGGTGCTGTCCCACTGCGTTGACCCTGTCCACTATTTTTCGCAATAGCTACATCTTCCTTGCAATTGAGGTGTGCTGCACCTGTGATCCGAATAGCAGTGGCTCTACCTGGACGATTTCCTCCACCATGACCCTGAGCTCCTCCTCCGAGAACCTGGGGTGTCTTTGCCGTGCCATGGGGTGGTGTAGGTGATGTGTGGGGTGGTGTGTGGGGTGATAAGTGTGCTGATATGTAGTGGTGTGTTGTGTGAGGTGCGTGGAAGTTATGTGGGTGATGGTGTTGTGTGCCTGTGGATGCTAGTGTTGTTGATGGTGGTGTCTCTCTCTGGCTTTTGTTCGTGATTTGTGGTCGTATGGGTTTGTGGGTGATGTGGGTGTGTGTTTTATATTGTATTGAGTGTGTGGGAGTGGTGTGTGTATGTGTATCAGGTGTGTGTATTTCGATTTGTCCAATGTGGCTGTGTTTTGTAAATGTGTTTGTATTTTGAGCGCGCCGGTGTGTACCGCCAATGGAATATCGTGGTTGAAAGACCGCCGCATGGATTCGTGTGTCGTGATAGTGTGGGCGTATTTCTGTTGGTGTGACGGTGTCGGTTTTGTTATCGCCAGTTTATCGCTGACCTTTGGTGTGGCGGACTTGTGTGGGTGTCTGAATTTTGTCGGATTCCGAGCTGTGGGTCATAATAGCTGTGGCGGAATTCCACGGCCGCGGCGGTGTGTTGGCGGTCTTCTGCACGGCGGTAAGCGGCTTTTACCACCAATGTTTTAATGAGGGCCTTAATCTCTTCAGGAACCTCCTTGTGCATCGAAAATCGACGTGCCGCCTGCCCAAATTGGCATGAAGCCTGCATTGTAATTGCCACACAGCCGACCGTAATGATGCAGCCCGACTTCCTGAGTGGAAATTCGACACATCGCCTGTCTTGCGATGGAAAATTCAAGGCATCACCTACCGGATCGACGCAGTACCCGTGCCTTCTTCCAGCATGTCAATGATTGTCCCCTCATTGTCCCTAGGTGTCAAAATATCCCCGCACCACAGTGAGGAACCAAGACTGTGCAATGAAAAATGGCGCAAATCCCTTGCAGTGTGGAAAGAAACAATGCATCGTCTGTGTCGCGCCTGAATAATTGATGCAACACCCTGTTTTTTCACACATCTTCTGCTATGTGGTCTCCATGCGTCGTCATTTTTTACACATGCCAGGTACTGTGTGTAACAAGAGACAACTTGTTATTTCTAAGGATTGAGACTCTTTTAAACCTTTTAAAGATAATATTTCAATTTGTGCTTATTGGATCTTTGTTGTTTTGACCTTAGTTTATTAAGATAAATATTATCTATTTTTCTAAACCTGTGTGGTGTATTTTTGTGGTGTGTTCACTGTGTTACTGTATCATTTATTGCACAAATACGCATTGTCTTCTATGTTAAACCTGACTTCTCATTGCCAAGCTACCAGAGGGTGGGCACAGGAAAATTTGGATTGTGTGTCACTTACTCTGACTAGGAATGTGGTCCCTACTTGGACAACGGTGTATACCTCTGCCAACTAGAGACCCCATTTGTAACAGCCTTCAAATTATTTCTCAAAGAGAGGTTAGCAGTTATGAGGCATGTGACTGTATAAGGTCTTCTAGTTTATATAATAAATCTCATGCCATTCCATGGTTTAGTTTAGGATTAGTGTCCTGAGAAGAAGAGTTTTGAAAAAGTTGCCCGAAATTGAATATCTTGCTCACTTTATTCCTGAAAACAAGGACATTGTGAAAACAAATTTAATGAACACAAACTTTCCTAACAGAAGTCCTTTTGTTGGAAAACTTGTCACTATATCAAGTATCTCAATTTTATACTTACTGAAATAATGTTGCTGAAAATTTTCACAGTGGAAAATTTCATATGCAAGGAACAGACGGGTGTTTAATATTCCAACACTGCACTAATTATTTACCGCACACTTACATATGATAACTCTGCAAATAAAGAATGTTATTTTTTAGCAATTTTGCAGCTTTTTAAACCATGTGAAAAGAGGAAGAATTGATTGGAACATTGACACATTATAAGTAAGCATCTCATGACTACAAACCTAATATTACTGTAGCAATGCTCAAGATTTATGTTGATATGTTGGACAAAGAAATTTTATATTAAAGAAAAATCCAACAGAAAATATCATGTGATGCTGCAATTACAAATAAACTTTCTAATTCAGTTGGAACAGACCCACTTGAGATACCAAATCTTGTAAATGATGGAATAATTGCTGTGGGGGAGGTACAACTTACACAAGGACTGTGAAAATGTGGAGTACATGTTATTACAAATTGTGATCAATGTGCAATATTTGAGGAAATTAAAACATGTTTATCATGGAAAAGTCATGAACAGGGTTTATGTCTATGTTCCGACTATCATCCTTTTTAAAGTATATATCAGGCCAAGCTGGTACCTGTAAAAGTTTTATTATAAAAGTTACCTTCAAAACCTTACTAATTCAACCTTATTTAGTGTAGTTACTGTATGTTAAAGGAATAACATTACACAAGTCACTACTACTACCAGTGGAGCACAATATTAAACTGGAATACTTAAAACTAAATAGTGGTACATCACAAGAACTGTGTAGAGTTCTGAAAAAGCTACAGATTATGATTATAAACAAGGTTAGTATAGTATCCATCTTGATGATGGCTTTTTTCACTTACATATGACAGAAATACTGAAGACTGCACATGGTAATCATTTTGGTGGGAAACATGTCATTATTTTTGACAATCTACTTCAACTTACTCCAGTTAAAGAGGACCTAATTTTTTTTAACTGAGACAGCTAGAGAAATAAGAAACTTGTTATGTATCATACAGTAGGTACTGTTATTACTTAGTTACATTTTTCATACAATTAACATACACAAAATAGGAGACAAGCAATTGATGAAAACAGCCTGAGTGAGTCCTGGCCCTCCAAGTGGTGCCTCATGAGTCCTGGGCCCTTGAAAGTGGTGTTATTTTTGACCAAAATTTGCTTTGAGAACCAAGAGGATACCGGGACCTCCCTGCCTGTCGATCTGCCTAAGGTGCACAGCCGGTCAGCCTGACTTTGCGGCAGCTCCTGCTATGTTCTTCTCCACAGCATTAAATTCTGTTCAGCGGTCCTTCACAGAAGGGGTATCCCATCTTGTGGAGTCCTCATCGGCAACAGCTTGTAGCTTCGTCCCGCTGGAGGTTTTCAACTTCCAAGAAAGAGACTAAGGGCCAGGTGTATGAAGAATAGCGTTTGCGAGTCCCTAATAGTGAATTTTAAGAAATCGCTATTTCCGGCACACAAAATGTGATGTAACAAAATTGCGAGTCGGAAATAGTGATTTCTTAAAAAACGCTAATGCAATTTGTGACGTCCAAATACCGAATCGCAAATAAAATTGCAATTAGGTCATTGAAAATCACAAATTGCGAAAACGCTCACCTGGCACAGCCTGATGACATCACAAACAGGAAGTGAGTCAGCCCATGCTGTTTCCAGGTATCACACCCACAGGAGCAGTCAGACAGTCACAGACCAGCCCCAGGGAGCAAGTTTGTGAGCAAGCTAGGACCTAACACCAACATGGCCAATGCTGGTAATGGGAAGGAGAAGGGCGAGAGGAAGAGGAAGCTGAAATTCAGTGAGCAAGAATTGGAGGTGCTCACTGAGGAGGTGGTCAGGAGCCATGACCGGCTCTCTGGGAAGAGCTCACTCCAGGTACCAGAGAGTGAGAAGTGTAAACTTTGGGCTGACATCCAGACCAAAATCTGCGCAGTGGGGGTTGCGCAGCGCTCGGTGGAAGAGATACGCAAGAGGTGGTACGACCTGCATTCCCGTGCCAAGGAGAGGGTGGCCAGCAGGCTAAAGGAGGCAAGGAGCACGGGAGGCGGACCATCCACCCAGACACCCTCCACCCCCATGGAAGACCTGGTGGAGTCCACACTGCTTCCAGAAGCTGTCAGTGGGGTCACTGACATTGACACATCCGGCACATCCAGCACCAGTAAAGGTAAGTCCAATAATGATATGTAACCCCATATGTGCATGTACAAATGCCCCTTAGGAAATAGCAAGTAGTGCAAAGCATTGTGATAAGTAGTCAATTCCACATCTTACATGCGGCACAACAATGCCTTATGGGAGTGGTAGTCCACAACCCAGAGCTGAAAATAGCACATTGATAGCAAATAAGTATACCGACACACAGAAGAACAAAACACAGTTCATAGTGATACGATGTAAGTGTACATTTATTACCATTGTGCCACATTTGGTGATACATAAATGACATGCTGCACATTGTCGTTGCAGATAGCTCAGGCCCAGCAGCAGCAGAATGTGCCAATGTGGGAGATGCAGAAACACAGCCTGCTGGATGAAGGCCACACACCACCCCCAGAAGTCAGATCCACAGGAAGGCAGCAGTCCCTGCCCCAGCGTCACTCAACTCCCCGCAGGAGGCCTCATGATGCAGGCACACAGCACACAGCTGGAGGTGAGGGCCCATCATTCTTTGGTGGCCTTGAAGCGTCCATGCTCAAGGTGCAGCGCCTGCAATGTAAAAACATGAGGGCAATGCACAGGCAGTTGCAGGCACAATGCCAATATGGGGGGGCTGCACAAGCAGTTGGGAGTGTCTGAATGCAAACATCTGCAAGCTGCATGAGGGACAGCAAACAGCTGTGGATAACACAAAGGAACTGAGAAATGCCATCAAGGAACTCTGTACTGAGATCAGGCATGAGCGTGTTAGCTACCGCAGGTGCGAACAGCAATTCATGGGAATGTTCAATGGCTTTTGCAGATCTGTAAATCGTCTTACTACATCAACTGCCCTGACATCACGGCATGCTGTGGCCGCACAGGTGGAGGCAGCACATAGCAGTCGGGATGTTGCCCAGGGCTTGGTGCAAATAACCAACGTCCTGGATGCTATGCTGACATCACGCAGTGCTACACCCAACGAACTGGGAGTTGGGGATACTGAGGAGTCATCTAGCCTCAGCAGTCTTGCAGCGCCTGTGATGGATCCTAGGCGTCGCAGTGCCAGGCACAGTACTGCCTGTGAGCCTGATAAAAGAGGTGCCGGCGAGGCCACTGCGCATTCAGGTGGAATGCGTGGTCGTAAGAAGTGACATTGAGGGCTACAGGGGACTACCTTCACATGTAGTAATACAGTATACTATGATGATAATAGTGTGACACTGTTAATGGCTCATTTTCTGACTCATGTGTATTGCTTTGTCCTAGTGACACATATGTTACCTGAAGTCAAGGTAATAAAGGTGCTAAGTAATGGATTACATGTCAGTGAGGTGGTGCTGTCATTACTTGCATCTGAAATGGTTGTGTGTGATGTCAGCATGCCTTTGCCTGCCCTCTGCTGCACTGGTCCTGTCTGCTGGCTGTAGGGGTGGTATGGGATCATCATCCTCATCTGAGTCTGGCTCCGATATTTCCACAGGTATGCTCCTGGTGGTAGCTATAGTGTGCAAAATCGCACATGTGGCCACTATTCTACAGGTAGTGTCCGGGCTGTACTGTAGTGCCCCTCAACTTTTGTGGATGCACCGGAAGCGACTCTTCAGCAGGCCAAAGGTGCGCTCCACCACATTGCAGCTTGCCCTGTGTGCTGAATTGTATCTCCGCTCTGCTGGTGTTGCAGGATTTGCGTAGGCACTGTCTCCTGGAAGGAACAGAGGGTATAATGAGTAGCTGTGCCATGTGATGTCACACCGCCATCAATGCAACGTTGTAAAGTTGGAAATTACCCAGTAGATATCCTTCACCAAATTCCCCAGCTAGCAGTCTTGTGTGAATCCAGCTGTGGCGAAAGATGTACGAATCATGTGTGCTCCCTGGGTACCTGGCCACGAGATCAGTTATGATGTATGAGGCATTGCATATCACCTGTATGTTCATTGAATGTTGGTATTTACGGTTGCAGTACACATACTCTGTGGTCAATGGTGGACAGATTGCAACATGTGTCCCATCTATGGCACCTAGGACGTGGGGGAACTGTGCTATCTGGTAGAAATCTATTTTTGTCTGCTATATTTCCTGTGGGGTGTTGGGGAATCTGATGTACTGGTGTATCCTGCTCAGCATGGCATTTAGGAATGCATTGAAAAATCTGGAGAGGTCACTCTGTGATACCCCTCCAGCTGCTGCTATGACCCCTTGTATGCTCCCTGAGGCAAGTAGGTGCAGGGAGCATAACACCTGCACATGGGTGGGTATGCTATTGGTCCTATGTGTTGTGTGCTGCAGTATGGGTTGTAGCTCAGCTATCAGGTCAAGTATCATGACTGAGCTCAACCTGTACTTCTCAAAAATGTCATCCTCAGTCTGGTCAAAAAGGGTAATGCGCACTCTGAAAATGCGCTCCTGTCTCCTCCTCCCTCTCCTCAAACCTGCCAAGATCCTCATTCTCCTCGCCATGACGTAGAGTGCAGCTATTGTGGAAAAGGGGCTGAGGCATTCTGGGCCTGTTTATATAGGTTGCACCTGGTTACCACCTGGTTTCAATCCGTGGTAAATTGCATGTGCAAAAGGTCGTTCTGCGAATATTCGCAATTTGCGATTTTTTGATGCATCGCATTTGCGACATGGTTTAGCGTGTCGCAATTTGCGACACGAAATACCGATTCTGTATTTGCGAGTCACTTTTCGGGCTCGCAATTTGCGATATGCAAATAGCAATTCGGTATTTCATGTCGCAATTTGCAATACGCAGATAGCAACATGCTAAACAATGTCGCTTCGCAAAATATCGCAATTTTTGTGATTCCTTGTTTTTGTCCTGCAAATGACTTTCATACATCACAAAATACGTTTTTGCATTCGCAAATGGGCAATTTCTGCGATTCGCACCGTTTGCGAATGCAAAAACGTTTGATACATCTGGCCCTAAGAGCCCAATCTATAACTATGGCTAACAGGTTACTCCATCATAATGGTGATGGATATCCCATCCACCTATTTCTAAATCCCATAAAATAGAATGGGATTTGGATTTTGGTGGATAATGTAGCTGTCACCATTATGCTGGAGTAACCAGTCCGCCAAGATCTAAATCAGGGCTTAGTTCAGAATGTGGAAATCTTCACCGCAACTTCTTTCAGCGGCTCCCTGACAATGACACCTCCTCCCCGTACATCTCCTGCAGCCTTGTCCTACTGAGCTTTTCCTTCTCAGATAATTTTTGGCAGATCAGGGAACCTGCACACATACAAAACTGTTGTAAATTTGTGTCAATCAAGGCACGTTAGCAGTCTTCATGTCTTTCACAACTGCTGGAAGCTTCTAAAGGAGAACCGGACAAAATCACTTTGATTTTAGAGAGTAACTTTACTTCATTGCTAAACTCAAAATAGCAAAGAATGGCTCCAACCAATTACACTCTAGTATTGGCCCAAACCAAAGGACAGATGAACAGAGTAACTTGTGATATATATATATATATGACTGACAAAATGTCAGAATCAAAGATTTGGGGGGACACTCTTTTGAAACTAATTCAGACCTCAAGTGGTATAGTGCCATTCCCCGAACACAAAGATTTAAAATAAGACCAGAGTTTTGAGGTCATAATTTATATATTGTCATAGGTCTTAATAGGATGAAACTCAGATTTCAAGTCACTGTTGTCTGAATCTACAAAGTCAATGTATTAATTGTAGATTACGTATTAGGACAAAAATATCAAACATGGTCAGCAGGTGTTTCACAACTTATTACATTAGTATGTCTTTTCTTTAGGGCCTAATCATTATATAATCACATTTAGAATTAACAATAAAACTTAAAATACGCCAGGTGTCACACATTTTGGGCCTCATTATGACTTCAGCAGACGGAAAAGCCCGACCACTGAAGTTCCGAAGGGGAGGTTGCTGCCAGTGTGGCAGCCTCCCTGCCGGGCCCATTATGAGTTTCCCGCTCGGTCAGTGGAAGGAAACTCAGTTTCCACCCTCTGGCCCAGCAGGAAAAGGCCTACAGCATTGTCTCCAGCTCGTAATAGAGCTGGCGGCAATGCTGTAGTGCGTAGGGTGACCAGCACCCGTCGCAATGTTCACTGTCTGGAAGCCAGACAGTGAACATTGCGATGATGCTGGTAGGGGGGGGGGCCTGCACTGCCCATGCCAAGAGCATGGCCCCCTGGGGCCCCTGCACCCCGTCATCACCAGCCTTTTCATGGCAGGGTTACCGCCATGAAACTGCTGGTGGAGAAGGGAGTCGTAATCCCCAGGGCAGTGCTGCCCTGGGGATTAGGAACGCCACAACCACCAGACCGCCAGGATGATGAATCCTGGTGGTGCTAGCGGTCCAACCATGGAGCAACCGCCGCGTTCATAATGTGGTCACCAGAAGACCACCAGACTTGCAATGATGCCCTTAGTTTTAATCAATGGCAGACAAAAAAAGGAAAGTTAGAAAAGAGAATACAAAAAAGGTTAGAAATCATGAAAGAAAAGTACAAAAACATATGATGTATTTGACAAGAATTATGAGAGGCTTATGGGCAAACTGTTTTGTTATTAGACAAAGGATATTTCACATAAATAAACAAATATTAATGAGGTGAAATAAAAATAAAAATTATTTGCATACTATGTTATACAATATTAACATAATGAAAAAAGCATGGATTCATCTGTTGTGGCTAGACTCCTTTCTAGTGCCTGCAAAAGAGTCCATCGAGATTATGGGCCTGATTTAGAACTCATCACAATGGTGACGGATATCTTATCTATGGAAATCTAAATCCCGTTCTATCCTATAATATTTAGATTTCAGTGGACGGGATATCCGTCTTCGTTGTGATGGAGTAACCCCTTCACCTAGTTCTAACTCAGGTCCTAGATCTATTCAAAATTTAGGAAACATTTGTTTTCTTTCAAATGTATTAGTTTTCTATATTTTTTTTTAATCATATTGTGATTCATATAACCATGGTTTTTATACCTCACAAATTATACTTGCAACATTCACTACTGCTTATTTGAATGACTAAAAATGTGTTGATATATTACAATCAAATAAAATTGTAATTTCTCATTGGTTTAAAAAGCCCAGTAGCTTGAGTATGCTTGCTAGTTTTCATGGTTCAAGTAGGCCCAGAAGCCATGATGCTCAATGTTGTATATTTGCATATTTCTGAGAAGTGTAACCTTGCTTTCAAACCTAGCAACAGAAAGCAGGATTTTAGGAACTCTAAGATTTACTAGATTCTCATGCAGCGCATCAGCCAAAACATCTGTGCTGCATGAGAAGGAGAGTGCAGAAGAGCACCTTATTTACAGAAATATGACACTCTTCTCCATTCTCCATAGCGCTGGGGTAGAAATCTGCTGCTGTACGCCACACACACACCTTTGCACTATAGTGCAAGGGTGTGTGCATGAGTCTAGCATAGGTTTTCTACTGGAAGGGCACCCTTCCAGTACAAAATAACATCCTAGACACACTTTAAAACTTTTCCTACATTATTTGCGTGCTGCACAGTGCAGCACACATGCAAAGTTGGAAAAGAAAGGAGAAATGAAAACTTTTCTCCTTTTAGCTCCTGCTTTCACATGGTGTTAACTTTTGGCGCAAAATCCTGTCTACTATTGTTTGTAGATAGGGTTTTGCATCAAAAGGCATGGGTGGTTACGTGGGAACACCAATATACGACCTTTGTAAAACCACTTTGACGCTAGTAATGCAAAGCAGTGCTTCGTGCTGCTTAATGTTACTTTTAAGGTACTTTCTAGTGCAAAACAAGTTTTGCGCTGGAAAGCAAATAGTAAAAAAAAAGATTTTGTGTCAAACACAGCATAAAATCTTGGTAAGTATTCCCCTGAATATTATATTTATGAACGGCATCTTCTCCTCAGAGATATCTTATGCTTCCTCAGGAGAAGATTCTGCCACTTGTTCATTAGATAGGTTTTTGGTGAAAGTAACACATTTATGACACTTGATTAGGCTCCATAGATTTTCATTGAGAAAAAAAAACATATACATACTGGTCTAAACATTATTTATTGTAGCATTAAGCACTAACTGGCATTTTTTAAGTAAAAGCCCTGATCAGTTGAAATGGCAATTATCTTTTAATTATTGTGTAATGCTGCTTGGTGTTTTGTTTATATACATGGTTTAGATTTTGGGCTTCCCAGTATGATGTGTTTTATCTTTTACAGCTCTGACCCTGAAAAATGTTCAGACAGACTATCACAAAATTTGAGGAATTATTTATTGTCAGCAGTACCTATGCTATTTTTCCTTGATCTAGTTAGAGGGTGAATCGATGACATTCCAATAATATGATATAACTAACCAGATTTGTTTCTAATGTTGGCAAGCTACTCTCAAATATGTAGCTTTATCAATATGCCAAGGATGTTCCAATTGAAATACTGCCTTTTGACCTCTGTAAGTCACCTCTGGAGCTGATGGAGTGAATGTATTGTGTGTAATAATTTCAAATGGAGCAACAGAGTTGATTGCATCAAGAAGTCACGAATCAAATTTCACAGCATTATCTTCCATATTGTCCCAAAAGTGAGTCCAGACGTTTCTAGAAGTAAGGAGATTTTAGACTAAGAAATCAAGATGAGCCCTACATATAATAGGTGATGGAGAGTGGATGACAAATGCCAAAATAATCCAGTCTCTCAAAAAGGAAGGAAATGCTAGATTGTTGAATCAGGGTGAGCTAATGGAGTGACAGCACTCATAGAAGGTAGACTGGTGATAAAAACAGTTCTAAAGACTGTCCTACTTGATGCATATGACCCCTGATGATTTGTGATGAGCTAAGAATGACTACACAAATTTGACAGACTGTGAATACCAACACATGGAAAAGAATGTTTTTGAGGGACCTCTTTATTTCAGGAACTGTAGCTGGAGAGATAAGAAATATGTTTAGGTAGATATTCAGTTCTCTTTAGGGGAGAGTGAATGGTTCTAAAACTGTTATCTCCAGTAGCATGTCTACCACGGTAGGCACATATTATGAAATGACTGAAATCCAATTCTTTATTAGAACTCTATGGTCTTCACAGGCAGCTGCTTTGGGAAGAAGGTGCAGTGATATGTAGATTGATATGATCATGACGTTTGTCTCCATTACTATGATTTCATGGTTTCAATTTGAAAATTCTTTATTTAGATAAACAAGTCCATTAAAGTGCCAACAAAAGGATGTACAGGTATGGGACATTAAAATATGCTAAACAGATAAACAGTCTCTCTTTATACCTTCCTATTCATTTCATAAAAAGCTAAAAAAAAAACAGATGAGGCTCAATATACAGAGCACTTAGGAGTCCAGAAGACTATTAAAATGATTATAAATATTGTGAACCGATAGACAACATAGGATTTTTTTAGCCCGTAGAGCAATTTTGGCCTAAGGTTTCTGAGGCTTAATAGAAACATTTTATTGCATGTGGCAGCATTTCCAGAATGAAAAAACGGTGCAAGTGGATCCAAGATTTTAGACTGGTACAATAGTGTATAAAGTGCTACACTTTGAGAGAATAAATGGGGGTCATTATGAGCTTGGTGGACGGAAAAGGCCGACCGCCAAACTCCCGCAGTCAGGTTACTGCCAGTGTGGCCCCCTTTCCGTGAGCCCTATTAAGAGTTTCCTGCTGGAGAGCCAGCGGCAATGCTGTAGTGCATGGGGTGAATCAGCACTCTTCACGATTTTCACTGCAAAGCAGACAGTGAAAATTGCAATGGGCATCCCTGCACCCCATCTCTGCCAGCCATTACATGGCGGGGCTACTGCCATGCACTCGCCGGCAGAGAAGGGACTCATAATCCCCAGTGCAGCGCTGCTTAAAGCGCTGCCCTGGTGGATTAGCACCGCTAGCACCGCCAGCACCGCCAGCACCGCCAGCCCCTCCAGTAGAGGAGAACTGGCGGTGCTGGTGGTCTGACCGTGGCGAAACTGCCATGGTCATAATGTGGCTGTCGGACTGCCACACTGGTGGCAGTCCGACAGCCACCAGGGATGGCCCTGCTGGTCTTATGAGGCCCAAAGTATTGAATCTGATACACGGCTAAAAAAGGAATGTTTTTGAGGGGCTTATTTATTTCAGGAACTTGTAGCAGGAGAGATAAGAAATATGTTCATGCATATATTAAGCCTTCTGTAGAGGAAAGAGAATGGTTCTAATGTTTTCCAGCAGCATGTTTCCCAAGGCAGGCACATTCTGAGATGACTGAAGATTCCAATCAACTGCTATGGAAAGAAGGCGCAGTGATATGTAGATTGATGCTGTAATTACACTTGTCTCCAGTACTAGATATGAAGCTCTTGGTAGACAGCAACCAGCAAGGAGCAAATCACAATGCAGGATTTTTGGTAGCTTATAGCTTTCTAAATTGCACTTTTCAGTACTAATCAACTCGCTTATGAGGCCATTAGAGATACTGCAAAGCCACACTATGCAAAAGTGCATAAAAGTGCATAAATAAATACCAAGAAACACAATATAAAGTTTGAACGTTTAAAGTAAATATTTCTTCATTTGATGATTCCATATATTCTGTATTTCTTAAGATGCTATATTTGATAAGAAATGTACCAAAACACAATTTACTCGACATTGCCTGTTAGTTTTTTCCCTTAGTTACGCAGACCACTTCTTTTACATACGGTTAACGGTAGACCCAGGCACAATTATATTGCAACGGTGAAATCTTGCATATTTGACCTTATGTTAATTTCATGACTGTTTTCCAATTAATTATGTGATCATGCTACTTGTCATTTTGTTGCCCAGCCTGGGACTGGTTTTAACATAAAACATCTTCTGGGAACAATAAAACCTTGGCCACGAGACAATTCCTGCTCGAACTAGTCTCCTGCCATGCCAGCTCGCATGACTTTTACACGCGAGAAACACCCTCAGTAAATTTTCACACAAGTGGCCAATATTGGCCATGTACAGTTTGTGTAATACGGGTAATTTCACGCACTTTTCTTGAAAATTGTGTTTTTCTTTTAAAAAAATCACACATCTCTTTTACTTTCACTATTTGTGTGACATTTTTCTGTCCCCGACCCTTGATATATATACATTTTCCTGTCACGCTGTAGCATCTCTTACACAGACGCATTTCTGGACTTCTGGACTTCGATCAACTCCACGCCTAAATTATTATTTTCAAAAATAAAATGCTTGTTTTCGCATATGACCTTTGTGTAGAAAATTATACATGGAGAACAAAAAAGCGTATCTGTAGCTGATGTATTCACAAAGGTATGCCTTACTGCTGTAGCCATCTGAGCTGGCGCACAGGCTGTGATTTCACTGCTGCATCTGCTGAGCTGTAATCAGAGCTCCCGCTTTACGAGAGAAACTGACAGACACGCGGTGTAACGAATCCATTAGCTGTGAAGCGCGGCCAGTTGGTTGAGTGAGAGGATGTGCGACGCGATGGTTTTTTGTAGGTTAAGTAAGGCTCTGAGGTCGAGTCAACTGAGTAAATAACCGTAACGCTTCGTGAGGCTAGATTTTTGTATTTACAGTATTCTGCTGCCAGACGAGCATCTGTAATTCGAGTTCGGATGAAGCGCTTTTATATCATTGAATTTCTTTCCGCAAAGTAATTGAATCTTTTGTGCAGTTAAAGAATGCCTCTTGGATAAAAAAACATTTTAGGGTTTAGTGAATACGTTGTCTTTCTGTGGTAGGGCTAATGGACGGGAAAGGAAGACAGAGTTGAGGTTCACAACAGCAGTGACTGATTCTAGACGACGTCAGTGATGATGCCGGATACCAGCACAGTTTTGATTTCTATGACTGAAGGTTCTACCCTCCTGTTTCTTTAAGACAATGTTGCATTGACTTTGAAAAGCACAGTGCCATGCTCCGGTGGGTAAGGCGACTAGGAGAACGGCACCAAAGCACATATGCAGCAGGACAATCCGTAATGGGCAGTTTTGTCAAAATACTGCCCACACCTGTAAATAATCCCCGGTCAGATCACCTTCTACCCAGAGCCAGTGCTTTAAATGGAAAAAAATAAGTGCAGGTACTCACCAAAAAGAGTGGTGGACTGGGGTGTAGTTTGGGATGGGCATAAGGGTGGTGCTAAGGGCGGGACAAGTGGTGGGGCTAGGTTTTTGGACATTCTAAACTTTGTATGCCAGAAATCTGCGTGCACTGTAAGAATGAACGATGTATCTGTCCATGAGTTATTACACTAATGGCCATTTATATAGTATTTATATAAGAAGTGGTGATTATTAACCAAAGTAATCCTTCTTTAGCAATCTTAGAATAACAATGTGTTGAGTAAAAAACAGCAACATTCCCAATGTATGCCTTGCTGTTTTCATGTATTTCCTTGATGCAGGTTCATGAATCATTAAGCTATATCCCAAGGATTTTAACAACAGGTAACACAAGGATCTCTGCAGCAAAAACAATAACCAACTGAGCTACCTACATAAACAAATCTGTGATCTGCACGTTTCATTCTGTGCATTATGGCAGACAGCATTATGGCAGACACGTTGATCCAGCCTTCCAGGGGGGCCTCTGATAGAGCCAGCTCTGTTCTCGAGAGAGTCTCGCCCTGATGACCTTGACTAATTCTTAAACAGACTGTTTTAAATAGTGTTTTCCTTTAATATATTTTTAATGTAGGTGGTGTTTGCATTTTACAAAATATGTGAGCAGGGGCTGGTAGTCCCAAGTGGCCTCCTATGTAACATTTTAAATCCATCCCCGAATTTTACAGTACATGCTTTATTGCTGAGATTTTTTTAATCTCTTGCGTAGAATGAAAAAAAGAACTACAAATCCCAGAATGCACAGGTTTGGCCTCTAAAATTCAAAAATGTATGAAAATGTCACATCTTCCATGGACCATCTTCCATGTAACAATTGGTTTGGATCCGGTTTTCCATCTAAAGCAAGAGATTGCCACTTGTAGAACGCTAAAAAAAATCATTTATTTTGTCTCTAATGTCGTTTTTCTTTTAGGTTAATCGGGAAAGATGGTGGAGAGGGCAGAGATTTTCTTTCATGCAAACGCCTTCACTTTAAAAACAGTGATGGGTGAAAATGTGCAGGCATTTTAAACAACAGGTTTACTAAACAAGCTTCCCTGCCCTGAACAATGCTTCCCACACCCCTGCCCATTAGGTTTCACAATCACCTTTTAAGCTGAAGATAGCGCCCTGCAGCCACACCCTTACCCTCCCCTGGTAACTTCCAATGCAGCTCAAATACCTCTGCTTCGGCGCTCTTACAGCAGCTCACCCCCGGCTTCCACTCTCCGAGAGGCATTTGAAACTGAAACTGCTGCCGAGGCAGGAATTAATGAGCAGCACCACTTGTCAATGCCAGGACCCCTGTGAGTACCGGTACTCTCCATCTGAGAGGAAAAGTTCCGGTACTCAAGGGGAGAAAATAAAAAAGTGCCTGTACTCCGTACCGGTGAGTACCGGCCCATTTAAAGCACTGCCCAGAGCCAATGGCGGCACCACTATAGAGCATGGCTTTGCAGCCCTCCTAGCAGGGGCGTAGCTTCAGGGAGGGGGGAGGGAGGTGTTTGGGTTGGTACTCCCCCCCCCTCAATAGATGTCTTCTCTGTAGTTGGATACAGGTGCTTTCAGTGGAGTATGGTGAGGTGTCTGTCAGATTTCACCTGAATTTGTGCATGCACACGCTAATAAAAACTCATGTGCCACTCCCTGCTTGTCCTGTAATGTCCCTGCATTATGTGCCCACGTGATTGCTGGGAAATCTGAAGGTCTCCCCCTCTCCCCCCCGCCCCAGTCTTACTGACCGTGCTACTCCCCTGCATTTTAGCTTCTGTTTTGGAAGACAAGGAAAGCTGTACAGCCATCCTGAACTTTGCCGCTGAATCCCACTGCCATTCCAGCACATGCCCCTGTCCCCCTCTCACAGGGTCCTCTGCTGTGCTCTTTGCTCCATCAGCTTTGCTTTCCATTTTCCTCTCTCGCTCAGCCTCCCCTACTTGAGAATATAAGAGAAAGAGCATAATGGAAGATAAGGAGAAATGTGGCGCTCCCTCTACACCTCTGACCCTGCATGACTCAGTCACTCCCACCATCTAACGGCTGCCGGTCATCATAGGCCACTTGATGTAAAGTGAAAGGGCAATGGGTGATTAACTGTTTGCATGTGTGCCTGTGATTGTGTGTGTTTTTGGTTGTATATGGACTTGAACCTAACGCATGCCTCTTGATCTCTGCATGTTTGCGGGTATATTTAGAAGCAACCATACTGCATTAAATGGTCCTCTTTGCCACACTGGTGAGTACCCTACCCCAAATCAAGCATCAGCCTGTGAACCCATAGATTAATGCACAGGACCACGTGTCATATTCAGAAGACCCCCCCTTGTCATGCAGACCAGCAGTACCAAAAGAATATCTGAGCAACCACCCAGAGCAGTGGTTCTTACTCTGTGTGGCAAGGGTCTCTGGGAGTCCGTGAGGCCTGCTCAGGTGGTCTGTGACTGTTTTACAAAATTAAATAATATTAAAATTAATTAATTAAAATTAATACACTGTATACAAATAAAGAAAGAAGCAAAATTAAAAATTTGGAAACTTTGTCCACATTTGTTTGGGAAATAAATAAAATATTTTAATATTTGAGTATTGGTTTTAATTTATACATGTTTCTATGTTTTTCTGTATTGTTTTGAGTTTCAAATAATAGAAATAATTATTCAGTGGAGGTCCCTCGATTCCAGTAATGATTCAGTGATGGTCCACAAAAGTCAAAAAGTTAAGAACTTCTGATCTAGTGCATATTTGACTGCTGGCCAAAAGCACTACTATTTGGGGCCTTATGGCATACTGAGCTGCACTGTACTACACGTTGGACAACATGTAGATAATGATTCTTACAGAATTATTAAGACAAACTTTGCCAACTTACAAAGGGTCTAGATAATCCTCCCCAAGTAATGATTCCAAGATACCGATTAGCGACAGCCCAACAAATAATCAGTGAATGTGTATTTTAGCACAATTTGAAAGTATTCAGAGGGTGCCCCAAGAAAAGTGCAGCGAAACAGTACACATGAGCTGTGAACAAAGTGAACAATTACAACTAATATTGATTAACAGTCTAATGGCTGCCATATCCACCATTCAAATTCAAGGATGATTGTGTTACTCATTATTCATCCTTAAGATTCATATTAGATACAAAGCAGTCAAAAAGTATCACATTAATTGACTTTTTGACCCCAGAACAATTCATTAAAAAGGGTATTCCTTAGGACACAATTTAGTATTCACCCTCCATTTTTGTGAGAACAAATGCTACAAAAACGAAGGTATGTGGTATAAAGCGGATTCAAATCCCGCATCAGAGTGTAGAGGGGCAAGTGTTATCCATGAAGCCCTGAACTACTCAATAGGTCCGACACTTGTGTGCCGAAGCTGATTAATGTTATCAATCATGGCACAGTGTGGAGTTTTTTCTTCTATGACCCTTTTCCAAAACTACAGTGCATATTTGCCAAAATCTTTTCATGATGTAAAAACAAACCTATTAGTTATGACAGTACTTATTTAGTATGGTCCTTAGGGATAAGAAACACCGACAATGTGAACATCTGACATGTTTCTGACTTCCGGCCTTTTTCAGAAAGCAGAAGCGACAGCCGTATTTTGAAAAAAAACTCTGTTCACTGTTTGTGAATCTCAAACCTTGGTGCGCAATCTCACAAGAGGCCAGCCGATCAGCCCATTCAACGTTATGGAGACTCACACCTGAGAATAATTCTAGTTGACTGAGTTGATTTGTAACTTGTATGTGTTGTCTTGCCCAAGAGCTAAAATAATGTGCTCCTCAGTTTTCCGAAACAGCAATAAATGGAATTGTATTGTAGTTGCATTTACATAGCGCTTACTACCCCTGGCGAGGTGCTGAAGCCCTTCATGGCGAGTAGCATGTTATTTCAGAATGCAAAGTGAGTGTTTATTCCAGTAGTTATTAAATATTGCAGTAAATCTGTTGGTAATTGAACTAGTCTTTGCTCTGGCAACTGAAGCATTTCATCCAGTTTCTAGTGTTGCATTAAGCTATTAATAACGGGATAAGTAAATAGAGTTGGGGAGCTTAGATACTGTGAGAATGTTAGGAAAGGTTACACAGAATGGGAAAATATGATTTATGGGAGTTGAATGGAGTGGGACGAGTAGATAGGTTAGAAAAGAGAAAGGCTAGTAAGAGAGTTTATCATCTGTAAGAGGGGATCTTGTAAATTGTTAATAAGACTGTAGGCATGTGATAGCGGAGGGTACATTCAGAGATATGAAGGTAGATAGAGGATGGCGTGTAAGGGGACTATCATTCAAATAGAAAGGTAAGAGAGAGCATAATCTCTAGGTATTAATCGGTTTAATTTTCATACACTTTTTTTAAATATTGAGATAGATGTGATCTGGGGACATGTAAAGAATAGAAAAGGAAGGATGAAAGTTGATTATCTGTGGGCAGATGATATAAGTTGTAGAATCTTATGTTGTTGCATTTGACTCTACATCATTGCCCAGATAAGGGAATCAGATTTCCAGTGTTGAAGCTGTAGTGTGTTCCAGCAGAGGGATGCCCGAGCCAAGAATGCTTACTTACAATAAGCATTAATTTAAAGCACTGTTTGTATAGCAATAGCTTATGTGAACTTCTAAGCTCCTTGATTTGGATTTGCATTGGATAACCAGACAGCTAAGCTGTCTAAGCTAAGCTGGAAACCCCATCCTTTCTTTCAAGTCAATATAAGATCTTTGTGGCTGCGATGATGTGGTCTCAGTTGAAGGAAAGAGTGTGTTAACACGTCCCTTTATGACCAATTTACTCACTTTGGGACTCGTTTTAGGCCAATGAATCTTTTGACCCTGATTGAAGACACCTTGGGACAAGATAGCTAATAAACATGTCAATCAATACATCAATAATGTCATCAATCTTTATCACAACAATGCACTTTACTTTAGTCAATGACATTTAATAAACTCTGAAAACACCATGACCTTGCAGTCATGAATAACCACACCAGTTTAGTATGAATTTAGTGATATTTATTCCCTATTGATTACAATTCTACTAGCAGATTTATTAATCTCAAAACCAAGAGGCTTATTAGCATAGTCACAATATGACAACTCTGATAAGATTTCATCAAAGCAAGAATCACGAATATTAGAACATAACACGGCGTAAACATAGGTTATCCCCAGCAGAGTAACATTAGCGCAATCTTAAACAAAGCATAGATTCAGTCATTTGTCTATTTGCTTCAATTTAGTGAACCCCTCACCTAGGGCCAGATGTACAAAAAAAGCAATTTGCGACTTGCAAATTGCGAGTCCCTGCGACTCGCAATTTGCAAGTCGCAAATTGCTATGCAGTACGGTGTCTGAGACACCGACTGCAACTCGCAATGGGGTCGCAATGACCCACCTCATGAATATTCATGAGGTGGGTCGCAAATTGCGGCCCCATTGCGAGTATAGGCACTCGCTAACATGGAGGCCTGGTGACGTCAGCAGGCCTCCATGTTAGCGACCTGCCTTGTAAATAAAGCATTTTTTTTTTTTTGAAGTGCAGCCCGTTTTCCTCACAGGAAAACGAGCTGCATTTAAAAAAAATCCGAAACCTTTAGTTTCGGATTTTTCAGGGCAGGGAGTGGTCCTTTGGACCACTCCCTGCCCTGAAGAATTAATATGGGGTCCAGTCACAAAGGGGAAGGGGTCCCCTGGGGACCCCTTCCCGTTTGCGAGTGGGTTACCATCCACTTCAAGTGGATGGTAACTGCGACTCCATTTGCGACCGCGTACGCGGTCGCAAATGGAGTTGCATACCACTCCGGCTCGCAAATAGGAAGGGGACACCCCTTCCTATTGGCGAGTCGCAAATGCATATTGCGAGTTGGTAACGACTCGCAATATGCATTTGTGCATTGCAAACCCACGTTTGCGAGTCGCAAACGGCGATTTTCGCCGTTTGCGACTCGCAAAAGGGTTGCTACATCTGGCCCCTAACCTCAAATTAGCATTGGCATGTTGGGCTTCATGCAAAACAATTTCGAAACACCAATTTGGAAAAACATCTAACTATGGTCTCTGTCAAAAGGAAGCAGTTGGTACCTAGAAAGGAAAAGCAAGCAGACAATCACAATTTCATTGTCATATAGGTACCCTCCAAGTTTGGTGAGCACTCAGGTTCTGTCTTCGTCTTCAGGACATCAGTTGATTCGCCATCAGCTAGGAATTCAGCTCAGGCAGGAAGGGTAAAAGGGCACTTCCCTCAGAAGGAGGTAAAGTGTAAATGGGCAATCTATGGACAAGGATGATTCTAACTAAAATTAGCAAGTCACTAATCAAAGTGACAAAGGGCCATATGTACAAACACTTTTTCCCATTGACACAGAATGGGGAAAAACCTTTGCTACATCTGGCCCAAAGTCTCTGGATCATAGCAAATCGCATCAGCATCTCCCTAACTAACTCCTATCCCTCCTGTTCTCCATTCTCTATTCTCTCCCGTTCTAATTTACTTCCTGGTGTCAAGGGTTTTTATCCCATTTTCGTTGTACATTCCCCTAAAATCCGATGGGACAAGGGGTTGCACCCCACTATCTTTAACTAATTAACATCAAATTACCTCATCGTATTTGTCACCCCATAACAGTTCTCATGTATTTTATTGGTTCTAATAATTGACGTCTTTAGCGGATGGAATGTCCGGTATGATTTAATCGTCTTGTGGTCCTTTGCGCATCTTCGGTCAGTGGCTACATTGTCCGTACCGGTTTAGGCGACCTTGTACCTAACATTAATCTACACTGTTGCATTTAGCTAAAATGTTTCTACAGGCAGGATGAATTTCATAAGAACAGATCTACTACAGTTACATTCAGCTTCTAGCTTTTGGAAAAAAACATGAGTTCATGTCCTTTAGCAAGTCAGCACACTGCACGTTAGAAAAATACATTTAATATGAATATTAAGGCAGCTAAGCCTCGACTCATGCCAACTAAGGCCTAATGATTTATTGGCAGAAGCCTAACATTTAACCTTTCAACATTAGTGCAAAATCACATTTTAATAAAACATTTTCATGATTATTAGTCAATTTCATTAGTCCCCGTATACATTGGCGGCCACTCCCCGTGGGCACATTCCAAGTGCACGTTTTAGCAAAACATGTTAATACATTTTCTGTGCGGCATCATTACACATTAGTTCATAAACATTTCAGGTTAATATAGATTATATAAGCTACTCTCTCTCAGTCCCTCCTCTGATGACGCTTGTCATCACACAAACCTTTCCCTTTCAACCTTTCACTTTGCACATGATGCACATTTCAACATCTTGCCCTTTATGTGAGCTTTCCCAAATTTCATTGAACATTTTCTCCCTTTCATTTTCTTAATTTCTTTTGCTTCGTTTTGTCAAATTTCTCTTAATTCTTTCATTAATTTTGCATGCTCCCCATAAACCCAATAAACAAATCAGGACAATCAGTAGACCCCCTAATATTTTTGCAAGTACCCCATTCCAAATATTACTAAACCAATTCCCTACTCTGGCAATTCCTTTACCAACTTTCTCCCAAACTCCAGGTTCTTTCAGCTCCTTCAAAATTGCACTATCTCTAGTTAGGTTAGTAAGCATACTTCTAATCTTTTTACTATTGTCAGGTATGAACGCACAACAATGGCGCTCATTAAGCATCTTACAGACTCCGCCGCTCTTTGCTCAAAGAATGTCTAAAGCAAGCCGGTTTTGAAGAGTCATGGCTCTTCCCGCAACAAGTTCAGTATCCATCAGGAGTATAGCCCCAGTGAAGTTTGTCAGCATGTTATCCACAATAGTAGACAACTTTCGAATCTTTATGGACTTTAAGATAACCCCCACTGAAGGAATTATGACTCCAAATATGTCACCAACGACAGTAGCCGCTGTCTCTCTCTTTTGTCTAGTATGTTGTATTTCAGACATTTTAGGTATTTGCTTTAAGTCATCAATCTGGTAAATCTTTGGGAATACTATTCCCAAATAACATGTCCCATACCATCCCTTAGGGAGACGGTAATAAGCATTAAGTCCACATATATAATAGATCCCAGGGATCGCTAGATCCTGTCCATTTAACATGAATGTCCACTTACTCTGAAACAAAAACACATGCCTGCATTCACTCATTCCCACAAATAAAGTGTCATGCTCAGATTTTGGCCTATATATACAAAGCCTACCTACATGTAATGCGTCTATAGCTAACTTGCCATGTGTCTTTATTGCGGTGTAAGCATAATCATTTGCATATGTGCGTTTTTCTAACCCCTTTTCTAGCCTTTCTTTCAGTGCTTTGCATCTATCATCAGTGTGATCTAAGAAGCTCTTCTCTACAGGTGTTAATAAGCAGGTTACATTATTGCGGTGCGCATAAGCTGTCCCTAATGTTAATGTTGGCTCAAAGAACCCCCTAACTAATTTTATGCTATGTTCTTTAGCTAATTTATTTAAAAACTCAATCACAGGCACAAAAGAAAACACTACATCTTAGTTTGAATACAAATATTGCACATGTTCTTGGTCATAGAATCTTGTTAGCAGCAAACTACAGCTTATCCCATATGTTAAAGGCAGGCTATGATAGGTGACCCCTTCTTGCACTGATGAAGACATTTTTGTACACACATAATAATTCTTTGCATCCATTGTGTCAACATACTCATTCAGCAAGCGATAGAAGACATTAGTTTAGAGTTCCCCTTTTGGATTAGTTCCCTCATGCAAATATTTTGCATCCTGCTCAAACTTTTCCCACAGTGTTAGTGTAGCAGTCTCAGATTTTGAAGCATTGTTAATCCCTTTCTTATCCAACCACGGCATTCCCACAATCACACCTATAATTATTATTGCACACATACTACCTAAGATAACACTTAACCAACCACACACTCTACCCTTTTTGCTATTGCCTCTAGTGTAAGCCATTATCTGTAAAGAATCAGATAGCAGAATAATTGAAAACAAACAATCAACTTGAGGACGATATAAAAGCTCTTTTTTTTTTTTCTTCAATGCAAAGTTTTTCTTTCTCTCTGCGAGTACTTACAGCGTTTCACTCACCCCTGGACCCTTTTGTCAAATTAGATTAACAACTTGTCATAATCGGTTTTCAGAGTCAATTCAGGTTATCAGTGTCACATCTGATAATTTTTTCAGTCTCTCTCTTCTCAGCTTTTCAGCCTTTAATTTTCGATTTAAATTTTAACACAGTCTCTTTATCAGGTTGAATTCAGGCACCGTAGTATTGACCTGGTACCTCCCGATCAAAACAGAATGCTAAGAATTCTTGTTGCCATTCAGCTGTTGTTGCATATGCCCATTCAGGACCTGCATACCTCCTGTTTACGCCTCTCTTTCTTTTCAGTCTGCGTTCACTCTGCAATTCTCCTTCACTGAGATCCTCTTTTCTAGTTATATCAATTTCTTTCTCTATTGTGTCACCAGGGACCACTTTTTCTCTTGCAGCTTGCTTCTTTGGCCAGTTATCCCCTTTATGTGTTTTCTTTCTGCTTGGTCTTTCAGGACGTTGAACAGCACCCTGCTCTTGTGCTATGGTGTTTTCATTTGACGGACCTGCAAGCGGCTCAGGAGGAGGTGATGCACTTTGACCTTCTTCTGCTTCTTCCTCCTCGTCTTCAGGGTCTGTTACGGGCTCAAGTTCAAACCTGTATCCGTCTACTTCTGGGAGAACCTCTCCTTGCCTCGGTTCTCCTGCTGCCTCCGCTGAGATAGGCTCACTGTCACCTCTCTCAAACTCGTTTACTGTTTGAGGGACTAAGCCGTCCTCAGTGGGCTCTCCTTCAGTCTCAGTTCCCCTTTGAATATTCTCCGGCCCTGAGACTTCCTTCTCTGCAGTTGCTGTTTTGGACACTTCAAGTTCCTCATGAGTTGGACACGTCACCTTCTTTGTGTGACTGGCATGTATCCAGTTTGGAACGCCTGCACATTTTACAGCAGTGGTTGTTGTCAGTATTACTTGATATGGCCCCTTCCAGCGCGGCTCCAAACAAAACTTCCTCACGGGTTTCTTGACAACCACCCAGTCACCGGCCCTCAAGGTGTGACCTGGATCACTGATCGGTGGCAAAGTGTTAGCCTCCACCTGGTGAGAGAAAGAGCGGACCACATCAGCCAGACCCTTGCAGTAGTCCAACACCATAACATCTGTGATATTCACAAGAGCATTTGCAGGTACTGCGGGCAATCTCATAGCTCGGCCCATCAAAATTTCATGGGGAGACAGTCCTGTTTTCTTGTCAGGTGTGTTTCTCATTGACATCAGTACTAAGGGCAAAGCATCTGGCCACTTAAAATTTGTAGCTGCGCACATTTTTGCTATTCTCGACTTCAAGGTACCATTCCATTAGTCCTGATGCTTCATGGTGGTAGCTACAATGCAGCTTCTGCTCAATGTCCAATGCAGCACATAAGAGCTTAATCACCTCATTGTCGAAGTGTCTGCCCCTATCTGATTCTAAAGAGACCGGAAATCCTCACCGTGGTATTAACTCCCTAAGCAACAGCTTTGCTACTGTGAGACTGTCATTTCTATATGTAGGGTAGGCTTCAATCCAGTGACTGAAAACACACACAATCACCAACACGTGCCTCAAGCCTCCACACACAGGCATCTCTATGAAAGCCATCTGCATCTTGCTAAATGGACCTCCAGCTCTCCCTATGTGGCTCAAAGTCACCACAGTCCCTTTTCCTGCTTTCATCTGTTGACAGATGATGCACCTGTGACAGATAACCTCTGCGGCTTTTCTGAATTTCGGATTGAACCAATCAATTTTGAATAATCTGATCATTGCGTCTCTCCCAAGATGTGCCTGATCATGGTAAAACCCTGCAAACTGTGACAAAAGACTGTTTGGTAAAACCATTTCCTCTCCTCTGAGACCCACAGGTCGTCAGCCCTTGGTACACATTGCATTCTTTGCCAGGAGCGTTTTTTCTCTCTGCTAGCACAGCCCTGCAGTGATCTTAGCTCATCTACTGTATCAACCACCCTTAATGCAAAGTTCAAGCATGTTTCATTTTCAGTTTCAGGTAATAATTCCCACTGTTCCTTGAAAGATACACAGTTCAATGCGCAAACCCTTGCGACTTGATCTGCATAGCTGTTTCCCATTGACACAAAGTCTTGTGACTTAACATGAGCATTGCATTTCACCACGGCAATTTCAAGAGGTAACTGAATAGCATGCAACAAGTCCTTAATCTTTTCGCCATTTTTCACTGGTGAACCAGAAGAGGTCATGAAACCCCTCTGTGACCACAGTTGGCCAAAATCATGCACAATTCCAAATCCATATCTGCTGTCAGTATAAATAGTGACTCTCAGGTTTTCAGCTGTGTGGCATTCTTTGGTAAGGGCAATTAATTCAGCCACTTGTGCAGAGTACACTCTTTCGAGCCAGGAAGCTTCTAAAATACCGGTAATTGTGCACACGGCATAACCAGCTCTCAGTATTCCGACTGAGTCTTTCAAGCATGAACCATCAACGAACATAATGTAATCATTTTCTTCTAACTGAGTATCTCTAATGTCAGGCCTGGGTTTGGTGTATAGTTCTGTTACCTCAAGACAATCATGTTCTACTTCCTCAGCATTATTAATCTCAGCATTTTCAACAGGAAGTAAAGTTGCCTGGTTCAATACAGTACATCTCTTGAGAGAAACATTCGGAGACCCCAGTATAATGGTCTCATATCTCGTCAGCCTAGCATTTGTCATGTGCTGAGTCTTAGTTCGGGTTAACAAAATTTCAACTGAATGTGGAACCATTACTGTTAAGGGATGTCCCATCACTATGCCTTCACACTGAGTTAGGCTCTGACCAACTGCTGCAACTGCGCACAAACAACCCGGTAAGGCTGCTGCGACTGGGTCCAAAGTAGCTGAAAAATATGCTACTGGGCGGTTTGCACCTCCATTGAAATGCGTTAAGACAGACAAAGAACAGGCATCACGTTCATGACAAAACAGTAGAAAAGGCTTCGTGTAATCAGGTATACCCAAAGCTGGCGCCCTGCACATGCACTCTCTCAACTCCATGAACGCCTCAATCTCTTCCTCTGACATGATTATGGTACCTGGGTCATCCTAAACTTCTTTACCTGTCAGTTTCACCAAAGGTTTGGAGATAATCGAAAAGTTGGGAATCCACTGGCAACAGTAGCCCACCATTCCCAAAAACATCCTGACATCTCTCTTAGTTGTCTGGGGATTCATCTGCAGTATAGCAGTTACCCTTTCTTTGGATATTCTCCTGGAGCCCTTTTCAATCAAGTGACCTAAATACTTCACCTCTTTCTGACAGTATTGCAGCTTCTTTGGGGACACTTTGGGCCTCATTCTGACCTTGGCGGGCGGCGGAGGCCGCCCGCCAAAGTACCGCCGTCAGAATACCGCTGCGCGGTCAAAAGACCGCCGCGGTAATTCTGAGTTTCCCGCTGGGCTGGCGGGCGACCGCCAGAAGGCCGCCCGCCAGCCCAGCGGGAAACCCCCTTCCACGAGGATGCCGGCTCCGAATGGAGCCGGCGGAGTGGAAAGGGTGCGACGGGTGCAGTTGCACCCGTCATGATTTTCAGTGTCTGCGATGCAGACACTGAAAATCTTGGTGGGGCCCTGTTAGGGGGCCCCACGACACCCGTTACCGCCAACCAGGTTCTGGCGGTCAAAGCCGCCAGAACCAGGCTGGCGGTAAGAGGGTCGGAATCCCCATGGCGGCGCTGCCTGCAGCGCCGCCATGGAGGATTCCTCAGGCCAGGGGAAAACCGGCGGGAAACCGCCTGTTTCCCTTTTCTGACCGCGGCTTTACCGCCGCGGTCAGAATTGGCCTGGATGCACCGCCAGCCTGTTGCCGGTGCATCCGCGGTCCCCGGCCCTGGCGGTCCATCACCGCCAGGGTCGTAATGACCCCCTTTATGACCATTCTTTCCCAAATGATTCAGTAAAGCAATTGTGTCATACCTGCAGTCATCTTTTGTTCTGGACGCAATCAACAAGTCATCAATGTACTGCACTAGAGTCGAACTGAAAGGCAGTTCTAATGACTCCAAATCCTTCTTCAGTATCTGATTGAAGATGGACGGTGACTCAGAAAACCCTTGAGGAATTCAGCGCCAACTGTACACCTTGTCCAGGAACTTGAAACTGAAAAGAAATTGGCTGTCCTCATGAAGAGGCACCGAAAAGAATGCTTGAGACAGGTCCTCGACTGTGAACCACTCCACATCACACGGAACCTGAAACATGATCACTGCTGGATTTGGCACTACGGGGCAACACTTTACCACAATCTTGTTTATTTTTCGCAAGTCTTGCACAATTCGAACCTTCCCACAAGGCTTTTTCAGACCCATTATTGGTGAATTACATGGGCTGCTCAATACCTCTTTCAGAACTCCCTGCTTTACAAAGTCTTCAATTATCTGTGATACCTGAATAAGGACATCCCGAGCCATGTGGTACTGCGGCACCTGGGGAAACACTGCTTTCGGCTTAACCTGCACTTCAACCGGTTCTACTTCCTTTATCAATCCCACTTCTTTTCCTGTCAGGTCCCACACCTTCTCTGTCACTGTTCCCTGCAGCTCAGGTGGCAAATCAGTCTCTGTACGCATTGGGAATAAGGTTATCAAAGGATATTCCTCATTTGCGGTCTCCATCTCTAACTCTGTAAATTGTCCATCGTCCCCTTCATCATCACTGTTTGTCTGCACTTCGATCCCTTCATTGGAACAGATAATTAAACATCTCGTTTTGCACAGTAAGTCTCTTGCACCAGATCTGTAATTGGGTTTGTCAGGAACTGATTTGCTACGCCAACCACCCTTATGGTATGCCCCGAAAGGGGCAATTTCGGAACCTCTGCACTTCTGACTGTAGAGCGTGTAGCTCCTGTATCAACTAGAAATGAAACCTTGTGACCCATCACCTTTCCCTCTACATAGGGTCCCCTCTGATCTACTTCTAGGGACGCTGCAAGCCTGCACTCCTCGCTGTCTGAACAATCATCCGACCATTCATCACTTAATCCATCCTCACCACTCAACTGCTGTACTGTGTTATTTTGATTCATTGTTTGTCCTGTGACCTGTTGAGGAAGCATCACCTGTTGCTGCCCCATCGGAGCTAATGGTAATTGCATTTGCTGTCTAGGTGCCAGGGGAATCTGCTGTTGTACCTGCTGCATTTGTGCTGGTTGAACACGCGGCATTTGTAATTGCTGCATTGGCTGTAACCCCTGCATCTGAACCATGTTATTCTGAAAGTTCTGAAATTGTCCTCTCATTTTTGGACCCCTCATATTTTGAAATGTACCAACATCATTGCTTTTTTGAACATCACCATCCTGCACCACCATTGGGCATTCCCGCTTCCAATGCCCCACGCCCTCGCACGCGTGACATGGTGACACCTTTTTCATCCCCTGCACATCATTTTGAACTACAACAGTATTCAAATCTGGACCACGGTTCACAAAACCTCGACCTCTCAGTTGTGCCTGAAACATGCCATTCCCTTGCGGTTGCTGTTGTATCATCTGCTGTACTCCATTTCCCTGCATCCCTGCTTGCGCTGCCTTAATCTGCATCACCATCACTTTTTCCTTCAATTTTCTCTGCTTCAATTCAATCTCATCACTACAGTATTTCGCATACTGCAACACCTCATCAATCGGCTTTGCCTGCCAACAGATCAAATGATTCTTAATCATCTGACTAATCTCTGGTCTCAGTCCTTCAACAAACCTAAACACAAGGTGATTCATGTCTTTCGACTCTATAGTCTCAGTGCCACTGTAATGTTTGAACGCTTTCAACAATCTCTCCTAATAAGCATGAATCGACTCTTTAGCTTCCTGTGAGGTTCGATCGATTTTCTGCCAATCAGTCACTTTTGGCGACACTTTCTGCTTCAAAAACTCATTCACTTTATGATAGTACTTCATCACCTCCTCGGATGGTGCTCCAGTCACCTTATCCCTTGCCGGCTCCTGCGTCCGCCAGTCCACACCCCTCTTGCACTCAAGCCATAAGTCAGGTGGAACTATAATCTCAAACAGGGTATTCAAGTCCTCCCAGAGACATTTCGCAAGCTTCACAAACCTATCTGTCTGCTGGTACCATTCTATCGGCTTCTCCCTCAACCTGGGATAATCATTTGTGAATGACAGAATGTCTCCCCTAGAACATGGTACATGGACTAGAACCCCTCCAGCTGTTTCTCTCATTGGTAATATCTTTACTGTCCCCGTGTCTGGTGCGGCTTTAGCCTGATTTGGTTCCAGACCTTCACCTTTCTCTTTATCTCTTTTCTTTGCCCATCTGCCTTCCCACTTCTCTAAGGCTCCCCAGATTTGCGCGCTTTGCAGTATCTCTTTAAAATCCGCTTTCATTCCGGTAGACCTCATGTGCTCAAAATCTTTAGAATCAAAGTCTAATCTGTAGCTTCTTTTCAAATGTTTAGTATTCCCAATGTCTATATTGTATTTGTCTGCCATGTTTGCCAACCTCTGATGCACCTTGCCCACTTCTTTAGTGATATTGGGACACAGATACCTCAATTCTGCTTCTGTGTATGACTGTAATCTGTTCACCCCCATTGTCCCTTCCACTAGTTCCGCAGCTTTTACATCCAATCTCACAAAATTCATGTATTCTTCCTTTTCTGACTTATCTGCGGTTACCGCAGTATTCTGTGAAGCATAAGTCTTTTCTAACCACTCATTCAATTGTTGCGCAGAAAAACCTTACAACAAAATGTTCCCTGAATGCATCAATGGTGACTGTGATGTATTGGTACTCATTGTATGTGGGGCTAGCACACTTAACCCTGCTTGCCTCCTTGCCTCCAAACGAGCCCCAATCGGACTAAGGTCTAGCAAGGACCTGAGTCCCTCTGCTGATTGTTCCCTTGGTTTCATTAGTTGGGGATTTCCTGTGGACCCTCCTCTTATTGCCTCTTGGGTCATTACTCCCTGATCACACATGCCAGGTTTACCCTGCGCATACAATGGTACTGGGGGACCAACAGTAATTGGTAATGATATGGCAGCTGGTGTCTGACCAGGTCCCAAACCCTGTGGAGCAGTAACTCCCAAAGCTTGACTCACTGTGGCTGCTGCAGGTTCTAACGGAGGTCCTGCCGCTGGATTATAACCCGGAATCAGCTGTTGCTGCGGCTGGGGCAGCAATTGCGGAGTTGGCTCAATCTGCACTAGCTTTGGTCTTGTGTATATCGGATCAGGCAGTGTGAGAAGGTAGCCTCTTTCTAGCCTTGTTACCCCCACTTTTGGCCTGTTTGTGAGTGTATGTCAGGGTGTTTGTCACTGTTTTCACTGTCTCACTGGGATCCTGATAGCCAGGCCTCAGTGCTCATAGTGAAAACACTATGTTTTCAGTATGGTTGTTATGTGTCACTGGGATCCTGCTGGTCAGGACCCCAGTGCTCATAGGTTTGTGGCCTATATGTATGTGTCACTGGGACCCTGTCACACAGGGCCCCAGTGCTCATAGGTGTGCATGTATATGTTCCCTGTGTGGTGCCTAACTGTCTCACTGAGGCTCTGCTAACCAGAACTTCAGTGGTTATGCTCTCTCATTACTTTTAAATTGTCACTAACAGGCTAGTGACCAATTTTACCAATTCACATTGGCTTACTGGAACACCCTTATAATTCCCTAATATATGGTACTAAGGTATCCAGGGTATTGGGGTTCCAGGAGATCCCTATGGGCTGCAGCATTTCTTGTGCCACCCATAGGGAGCTCTGACAATTCTTACACAGGCCTGCCACTGCAGCCTGAGTGAAATAACGTCCACGTTATTTCACAGCCATTTTACACTGCACTTAAGTAACTTATAAGTCACCTATATGTCTAACCTTTACCTGGTAAAGGTTGGGTGCAAAGTTACTTAGTGTGAGGGCACCCTGGCACTAGCCAAGGTGCCCCCACATTGTTCAGAGCCAATTCCCTGAACTCTGTGAGTGCGGGGACACCATTACACGCGTGCACTACATATAGGTCACTACCTATATGTAGCTTCACCATGGTAACTCCGAATATGGCCATGTAACATGTCTATGATCATGGAATTGCCCCCTCTATGCCATCCTGGCATAGTTGGCACAATCCCATGATCCCAGTGGTCTGTAGCACAGACCCTGGTACTGCCAAACTGCCCTTCCTGGGGTTTCACTGCAGCTGCTGCTGCTGCCAACCCCTCAGACAGGCATCTGACCTCCTGGGGTCCAGCCAGGCCTGGCCCAGGATGGCAGAACAAAGAACTTCCTCTGAGAGAGGGTGTGACACCCTCTCCCTTTGGAAAATGGTGTGAAGGCAGGGGAGGAGTAGCCTCCCCCAGCCTCTGGAAATGCTTTGTTGGGCACAGAGGTGCCCAATTCTGCATAAGCCAGTCTACACCGGTTCAGGGACCCCTTAGCCCCTGCTCTGGCGTGAAACTGGACAAAGGAAAGGGGAGTGACCACTCCCCTGACCTGCACCTCCCCTGGGAGGTGTCCAGAGCTCCTCCAGTGTGCTCCAGACCTCTGCCATCTTGGAAACAGAGGTGCTGCTGGCACACTGGACTGCTCTGAGTGGCCAGTGCCACCAGGTGACGTCAGAGACTCCTTGTGATAGGCTCCTTCAGGTGTTAGTAGCCTTTCCTCTCTCCTAGGTAGCCAAACCCTCTTTTCTGGCTATTTAGGGTCTCTGTCTCTGGGGAAACTTTAGATAACGAATGCATGAGCTCAGCCGAGTTCCTCTGCATCTCTCTCTTCACCTTCTGATAAGGAAACGACCGCTGACCGCGCTGGAAGCCTGCAAACCTGCAACATAGTAGCAAAGACGACTACTGCAACTCTGTAACGCTGATCCTGCCGCCTTCTCGACTGTTTTCCTGCTTGTGCATGCTGTGGGGGTAGCCTGCCTCCTCTCTGCACCAGAAGCTCCGAAGAAATCTCCCGTGGGTCGACGGAATCTTCCCCCTGCAACCGCAGGCACCAAAAAGCTGCATCACCGGTCCCTTGGGTCTCCTCTCAGCACGACGAGCGAGGTCCCTCGAATCCAGCGACTCTGTCCAAGTGACCCGCACAGTCCAGTGACTCTTCAGCCCAAGTTTGGTGGAGGTAAGTCCTTGCCTCACCTCGCTGGGCTGCATTGCTGGGAACCGCGACTTTGCAAGCTACTCCGGCCCCTGTGCACTTCCGGCGGAAATCCTTCGTGCACAGCCAAGCCTGGGTCCACGGCACTCTAACCTGCATTGCACGACTTTCTAAGTTGGTCTCCGGCGACGTGGGACTCCTTTGTGCAACTTCGGCGAGCACCGTTTCACGCATCCTCGTAGTGCCTGTTTCTGGCACTTCTCCGGGTGCTACCTGCTTCAGTGAGGGCTCTCTGTCTTGCTCGATGTCCCCTCTCTCTTCAGGTCCAATTTGCGACCTCCTGGTCCCTCCTGGGCCCCAGCAGCGTCCAAAAACGCCAAACGCACGATTTGCGTGTAGCAAGGCTTGTTGGCGTCCTTTCGGCGGGAAAACACTTCTGCACGACTCTCCAAGGCGAGAGGGATCCGTCCACCAAAGGGAAAGTCTCTAGCCCTTTTCGTTCCTGCAGAAACCTCAGCTTCTTCTGTCCAGTCGAAGCTTCTTTGCACCCGCAGCTGGCATTTCCTGGGCATCTGCCCATCTCCGACTTGCTTGTGACTTTTGGACTTGGTCCCCTTGTTCCACAGGTACCCTAGATTGGAAATCCACAGTTGTTGCATTGCTGGTTTGTGTCTTTCCTGCATTATTCCTCTAACACAACTATTTTGTCCTTAGGGGAACTTTAGTGCACTTTGCACTCACTTTTCAGGGTCTTGGGGAGGGTTATTTTTCTAACTCTCACTATTTTCTAATAGTCCCAGTGACCCTCTACAAGGTCACATAGGTTTGGGGTCCATTCGTGGTTCGCATTCCACTTTTGGAGTATATGGTTTGTGTTGCCCCTATCCCTATGTTTCCCCATTGCATCCTATTGTAACTATACATTGTTTGCACTGTTTTCTAAGACTATACTGCATATTTTTGCTATTGTGTATATATATCTGGTGTATATTTCCTATCCTCTCACTGAGGGTACACTCTAAGATACTTTGGCATATTGTCATACAAATAAAGTACCTTTATTTTTAGTATAACTGTGTATTGTGTTTTCTTATGATATTGTGCATATGACACTAAGTGGTACTGTAGTAGCTTCACACGTCTCCTAGTTCAGCCTAAGCTGCTCTGCTAAGCTACCATTATCTATCAGCCTAAGCTGCTAGACACCCTATACACTAATAAGGGATAACTGGGCCTGGTGCAAGGTGCAAGTACCCCTTGGTACTCACTACAAGCCAGTCCAGCCTCCTACAGGCAGCACCATCAGACTCATATTTGTCTCTAGTACTGGGACGTCTGGATAAATTCTCTGTATCTGTGGAGGAGGTTGCAGCTGTATCTGCGCGTCTGGTGCAGTGGGTACACTGACACCATTCTGTATCAAAACCGTATCACTTGTCTGCATTGTATTTGTAACTTCCTTACTCTGTGTCGGATTCCCAGGACCCTCACTAGTGCTCGGACCAGTGTCATATAAGGCATAGGGTGGCAGACGATCATGTAACAATTGATTAAGAAGCTCTTCATCATCTGAATCATCTTCGTCTACCCAAGACCTCTGAGTCTCTTTAGGCTTACTAGAGCCCTTGTCTGTCTTACAGGTGGGTTTCTTTCCCTGTGTCTCATTTTCTTGAGTTATTGCCGGAAACAATTTAAGTCTGTCAACTATTCCCCTTCTCCACATTCTGCTCTCATTGTCCCATCTAGCCTCGGCAAAAGTATTTTCTGCCCTTTTTATTCTCCTTTCAAGTTTTTGCTGTCTTTGTCGTATGGCCATTAAATCCCAGACTGCTAACGCCTCATGCTGGGCTGGCCTCGGGGGTGGTTTTTGTACACTTAACATCCATCTCAAATTCTCTAAGATTCTCGTATTAAACGTTCCGTGCTCCGGAAACACTAAACATCCCTCCTTCTCTGTTATTTTGCGCCACTGCTTCATCCAAAGACATGGCGTGACTCCCTTTTCCTCCATATCTATATAAGCTGGAGTACCCTCAGGCGGTGTTGGCTCCCCTTCACTCGCCATAATATATGTGTCTCCTTTCAGAGCGCTCTTTAAAGCTTTGAAAAAGTTCATTTTGCGTTTTTTATTTGTTTTAGAATCTAATCAGGAAATGACTTTAATTCCCAGAACACTCTTCACCGACCTTTCTACACCTATTGCTGCTCACGGACGGCTGCCAATCTGTGTGCGACCCCTCTCGGCAACTGACCTATCCCAGCGTGACACCACCGGCGTCACACTCACATACACTCCGGCTGACAAAGTCTTGTGGCTTGTCCTCCTCACACAAAAACGAATGCACTATATTGCGAGCACCTTAAACACAAAAACCCAAATTTTTCCGGTTTACTAAAGGAAGGGTAACACATTCGCTTCAGAACTTTACAGAGATTTCACTTGAAGCCTCGGCCTCTACTTTCTCCTTCTCAGTTCCCGCACCCGCAAGCAGAATTCGACCCGCAAATCTTACTCTCGACTTGTCAATGGTTCGTCCTAGTGCACTTTAGAACTTGCCAAATCTCCATCGAAGGTTTCACACACACAATTTGACTCAGACTCGACTTGTCAACCAGTCGCGATTGACCTATTAAACAGCACAAATTACAACATAAACCCAAGTGTCTCCTACACTTGTCAATATACTCCGGAGTCTTAGACCACGACGGGTCCGTACATCACCAACAACCACATGGATAATTTTTTAGCACAAAGCTCCACACTCATATGAAGTACGCCGACTTCCCTACTCTCATACTGCGGAGTACGCCCACTCCTACTAAAGCAACATTACCTGGCCTAAACACACAAACTTCACAAATCACCTGCAATGAGCATAAGCTGAGCAAGCGCAAATTCTACATCACACATACTAAAACGCCGAGAACATTCCCAACTCACTTAGGCAGGCTCAGAGATTCCGGGAAAGTCATGGGGAATTTAGAAACGCATCATACCTCCAATATGCATTATCTCAGAAAAACAATTTAAACAATCATTCTCCGTCCTGGGGCCCCAAAGGGCCTAAACCGTCGCTCTGCTACCAGAACTGTTAACGCGTCCCTTTATGACCAATTTACTCACTTTGGGACTCGTTTTAGGCCAATTAATCTTTTGACCCTGATTGAAGACACCTTAGGACGAGATAGCTAATCAACATGTCAATCAATCTTTATCACAACAATGCACTTTACTTTAGTCAATGATATTTAATAAACTCTGAAAACACCATGACCTTGCAGTCATGAATAACCACACTAGTTTAGTATGAATTTAGTGATATTTATTCCCTATTGATTACAATTCTACTAGCAGATTTATTAATCTCAAAACCAAGAGGCTTATTAGCATAGTCACAATATGACAACTCTGATAAGATTTCATCAAAGCAAGAATCACGAATATTAGAACATAATACGGCGTAAACATAGGTTATCCCCAGCAGAGTAACATTAGCGCAATCTTCAACAAAGCATAGATTCAGTCATTTGTCTATTTGCGTCAATTTAGTGAACCCCTCACCTAACCTCGAATTAGCATTGGCATGTTGGGCTTCATGCAAAACAATTTAGAAACACCAATTTGGAAAAAAAATCTAACTATGGTCTCTGTCAAAAGGAAGCAGTTGGTACCTAGAAAGGAAAAGCAAACAGACAATCACAATTTCATTGTCATATAGTTACCCTCCAAGTTTGGTGAGCACTCAGGTTCTGTCTTCGTCTTCAGGACATCAGTTGATTCGCCATCAGCTAGGAATTCAGCTCAGGCAGGAAGGATAAAAGGGCACTTCCCTCAGAAGGAGGTAAAGTGTAATTGGCAATCTATGGACAAGGATGATTCTAACCAAAATTAGCAAATCACTAATCAAAGTGACAAAGTCTCTGGATCATAGCAAATCGCATCAGCATCTCCCTAACTAACTCCTATCCCTCCTGTTCTCCATTCTCTATTCTCTCCCGTTCTAATTTACTTCCTGGTGTCAAGGGTTTTTATCCCATTTTCGTTCTACATTCCCCTAAAATCCGATTGGACCAGGGGTTGCACCCCACTATCTTTAACCAATTAACATCAAATTATCTCATCAAATTTGTCACCCCATAACAGTTCTCATGTATTTTATTGGTTCTTATGATTGACGTCTTTAGCGGGTGGAATGTCCGGTATGATTTCATCGTCTTGTGGTCCTTTGCGCATCTTCGGTCAGTGGCTCCATTGTCCGTACCGGTTTAGGCGACCTTGTACCTAACATTAATCTACACTGTTGCATTTAGCTAAAATGTTTCTACATGCAGGATGAATTTCATGAGAACGGATCTACTACAGTTACATTCAGCTTCTAGCTTTTGGAAAAAACAAGAGTTCATGTCCTTTAGCAAGTCAGCACACTGCACGTTAGAAAAATACATTTAAAATGAGAGTCAGGCAGCTAGTCCTCGACTCATGCCAACTAAGGCCTAATGATTTATTAGCAGAAGTCTAACATTTAACCTTTCAACATTAGTGCAAAATCACATTTTAATAAAACATTTTCATGATTATTAGTCAATTTCATTAGTCCCCATATAGATTGACGGCCACTTCCTGTGGGCACATTTCAAGTGCACGTTTTAGAAAAACATGTTAATACATATTCTATGCGGCATCATTACACATTAGTTCATAAACATTTCAGGTTAATATAGATTATATAAGCTACGCTCTCTCAAGGGCATAAGTGTACAACTACATTGTGTTCCCTCTTAAGTGGAAATCCTGTGTGGCAGGCAAAGCAGTGTACAACACATGGCAGTAGTCCAGGATAGAATTTACAATTGTTCCTACAGCTCCTTCCCTACTGTAGGTGGATATGAGAGGTAAGATGTGTTTCAGTTTGCCTATTTATAAAACGAAGCTACCTATCACCATGCTGATCTTGCTGTTGAGGGATATGGTGCTCTCAAAAGCAACGCAGAAGCACTTAACCTTCCCTGATTGACTGATGTATTGGCCAAAGAGGTTTTTTCACATCTTCAATGTTGTCCTAAATCAAATATCTCTGTTATTAAATCTTGTATCCTGAAATATATGACAAATTTGAAAACAAACCCCCTTTTTCAAATCAAATACAGTGATTCCTGGGTCTCTCACAGGGACACATATGAGTCCTGCAGGCTATGTGCCTCTCAAACACATGAGAGACACTAAATACTAAACTCACAGACATCTATCAGGACTTAGGGCCAGATGTATCAAAGCTTTTTGCATTCGCAAACGGTGCAATTTGCAAAATTCCACCGTTTGTGAATGCAAAAATGCCTTTCAGAATGTATGAAAGGCATTCACTGTGCAATTTCAAGGAATCGCTAAAATAGTGATTCCCTGCAACTGCAACTCCATTTAGGGAATCGCAAATTACGATTCCCTAAATAGGTAATCGCAAATAGGGAACACCTATTTGCGATTACCAGTGCACATGTATCATGCATTTCCTAAATGCGAATTTGGCTTTTAGGAAATGCAATTACCACAAATTGAAGTTGGTGATAAGCATGTGCAATTTTAAAAACTGAATTTTTAAAAATGACATGTAGCTCACCCATGCCCCCAGGGTATTTTTGCACTTTACATGTCCACAAATATTTTTTGGAGTGCATCAAAGGAGGCCTTAGGCCCACAGCACCCTGGGATTTGCATTACCTAATTTGCGAATTCCTGACAGGAATTTGCAAATTCGGAAATGCAAAACCATTTGCACCCAGGCCCAAAGGGATGAATGGAGTCCCATTCCCTAATTGCGATTCACTAATAGCGATTGTGATTTTTAAGAAATCGCTATTACCGAATCGCAATTTCCATACATCCCATTTTGCATTTCTCAAATAGCGATTTCTTAAAATTTGCTTTTTAAGAAATGCAAACCGGGAGCTTTATACATCCGGCCCTTAGAGTGGTGAGCCACTATGATCTAAGCTCCAAATCCAAACTAGTCTTCAAAACGTACTTAACTTATACTAACAGTGCAAAAAGAGAAACAGTGCCAGTACACATGAATTACATTTTACAGTAATTCTACAACTCTACACCTATGATTTTCATATATTTACTATCTTTAGGGGAGTTATGAAAATCCCTATGTGTCCAACTGGAATTAAAAAAAAAAAATTAATTTGCTTTCTCCCATGCTAGGGGACAATTTAAAAGTTAAGGATTAGGACAAATAAGTAATTGCAATTTTTTGTCCCATTATTTCTCCATGTAGAAAACATTTTCCATGTGGAGAAAGCACTCCTCCAATTGAATTAAATACAATATATATTCATGGTCTGGTATTAACATGTCAGGAAAAGGGTTGAACTATTGTGGTTGGGAAATTGGGGCGTTTTCACAAATCTGACTCAGCAGTTGGGAAAAGAGCAGGGCACAGGTCTAGGGTACACGTGGTAGACAACATCTTCCCACTCTTATCACTGGGCGGACACTGTCCACAGTGCCAAGAAGTTGATCCTCACAGAAAAATGCTAAACTTGTCCAGTGCAATTTTCAGACGTCAGGCACATTCTGCAGTGCCTGCACGTTGTCTGCTGTGGCTCGGAGCAGCAAAATGCAGATGAGGGAACTTTGTTGTTATAGTTCCAACATGGCCCAAAACAATGGCCTTATTTAAGGGGCCATCAGGCCTCCTTTTGGTGGAATATCCTGGCTGGGAACTATCTGGAGCCTCACACCTAGACGCAAAAGTAATGGAAGGGAAACAAAGGCACACAGCTTGTTATTACTTCACAAGTACTTAAGGGGCATGCCATTGACTTTCTTCAGCCCCTGTATATAAGAGATATTCATGCACTGTAAGAATGTAAGATGTGTTGGTCTGTCCCAGTATTTATTCAAATAATAATTTTAAACACAACTATTTTTTTTAAGCCCTTGGTTGCGGGCGTCGGCCACTGGCCGACGCCCGCACTACCTCCCTGGTGCGGGTCACGACCAGTGGCCGACACCAGGGAGGGGGTTAATAAATCGCACCCGAGGATTATTATTATTTTTTTTTTAATCCCTGGGAGACACGGAAGCTTTTCCGTGTCTCCCCCCACCCCCCACCCGCCCCTTTGTGCGGCACGCTGACGTCACTTTGTTGATTTCCCCATCGGAGCAGGAAGCGGCCTTGTGGCCGCTTCCTGCTCCAATGGGGAAAACGGCCCCAAACGGCCTTCCCCAAGTTCGGGAAGGCCTCGTAAGAAAGGGGAGACTCTCCCCTTTCTTACGAGGCCTTCCTGAAAGTGTTTCCTGGCCCCCGATCGCAGAAACACCACTAGACACCAGGGATTTCACTTGGGGGGTCGGCCCCCTCAGAAAACGCACCCCCCGGGGGCATATTTAAAAAAAAAAAAGGTAGGTGTCCCCTGGGGGGAGGGGGAGGTGCAATCGCTCGCGATCGCGCCCCCAAGGGGCTAAATTTTTTTACAAAAACAAAATAATAAAAAGAAATGGACAGGGGGTCGCCCGTGGGCAGGGCGACCCCATGTGGGGGCAATATTTTTTTTTAGTTGTTGTAGGCTTTCCCTGGGGGCCATTTTGGCCCCCAAGAAACCATACAACTACTAAAAAAATATAGATCTATATATTTATATAGATCTATATATATATAGATATATCCATGTAGATATATCTATATAGAGATAGATCTATATATATATATATATATATATATCACGTTTGTCAATACATGTGTGGTTTCCCTGGGGGCCCCCCAGGAAAACCAGACCCACATATAAAAGTGATCTATATATATATATATATATATATATATATATATATATATATATATTTGCCACCAGTTGTCTTGCAGTTGCAGCTTGCGTCTTCAAAGCAATGCACATACTTCAACTGACGCATTTCAACTGTAGCTTTTAGGCAGCAATAAAAAAAGTCAAGTAAGTATTGTGATTATGTTTCTGGTACAAAAGGATCAGACTTTTGACTAGTGGCAGTTTTAGTGCCATAAAGAAGCGCAGAAGGGTTATATGTCTACTGCAAAGAGCAAATCTGTATTTTATGTAAATAGCTGAGTACATTAGTAAAGTCAGCCATTACCTGCGCTATAATACAAATGAAATGTATGTGCGGGACGGCTATGGAGAGATGAAGGGCACTTTTGCTGGGTGGTAATGAGGGAATCCGAGGAGGAGGGAGTAGGAGCACCAATAATGATTGTTGGACTGGGCGCCGGAGGTGCTAAAGACTATGACGAATGGTATGTGACAAGGTGTTTTTTGAGTGTTTTGAAAGAACGTGCTGATTGAGGGAAGAAGCGCAGGCAAGGTGGCCTCTACTGTTGCCCGTATCTCACACACACCATTGATTTTGTGACTGTCTACGTAGCCTAGTGTTTTAGAGCAACAGTTTAGCCAATAGCAGAGATGGCATCTTGATGGATGACAGCTGCCGTCACTCAGGTTATAGAGGACAGCTTTGACATAGGATCAGAGACTGAGACATCAGATACTGGGACAGCATCTGAGGGATAGGACAATGGCACAGACTCTGGGAGTGATTTTTCAGTCGGAGGAGTCCCATTCGATAACTCCTCTTCCAGTAAATTATGAGGGAGGTGATGAGGACAGTCCTGCTGTCCCTTCGTAAGCACAGTCTGTGCAACAGGGTAATAGTGGGTTAGCCCAACCCAGAGAGCAGGTGAATGCGGCGGCAAGCAGAGAGAGAGAGTGCTCTCTTGGGAGCTCCCCAATTTAGTTCAGCCCCAAATTCCACCGCCCAAATCGTATTGTGGAGACATCAAAATTATATATCACAAAACAAACTGGTTTTGTAAGGCAGGCACCTGTGTTTTTGGTCCTGGGTTCGGCGGCCATATAGAGAAACATACTAAACCCAAACATTTCTGGAATCTAGACATTCCGGGGAGTCCACAGAGGTGTGACTTGTGTGGATTCCCCAAAGTTTTCTTACCCAGAATACCCTGCAGAGCTGAAATGTTGAATAAAAACCAATTTTTTTTCTAGCATTTCTGTCACACAAACTACAGGAATATGCTGGGATCCACAAAATTCCTACCACCCAGTGCTTCCTCACCTGTCCTGATAAAAACACTACCCCACTTGAGTGCCTATACCTAGTGCCTGCGTCAGGAATGGATCACCCGAGGGTCAACAGCTGCCTCATGTAAGGAACAACATTGACCATTGTGTGATCTATTCCTGTCGCGGGCACCAGGTCTACCCACACAAGTGAGGTACCATTTTTATTGTGAGACTTGGAGGAACGCTGGGTGGAAGGAAATTTGTGGCTCCTCTCAGATTCCAGAACTTTCTGTCACCGAAATGTGAGGAAAAAGTGTTTTTTTAGCCACATTTTGAGGTTTGCAAAGGATTCTGGGTAACAGAACCTGGTCAGAGCCCCACAAGTCACCATATCCTGGATTTCCCTAGGTCTCTAGTTTTAAAAAATGCACAGGTTTGGTAGGTTTCCCTAGGTGCCGGCTGAGCTAGAGGCCAAAATCTACAGGTAGGCACCTTGCAAAAAACACCTCTGTTTTCTGTCAAAAAATGGGATGTGTCCATGTTGTGTTTTGGGGCATTTCCTGTCGCGGGCGCTAGGCCTACCCACACAAGTGAGGTATCAATTTTATCGGGAGACTTGGCGGAATTCTGGGTGGAAGGAAATTTGTGGCTCCTCTTAGATTCCAGAACTTTCTGTCACCGAAATGTGAGGAAAATGTGTTTTTTTTAGCCAAATTTTGAGGTTTGCAAAGGATTCTGAGTAACAGAACCTGGTCAGAGCCCCACAAGTCACCCCATTTTGGATTCCCCTAGGTGTCTAGTTTTCATAAATGCCAAGGTTTGCTAGGTTTCCCTAGGTGCCGGCTGAGTTAGAGGCCAAAATCCACAGCTAGGCACTTTGCAAAAAACAGGTCTGTTTTCTTTAGGAAAATGTGATGTGGCCACGTTGTGTTTTGGGGCATAACCTGTTGCGGGCGCTAGGCCTACCCACACAAGTGAGGTACCATTTTTATCGGGAGACTTGGGGGAACGCTGGGTGGAAGGAAATTTGTGGCTCCTCTCTGGTTACAGAACTTTCTGTCACTGAAATGAGAGGTAAAAGTGTTTTTTGGCCAAATTTTGAGATTTTCAAAGGATTCTGGGTAACAGAATCTGGTCAGAGCCCCACAAGTCACCCCATCTTGGATTCCCCTAGGTGTCTAGTTTTCAAAACTACGCAGGATTGCTAGGTTTCCCTAGGTGCCGGCTGAGCTAGAGGCCAAAATCCACAGCTAGGTGCTTTGCAAAAAACAGCTCTGTTTTCTTTGTGAAAATGTGATGTGTCCACGTTGTGTTTTGGGGCTTTTCCTGTCGCGGGCGCTAGGCCTACCCCCACAAGTGAGGTACCATTTGTATCGGGAGACCTGGGGGAACGCTGGGTGGAAGGAAATTTGTGGCTCCTCTCTGATTCCGGAACTTTCTGTCACTGAAATGAGAGGAAAAAGTGTATTTTTGACCAAATTTTGAGGTTTGCAAAGGATTCTGGGTAACAGAACCTGGTCAGAGCCCCACAAGTCACCCCATCATGGATTCCCCTAGGTGTCTAGGTTTCAAAACTGCGCAGGTTTGCTAGGTTTCCCTAGGTGCCGGCTGAGCTAGAGGTCAAAATCCACAGCTAGCCACTTTGCAAAAAACAGCTCTGTTTTCTTTGTGAAAATGTGATGTGTCCACGTTGTGTTTTGGGGCATTTCCTGTTGCGGGCGCTAGGCCTACCCACACAAGTAAGGTATCATTTTTATAGCGAGACTTGGGGGAACATAGAATAGCAAAACAAGTGTTATTGCCCCTTATCTTTCTCTACATTTTTTCCTTCCAAATGTAAGACAGTGTGTAAAAAAGACGTCTATTTGAGAAATGGCCTGTAATTCACCTGCTAGTATGGGCACCCTGGAATTCAGAGATGTGCAAATAACCACTGCTTCTCAACACCTTATCTTATGCCCATTTTGGAAATACAAAGGTTTTCTTCATACCTATTTTTCACTCTTTATGTTTCAGCAAATGAATTGCTGTATACCCGGTATAGAATGAAAACCCATTGCAGGGTGCACCTCATTTATTGGCTCTGGGTACCTAGGGATCTTGATGAACCTACAAGCCCTATATATCCTCACAACCGGAGGAGTCTAGCACACGTAACGGTATATTGCTTTAAAAAATCTGACATTGCAGGAAAAAGTTACAGAGTAAAACGTGGAGAAAAATTGCTGTTTTTTTCAGCTCACTTTCAATATTTTTTTTATTTCAGCTGTTATTTTCTATAGGAAAACCTTGTAGGGTCTACACAAATGACCCCTTGCTGAATTCAGAAGTTTGTCTACTTTTCAGAAATGTTTAGCTTTCCGGGATCCAGCATTGGTTTCACACCCATTCCTGTCACTAACTGGAAGGAGGCTGAAAGCACCAAAAATAGTAAAAATGGGGTATGTCCCAGTAAAATGCCAAAATTGTGTTGAAAAATGTAGTTTTCTGATTCAAGTCTGCCCGTTCCTGAAAGGTGGGAAGATGGTGATTTTAGCACCAGAAACCCTTTGTTGATTCCATTTTCAGTGAAAAAAACACAAGCCTTCTTCGGCAGCCCTTTTTTCCAATTTTTTTGAAAAAAACGAAATGTTAACTGTATTTTGGCTAATTTCTTGGTCTTCTCCAGGGGAAACCCCAAACTCTGGGTACCATTAGAATCCCTAGGATGTTGGAAAAAAGGGACGCACATTTGGCGTGGATAGCTCATGTGGACAAAAAGTTATGACGGCCTAAGCGCGAACTACCCCAAATAGCCAAAAAAGGGCTCAGCACTGGGGTGGGGGGGAAGGCCCAGCAGCTAAGACGTTAATATCACTACTTATCCGAATACAGGGTGTTAGAGGGCTTTACATCACATGTATGTATTATACATTCACAATAAGTCATATTTGTGTCACTCAATATACAGGATGTGTTACATAAGACAGTGAGGGTACAAGGTGTAGGAGTCTCATGTCCTTCATAGCTCACTGTGATATATTAGAATGATTACAATTTATCAACTGCAAGTAACAAAGGGTCTCTGTGTTAAAAGCAGCAGCCCACTTACCTATCTAAATAAAATGGAAATCTGTCATCTACGTGTTACATGATGTGCTTTGCAAGATACATATTAACCTTCTATGCTTCTTGGATTCAAAACTGGGACTAGACAAAACACAGACCACTCCAGCAAGTATGCTAAACTCCATGGTTATTTTACCATTATTATTACTTCCTGAAATTTACTGGGCACAAAGATCTCCTAAGATATTTTAAGGTGCAGACTTCACAACCAATTAAGCAGAACAGATTTATTGACACATTTCTTCTTGTTGCTAATTTCTTTGTGGTATAGCTTTTAAAAATAAATGTATAAGGTGAGGCTCAGATTTTCCTTCGGGGTTGCAGCACTTTTTGGCACAACCCTGACACAAACTCTCATGGGTTAAATATTGTAATGCACTAAAATGTACTCATGATAGCCCTGCTAAACATGTGTGTGAGGTGTTAGGATCTGATGTCACTTCTTGTGATGTCACTTCTTGTGAGGTCATGGGTTGTGATGCCACTTCCTGTGATGTCACGAGCTGTGATGTCAGGCCCCGTGAAGTCAGTTGCACACGGCCTATCTTGGTTAGTCCCCCCCCACTTCTGTTTTTTAGGACTTGTACCCTGGAGAAGTGGCTGGAGTGGAAAAAAGTAGAGTGAAACCTCCGCACCTCATTTTAATGATGTTCTAATGTTGATTGCTTTCAAGCTGTTCCCACAGATTCTAACTCTGAGGATGATACATTTATGCATTGGAAGTTGACTGTATGAAAGGAGGGTTTGTATAAAAGGAGATGTTCCTTCTTTCCTATTTTCATATTATTAGTGAAGGTGTTGTCACTAACAACTGGCATAAAATACCAAGCTGTAATATGTTCCATCAGCGCATAGCAGTCGGAAAACATGCATACAACAAAGATGAAGTGAGGGGTCCCTAATGTCTTTGATTACATTACTTTTCCTCTGCGATATGCACCTGCAGCAATTAGCAAAGAGAAACAGTTGACTCAAGTTTTGTTTATTGAAATAGATATCACGGCAGATAGTGGCAAGGTCAACATGTGACTTCATCCCACGTGGTCCACAAGTGCTCCAGCTTCCAGAGTGCTTCTTAAATTACCCCTAATTAACTCTGGATATGGTTGTGACTTATATTTCAAGCAATTATAGTCAGACTGATCAGGGATGGCTCACAAGACGTCATGGTGTTGGCCGCTGTGCTTTGAGTATGACTAGCATGGCGCTCCTTGCAGTGGTTGCAAAAGGGAAAAAAAGCAAGCATTGGCAAATTAAACAAGTCTGGCTTTCTCAAGTTAATTGGTTTATTGTTTTTTAAATTATTTTGTAAGCATAAGCACCAAAAATGAAGAGGGCAAAAAAGAGAACATGCAGCCAACTATCATGACCATCATAGCCTTTCAAAAGCAATTAAAATTAAAAAACATTCACCAATATGGCAATTACAAGTGATATTTTATTAATAACAATGTACCACACATTTTAGTATTTTTAATAATATTTGTGAAGGAAACAAGAATAAATCACCACCAAACAGAGCATTTAAGTTGCATGCAGCTACACTGTTACAGTGCCACTTAAGCATTGTACAAAGGCAACGTTAAAAGGAGATAGAAAATAAATCACCTTCAAGCTGGGCACTGAAAGTGCAGGCAAAATATATAGCTGGCCTTTAAAATTAATGTAAAAATAAAACAAAATATGTTGAACCAGATTTCACACTGAAGAGAAAGGAACTATTTTAGGTGAATGTGAACAATACACACAAGCTTTGTACAGCTACTCAAAGTGAAGGGAGCCTGTGGATAAAGTGTGTTGACTTTTTACTCCATGCTATATGTTGTGGTGGTGGAAACAAAATGTGAATGACAGTTAAACAGATTAACGAATTAAGCCTGCTAAACAAAAGCCCCTTATATAATATGTATATTATATAATTTGTTTTTGGAAGAACAATAATTTAGCAAAACAGTTAAAGTTATTTCAAAGGCCAAATTAAAAAAATAAGCACGGGCAAAGCCAATAGGACTGGCTTTTATTTTTGAGTCCTGAATAAATCATTTCAATAAAACCTGCTGTGGTGATAAAACAAAAGGCAATATTTCTGTAAACAATGCATCTATGAGCGAAAGGACTGAAAGTGTGAGGATTCAGAATAGTTTTGAGGTGCATAATCTACGCACTCCACAGTAGGTGGTGTACTAAACCAAAGAGTCAATAGCATGAGGTGAGAGATAAATATTTCTGTTGGTGGAGCCAAAGTCTACTCTATGTGTATTATAAAGGATTGGTAACCATAGTTCTTGAAGCTGCACACCGGATAAAATGCAAATCTTTAAGCATACTACAGGAAAAATAACATACATTTAAAAAAGATATAGGCCCTCATTATGACTTTGGCGGTCTTTTTAGTAGACTGCTGAAGTCACGACCGCCACATGACCACTCTCCGCCACTATTTTGCGGGGAAGCTGCCAGCAGCCATACTGGCGGTCAGTGATCTAGTGGAGCTTGCTCCGTCGCTACCGCCACGTCTCCACAACACCGCTCGCCGTATTACAACATTGTAAACGGTCTGGAGGTGTTGTGTTGTTGGGGTGCTGGCGGTGGAGCAAGCAGCATGGACCCGTTCCCTTCCAGACGACCACGGCGACCACTAGGTAAGGTGATCATCCAATAGGGGAGGGGTTTGTGTGAATGGAGGGGGGTGAGGGGTGTTGTGTGTGTTTGTGTGCGTGTGTGTGCAAGTGTCTGTGTGCTTGTGTGAATGCGTGTATGAGAGGGGTGGGGGAGTATGTGTGCATGTTTGCTGGGGGTGGGGGAGTCTGTGTGCGTGTATGCAGGGGATGGGGGAGTGTTGTGGCCATGTGTTCATGTGTGTGAATGAGTGAGCATGGATGTGTGCATGCATGTATGTATGTGTGGTGTGTGTGTGCGTGGATTGTGGTGGGGGAATCAGTACAGGGACCTGGGGATGGGGTGTCACTTCTTGGGGGTGGAGCACTCCTGATGGGGTCAGGGGGCTGGGGTCTCCCACATGGAGGGGGGGGTTGGGGAGTCCTGTAGTGGCGCAGGAATTAGTATTCCTGTCACCAGTATCCTTACCGCCAGGGATTTCGTGGCGGACTGCCACCATGGGTTTCCTGGCAGTAAGGTTACTCATTATACTGCAGGTGGTGTTAGGTGGACTGCCGGGTCGAAGGTGGTCAATCTTCGGCCAGGCGGTCCAACCCCCCTGGCGGTACAGGTGGTGAACTGCAGAGGTCATAATTTGGCTGTCCTGCACCGTCATGCTGTCGGTGGTCTGACCGCTGGCGTGACGGGGCAGGACCTCCTGGGTCAAAATACCCCGATAGTTCACATCAGGTATGTCCAAGTTAGTTGCCCAAATATGTTTATGCACCATAAAATCAAACGGCATGTGAATTGCTGCTAATTTATGACAGGGTGCTACAATCATATGTCAGGTACATAATTAATTGAAGATATTACCAGCAGTATCATGGTGCAGCTCAAATACTCAAGGATATTGCTGAGTTCTGCTAATTACCCCAGACTTTCAGAGCTGCTGGTCAAATATGACAGAACATTTTAATGTGCGAGCTCTGCTGCTCACACATGCTTGGCTACTCAAAGCAACAGCAGTGATACTCAAATGTGTCTATGCTGTTCACTATAACAGTGTTGTTGTTCAAATATGTCGTGACATAATGAGAAAATGCTAGATGTACCCAGGGAATGTGACTAATATAGCATAATGTGTTAGGGGCATCTTTCAGGGTGAAAGGTTATTGCCAGGTTACATATTTTACAGACTCAACAGCTGAATTATTCATCAGGATTAGAATGTTCATGTGGTGACAGTTTTCACCTTGCCTAAATAGAGCAAGCAGTGCCATGTCAGAGTCCATACTTATGTTTAAAATGTGTTACAATGCTGTTTTCTTCATTTTTGCAGTGGGTATTACCATCAAGATCCCAAGTACTTGTACATTATTTTAGCTGTTACCATGATAAATAATATGCACAAATACACGTACCTCCCAGATACTGCTATCACATCACTAGTTACATACTCCAGGGATATGCCAGTTACTATATCACATGCCTACTATGGGGGTGCTCCTTCCTAATAGCATTCATTGTCAGCATATGCCAGATAATCACATTGCAGGTGTTGCCATATTATGTCATGAACATTGGAGGACACAGAGATTTAGATGGTCCAGTATACAATCTCCTGAATAATAGAACAAATTAGGGTATACTGTTCCGATATTGGGTTCAAGGTAATATATTAAGGATGAAGAACACCATATGTCTCAAGGAGCATCTGCTCATAGAAGCAAGAGTGGTCATTCACCGAAGGTGGCCTGCTTGATTATTGGGCCTACTCTTCATCGGGTTGGTGCTGCAATGTGCAGTGGGCCACATGAGTGGGCACTTTGCCAGAAAAGGACTGGGTATATTGGTGAATCCCAGTTCCTGTACAGGGTGATTGGTTATTAAAGTGGGTTGAAATTGACTATAAATAATCTGCTGTTTGTTTAACTGGGGATAAGGAATCTATGTCAAGGTTAAAAGAGGTGTGAGAAACTAGAGGTCTCAGTTTCTTCTAAGAATGACTAGTCTCTGGTACCAGTCTCTGGTACTAATTCAGATTGAATTCTTGGTGGACATGTTGCATGCCTATGCTGTCCCTAAGGATCAAATGGCATTTCACCTGAACTTATCAAGATGTACCTAACCTTCGCTTAGGGAGGGGATGCTAATCTAGTGGTAAGAGGAAAATAGTCCCCACCTCTGTGGAGAACACCAGAGAAAAAACTGGGTAAATCACCAACTTCCATTCCTATGTTTAGGTAAAAATTGCAATACTAGTGACTTGGTTGGAAAAAAAGGAAATACAAGCACAACAAACAACAATTAAAAAAGTATCAATCATGCACAGGCTGATTTTGCATGCATACGTGCTTTTACTACACTTTCTCTCCCTCACATTGCCATGGAGCACATTTTTTTGAATGTGTAATTTATACATTCACCTACCACCATTGTGAGCATATTTTTCAATGTGTGGAGAATCATCTCTGCCTGTGCTTAATGGATACACGCCATATTGGCCGTGGACGCATCACACACACTATACATCGCTACCTTTTTACAAAAATGAATGGCTGAATAAAGTTTCATATTCGTTTCCACCCAAAAAAAACTTTTGTTTCCCCAGTCAGACATTTGTAATTGAAAGACAAAACCCAGGACTAGTAAACAAAACGATTCCCCAAAGCTTCATATCTGCCTACTTTAAAATATTTCAAACATGATGTAAATTGAAATGTACAGATTGGTAATGATATAAAACCGTGAGCCAAACACACGGCAGAAGGTGTCTCAGCTACTGAAAAGGAAAAGCTCAATGTTCCCCATGGTGTATGTTGCATCTTTTTTACCATCAGTCTCTGTATGCATGTTAAATTATATGACAAAACAACTCCGTTGCATTCAGATATTTTCATGGTACACATATAGATTTTAAAACCTGCAAAGTCTAACTCAATAGCATAATCAAACTCAACTAGCTCTGTCCATGCTGTAATTAGGGTATATCATTCTGTAATATATTGAATGCAGATGACGCAATGTCATTCAAAGAGTGAATGTGATTTGGCAGCGTAATCACAGCATTGTCCACAACACCTAATGCTTTTTCTTAATTTTCTCTGTCAATCTATCTTAACCGTTCAGCAGCATCTTGCTGAGAAATCTTCCACATCTCATCTTATATGGCAAATGAGAAGCTTTTTGGATGTGGTGATCCAGGACCTAACAAGTAATCTTGTAAATCCTTGTAATCAGAAATGAGAGATGGGTGTTCCTTAACTGCTACTAGGTGGTATGTTGTAACCATTGCTGGCACAATTCCCCTATGCTATAAGTTGTGACTCTCCCTGAATGCGCTGACTGTAAGTACCGGGGGTCTGGTCTGTTAGCTTTAAAACCAAAGCGAAGTTTAAAAAACATGCATGACAACTAATAGTGTTGACTTGCCATACTAACCACCCATCTGGACTTGAAATTGAAGAATTATATGTACCATTTTGAATCATGTCATCTGTGCACTGTAGAGAATGCTAGCCATATTAATTATTTAATTTTAGCCAGACCCATGCAAGTTGTTTCTTTCAGTGTTTTGTTCAGGAAAATCATTTGTCTAGGTATGAGATATGCTCTAAACAAAGCATCAATCCCCTGTATTTGCCAATGGCGTGTTCCCTAAATCTATTTCAAATCAATGTTATCTTTACAATATTGGTAACTCTGTAGTGTCAGTTGGGATTTAAATGAATACAAATAAATCAATTTTGGCTTGGGTCAGCATATTTTTTCACTGTGGAAGGGGTAAGCTTAAAATATTAATAACTCAGGTCTGAAGGGTTATGTCCTGAAAAATATGCAAACTTTCTCATATATGTTTTGAACTGCCCACTGGTGGTGTTGGGCAGTGTTCCCATTGTGTGTGATTAAACACTGCATGTGGAGAACTAGCTCTGTGTAAATAATGCATAATGATAATGATAATAAACATAATGATGGCAAAGAAAACCTTTCACCATAATTATCAGAATTCAAATACAAATCCTCAGTTTCAAATACAGTGATGCTTTCCAGATCGGAGGGCATACTTCTTACAGTGTCAACATCCCAATCATCGGCGATAGTACCAGGAGCAATGATGTCATCTTTAGATATTTTAAAAACACCTGGTATTTGTAAAGTTTCTGTAGGTCCTACAATATCAAATGGGACCTAATCCCATGCAATTGCATCAGAAATGAGAAATGCAAAAATATTTACTAGGGACATGTCTCTTTGCACCATATGCGAGAGCAAATGAGAATTTATCACCTCAATTATCAGTTCAGGAGCACAGAGTTCAGAAAGATACTGTCCAATCAAATTCAAAAAGAAAACTATGACAAATCCAATCCAAAAGAAGAGGAAAAACAGTTAAATGCAATCCAAATATATGACCAATGAGGAATCAGAATTGTCTGTTACAACCAAAGAAAAAATGCATGTACTCCATTTAGGGAAGTGTGTGAAGAATGTGAAGAGAAATCATCAATGTCAACACTGTAACCAGAGGCAGTCTTTGCAAACACAAGGATTCCTTAGGGGATGGAGAACTTGTAGGCTCTTTCAAAAGTGACTGATAATAAACACTTTAATCATTAGAAACAGCAGTTGAAAACTGTAAACTCTCATTTGGAGCATGTCTTGTATTGGCAGTAGCAACAGGAACTGGTGAAAATTCAACATCTGAAGTCCCCAGGCAGAGAGAAGCAGCACTTGTATTATTTAATGCTTGAAGAGGAATTTCCTGCAGGGTCATGAGAGGAGGCAGGGAGCTGCCCAGGAACCCTCATGGCCTACTGTGTAGGACTGGCCACATGATGTAACTTTATTAGGCCAATTAAAACAAAGCATTTTTTTACAACCAGCTAACAGAGGCAAAATCACAGTCTTGTACCTTGAATGCCTAGGACTGACAGCTGTGCTTAGTATCATAGGCCAAATTCCTTCTTACAATTAATCTTCTCTTGGACAAGAGCCCCAACCAGGTTGCACCTTCACTTCATCAGTGGCCGAACTTTGGTAGTTTCATTTGAGTGCTTGTCATAGAAGTCATTAATTCCTGTAAGATAGCAAAACATTAATTGATGTCAAAAGGCATAACTGCTGCCATTGTGTCAGGATTATTGTTATCTGGAATGTACATATGGATGCCAAAGAGTACATTAAGAGGGTCCATCCTCCCAAAGATATTCTAGGTAGATTGTTTAAAGCTCTCAGGCCTCCATACAAGTGATGGATCTAACTACAACCTGAACCTAATACTCTAGCTGTTAAGGACTGCTTTAACTCACAGTTCTTTCTTGCAAGTATCGAATGGCCCTCAGGATGCTAGGGAGAGGAATAGTGCACAGCAACACCAAGGGTTCCCGTTATATCCCTGTAAGCCTTAGAGGCAACACAGGTACCTGGTCTGAGTGGAATGTTGCTACTGCATATGTCATCACAAAGACTTGCAAATCTTTAATAACAGCTTAAGCGCCAGCTGATCATTGTGGCCACAACCATAGGAATCTAGAACATGAATCTACTGCCAAGAAAAAAGGGTATACACGCCATCAGAGTTTAGAGGTCCACAGTGATCTAAATACACACATTGGAGAGGCTTATTTGAAACTAAGATGGGTGTCTGTGGTGCGCATGTTGTGGTGGAATTTTATATTTGCTGACAAATGTCACAATTGAGGACATACTGTTTCTTCTGCTTGTACAGACCATAACACCAATAGCGTTTCTGCAGTAAAGGAACTATAGCTGCCAAACCAGCATGTGCAGACGCCAACCTGTCATGTGCTGCTATGATTAATTCTAGTCTGCAGTCCTAGTTAGGTACCACTTTATCCCCCACCCCGTGAATATGGGCAAAAGGAATATATTGGACACTAAACAGATAGGAATATTTTACTGGATATTTTTGAGGAAATGGAGTGCCTCTGAGTCCTGCAGTGACAGCAGCCATTATGTCATCATCCACCCTCATATGAGAACGAGTAATTGTAACTACTACAGCAGTCTGGGCCATTGCTTTTGCTGCTTCATCTGCCAGTTAATTCCCTGCAGCATCTGTTCCACCATGTGGATGACTCAATGTATGAATTACAGGAACCCATGGCAAGCAATCATTAAGATGTGCCACCTTTCCCCAAATAAGTTTATGCTCAAACATATTCCATTTAGAGTCTCTGAATCCATTCAGGCTCCAGTAATGCAAATATTCATTGTAAGACTGGACACACTAATAAACATCACACACTATGAGTGTGAGGAATATCAGGATCCATATTTTCCAGTGCCAGAAACAGTGCTTTCAATTCAGCCAGCTGAGCGGTACAGTCCCTTAAGGATTGTGTAAAAGTTTTTGTGCATGAAATACTCCATCTTTCATAAATCCACATACTGCTGCACAAGCAGCAGAATATTCCTGTTTAGTGACAACCACGGGCTGGGCCGAACCATCAGTATATATATTATGTGATCATATTGATCAAGAGGCAAAATGTCACTGGGCACAGGGTACTCTTAGTCATACTGAAGGAATTCTTAAGTCTGCAAAGTTGGGTCAAAGACATAGGGGGTCATTCCGACCCTGGCGGTAAAAACCGTCAGGGCCGTGACCGACGGAAAGCACCGCCAACAGGCTGGCGGTGCTTTCCTGCCCATTCTGACCACGGCGGTAAAGCCGCGGTCAGAAAAGGGGATCCGGCGGTTTCCCGCCGGATTACCCCTGGCTGGGCTGAATCTCAGCACCGCCATGGAGATTCTGACCCCCTTCCCGCCATCCTGTTTCTGGCGGTTTTTACCGGCAGGAACAGGATGGCGGGAACGGGTGTTGTGGGGCCCCTGGGGGCCACTGGCATGGGCAGTGCAGGGGCCCCTTAACAGGGCCCCAGCATGATTTTCACTGTCTGCTTAGCAGACAGTGAAAATCGCAACGGGTGCAACTGCACCCGTCGCACCCCTGCAACACCGCCGGCTCCATTCGGAGCCGGCTCCTGTGTTGCAGGGCCTTTCCCGCTGGGCCGGCGGGCGCTCCCTTGATAGTACTCGTAAATACCCTTTGTGAATTCCTAAAGTCGTAAATCAGAAATTTGGTCTAAGTTAAGACCAAGTTTCTAAGTTTACCTTTGTGAATCAGGCCCAATATTATTTCAGTGGATGCAAAACTCATTTCAGCATTGGAATAGAAATGTGAGTTATAAGCAATTGGCGCTGTGTCTCCTTCATTGAAGGTGACATATGTATAGCCAGTGAATCCCACAATTACGCATTTCACTAGATTGGTTGTGTTGACACAAGTATGTAAGTGTCTGGATGCAGGCATGTCAGTTTTCATGATTTGAGTATTTGTGTATGTTCTGATGTCCTGGAACAATCTGGGCAATGTGTAGTGGAAAAATCAGGGCATATTAAATCATACCTTGGTTTAAACCCACTGTGCATAATCTGGTATAAATGTTCTAACAATGTTCAGAAAGCCTAACGATTACTTAAGCTTTTTTATAGTGTTTGGTGATGGTAAAAGAGCACATTTGGCGTGGGGCAAGGCTTTTTCCTTCATTGGGCAGCTTGTATCCTAGAAATAGAACGCTGAAAAAAGCAATTTTAGATTTTTGGAAATTGAATTTGTAGCCATATATGGCAAATCCCAATGCTATTTGATCTATTGTCGCTAAGTGTGTGTTAAAGCCAACGTCTGTCAGATAGATATCATCAACATAGCAAAATGCTACTTAGTCAATTTCTTGTAAAATTCACATTACTCGGACAGCGAACAATTCAGAACTGTTATTATACCCTTTAGGAAGTTGACAGAATCGTGTATGCGATCCTAGGGTGGAGGACACTGTCAAATCTCTGCCTACAGGTTCTATATTTTGTCAGAGAAAAACACTGGAAATGTCCAATGTTGTTTTGTATTTTTTATGTACCATATTGTTCATTCAAGCCGTACTGTGTACTTTTGAATTGTAAAAGTGTATGTGTGACTGTTTAAATGCATGTAATCTATGACTATTCAATAGGAATGATCTGGTTTTATTTAAGGAAAAATAGCATTATTCATGGGAGCCACACAGGGTTCAATAACTTCCTGGTATTCAAGTTGTGAGAGAACTTCCCTCACTGGGACTTTTGCTTCATATTTGATAGGGTATTGTGGTTGCACTTGTGGACTAGAGCGTATAGGTATTATATGGTAGGGGGAACCCTTATACCAACCTACATGAGTGCGGTACAGTGCCTGGGCTTGTGCAAAGGCCTAATATTCAGCATACACTTGCTTAACTGCTTCAGGAGCAAGAACAGAGAAGGAGGGTAGTATTACATCTTCTCCTTGTTGGGCATTCCTCAGATGGCCAAGCTACCTCAGGCAGGAGAATGTCATAAGTATATGGTAATTTTTCCCAGAATGTCAATTTAATAGTGAGTGGTATATTGCTCTTAATTTGAATATCCAATTCATAAAGTCTGTCTGGATGGCTCACCTGCTGATCTGGAGTTTCAACTTGAATGAATTTACTAGTTACTCCTCGAACCAGAAACTCTTCAAGATTCCAGTGAACTATCATGACCTTTGCTGTGCTGTCTTACAGTGTCAATGCCCACATCTTGTTCTGAAGAAGTGTTCTCAGTATGTGTCACATATTTAGCAGTAATACCTGGCTGACTAGCCACACTCTATAAATCTGGAGTGGATTGGATGCAAATGGACTTTCTTCTTTTTGAACTCGGGTTTTTGTTGTGGAAGTTTCTCTTCCTTTTTTATGATGATGTCAGATGAGCGTTGTGAGCCCATTTTCAGTTTCACATACTCTTCATGCCTGCGCCTGGGCCGTCCTCGTCTCTCAGAGACTTTGGTTGTCATTTGGACATTGGTGGTGACTGTTAAAGTGGTGGTAATACCGCCAACAGGCTGGCGGTAATTACCACCAAATTATGACCATGGCGGTGAGAACTCCCATAGACAGCCAATGTACCACACCATCCGCCAGGGCGTTACCAATACTCACCACGGTGGTAGCCATCAACAGCCTGGCGGAAGACAAAGTACCGCCCACCATATGATGACACAGGAAACCGCCAAGATTTCCGGGGCGGTACCAACGCCATCAAAAGCCTGGCGGAAACACTGCACAGAAGATCAAAGACTCACCTTCAGGGACACAGAGAAGATCTATGCCGCCGTGGAACTGGAACTGCAAGTCTACCCCATGCTCATCTACGCCATGCTCCACCTGGAACACCAATGCTGATGAAGACGATGACAGTGAGTACAGCCACCTAGCACACAAGGGATGGAATGAGGAAATGGAGAATGACACACACACGCACAACACACACCATTTACACACACAACCAGCTGCAGATGAAAAACAATGGCAAACGAAACACAGCAGAAAATTTCAAGGACCAGAGTACTGAAGTACCGAAAATTTATTAGCATAGCAAAAACCACCACATGAACCAAATATCTACAAATGTACACAAAGGGCCAATGCCCAGTCCAAAGTACTAAGGGCTCACATGGCCACAGGACACAGTCCAAGGCCCAACTCGTTTCCTGACCACAGCATCACAGAACAGTGCAGGGGCATCATCAATGAAGTGGGTAAGCCCCCGGGGGAAAAGGGGTGAGAGGCACCTCAGCCGAAGGTTGCCCACTGGTTCTGGAGGGGGCTCCATACCCATTTCTCACTGCTGGGGAGTGCAAGGTCACAGTCTGTGGGGTGGGGAACTTGCCCACTGGTTCTGGAGTGGGCTACATGCCCATTTCTCACTCCTGGGGAGTGCAAGGTCACAGTCTCTCAGGTGGGGAACTTGCCCACTGGTTCTGGAGGGGGCTCCATGCCCATTCTTGCCTGCTGGGGAGTGCAAGGTCACAGTCTCTCAGGTGGGGAACTTGCCCACTGGCTCTAGAGAGGCCTGCATGCCCATTTCTCCCTGCTGGGGAGTGCAAGTCACAGTCTCTCAGGTGAAGAACTTGCCCACTGGTTCTGTGGGGGGCTCCTTGTACAGCAGTCCCTGGAGAGGTACCTACATGTCCTCCGCTGGTGGTGAGGGCTGCACTGTTTCAGCAGGTGAAGATGCCTCCTGGGCAGCCTCAGCAGGAGGAGTGGGCTGCACTTCCTCAGCTGATTGTGAGGGCTGCACTGTTTCAGCAGGTGAAGGTGCCTCTTGGGCAGCCTCAGCAGGAGGAGTGGGCTGCACTACCTCAGCTGGTGGTGAGGGCTCGGTGACCACTGGTGGTGGTGGTGTCACCCTGCCAGCTCCTGCTGGAGGTGAGGGCGGCACTGTCACGGCAGGTGAAGGTGCAGTCTCTGCAGGAGGAGTGTGCTGCACTGCTTCAGCAGGAGGTGAGGGCTGCACTTTGTCAGCAGGTGAAGGTGTCTCCTGGGCTGCCTATGCTGGCGGTGAGGGCTGCACTGCCTCAGCTGGAGTTGAGGGCTCCGTGACCACTGGTGGAGGCGGTGGTGGTGTCACCCTGTCAGCCTCTGCTGGAGTTGAGGGCTTCTTCCCCTTCATGGCAGGAGGTGCGGGCTCCTTTCCCTTCCTGGCTGATGTTGTAGGCTCCTCCCTCTTACTGGCTGTTGTTGGAGTGGGATCCTTCCCATTCCTGGCTTTTGTTGGAGTAGGCTCCTTCCCCTTCCTGGCTGTTGTTAGAGTGGGATCCTTCCTGGCTGTTGTTGGAGTGGGATCCTTCCCCTTTCAGGATGTTGGAGTGGGATCCCTCATTGTCTTGCCTCCACAACTACGAGGTACCTCCACTGTCCACGTGGACTGTTTTCCTGAGGTGCTGGGCTGGGTCATTGGGACCCTGCTTCTATGGGCAGAACAGGGGAGGAAGAGGTCAAGACGTGCAAGGAAAAGTTTCATAGGGGCATTGGGGCGGGATGTGGGAGGAGGGATGAAGTGGAGGTTGAGGGAGTGGTTGTTGGAGGTGAAAGTCTGCTGGACTTGGGTGCAGGTGCATGGGCAGTGTGCGTGTGTGAGGTGGATTCCTGTTGGGTGTCTAAGTGCCTGCGTTTGTGTCCTTTAGGAGAGTTGGACAGACAGTGTGGGAGAGGACACAGGGGACGCGTGGATGGATGTTGTGGAGGTGTCTGCTAGTGAGGTGTGTGTGCTGCTTGATGTAGTGATGCTGGTGGTGGATGTTGATGCAGTGCATGCAGGTGTGAGTGTGGACGTGACTGTGAGGAAGGTGGAGGAGGAGGGGGAGACAGTGGAGGCAGTGGATGTGGTTGTGTCTGCAACTGTCTGGTGTTTGCATGAGTGCTTGTGGGATGAAGTGTGTTGTCTTGTGTCCATGCTCGTCTGTATGTGTGCATAGGATAGGTTGGGGTTGAGGAGACTGGGAAGTGGCAGTTGGAGGGGGGACGGAAGGAACAGGGACATTGGCTGCCATCAGAGAAGAGGCCAGAGCCTGAAACAATCTCTGTTGGGCTGCCAATACACTGTGGATGCCCTCCAGGAATGTATTGCATTGCTGCATCTGGTATGACAGTCCCTGGATGGCATTCACAATGATTGACTGCCCTACAGAGATGGATCGCAGGAGGTCAATAGCCTCTTCACTCAGGGCAGCAGGGCTCACTGGGGCAGGGCCTGAGGTGCCTTGGGCGAAGGAGATGCCTACCCTCCTGGGTGAGCTGGCACGGCCAACTCGCTGAGGGACTACTGGGAGGTCCGTGCTGGTACGGGGGTGGCAGCTGTACCTGAAGCTGGGGTCATCACAGAGGTGTCCGCCCCCACCAGAGAGCTTCCATCGGAGGAGGTATCTGAGTCTGTGTTGTCACCTCCTGCCTCCGCCGTGGTGCTCCCCTCACCCTCCGTCCCACTGGTTACCTCGGTGTCGGTGGACTCTGCCTCCTGGGTCATGTGGGATGCAGCTCCCTCTGTTTCTGGTGCCCCTGCTCCTCCACCAGATGATGCTAATGCACACATGGACAGGATGACAGAAGAAAAAAGGAGTGGAGAGAGAGAGGAAACACTGGGTCAATTACTGCACCAACGCCACAATCGGCATGCACAGCGCCGTCACACACAGGGATCAAGATTGTGCACTATGCATTGCACTGCCATTGATTTGGCTAGATGCCATGGCAAGATGAGGGCCAAACACCGTCAACTGCACACCTCCTGGGACCCACAAAGCCCTCACTGACATGGAATGCTAACAAGCTAGGCTACCTGCATTTGCCATATATCCATTACCCTTGAGCTGGATCACGCTGCAATGTCTGACCTGGCATTAGGGGCACCCACTAACTCACACCCACCACCCGTATCCCATGCCACCTACCAATTATTGTAGTATCGGCCACTGTACTCACCCCCTTGTGGCTGTTGTGATGCCCTCAAGTGCCCATCTAGCTCTGGGTAGGCCACCACCAGTATGCAGGCCAACAGGGGGGTCAGGTTCCGACGGGCACCCCTTCTTCGTTGGGAGGCCATCCCCAGCTGGACCTCCGCTGTCTTCCATGCCCAGCGTCTCAGGTCCTCCCAACGATTTCGACAGTGGATGCTCCGCCTGTCATAGACCCCCAGGGTCCGCACGTCCTTGGCGATGGCACGCCATAATCCCTCTTTTGATGGGCGCTGACCTGCAGAGGCAATGCACAGAGAAGGACACCATTACACATACAATCCAGCCTGTCACACTTATGGCCCACCAATCCCTTTTTCATCACCATTGGCACACACACATCACCAGGCCCACATCATCTACACTGCCACCAGACATTCCCCCCCGATGACATGATGCTGGTAACACACATCTCCATGTATCCTTCACACATGCATCGTGCGTAAGGTGTACCTGTTGGTCTGGAGGCCCATACAGCAGTCTGTACTGGGGTAGGACCCCATCCACCAGTCGCTCCAACTCCTCCACAGTGAAGGCAGGGGCCCTTTCCCCAGTCACACCAGCCATGGTAGGTTCCAGAAACAGGTCAAAGCAGCACATGCAGTGTAGGTGTTCTCCTGTTGAAGGACAGGAATCAAGTGAGGTAATAGATAGAAAATGGCGGTCACATCCACGACTGTGTACACCGTCCCCGCCTGTGCAGATCCCCATTGGCCACTGTACTCCATAGAGCCCCATATTATCCAATGAGGAATTGCAATGCGGTGCAAGACCTCCTTCCGCCACAATGCCTAGCATCGGCAGAGTTACCTCACTTCCACCTGTCCCTAGATACAGGACAGGGGGTCGCCATTTCATGGTGGTGGACAACATTCTGATTATGCATTACTGCGTCATTGTCTATAATTGTACATAGAATGCCATTTCCACTGTCCCGGTCCCATTGTTCTAATTGTGACATCCTACTCACTCTTGTGTCCCTTAGATATCTACTGCTGTGGATAAATAGGAGGAGGAGACAAACCCCTGTGCACAGAGCCCTTGTGGACTTGGCTACACTGGAAGGCAGGCACATAATACTCACCTATAGACTGGACAGGGCCACAATCACAGAGCTGTGTGACCTGATATCAGCTATCCGTCATCCCACTGGGATCCCGCCTCTTGTGCAAGCTCTATCAGTGCTTCATTTCCTGGCAACTGGTTCTTTCCAAGTGACAGTGGGCTTGGCAGCAGGAATGTCACAGCCAATGTTTTCAATCATGCTGGCAAGAGTTTTGTCTGCCCTGGAGAAACACATGTGCAGCTACATTGCTTTCCGCCAGGTGGAAGACTTGGCCACTGTGAAGGCTAGATTCTATGCAATGGCCCATATCCCCAATACTATTGGGGCGATTAACAGTACACATATTGCGTTTGTCCCCCCCACCAGAATGAACAGGCGTTCAGGAATCGGAAGAGTTTCCACTCAATGAATGTGCAAATGGTGTGCCTGGCTGACCGGTACATCTCCCACGTCACTGCCAAGTATCCTGGGTCGGTGCATGATGCCTTTGTCCTGAGGAATAGCAGCATCCCAAATGTGATGGCCCAACTACAGAGGCACAGGGTGTGGCTCATAGGTGAGCCAGGGTCCCCACCCACTGTATGTCAGTGTATGCCTTCAGGTGTCATCCCCATATCATTGTGTAAGGCTAAATGTTGTCCCTCAATACTTGCAGATGATTCTGGCTACCCAAACCTATTGTGGCTTCTGACCCCTGTGAGGAATGCCAGGAGAGGGGCTGAGAATCGTTACAATGAGGCACATGGGAGAACCAGAAGAATGATCAAATATACCTTCGGCCTCTTGAAGGCCAGGTTCAGGTGCCTCCATCTGACAGGTGGATCCCTGTGCTACTCACCCGGGAAGGTCTGCCAGATAGTAGTGGCATGCTGCATGTTGCACAACTTGACCCTCAGATGATATGTGCCTTATCTGCAGGAGGAGGAGACTGGAGATGCCTCTGTGGCAGCAGTAGACCCTGAGGACGGTGAGGATGAGGAGGCAGAGGATAACAGAACATCAGTCATACGTCAATACTTCCAATGACACATAGGTGAGACAGTGGAACTGATCATTAATCTGACTATTGTTGTTGTCTGTGTTACTGTAACATGATGGCATTCACTTCCTTTACATTTCAACTTACTGTCACCTATGGATTGTCATTTTACAGATTTTGGTGATATGACAACAGTGTCCTGTTGCGATTACTACAGCCAGCTACAGGTCATTATTTGTATGCTCTCAGAATTCAGATCATTTACACTAGATGTGACTGTTTCCATAAACGCACATTTTCAACACATAAAATACAAAATACTAGTAGTCAAGTTATGTTCAAGGGTGTTTATTGAAGTGCTATGAACTAGAGGTTAAGGTGCAATGGGATGGGGTGATGGTAGAGGAAAGTCCAGGGTACTGTTCCAGTCTGTTTGTAGCACAGGTCCTTTGTCCAAGGGGCCAAAAGAGGGGAGCAAAGGCAGTTCAAAGTGGACAAGGTGACATGGTGGGGCACAAGAGGGACAATCAGGAGAGTCTAATTTCCTGGCGGTGGTCTTTGCAAGTGTCTCTGGTTTCTGTCTGGGTTGCCCGGGAACGTTTGCGGGATGGTTCGCCTTCTGGAGGGTGAGGGGTGCTGGTGGCCAATTGGTCCTGTGGCAGGGCCTCCTGCCCACTAGTGGCAGTGAAAGTGGAGGGCTGGTCAAAGGACTGGATAGTGGCAGGGGCCCGCTGCTGTGCTGTTGCTTCCCTCATGATGTTGGCCATGTCTGCCAGCACACCTGCTATGGAGATCAGGGTGGTGTTGATCACCTGCAAGTCCTCCCTGATCCCCTGATACTGTTCCTCCTGCAACCACCTGTTCTCCTGCATGTTGTCTAGGATCTGGCCCATCGTGTCCTGGGAATGTTGGTAGGCTCCCAGGATCTTGGTGAGTGCCTCGTGGAGAGTCAGTTCCCTGGGCCTGTCCTCCCCCTGATGGGGAAACACCCGGAACAACGACTCCGAAACCACAAAGTCGTGAAAAACGAAAGAAAAACAACACTTTCGTTTTCCACGACTTCCTGGTTTTCGTACCTTAACCACGCATGTCTGAACCACGTACATACGTGGTTGAGGTACAGAAGAAGGGAGTCGGAGTCGACGTGGTGAAGGCGGAGGAAAGTTGGGTTGTTTTTTTGGGGGGTGGTGGGGTGGGATGGGGGGCTAGGGGTGATTAGGGTTTAGGGGGAGGGGGCTAGGGTGCAGGGGGAGGGGGTCATGGTTTAGGTTTAAGAGGTGGGTTGGGGGTTGGGGTGGTTTAGGTTTTAGGGGAGGGGGTTGGGGTTGTGGTAATATTGGGGGTGGGTGGTTCGGGTAGTTGTGGGGATGGGGGGGTCACGATAATTTTTGGGGGTGGGGGGCTTGGGGGAAGCATGCTGGAACCGTGCATGCTGATCACTAATGCCTTTACCAGGAATGCATTTACAACGAAAAATCGTTGTAAACGCATTCATGGTAAAGGCATTAGTGATAAGAACGAGGTCGTTGTTCCGACCTTGTTTTTGAGCCACGGGTGCTTGAAGCACTTGTGGTTCTGACATATAACCCCCGATGCACAGCGGTCCTCCCAGTGTCCCTGTTGGCCTGTGCCTCTGTCCCCTGAATGGTGTGCCCAATGCCACTGACCCCAGGTCCCTGATTGTCTTGGGGGCGAGGTGTGGACTGGGGTCCCTGTACAGGTGGGCACACTGCTGATTTTCGTGTCCTGGGGACAGAGGTGTGGGGATGCTGGGTGGGTGCTGTGGTGTTGGATACTTATGGGGGAGGCTCTGTGGTGGACTGTGAGTGGGCTGTGTTGAGAGTGGTCCCTGATGGGCAAGGTTGTTGTTCCAGATCTTGAAGTCCGGAGTTACTGTCATCACTGGGGGCATCTTCTGTTGGGGGACTGGATATTCGTGGCACCTCCTCTCTGTGAGATTGGCTGGGGCACCTGTGAGGATATTACTGATGTATTATGCTTCATGTCTGTGACATATTGTACATCCCTTGCTTCCCCTCTATCAATGCTGTTGCCCTGCCACCTTTGTTTGTGTATGGTGATGTATTGTGGGATTGTTAGTTCCCCTATGAAGTGCATGCTTTTCTGATGGGTGTAAATGCAGGGCTGGGAGGGCTGTCCATGCATTGGTATGGCATGCAGGGCTTGGCATTGGGGTTAGTCATATGTGTAGGTGCAGTGCGTGGGATGGAGTGGAGTGATGGGAGTGAGGGTGAGGGGGTGAGATGGTATGCAGGTATTGAGGGGTGATGGGTACTAAATGTTGACTCACCAGTGTCCAGTCCTCCGCCTATTCCTGTGAGTCCCTCAGCAAGCAGTATAGCCAAGACTTGCTCCTCCCATGCTGTGGGGGAGGAGGTGGGGGTCCACCACCATTCCTCTGTATTGGGAGCGGGTGTCTTGCTGCCACGGAACACACCTTTCCCCGTAGGTCGTTCCACCTCTTCCTGATGTCGCCCTTGTACTTGGGTGCTGTCCCACGGCCTTCACCCTGTCCACAATTCTCTGTCATAGCTCCATCTTCCTGGCAATGGATATCTGCTGTCCCTGTGTTCCAAACAGCTGTGGCTCTACCCTGACAATTTCCTCCACCATGACCCATAACTTCTCATCAGTCAAACAAGGGTTCCTTAGTGGAGACATGGGTGTTGTGTGGTGTGTGTTGATGTGAGGGTGTTGAGAGATGTGGTGGGGTGTGTGATGTGGGGTGCGTGAGGGATGTATCGGTTTATGTGGTGTGTGTGTCCATTCTCTGTGCTCTTCTCAGTCTCCTGGTGGCAATTGGTGTTCGTAAGGGGTTGTGGGTATTGTGGGTGTGTGTTTTATAGTGCTGTGGGTGGCTGGGTGTGGTGTGTGTATGGGTGTCAGGTGTGTCTTTTTTAATTGGCCAATGTTGTGTGGTTTAGTGTTTGGGTGTCCATTCTGAGCACGGCGGTATGTACCACCAATGGTTTAGCGCCTTTGAATGTGCGTGGGTCATGATGTGGTGGGCGTTGTTTTGTTGGCGTAACGGTATGGGTGTTGGTACCAACAGTTTAACACTTACCTTTAGTCTGGGGGATTTGTGTGTGTGGCAGTATTCTGTCGGATTGGTGTGTGTATGTCTTGATATGAGGAATGGATATCCGCCACCACGGCGGTATTTTGGCAGCCGTCACCGTGGCGGTAAGCGGGATTTACTGCCAATGTCATAATGAGGGCCTTTGTCTGGTGAGCCCTGAAAGGAACAAGAAGGACGTGTATCAGAAAACTAATACCCATCAGGCTGTTTAGGTGTATGAAGGTTACTTAAATTATAGATTTTTTCAGTGGGTTCCAGTTGCAGAGATCCACCCTGTGTTTTTGTTCTACCTTTATTTTTTTGTTTGTTCCAGCATTTTTTAAGGAGACTCAGGTGCCTGCTTGGTATTATCTATTTCAGATTTGCCTTTAAACTGCTTGTTAGGCCTGGCTCCCAGATCATCTCGATTTGTAGAGGTATAGGTGTCAGCAATGTTTTTTAGTAATTTGCGCTCCTGGTCCACTACAGGAAATTGCACAAGGCATAAGCGAACTGCCAGCGCTGCTGCCTCCCCTTGAGTATTAATATAATTGAGGAAACTATGACAAAGTTGCCAATTAAATTCATACCCAACTCCAGGGCAGGGGCATCCCCGTATTCATTTTGAATCTGTTTTAGCACATGAGGCAAACAGCTATTGATGGTGTAAAATGTGTTATGGTATATATGGCAATAAATATGGAGCCCCAACTGGCACAGTCTTCAAGTGGGGGAACCATACCAAGTGGTAAGCAAATAATGAGAAACCTATGTTTATCTTGTGGTCCCGTGTGGGGAAACACTACTTCAAGCTGATTTGCTTTTTGTGCAGCCCTCAACAAAATCTCCTCCTGTCTAGAGGGAGCCTTGCCCATAATAGCGCCAATAGTGACAGGACTAAGTGCAGGCACAGCGAACTGTGGCTGCACAGCTTGAACAGCCCCAGCTGGGGCATTTATTATTGTTTGCAAAACAAACTGTGTTAAATGTCTGTATAGTCTTACTTAACCTGTGTATAGGGTATGGAGTTTACCAGCATTTATTGATCCCAAATTTAGGTAGGGTGTATAGCCGGTTAGGACAGGTCAGGTCACCACATCATTGCTGAGGGGAACCCAGTCTTGTGTTTTGCAATGCATGTGGAAGGGCGCCTTGGAACCAATTTTGATGTTTCTGATATGTTAATTATATTTCTAGATTTTGATAAGGCCTGTATTTGTTAGGTGCCTCATCCTCACTATGAGTGAAATGTTTGTGTATTTTCATCTAGTGAAGGAAAATCAATCCATGAATAAAAAACTTTGCATCTGTATGCTTCCTAGGCCTCTACCACAAAGGTAATATCTTTAGCCGTGAGAGGGAGTCCCTGTTGCATCAAATATGCTGTAACACAATGTCTACAATGAAGCGGAAGGTTAATTGCGCTCAACACTTTGAGAAATATGATTCAGAGGGGGAACACTATAGTGGGCTGATCCTTTTGAATTAAATGCTTAAGCCTGAACAACCTACAGGCTAAAAATAGGGGTTTCCTATTCAGCTGAGGAGGAATAATCCCTAACACCACAGATGTCTCCATGTAAAGGGGAAAACAGGGACCTTAAGCACACGTAACTACTACTCAGGAGACCCACTAAATAAGTACCTGACCTAGAACATTGGTGGTACCATGTTATATAGTTCCTATGAATCAAGTAAGACTGTGTATCTGGTCAACATGGACGTCAGTGTATAGGGACTCTGTTGGCCTATACCATCAGGAAATGTTAACACAGTTCCTAGTTAGCTCACAGTGCCCCATCTGAACCTCTAAACACACCAGGGTACCAGATGGTGACTGTAACCTTGAACAGGAGTACTCAGATTTCTAAGGAAATCGTGGAAACAGATCAACCCCTTTCATTGTCACACTGCATACCCAAGATGAGACACAAGAAAGGAAAGATACAGAAATGTAATTTCAAACATTTATTGCAACAATAGTATTCTTGCTTAAAAACATGAGATGCTATTGTTGGGCAAATGAAACAAAGCATGGTAACCAACACTGAAAATGATGAAGAAGATATACAGTTCAACCATGATAATGTTATTATGTTGGTACACACCTATCTGTTACTATCTACTATATCGAGATCATAGTGGGACTACTCTCTGCCAGATCAATGGGGATAGTCCAACCCTCCATACCTGGGTAAGATGTACCAGGAATCCAGGGAGCTGGTCTGGTGTATTACAGCCTATTGTCCCTTTCATGGAAGAAGTCAAAATCGGCAGAGCTGCATCTCTGCCATAGTGCACCACACCCATGATAATCCTAGAAGAAGTTCTCTTCTGCTGAATGTTACATAGAGGCAGCTTTTATAATACAAGCACTGTTCATATCGCACTGCATCAGAGATGCAGAGCTGATGTGATGATATGACTATTAATGATGAGCTGTCTCCATGGATATTCATATCACCATTGGGTTCTGTGTGCTGAGCCTTGGACGGATTGTACAGACTGAATGATGGCAACTATTACAAGAAAACATGCTGCATGTACAGTGATTTTGCAGTATATTATCTTATGAGAGAAAACGCAAGTAAAACGTCACTATTAAAAAGAAAGGCTAAGTTGAAATGTGCAATCTAAAATGGAGGCTCAATGCGGGCCCCATCGTGGTTTATGGCACAAGGTAGATAATCACACTAGGTGCTACTCTATTCCAATGCACTACATACAGGCGAAGTGTGTACTTTCCTATTCCTAGAACATGCCATACTTTCTCAACTTATAAGGTGATTTCACATATCATACTCACTATGGACAAGCAACACATACATGCACACATTTGAAAGCCCAAACACAAGATCCCCCACTATACACACATACACACACACACACACCCCACACACATGCACACACACTGCTAACCCTTCCTACCTCACACAGTCTACCATATCCTCTGCCTCCCCCTCACACACACGGTCATTAATATATTTGCCCACATATGGAGATAGAACCCAAACTAATCTACCACCCCACTCAGCAGGGAGGGTATGACTGCTTACTCAAGGTTTGAATCACCTTTTAAAATGTACGTTTTTGAAAATCAAATAAGGCTCTGGCGACGAATATTGTTTGCAAAAGAGAGGCCTTTGAAGTGTACAAAGTCCCTGTCCTACCTTCCATGGCTCCAGGCACTCTACAGAAGGCTATGCAGCCCTTTGTGTGGGGTCAGGCACAGCCATATTCAGGTGTAAGTGTCAGCTCCTACAACCCATCTAGCCCAGGAAGACCCATCAGCCTGGTGATGGGCCATTAGGATGTAAATTTCACAACCTAGCTCCCTTTATGTGGATCTGTCCAGAAGGATTGCACAAAGCTCAGCTGTCACCCACCCCAGATGTGTATTCAGAGACAGGCAGAGGCACACAATGGTTAAAGTAAGAAAATGCCAACTTTCTAAAAGTGGCATTTTCAGCCTTACAATTTAAAATCCAACTTCACCCCAAGTTGTGAATTTAAATTGTGAGTCAGCGACACCAAAAGTAACACATCTCTATATTTTTCGAATTGGGAGTTACATTGAAAGACTGCTTCAAGGTAACCCTAATGATAACGTGTGGGAGAGATAGGCATTGCAGTAGTAAAAAAACACATTTACAGTTTGTCACTACTGTTGGACCTGGCCCTTTTTGTAGGGTCATCCCCAAACCTTTTGCCTCCTTCCTCCTATTTTTCTGACCAGTTTGTGTTGGCTTTAGGACTCTGACCACTTTACCACTGCTAACTAGTGCTAAAGTGCATATGCTCTATGTGTAAATTGTACATTGGTGTGACCCTGATTGGCATGTTTGATTTTATAGTAGGTCCCTAGTAAAGTGCACTAGAGGTGCCCAGGGCCTGTAAATGAAATGCTGCTAGTGGGCCTGCAGCACTGATTATTCCATCCAAATGAGTAGCCCTATATACGTGGCTCAGACTTGCCACTGCAGTGTCTGTGTTTTCAGTTTTAAACTGCCAATTTGATCTGGCAACTGTACCCACATGCAAGGCCCAAACCTTCCTTTTTTATACATGTAAGACACCCCTAAGGTATGCCCTGGGTAGCCCCATGGGCAGGGTACACTATATGTTAAAGGTAGGACATGTTGTGATGTGTTTTTCATATCCTAGCAGTAAAATACTGCCAAATTTGTTTTTCACTGTTGCAAGGCCTATCTCTCTCATAGGTTAACATCGAGGATTCCTTTAAATAACTTTTAAGTGCAGTTTCCCTTTGGGAGAAGATAGAGATGCAGAGTTTGGTGTCTCTGAACTCACAATTTAAAAATACAACTTTTGCTAAAGTTAGTTTTTAAATTGTCAGTGTGACAATGCCACTTTCAGAAAGTCGGCATTGTCTTGCTTAAAACATTCTGTGACTCTGCCAGCTTGTGTATTCCCTGTCTGGGTCAGACAGACAGTTGGGCTGTTTGTGAATCTCTACTAGACAGTGACACACAAGGGAGTTGGGGTGTAGCCTGCATATCCTGATGGGCCATCTGGGCTAGAGTGGAGGGAGGGGTGGACACTTACACCTGAAAGAGCAGTGCCTCCCTCACACAACGCAGTCTCCAACCCCCTATTGTGAGTCTGAGTCTGGGCAAGGCAGGATCTTTCCTTTGAAGTTTGCCTACTTCAAAGGCAGAAGGGGTATACGTAGTGGACCAAAGACCGCAGTTTGTCAGATTATTTCAAGGATTCAAGAGGAACCTCTTCCAGGAGAAGAGCTGAAGGAGAAATGCTGCCCCTACCTGTGACTGTGCTTTGTTGGGCTATCCTGCAGTTGCTACTTTTGCCTGAAACAAGGGGACAAAGACTGGACTTTGTGGTATATTCCTGCTTGGGAAGTGTCTTCAATGGCTTGGAATGAGCTTGCCTCCTGTTTTAAAGTCTCAGAGCCATCAAAGAATTCTTCTGCCAGCATCTGGACTTTCTGCTGAAACTCCTGCCCCGCCAAGTGGTGCCCTATCCAGTGCCTGGGCCATTAAAAGGTGAAGCTGGTAGAACAAGGACTGAAATCTACGCACAGGAAGCTGTGAAGGGAAAGTTTCAATGCACCACCTGCCTTGCGGCTGAAATCGACGCACCACCTACAAAGCGGCTGGCAAATCAATGCCTCACCTGCATCATGGCTGGAGAAACGACACAACACCCGCTTGCAGCTGCTGAAAACAATGCAAACCCACAGCGCGGCTTTCCATCACCGTGAGGCCAGATTTTTCACACACCATCACTGGGCATCAAAATCCACCTGAACCTGTGCGGACCCGAGGTGCCCCGTCCAGAAAAATAACCCATTGCTGACTTTTTCAACGCATGCACGTTCGCCCATGCAGCTTTATTATTGATACAAACCAGGTAATTTGTGTAACAACAAAATTTCCATTGTTTTCTATGGAGTAAGATTCTATTATTTTGAAAATTCATAACTTTACTTGTGTATGTTGGATTTTAGTCATTTTGGTCTTATTTGATCTAGATAAATATTGGCTATGTGTTTTTAAAGTGGTGTGGTGTCATTTTGTAGTGTTTTCACTATACTACTGTGTGTGTTGGTACAAATACTTTACACATTACCTTTGAGATAAACCTGACTGCTTGTGCCAAGCTACCAAGGAAGTGAGCAGAGGTTATCTTAAGTGAGTATCTCCCTTGACCTGACTAAAGTGAGGGTCCCTGCTTGGACAGAGTGCATACTGACTGCCAACCAGAGATCCCATTTCTGACAACTATTAGAACATGTTAAACTTAAAAGTACATGTCCAACTTTTAAAATACACTGCACCCTGCCTTTGTGGCTATATATGGCCTACCTTAGAGGAGCCTTATATGTAACAAAAAGGAAGGTTTGGGCCTGGCAAGTGGTTGCACTTGCCAGGTCGAAATGGCAGCTTAAAACTGCACACACAGGTGCTGCAGTGGCATGCCTAAGACATGTTTAAAGGGCTACAGTATTGGGTGGCACAATCAATGCTGCAGGGCCACTAGTAGCATTTAATTTACAGACCCTGCGCACATATAGTTCACTTTACTAGGGACTTACATGTAAATTAAATATGCCAGTTATGCCCATGTTTTAAAGTACAGAGCACCTGTACTTTAGTACTGGTTAACAGTGGTAAAGTGCACAAAATCGTAAAGCCAGCAAAAATGAAGTAAAAACAACAGGTCAGAAGGCAAAAAGTTATGGGGAAATATGCCAAGAATGCCAGGTCTAACAAAGACCTGCTCTCCAGGCTCGAACCAGGAATTGCACCATGCACCTTGCACCACCTTACTCTAAGAAATCCATAGGAGGCCTGCTCTTTCAGTACAAGTCCATAAACTCTGGAACTTACTACTAGCCAAGATTCAAAACATTCGTTCAGAGGAGAGTTGAAAACATGGCTATTTAAAAGATAATTACATCGCCCCACAACACCCTTTTCTCTGTTCAGGTAAGCAATGAAGGCCTGTCTATGTCTAGCCTGGGTATTATTTAGTAAGGTCAATTCTTACATAACCTTCCTAGCCTACACTAATACTAATGCCATACACTTTGTTAGTCATACTGCTGGTGTGTCTTATACTCACAAACAACTGATCTGCATCATGGTATATCCATTATCCCATACTGTACCAATCCACATTAATAAACCACCAATCCCCAACTAAACAAGCATGAAGTAACCAAAGCGATCTGCCAAGTGTTATGGTACTATTGTGGTTCTTTGAGTGGATAAGTGCCATAAATTATGGCGCTAGCTAGAGCAGCGAAGTACTAGGGAAGCCCATTGGTTATTATGGGCCCGTCACTTTAACACCTGTCTTGTACAGGCATTAAAAATGACAGAAAAAATTATGCAGTAGATTTCACTGCACCACTTTGTGCAGCCTCCCAGAACCGGAAAATCCCCTTGCATACATTATACCTGTTGCAACCCCTACACAGCTGACGTCATTTTCCCAAATGCTAGAACATCCTTGGTGCCAGCTTTCGGGATTCAAAAAATTTGACGCCTGGTTATTGCTCTGGAGTGACGCAAGCCGGCGCTATACTTTTTGAAGCAAAACTGTGTTTGCACAGTTTTGAGTCAAAAAGTTTAATTATGGGCCTAAGTTTGAAAGGCAGTTCAGGAGAAAGCAAATTGTCTTGCCTGTCTTGTTAATCACTTAAATCACCTAATGAACTAAGGCCCATATTTATACTTTTTTAACGCTGCATTTGCGTCATTTTTTTACGCAAAAGCGGCGCAAACTTGCAAAACACAATTGTATTTTGTAAGTTTGTGCTGTTTTTGCATCAAAAAGTGGTGCAAATGCGGCGCTAAAAAAGTATAAATATGGGCCTAAGAACTGAAACATTGAAAAGTATGATTGGAATTTAAATGATTTCAATTTAATGGGATAAATACAAACAGGAATGATCTAACCAGAGAGAGGGCAGTCCAGGAGGGAAATATTACTATAGGTGGATCGTAATCTTTAGGGGTATTTATTTTTGGAGTGTGCTACCTACAAAGAGAGAATGCCAAACCAACCAACTCAACAATCTATTCCCCAACCACTTCTCACTTTTAACACCCAGAAAGACCAGGTACCTATTTTAGCTGGAATTGTGAGGCTGTTTAAACAGCGCCTTTTTGGATACCTGACTTATTAATGAGCTGAAGGTGCATCACCCCCTGCATTTCACTACCTTAAACTCACCATGGTTTTAGCTGCATGTGTGGACACTGGAACAGGAGAAATTCATAATGCTGTTCTTGAACCAGGAATTGGTGGCTCTTTACTCGCGACATTAGTTGGCATCCCTGTACCAGCATGATGCCTACTTTCATCTGACAATCCTTTCTGTATTACCTGAGGTCTCAATATTACCAGTTTGAGGTTCTGCCATTTGATCTGATGACCACACCTCAAGCTTTCACAAGGGTGCTGGCTTTGGTGGAGGCTTCCCTACTGAAGTCAGGAGCCCATGTATTTCTGTACTTGGATGACTGGTTGGTCAAGGTAAGAGGTCCCATTCGCTGATCATGGAACATCTTCTGTACACCACGACTCTTCTGTATAATGTGGGCTTCACAATCAGTGCCCAGAAGCTGTATCTGAACCCCAAATAAAGATTAACCTTCATAGCACTAGATATAACCTGTGTGAAGGCTTTTCCTCTTCCTCAGGGGATTGCAAATATTACTGAACGTAAGTAACATTTCTACTGGAACCAACAATGTAATGCACCCACATATCCATCTCTTCCATTGCATCAAGACTTCAAGGACCATTTTCTAAAAAATTGGCAAGATGTTGAGGCATGATTTTCCAAACTGGAACAGGCTGTAATTCTTAAAGGGCTTTAGGGATAAGTTCCCAGGACTGATAAAGTGAAATTAATGTTATCTGAACATTTCACTGTAGCCCTACAGGATGTTCTATCTAGTGATAAGCACATTATTGCCACTCGGAAAATGTGATATTCAGTGACATAACATTTCTATACACTTGAAGACTTCAAACACTTGTACTGCATAGACTTTGTTGAAGGATGTGGTGCTCATGTACATTGGTTACCATAAAGAGGGTGCTCTGTTCCATCCTGTAGGAGGCCATAGAGCATTAAGCATTTGAATGGGAGAACAAACCACAGGTATGGAAAAGCCCACTTTATTTGGAAGCAAACAGAGATCACAAGTAACACATCCTTCAGGTTAGCCATGCATTCTAAATATTCACAGACAACAATGTCAAGAACTATCCCACTACTGCACCACTAAACATTGCCCACTTCTGAAGGTTCAACAGTTCATCCCTCCTTCTTAACCAAACTTCACCTACACGTGTACCTTAATCTTCTGGTTCATTCACATCCTAGTCATTCTTATTTCCTTATTCCTGCTCCACTCTAAAATTCCAGACCACCTGCTAACAATAGATTTGGGTCTGCAGCCACTTTTTGCTACATCTCTCTTCCCGACTTTCTGCTCTTAACCTTCCCTGCTACTACACTGACTTAGTCTGGACTCTATGTCCCTCCACCAGATAAACCCTTGTTTGAGATGTTCCTTCTGTCCCACTAAAGCTCATTATTTGCTCCACCAACCCTCTACCACCTTCTTCAAATATTGTTAACAATAATAGATGCATCCCATCATAATGAAAAATCCCTGACCACCTTTAAGCAATATAAACATGTTGCACCACCTTTATATTGTCAGCCTTACAAAAACCTGATACCTCCCTATTCACTTACTGTCATGTCTTGGTTGTGGGTGATGGCTTCCTTGCTAAATCAGAAAAACAGGAGGAGTGACAAAGGAGAATTTAAAGACCCACGAGCATGTCCCCTATTTACTTCTCAAGACATAGCCATGCTCATAGTTTATGGATAAGTTGGCCAGTTGTGCTAGAAAAAAAAAACATAGGGGGTCATTCCGACCCTGGCGGCCGGCGGTATGTTGGCGGTAACACCGCCAACAGGCTGGCGGTGTTCCGCCAGCAATTCTGACCGTGGCGGAAAAGCCACGGTCATACCGCCGGCCCCTCCACTTTCCCGCCAGGCTTCTGCCTGGCGGGCATAATCCCCAGGGCAGCGGTGCAAGCACCGCTGCCCTGGGGATTATGAGTCCCCGACCGCCAGCCTGTCCGTGGCGGTAAACACCGCCATTGAAAGGCTGGCGGTAAGGGGACTGGGGGTGCCCCTGGGGGCCCCTGCACTGCCCATGCACTTGGCATGGGCAGTGCAGGGGCCCCCAGGCATAGCCCCATTGCGCATTTCACTGCCCGAATTTCGGGCAGTGAAATGCGCGACGGGTGCTACTGCACCCGCAGCACATCAACATTGCCGCCGGCTCTATTATGAGCCGGCGGCAATGTTGATGTGCCATTTCCGCTGGGCCAGCGGACGGTAATGCTGTTACCGTCCGCTGGCCCAGCGGCAATGTCGGAATAGGGAGGCATGAATACCGCCGGCAATGGCGGTATTCTGTCAACCCGGCCTCGGCGTTCTGGAGAAAAGACCGCCGAGGTTGGAATGACCACCATAGTTTCCATGTATCTATCACTCTCAATGCATCTATTCATTAAGGACAACCCTCACTCACCCTTGTGTGGCTTGCTTCATCACAGGGTTCCTTCTCACACAACTTGTGAAAGCCTGTGGTGTGGACTACAACTTCCTAATTGGGGGAAGGAGCATTCGAAAGAGTGACTGCCTTGCGAGCTGGATGATTGGGTGTGTAGTGCAGAGTGCAAATTTAGAGTAGTAATGAATAAAACTTAGAGGGGGGAAACATTTAACCCAACTGTCGGCAAAGGATCAATACATGTCTGCCTCTTTATTACCATACAATAAAGGGTGTGGGCATTCTTTGGTACCCAATTGTAGACAAACAATTGAGATCGAATGTATTGAAAATGAATAACAAAAAGAGTACAATCCATGTTCAAGGAGCTGAAAAAGTATCTGCCATTATCTTCACCCATAGTGGTAGGGTGAGGGCCTAAACTCGAGGCTACTGAACAGGCGCAAGCAGGACTGTGACTTTGCAGTCTGCTGCTGAATAGTGGATCCCACCAGGTCGAGAAAACATTTGAGTAACTTTAATACTTGTGGATATTCACAAAATCTGAGTGTAAAGTTACTCAAAAGTGTAAGAGTAAATTGTATATTGCTCAAAAGCATAAGTTGCCTCTGAATTTGATGCAGACGTGTAAGTTACACTTTTGGAGTAAACTTACGTTCAGATTTGTGAATAGCCAAAAAGTAGTAAACTTACTCAAAAGTATAAATTCCTCAAAATTATAAGTTGCATTTGTGAATCAGGCCTCTAGTTTGTACATAGATTTTGTCTGCTCTCACAGTTATTAACCATAATATAATTTCAGTTTTACATGCATGTCTCTAATTCAATGAACCTCACTTTATCGTAATTAAAATGAGATAAATAATAATTAAAAAGTGAGCATACTTAACGTTTTAATGTATTCTTTATGCATTTTTGCAAAATTGTTATTATTGTTCTAGTCAATATGTAATATAAATAAGATGGAAATGTCTCATTATGTAGTTAGAGAGTGATTAAAATAACAATAACAGGACACCATTCTTCCTATTTGAAATTTAAACAAGTAGTAATGATTATGTGATTAGAAATAATAAAAAAATAATAGCAGATTAACGCAATTTAAACCATCTGCAGCAGAGAAGAGAGAAAATAAAATGTAATGCCTTCGGCAGGAAACCACTACCTGGGCAGGCGCAGTCTGCCAGCTTAGTCTGACAGATAGCTTCCTGTTGGTTACATAGGAGCACACAGTACAAACACAAGCACAACATCTAAAGGAACCTCTATCTGTCAGAAAGCCAATAGTCTGTGACGAGATTTCTGCACTCCAGGTAAAAAATACAAATTTGCAGCTATAATATTTTTTGGAAGACATGACCTTTTTGTAGCAGGTTCAAACATTTTCATACAGTTCTAGTATGTTTTCAGGGATGATGACGGCATATAGGGAGAGCCTAGCAATTACTGGCTTTTTACCTCATATTCACCTGATTCAACTTGACTGGTGAAACTGGAAATCATGCTACATTTTCAAACTGAGTATTTATTTTGCTGTGTGTTAATACATTTTCTCATCTATCACCAGAATTGAATCTCTTCACCAAGGTCGACTAACATTTTGACCCAGTAAAAATTGCGGGCCATTCACAATCATTGCAAACCCACTCCAACAAATTTAAACACCTGACCAATGAGGTCACAGAAGGAACACTCTAATCAGTAAAAGTTTCAAGGCTTTATTTTACATCCACAAAACTAAGGTTACATAAACCATGCGCAAAATCAAATTGTAAAGATAAATCAAAACCATTGGTTGCCAAAAAAGGGGCAACCAGTGGTGTTGGTAATCTACTGAGCATCAACGCCATTAAGCTTTCAAGAAGAATAATACATATCATTAAAGTTATAATCTGAGCAATAGAAACATATCTCAAATCAAATAACCACTATCCCCAAAAAATGATCATAGACTTCGAGCAAGCCATGATTCAAACCATTCCAAACGTTTACTCCTGCAAAGCCATACAAGGCTGTTACCATCATTATGGGGACACCTCCAAAAATCTGCACTAAGGCCTTCATTATGACATTGACGGTAAGTCTCAGTTACCGCCATGCTGACTGCCGCCAACATACCGCCACTGAGGCGATATACTGCTACCCATATTATGACCCACACATAGCAATCCGTCACTATACAGACACACGCACAAGTCCAGCAGCCCAAGGGTCAGTGATAAACTGGCAGTAGCAAAATCCACACCCTTAGGCCAATATAACTACACCCACAGCATTATGACCCACGGATCACCGCGGTACATACCGCCGCGCACAAAATACACACACATACAAAACAACACCACATTGGACAGTTCAAACTACACACACCTGACACACATACACACACCACACCCACACACCACTATAAAACACACACCGACATCCCTTTATGACTAACAACAATTGCCATTAGAGAGAGATACAGCAAGAGCACCCACACAACCAGAGCCACAGAACACCATCACCCATACACCATCCACGCACCACACACCCCAACACATCACCCCACACACCCTCACACATACCACTCACACTACACCCATGGCACCACAAAAACACCCCAGGTTCTCAGAGGAGGAGCTAAGGGTTACGGTGGAGGAAATCTTCAGGGTAGAGCCACAGCGATTCGGATCACAGGTGCAGCAGACATGTACCACTGATGCATGGATGCCACTCACAGCCCTGCATGGACACCCGTCACCACAGCATGCACACTAGAGAGAATCACCTAGCCCACAAAACAACTACTCATACAAGGCAAAGCTGAAAGGGGAATCACAACCATAGAGGTCAACACACCCATGCACAAGATGTCACACGCAGAAACAATAACACTGCATTAACATCCCCACAGGTCCCCCGCACAATGTCGGCAGAGAGGAGGTTCCAGCAACTTCCAGTCTCCCCCCAAAGAGGCCCACAGTGATGACAGCAGCTCTGCTCACTGGATCAGGATGACCAACCTGGCCCATCAGGGACCTCCGGACAGTTGGTTACCCAGGCACAGTCCCATACCACCACAGAGCCTTCCCCCTCAGAAAACACCACCACAGCACCCACCCAGCAGGCCCATACTTCTGTCCCCAGGACACATCAATCAGCAGTGTGTCCACCACTACAGGGACACCAGGGCACACCACAAACACAGGGCGATCAGGGACATGGGGTCAGTGGCAGTGGGCACACGGTTCAGGGGACAGGGGCACAATACAACAGGGAAGCTGGGAGGACTGCTATGCGACAGGGAGAGGACAGGCCCAGGGAACCAACTATCCACGAGGCACTCACCAACACCCTGGGAGCATACCACCATTCCCAGGATATGATGGGCCAGATACTGGCCAAGTTGCAGGAGAACCAGCAGCTGCAGGAGGGACAATACCTGGGGATCAGGGAGGACCTGAGGGACATCCACACCACCCTGGTCACCATTGCAGGGGGGCTGGCAGACATGGCCCAACACCATGAGGGAGGCAGTGGCACACTAACAGGCCTATGACACTAGCCAAACTGATGAACAGCCCTCCACCTCCACTGACACTAATGGAAAGCAGGCCCCACCACAGGAACAACAGGCCACCAGCACCCCACCCCCTGCAGAAGGAGAACCACCCCACAAACAGTCCCTGTGATCCAGGCAGAAGCCAGAGAACATTGCCAAGACCTCCGCCAGGAAATTAGACTCTCCTGATTGTCACCCTTGTGTCCCACTTTGTAACCCTGTCCACCTTCAACTGCCATTGCTCCACTTCTTATGCCACCTTGGACATTGCACTTGTGATACAAATAGACTGGAACTCTTACCTGGACTCTCCTCCACCCCCTCCCCCGCAGCCTATAGCAATACCCCATCCACTCAGTAGCACATGAATAAACATCCTTGTCAAAAATACAAGTATTGAGTCTGTCAAGTGATTGAACTATGTATTCGTTTAGCAATCTGTAGACATTGCATTTCAACCGTACAGTAATGTACACATGTGTACATAGGCATGACCTGTAGTTTGCTGCAGTCAATACACTAGGAGCCAGAGTGGGGCCCAGATATCTGTAAATAGACATGTTAAAGGGTACAATTAGTGGCCATGGTAGTGGGAATATCAGCCTGCCAGTGAAAATGTACTATAAAAAACTGCAATGGAAGGTGAAGTTACAGTGTCTTACCTGGGTGTCACTGGAAGTACTGTCGAATGATTGCTGTTCTATTGTCCACATCCTCATCCTCTGCCTCATCTTCGTCACTGTCCACAGGCTCCACCGCTCCCACATGCCCATCTCCAGCCTCATCCTCCTGCAGAAAAGGCACCTCACGACATAAGGCAAGGTTGTGCAACATACAACATGCTATGATGATCTGGCACACCTTCTTGGATGAGATGGAGGCACCGAAACCTGGCCTTCAGGAGGCCAAAGGGTCGCTCTATAATTCTTCTTGTTCGCCCATGTGCCACATTGTAACATTCCTCTGCACTTGTCCTGGGATTCCTCACTAGGGTCAGTAGCCATGAGAGGTTGGGGTAACCAGAATCACCTGCAAATATCGAGGGATACCTATTAGCCAGACACTAACCCTTAGGTCAAACCCCACACCCATACACCAACATATACTGGGTGGGGACCATGGGCTCACCTATTAGCCACACCCTGTGCCTCTGGAGTTGAGCCATCACATATGGGATGCTGCTATTCCTCAGGATAAAGGCATCATGCACAGACCCAGGATACTTTACATTGACATGGGAGATGTACTGGTCCGCCAGGCACACTATCTGCACATTCATAGAGTGAAAGCTCTTTTGATTTCTGAACACCTGTTCATTTCTTCGGGGGGGACAAAGGCAATATGTGTTCCATCTATTGCCCTAATAATGTTGGGGATATGTCCCATTGCATAGAAGTCAGCTTGCACTGTGGCCAAATCCTCCACCTGGGGGAATGTAGCTGTACATGTGTTTCATCAGGGCAGACAACACTCTGGTCAGCACTATGGAGAACATTGGCTGAGACATTCCTGCTGCCAAGCCCACTGTCACTTTGAAGGAGCCAGTTGTCCAAGAAAAGGAGTACAGATAGGACTTGCAGAAGAGGGGGGATAACAGTGGAGTGACGGATAGCAGAGATCAGGTCTGACTCCAAATGGGCACACAGCTTTTGGATTGTAGCCCTGTCAAGTCTACAGGTGAGGATAATGTGCCTGTCCTCCATTGTTGCCAAGTCCACCAGGGGCCTGTACACAGGGATGTCTCCATCTCCTATTCATCCACAGCGGTTGTAATCTAGGGGGCAAAACGATGAGCATCTGGTCAGTTTTCAGCATTTCCTAAATGTACAGTGCATTGCATGTTGTGACAGAAACAGTATGTTGATGTATATGTCCAAATGGTGCTTATGTGTTCTGTGACGCAGTTAGGTGCCATGGCCTGCCCCCCTGAAATGGTGCCTGCCTGTCCTGTGTGGATGGACATGTGGAAATGAGGTAATGCCGCTGACGATGTGCGCCATTCTGGGAGGCAGTTGAGTACCGCCGTGCAACTCCTTATTGGTTGTCATTGGGCCCTATGGGTTACAGTAGCCAATGGTAATGTACGCCGGCAGTGACGGTACGCACCGCCGCAGATGTGACCAGCATTTTCTATCTGTTCACTCATTTGCTACCTGACCCTCAACAGGAGAGGACCTACACTGCGATTGCTGCTGTGACTTGTATCTGGAACCGTCCATGGCTCGTGTCACTGGGGAAAGGGCCCCTGCCTTCACCACTGTGAAGTTGGAGAGACTGGTGGATGGGTCCTACCCCAGTACTGCTGTATGGGCCTCCAGACCAACAGGTGAGTACACTGTGAGCACGATGCATGGGGCATGAATGCAATGAGTGCTGTATGTGAGGGCCTCGTGTAAGGGGGGGGTTGAGGGGTGGTCCTGGGCAGTGTTCTGCATGTTTGGTGGGCAATGTATGTGCATAAGGGGATGGGAGGGATATGGTGGGCCATTAGTGTAACAGACCGGACGGTATGACTGATACCCTTTTTCTATGTGTATTTCCTCTGCATGTCAGCACCCATCAGAAAAAGGGTATATGGCGTGCCATCGCCAAGGATGTGCGGACCCTGGGGGTCTATGGCAGGTGTAGCACCCACTGTCGCAAACGGTGGGAGGACCTGAGATGCTGGGCACGGAAGATGGCGGCGGCCCAGCTGGCGATGGCCTCACTACGAGGAAGGGGTGCCCGTCGAACCCTGACCACCCTGATGTTCCGCATACTGGCGGTGGCCTATCCGGAGCTGGATGGACGCTTGAGGCCATCACAGCAGCCACAAGGGGGTGAGTACAGTTTCCCAATATACTACTTGCACGTGGTGGGGTGGTCTCCGGGTGGGGGATGTGGGTCTGTTGGTCCCCCTAGGCCAGGTCGGACTTTGCAGGTAGGTTCCTTGTTGGGCAGGGGCTGATGAACTCCACATCCAATCAAGCTAGTGGGCATCCACTACTGGGCAGGGCTCTGTGAGTCTTTAGGTATGCTGCATTTGGTGTTAGGTATTACTGTCCATGGCATGGTGACTAGCATTGTGACTGGTAGTGCATTGCCTAGTGCGTAAGGCTGTTCCCTGTGTGTTGTGTACACCAACAGTTGTGTTGTTGCTGCCATTGACCAAGTGTATCCTCTGTCTCTTCCCCCCCTTTTTGTTTTGTCATCCTGTCCTTATGTGCATTAGCGTCATCTGGCGGAGGACCAGAGGCATCGGCAACGGAGGGAGCTGCATCCCACAGGGCCCATGAGGCCGAATCCACCAGCGGTGAAGGCACCAGTGAGACGGAGGGTGAGGGGAGCTCCATGGCGGAGACAGGAGGAGACAGTTCTGAAAGTGATACCTCCTCCGATGGAAGCTCCCTAGTGGTGGCGGACAGCTCTGTGGCCACCCCAACTACAGGTACAGCTGCCACCCAGGTACTATCACCGCCCTCCCAGCAGCCCCTCAGCGAGTTTCCAGTGCCTGCTCCTCCAGGAGGGTGGCCATCTCCTTCTCCCCAGGCACCTAAGGTCCTGCCCCAGTTAGCCCTGCTTCCCCGATTGAGGAGGCTATTGACCTCCTGTGATCCTTTTCTGTTGGGCAGTCAACCATAGTGATTGCCATCCAGGAGCTGGCAGGGCATTTGCAACATACAAAATGCATTCCTGGAGGGCATTCACTCTGGCGTGGAGGCCCAACAGAGATCATTCCAGGCTCTGGCCTCCTCCCTGATGGCAGCCATTGTTCCTTTCTCTAACCTCCCCCTCCAAATTCCTCTGCCCAGTCCCATTCCCCTGAACCCCAACCTATCCCAAGCACACATTCAGACTAGCTTGCACCCAAGATAACACACAGGAGTGGCTCAGGCAAACAAAAGCACCACACATCATCCCACAGGCACTCACACAAACACCATCCAGATGCAGACCACCAACATCCACTGCCTCCACAGTGTCTCCCTCCACCTCGTTGTCCACCTCCCTCCCAGTAGCGTCTTCCCTCACACCTGCATGCACTACATCCACACCCACTGCCTCCATCACCATCACGCCTATCACTACGCGCCCCTCACTGGTAGTCACCACCCCCCCATCCATGCACATCCCTGTGTCCTCTCCCACTGTGTCTGTGCCCCCTACTCCCAAAGTACCCAAACGCAAGCACTCAGACACCCAACAGCCATCCACCTCACAACAGCATCCAGCTCATGCACCTGCACCCAAACACAGCAGACAGACACCTCCTACAACCACTCCCTCTTCCTCCACTCCCAAACCTTCTCACTCTTCTCACCCCAGTGTCCCTAAGAAGCTTTTCCTCTCCGCCGTTGACTTCTTACCCACCCCTCCCTCCCCGACCTTCACGTCAGGCCAGGGTGGGCAGAACCCAGGCTAGTACCTCAGCCACCCAGCCCACGGCCACTGTAGTTTTGGCAGCTACTGCATATGTGAGAGGCTCCAAGGAAACACTCATCAGCACTGGCAGTGTGCCTACACCAGCTGCCAAGGGGAAGGGCAAGGATGTACCACCAGCTTACAAGGGGATGGGCAAGGAGGCACCACCAGCTTACAAGGGGAAGGCCAAGGAGGTACCACCAGCTGGCAAGGGCAAGGAGGCACCACCAGATGGCAAGTGAAAGTGCAAAGGGCCTGCCCCTGCAGGCAGGAGGTACAGGAGGCCTGGTGCTGGGACTGAATCTGAGCCCCGAACACCAACCATGGTGCTTCAGCCATCCGAGGCTGCAGGGGAAGGGCTGGAGCCACCCCCCACCACTGCCAGCACCGCTACCAGCACCACTGCCAGCGGCAGCGGCCCCAGTGGGTAGCAGTCCAAGGCTGCAGGGGAAGGGCTGGAGCCTCCCCCCACCACTGCCAGCACCACCACTAGCACCGCCACCAGCACCGCCACCAGCACCGCCACCTGCACCGCCACCTGCACTGCCACCACCCCAACTGCCAAGCATCCACTTACCCCCTCCTTGCCAGGATGAAGTACACTGAGCACAAGGCCTCCTCCAGAACCAGTGGAAGAAGGCATCCACTCACCTCCTCCGTGCAAAGATGAAGCACACTGGGCACAAAGTACCCTTCAGAACCAGTGGAAGAAGGCATCCACTCACCCCTTCTTGCCAGGATGAAGCACACTGGGCACAAAGCCCCCTCCAGAACCAGTGGAAGAAGGCATCCACCCACCCCCTCCTTGCCAGGATGAAGCACACTGTGCACAAAGCCCCCTCCAGAACCAGTGGAAGAAGCCATCCACTAGAGAGACTGTGGCCTTGCTCTTCCCAGGACCAAGCAGTGGACAAACCACCCACTTGAGACTGTGGCTTTGCACTCCCCAGGACCGAGCACAGGGCATATATATCCCCCTCCAGGACAAGTGGTGTTGTACCATCTTCCGGCTGAAGTGCCCCCCATTCCCCGTCCCCCTGAGGTGCCTGTGTATTTTTGACCTGATGCCCCTGCAGTGTACTCTCCATGTTGATGTAGGAGTAAGATGGGGCCTTCCCCTATGTGATGTGGCCCTGTGGCCCACGGACATTATGGACTGGGCAGCATCCCTCCATTTGTATATATGTAAATACTGATTTGATTTTTTATCTTATTACACTCACTTCAATCACTTCTTTTTGTCCTTGCATTATTCCTGAGGGGTACGGGGTGGATGTGTAATGTTGTTGCATCTGTTTGTGTGTATGCTGTTGGGGGTAGGGGTGAGGGTGTTACGTGTGTGTGTCACTCTCTTTTTCCTCCACCTTCCCCTCTGTGCTAGGCATCAGTACTCACCGTAGTCGTTGTCACCGGTGTTGGTATTTCTGGTGTAGGAGGAGATAGACAAGCATGGGGAACACCTGCAGTTCGGGCTACAAGGCGTTGTGGTTTTTCCCTGAGTGTCCAAAGGTGAGTCCTTTTCCTTCTGTGTACTGTTTCTGCCGTGAAGTGTACACAATATTGTGTCACACAACAGCAACAACATAACAACTTCACATCTACCACTACAACTGGCAATCTCACATTGCACACGTGCCAGGGACTGTAGTCAGATTGAACACACATATATATGAATGTGTCATAGAACACAAACACCCCTCCCATGAAACAGCACTGCAGTGGACCCACACATCACTCACATTGCAACACAATGGAAGGACAATCGGATACACAATAGTTTGCGAGACAGAGCTCACTGTGCAAACAATACCTGCACAATAGGGATGGGGGCATCAAGAGCACTCAGAGAAGGATGTTGCACTTGGACACAATACACTTTGCACATGCCCCTGAAACAACATTGGCACATGAACTGGCCCCTCAGGTATCTCTGGGACAAACAATAGTAGAGCCAAGTGACATACCTATCTGCAGAATGTTGAAGTGCAAGTCAAGAAAGCACATACAACTGCAACAGCATGGGCCATACATCTAGATGAAGTAGCTGAAAGGTACACACAGCAAAATGGACTCATGCACAGTCAAATGCAAAGGAAGATAGCACATTTGAACACCCTCCATGGCTGGACAAACAAAACTCTAGTTTTCACACAAGACAATTCTACAATCCATATCAGGAGGGCAAGTCTAACATCATACATGCTGACATTAGACAACACAAGATGAAATACCATACCAAACAGAACACAATGCAATGACACCACAATTGCATTAACAAACACATATCCATACAGTCAACGTCTACCCTTGTCCTTGGTGACACCAGCACTTCCCATAAAGTCGAGTTTTGCCAACAATAGCAAATCGATCAGAAATAAGGGTGGAACACATGCAACTGTAGGAATACAACACAAGTTACTCAAGAACAAATAATGGTAGAAAAGGGATTGCAGGACAAATGTGCTCCCAAAAAAACAACTACGTGGGTTTATTAACTGGAAAATCCTCAGAACAAAGGCCATTGGCCAGTCCAATTAATGTCTATGCACATGGTTGTACCCACACTTGACTCCAATCACTGCCAGGAACCTCCACAGAAAGGGGCATCAAATGGGCAGGCAGGTACCTCAGGGATCAACTGGGAGTGGGGGCAGAGTTGGGATGGGTGGGTTTGGTTTTGGGAGAGGTTGACTACTTCTTAGGAAGGGTGAGCTTCTTCTTGGGAGGAGGGATATGCAGGGGGCAGGTGTGGCAGGAGAGGACTTGGAGGTGGAAGGGATGAGTTGGGATGTGGGTGGGGGCCTCTTGGGTTTCGAAGGGGCTTTGGAGGTAAAAGGAGAAAGGGCAAGGTAAAAAAGGAAACTCTCCTTCAGAACAGGACAGGGAGACAGTCATCAGAAGTGGTTGGGGATTTGGAGGTTAAGGGAGTCGTTGTCTGGTCAGTCGATTGGATGTCTTGGGTATGTGCATGTGTGAGGTGTGCTTCTGTTTGGATGGAGTCTGTTGGATGTGTGAGTGTGAGCATTTGCGTGTCTTGGGGGGCTGGAAAGTGGAGGTGCTGGGTGATGGATGTGTGTGTCTGATGGGGTGGTATCTGTGGCAATGCTGGATGTGGTAGATGTGTCTGTGTGTGTTGTGCTGGTGTCTGCAGGTATGGTGGGTATGGTGGATGTGTCTGTGTATGTTGTGCTGGTGTCTGCAGGTATGGTGGGTATGGTGGATGTGTCTGTGTATGTTGTGCTGGTGTCTGTGGGTATGGTGGGTGTGGTGGATATATCACTGGCTGTTGTGGCGGTACCTGTGGGTATGCTGGATGTGGTGTGTGGGTCTGTGGAGGTGGTGGGGTATCTGTGAAGTGAAGGCTGATGTCATATTTGCGGGTGTATGTTGACTGTCTTGTAGCATTTGTGTTGATGTGTGCTGCTTGTGTGTGTTGAGATGGGTGCGTGTGGATGTGTCTGTGGGCTTGGGATAGGTAGAGGACTGGGGAATTTGGATTGGGAAGAGGGAGGTAGACGGGGATGGAATGTGGGTGCTGATTGGCTGCCATTAGCGAGGAGGCCAGAGCCTGAAAAGAAGAGATCTCTGTAGGCCAGACATGGCACTATCAATGCCTTCCAGGAAAGCATTTGTGTGCTGAGGTTGGCTGGCCACCCCTGGATGACATTCACAATGGCAGTCAGCCCCACAGAGATGCTCCTCAGGAGGTCAATAGCCTCCTCACTCAGGGCAGCAGAGGTAAGAGGGGCTGGGGCGGATGTACCTGTGGCAAAGGAAAAGCCCAAACGCTTGGGTGAGCGGGCACACCCAACTGGGTGGGAGCAACAGGGAGGGTGGTGATAGAACTGGGGGTGGTGGACAAAGATGATACAGGAGTAGGTCCCGATGGGTCTGCCACCACTAGGGAGTGTCCACTGGGGGTAGGATCCGATGATTAAGTCATTGATCCTGTCTCTTCCGTGATACTCCACTCACCCTCCAGGCCACTGGGTCCCTCTGTGTAGGTGGTGTTCTGACCGGAGGTACTGTGACCAGGTGCTCCTCCACTTGGTTGTGCCCTGTCTCCCTCACTTGCCTGGGATGATGCTGCAAATACAAAGAAGAGGGTCACCACATGTTTCTAAACACACTTGAACAACAGCTGTGATTGGCAAACATTACCATGATGTCAAGCAGGCCCCAGCAACAACCTGTATCAAGTGGCTCCTGCATTGACCATACCATACGCATGCATGCAGGAAAGTCTGAATCTCAGACAACTACAATTACATGGCTAAAGTTGTGCCATGACAGTAACCATTGAACAAGTAGGAGACCACATCACCTCAATGCTTTGCCTCATGAGCATATCTCTGTTACCTGTTGTCATACAATAGTAGCCCAATGCCAACTTTATTCCCACAGATCGCACACAAGGTCATGCAAACATCTATTTGTCACATACACAATAACACAACAATAAGAAAGGATGCTCCTAAAACCTGCCATATTGCTGACAACAGTACACTAGCCTGGAGAAGGTGACCTGGAAATACTCACGTCACACTGGAAGCATCTCAACAATGCACACTTCATCATGTGAAATTTGTCCTAATGGAGTCATCGAGGTAGTACTAATGTTGTTCAGAAATGCTACACATTTGGCATGGCAATGGATACTGTAGACAAAATGTTCTTAAGGTCAGGGAGATATGTCCCTAAAATCCAGAACCCAATGAATCAGCAAGCCCCAGGGAAATCACCACTAATGTTTGGCACCCCTTACAATGACATTTTCTGATTACATTAGTAGGCACAATAAGTCCTTCGTATGTTGAAGAGGCACAGAGATTTGCAAGTACTAGTAGAAGGCCCTCAACATGCTGCCCAATTGGAAGCTACATCACTGTCTCCATTTTAGTCCTATAAACCCAGATGTCTGTGGATGAATGGGGGTACCCAAACACATATGATTCCAACATAACTGCAAGTCACTCCATGATGCGTGCCAACAGTCAGGTTACAAACCTTCCCCATTACACATGTGCAGTGCACTTTTCCACATGATGCCACATCAATGGCATGGGAATTCACATTGTGATTAAAAGATCTAGTCATACATATTATCCCTCATTGCTACTGCAGTTGTACATGCCAAATGACATGCAATGACGGCTGAGGGTATGTGCCAACAATCAATGGTGACACACTCCTGTTTGTGGCACCACATGAAATGTACCCCCATTGCAAATGTCCTATTCCAAATACAGGCTGGCATGCATGTGTGAGGGAATACAGAAATCATCCCATGAACACAGGTAGACCATGCAAGAAACAGCAGTACACACATTTTGTCAAAAGAGAAAGGGAGAAATGCTAACATGTAGGTACAAGGAATGTTGGCAACAGTCACGGCACACAACTCATGTCAATGTACATTTCCCACTTACCAATGGAAAGTGTTGATCTGTAGCTGACCCAAATAACAATGTATTCTCTCTCACATGTATGATGGCCATGTTCACATTACAGACAGTGGTGAGGCACCAGCATTCGTCGCATGCTGAAGACAAGTAGCCTCTGGGGGACAAATGCCAATATACTCATTTGACCAGACACATGGCTGAGGACAGTGATCCATCATTTCCTTTCCTTTGGCCTGTAACACTGAGGAGTAGTGGTCTGTAGCATATAATTTACACCCACAATAACAAACATTATTTGATTGATCAATGTACATGTGTTGTCCCTCAAGAAGAAATTGTTTGTGGCTTGTACACAGTTGTGTCCTTGGGCCAATAGGCAAGGCACATCAATATGCACCATATGACTTAATATACACAAACAATTACTGATCTACTGTGTCACACATGGCTCATCCCTGATCATCCGGGGGAGATGTTAGAACTTAACACATTAACTTGCCATAGTGACAGGCAGGAATATGCCCTGTACTCACCCCCATGCGGCTGCTGTGCTCTCTTCAAACACCCATCAGTGTCTGGGTACCCTACCACCAGAATGTGGGGCATAAGGGGGGGTCATGGTCCGAAGCACAACCCACCCACATTAGGAAGACAGCCCCAGCTAGACCTCCGCAAGCTTCCAGGTCCAGTGTCTCAGGTTCTCCCACCTCTTGTGACACTGAGCGCTCCAACGGCTGTGGAACCCCAGGGATATATCCTTCTTCTAATGGGCGTTTACCTGCATGAATGCAAGAGAAAAATCAAGCGATTACAATCACAAGTTTTGGCACAAATGGTTGAGTCACACACATGTCAGAAACACCAAGCTAAAAATTTTCATTTTGTCAACACACCACAAGTGTAAAACACACAAGCCAATAAGTACACGAACATGACTACAGATGTGTGTATCCATCTGCAGCCTGACCCACTCTCCTACTCATGGCCTACAATGACTAAGAAAGCCTACTCACATCAGGTAGCCCATACTGCAGCAACATGTAATGTGATGTGACCACAATGAAACACTACACACATATGTGGCTTCTGAAGGTTAAACTCTTTAGGCCTAAATGGGCCAACACATTCACACGCTGCAAGATTGACTCACTGCATACAGTCACTACAGGCAACTTCCATAGTACAGACTTCACCCTAACGTGTGAGTGACAATGAACAGGCTGGCATGGTGGGTACAGAAAATGTCTTTCCTGTGCATGTGCGGACATGTGGCTGACTAAATGCAGACTCATGCCACTTCGGGTGGGGTGGAGGGTTCTGTGGTATGTACCTGTACCACAGAACACTCCTTTGGACATATGTGTCTAACGTACGGAGACGGCATTCAACATACAAAGGTATGCTTTGCACAATTTCTGCTATGTGACCAAGTTGCTGACTTACATGTCATGGCCTCCCAGGAATCAACACACTGTCTGCACTGTGGGACTGTCATTCATGCAATAAGCCTGTATAGGATGATTATGGCTTATATGAAGGTGACAACAGAGCTGTGGGAGTATGAAACCTGTCATGAGTCAAAGATACACATTAACAATCAAACAAAATGCACATATGGACTACTTCTGGGATGTATCTCTGAACTTACTTCTAATCTAGTCAATGGACTGAGGCATTCAGGCCTTCATTAACAAGCCTCTCCAGCTCCTCTGGAGAGAAGGCAGGGTCCCTTTCACCTTCTGGATGTGGCATGATTGCTCTCCGAGGTGGCAACCACAGCAGCTCATGTAGTGGAAGTGTTGCCGGCAGCAATGTCAGGAGTCAAGTGAGTGAATTTGCACAACCTGTCGCTCACGTCCACCATGTACGCAGTCATCACCGATGACGGGCACAGCCACTGGACCGTGACCGCCACAGGCAACAATGTTAGTTTATGGCTGAGTCCACTGTGGTTAGAACCGCCTACTACCCAGACAACTTCCACCAGTGGTTGTGGGCGGTTCCTAATGTCCAGTGGACTAGGTCAGGCATCTGCCATTTTGGCGGCCTCAAATACTGTGTATGGCTTGGTAAACTGTGTCACACATACAATATATGTTGTAACATATTAAACATAAATATTCTGTCTTGTCATGTAGATCCTACTACACAACCACCAGTGTAGTGTGTTGCATGGCACAGATGGCATTTGACGGTGGTGCATGGTCCACCACCGCAGATGGTCTTTTTGAATATCAGAAAATACATTCACATTTCGAGGGGCAATTGTGTAGCAGCTAGTTGAGTTTCTCCTAAATCGATGCTATGGACACATGTGTTGACAACCATGGAAGTCACATGTGACCCTTATGCAGTTGCCAGCTGGGATGTGTATAGTATGTCATGTTTATCCAGTCAAAAATGCTTTGTCACATGATATTATTGGTATGCATCATGCATGTTGCTGTGGACACACTGACTAATGTTCTAAATCATGTCTTGTCACACATAGGTACCATGGGAGAGGAAGGATGTAACAACCTCCTGTCTACCATCCACTGCCAGACCTTCAGACCATGGAGCAACAGCATATAAGTCAGTTACACCGCCTGGATAGGCAAACAGTAGTGGATTTATGCCATCAGTTGGAGCCAGATCTGATGCCAACTAACAGTAATCCAACCTGCATACCAACCATTGTACAAGTCATGTCAGCACTGCACTTCCTGGCCACAGGGTCCTTCCAACATACAGAGGCCCTTTCTGCTGGTATGTCCCAACCTATATTCAGTTCGGTGTTCTCAGCAATGTTGAAACACATTGACAGCTATATCAGGTTCCCCTGACATGAGGATTTAGCCAATGTGAAGGCTGACTTTTATGGTTTTGCCCACCTCCCAAATGAGGTGGGGGCCAATGATGGCACACATTTTGGCTTGGTGCCAGCACTGGCCAATGAACAAGTCTATTGCAACAGAAAGAACTTCCATTCCATCAGTGTGCAAGTTGTCTGTTTGGCAGATCTCTACATTTTAAATGTGTGTGCCCATTATCCTGATCAGCAAATGCAGAACAGCACCATACCCCAGCTGATGTCACAACTGCACCCAGAGAAGGCCTGGCTGGTTGGTAAGTCAAGTCTGTCCTGATTGTGTGTGGGCAATGTCAGGTGCTACAGTCATGAAGTGAGGGACTCATTGGTTCACTTATGTCTCATTCCTTAACAGGAGACTCAGCATATCCAAACTGTCCTTGGTTGTTGAGGCCGCTGAGGAATCCAACTACTCCAGGAGAAGTCCACTTAAATGAGGCCCATGGAAGAACATGGCAGGCAGTGGAGAGGGCTTTTGGGCTCCTGAAGACTAGAATTAGGTGTCTGGCCAATACTCTTTTTTTGTTCACTACACATGTACCTTCACCATTACATCTTCATATGGGCCCTTCAGAGTTGTGACATTGGCAGGTATGTGATGCTGTTCGGACATACGAAGCAGACATGGATTGTTCCAGTTAATGTAGGTCATAGAGTTTAGGTGTATAAGACAGTGCCAAGACAGCTTGGACAGTGTTTGGTTAGAAGGTTCGAAGTGCCCATTGGACTTGTTTTGTGTGCTGTGGTGGGCCTGATGCATCATGTGTGTCATTATGTGAGCATGAAATATGTAGTGCTACTTTACAACCAAGTCATTTTTCTTCAAATTGGCTAAACACTCTTTTTGTATGACCTGTATGTAGCTGTAGATGTGTTTCGTCATTGTAGGTCAGAGTACCTTTGCCACAACACTGACATATCTTTGTGTCATGCCACCAGATGCATGGGCATTGGATTATGATGGTCTTGGGTTCAGGGACTGTTATACTGCCATCTGTCTGTATCTGGGATTATGTGATGTTGAATTACTTTGGTGTGGTATGTGATAAGGCTGACACTGCTGACATGAACCACAACAATGTTCGCCTATTCTACAGAACAATGTCTGACAAATCCCTTCCTTCCGTGGTCGTCTAGAGGTCTGTACCTGTCAACAGGTTCATTTACTCAGTATGAGTCAATCATTTGTGATTTCTAATAATCCTGACAGATTGACAGCCTATGTGCTGAACACTGTAATACAAATTTTAGTCTGAGCAGACACTTGTATGTATCTGTTTGTGTGGGAGGGTTTTTATCCTGAGCTGGAGACTGTGTGCATGCAACAAGTAGCTTGGATCATCATTGTATGGTTCACATGTGCTGACATATCTACATGGCTAAATATGCAATCAAAATCAGCAGCTAGATAGTCAGTGAAGGGTGTTTTTGTTGTGAAGCAATGACAAACAAAATATATGTCGCATGACTCGACAAAAATTCAAATGTGAAGGGGTCAGTCACAGTGAATGTAATCATTGGAGTAGGTACCACACCACTGGGAGTCCAAAGTCCAGAGTACTGCTCCCATTGGAAATGGTAGGTGGTTCAGGATCAGTCCTGAGTGAATGTGTAACACACAAAGAAGGTCCTTAAAGAAAAGGTTTATTACTGGCAGTGGTGTGTGTCTTACCATCCGCACCTCCTGGATTCTTTGTTGGACATCACTGCATGCTTAGGGGGGTCTGCTGCTACAGAGTTGTCTGGGCCTTGTTGTTCCTCTGGCAGGGTCTCCCTTCCAGTGACTGACACCAATGTTGCTGGGCCTGCTGTTGATTGGCTAAAGGAAGGGGTAGACTGGTTTTGAAAAGCCCTGCTCAAGGTGGTATGTATGTCCCTTGACACTACTGATCGGAGGCCACGTTGGTATTGTGGGCCTCCATCTGTTACCCATGTCCCTGTGCATGTTTCTCTGTAGTTGCTTGATTTACAGGAGTTCAGTCAACACCTGGCCCATCATACCTTGGGGCTCTTGATAGACCCCGAAGACGTGGCTGATGGTGTCCTGGCTAAGAGCAGCCCCAGTGGGCCCAGCCCACTGGCCCACAGCATTCCTCCCACACACCCTACCCCGGGGGCCTGTGCCCTTGCAACAGGGTGCCCCCTTCAACTTTTTTCAGGACTCTCATTGTCCAAAGTGTTGTGCTAGACCTCAGGATCCAGGACTTGGGGTACTTGATGGTAGACACTGTGCTCGGGACACAGGCTGGGGTGAATGGTTGCCTGTGATGTTGAAGCAACAGGGCTGGGAGGTAACATTGTGGACACAGTGAGACTCACTGTTACCCAGATAGGCCAGTACGGTCCTCGACATCCAGACATCCAGGAATGTCAGCAGTGCTGAGGGCTTCATCCAGGGGGGTTGTGGCAGTCTGTTCAATGGCCTCTGTGTGACCAGCGGCAGATTCACCTGTTAATATAAAATGTACATTGTTACTGGTTTTTTTGTGACATCTACCTCCAACTGTTTAGAGTTACAGTAAGTAGATACCTTGGAAAAGTTAAATTGTAGTTCATCCAGTTGTAGCAAGTAACCATGGCTTTGGGTGAATTGACATAACATGTGTGAAGCATGCCAACTCATTTAGACTCAAGTAGCTGCTGAGATGTGTAGATCAGTTGCACTTGGAAAGATTGCCTGAAAATGACATCTTGCCACCAGGGAAGCCAACACAGTGGATGAGCAAGATATGTCTTTGAGGATATGGAGGCTTAGTTGAGGGGGATGCAGGCAGAGCCACGGCTTGGTTGCATATGTGGCTGGAGTCATTATTTGCATAGCACTGTGTCAATGTGTCTGCTGCTGCTGCCAATCTGGTGATGCATCTTGAGACCTTAGGAATACTTGTTGCACACACTGGGGAAGCTATCCTTTCTGTCCTTAATAGTTTTATCTTGGGTTAGCAAAGCAAGATTGAGCTAGGTAGACAGACACATCTCTGATCTGAGCATGATCTGTGCTTGCTCACTCCCAGGTGAGTACACTTCATTTGTGAGTTGTGAAACAGGGGTCTTTGGACGAGAGGACACATGGGCTGGTGGTTGGAGTTGCTGAAACAGTTGTGGGAGTTAGAGTCAGGTCACTTTCTCTACTACACACACTACACAAATGTTATCCCCTCAGGTGAGTAAACGTAATTTTAGAGTTGACAAACAGATGTATTGGGGCATGTGACCACTGTGCTGATGGTTGGAATTACTGGAATACGGCCTGCTGGGAGTTGCAGTCATGTTTTGATTTCATTCACCATGACTCTAAACTCATCTTCAGAAAAATTGGGATTTTTTTAACGTGATATGGTGGAAATGAATATGAAGGGTGACAGGGACTTACTTAAGTGCAACGGTGTGAATGGACATAAGTGTGTGCAGGGTGTTCAATGGGATAGTGAAAAAAAGGGGTGCCTAATCTATATAGTCTACAGATTAAAGTTGCTCGGGCTTCTTTGTCTTGCTGTATAAATGCAGAGGATTGTAGTCTGTGGAGGGGTGTGTTTTATAGTGTCCTATGCAGGTGTGTCCACGGGAGCAATATGCCAGCTGTGTTGTTTTTTAATTTATCTGATGTGAAGCTGTCTGCTACTTTGCTGACCACTAACCACCATGGTCCTGATGGTCCACCATGAAGGGCCTGTCACGGCGACAGTGTGATTGTAATATGCTTGGTGATTGGCCGCAGCGCTGACAGCACTGGAGGTCAGACCACCTATATCCAGGCCGCCGTGCCGCTGGCAGGCCACCTTTTTTGCTTGGCAGTCAGCGGTCCTGTCTGTATGATTCGTAATAGTGAGGTCTGGAATACCACTGGCGTGGCGGTCTTTTCAGAACTACAAACATGGCAGTCTTGCGGTCCGCCCACCATACTTGTAATGAGGCCCTAAATAAACAAAAAACACACATAACATCATTACTAACTTCTAGACCTACCTCCTAAACACCTCTCACCCTCAAAACACTTACAGGAAAATAGACTAAAAATAACACAAACAGATTACAAAATAGAAGATAGATGTAAAAAAAAGCCACTAAATGAAACCCCAAAAAACTATCTCCCCAAATAAATAAAAGGGAGATATTGTAAAAATGTTGATTAAATGTTTAAAAAATATCAAAAAAAATCATTAAGCCTCCAAAACATATCAAACAATGTTATACAAAACATGAAAAAAATGTAAAGTATAGATTAAATAATCATATAAAAAATATAATTATTTAATATACACTAATAAATACATATTAAAATAATGTATTTAAAATATATATATGAAAATGTTAAAAGATGTAAAAATGTGTTACACAACGCAAAATTTAAGTTGAAAATGCACAACATACAGTGTATATAAAATATAATGTACATGTTTTTTATTAATAGAAAAAAATGAAAAAATATTTTTTAACTCAACTTTACATAATTGTTAAACTATACAAAAAAGTTAAAACATGAATACAAATAGAAAAATGTGTGACGTCACTATACAATAAAATGTATTTAATTTAATACTGATTTTGGTTACAAACATACACCTATTTATTTTATATTTCTTATCACCAACAATAATAATAAAATACTGCAAAGCATTTCTACTACAGACAAATCAAAGTAATAGAAATGTTTTTAAATAAAATGATAAAATTCAATGATCACACTCCAACATAAATCATTTAATGAAAATGTTGGACACTAAAGGGGTGACATTTATATTCCCACTCCAATCTAAACTAATTTGGGAAAGGCATAATTTATTCCCACTCCAATCTAAACACAGTGGGGCAAGATGTTGGACACTAAAGGGGTGACATCCACTATCCCTACTTCAATCTAAACCAATTTGGGAAAGGCATTGGATACTAAAGTGGTGATGTTTACTATTCCCACTCCAATCTTAACCAATCTGGGGAAGGCGTTGGACTCTACACGGGTGACATTTAATATTCTCACTCTACTCTAACCACATTGGGAGAAAGTATTAGACACTCAAGGAGTGACATTCATTATTCTCACTCCAATCTAACTTAATTTGGGCAAGGCATTGGCCACCAAAAGGATGACATTTACTACTATTCCATTCCAATCTAAAGCAATTTGGGGAAGGCATTGGACACTAAGGGATTGCATTTATTATTCCCACTCCAATCTAACCATACTGGGGGAAGGTGTTGGACACTAAAGGGGTAATATTTACTATTTCCATTCCAATCTAACCATATAGGGGGAAGGTGTAGGACACCAAAGCATTGACATTTACTATTCCCACTCCAATCTAAACCAATTTGGGGAATGTGTTGGACACTAAAGGGGTGACATTTACTATTTCCATTCTAATCTGAAGCAATTTGAAGAAGGCATTGGACACTAAACTGGTGACGTACTATTCTCACTCTAATCTAATCATAATAGGAGAAGGTGTTAGATACTAAAGGAGTGACTTTTAATATTCTCAGCCAAGTCTAAAGCTATTTGAAAAAGGTGTTGGATGCTAAAAATTTAAAATTTATAATATACACTTCAAAATAAAACATTTTACACATATTCCATATTCACATATTTGTTTATATGCAATTAACTAAACTATTATCTAAAAACAAACTAATCTATGCTACAAACCTTTATATACATATGTACATTTTAAAATATAAAAATATTATTTTAATGGGTCAAAATGTAATATATTGTTGAAAATATTAACTACAATTCACAAACTTTAAACAATAAAATGAAAATAAATTCATAATACAAGTGTAAAATAAAAAATATGTAAATACATTTTTGAAAATCAAAAAATTAAAGTTACAATTTGAAAACAAAAAATAAAAATGTTTAAACAATTGTAAATATTTTGTAAACTATAACAATTATATTTTTAAAATAAAATTGTTTCTAAATATTCTAGTTTGTTAAAATATGTTATATGTTTTATAACTGTTATGACATTTATTTGTTTCTTATTTAAAACATATTTAATAACATTGTTTTGTATCTTAATTAACAACAAATTAAAATAGATTACAATTATTAATATAACAAAATACATTTACAAATTCTACTTACAATTCAAATTTAAAACATAGATTTTTAATAACTCTCCCCACCCTAATCCCCTAAAAACCCAATGTCCCACTACAAAAAAAAAATCAACAAATAATTATATACATTAATAAACTAAAATGGTCAAATTTCAAGAATTTCAAAACTAAGAATTATCTTACTAAAATGCAAATAACATATACAATCAAACACACTACAATATATTACATACTAATTAACACTTACAAATTACATTATATAGAAAGATATTTTCTACATTGATATGTTTTACAATAATATTAAAAACAACACTATAAATGATATTTTTATTTTTGATTTTCCTTTTGACACTACTTTTGATATCCCTATATTCTTGATACAATATTTTTGTATCACAATATTTATTTCTGATAATTTGTTCAAACACCATTCAGTGTTGGGACGGAAAAGTCCTCCACATGGTAATAGATGTACACCTCTGCCCTGAGTGCCCCAATTGTACTGATGTCTGGATCCCTAATGCTGAATTTTGTTGTCATAGTCAAACATGGATCATGCATGTGTGCCATGGCAAATACCTGCCTCAAGGATTGCGGACTTGTTGGGCCAGGAAGGGCCCCCAAAGTGCTATCCTCATAGTGGTGAAACGCTATATCCTTCACCAGGAGTTAAGCAGCATGAGTGTGGAGGTGGCAGCATGCTGGTTAGTGATCAGTATGAATAACAGGTCCTTCATAACCTGCATGCTGAGCGCAGACTATGTATAGTAGAGGCTTACCCACCTAATGTGACTTCTGTCTCTGGAGGGGGTAAACTATGCACAATCTGCAACCTGAAAGCAAGTATGCATCATAGGGACTTTCCCAACTACTGAGGCTTGTGTTTCTGAAGGGAGTGGGCTCTACGTACAATCTGCACAAATGAGGCTTGGTTCTTGGGAGAGAGTGGGCTATACACACAGTCTGAATACTGAATACTAACTAGGTGTAGTACAGGCTTGCTTACATAAAGCAGCTTGCATGTCTGAAGGGAGTGGGCTCTATGCATAGTCTACATGCTGAGAGTAGACTGTACATAGCAGCAACTTGCCCATTTCATGGAGCTTGGGTCACTGGTGGGAGTGGGCTCTACATACAGCTTGTACACTGAGGGCCTCATTACGACTTTGGCGGTCCCATAACTGCCATGTTGGCGGTGACGATCTGACCTCCAACTGTATGGTGGAAAGGACTGCCGTATTACAAGTTTGGTGATCGTACATACAAGTGACCATTAGCGTCCCGCCGGCACCTGCCAGCCAGCACAGTCCACCATTGTCACAAGGAAGCATAAACAGACGACAGAGACAGTGTTTACTCCAGACCAATTACGAGGTTGCACACCGCCAATGTGACCGTGGTAGTCCAACCACCATGTATAAGCAAGCGGAAACGGACAGTATAAAGAGAGACACTCACCTGCAGGCAGCTTTAAATGTCCGGGGCCGCCATGGAACCATTCACAAACATTATGCCACTGCTGCTGCTCATCGAAAGACCACGAAATTAATGTTGACAAGGACACCTCCAACTATAAGTACACATACCTACCTGTATCAAAATTTTAAAGCAGCTTATAGTGCAGGCAAACACATCATGGGGGGCACGCCGTGGTCAGCAGCCACACATCTTATACAACACACGCTTACTGAAATACATCAACATGGACATGTACACACACAATACACAAACTTTGGCCAGCACACTCACACTGCACTGCAACAATACACAAATATGCACAGCCACACAGCCCAGGAACAGGGACACTGAAAGCTACAAAACATTGTCACACACAGCAACAACAACACACCTACAGCACATATGCAATTATAGCTCACACAACTACATTGAAAACTGGCCAGGGACTGCCCACACATACAACACACATACCTATCAATGTGTCATGCAACACAAACAACACCACCGTGACCAGCCCTGCAATGGACACACACATCACACACATTACAGCACAATAAAAGCACAATTGCATGCATAACACCCAGAGACACAAATACACCAATAACAACATAATAACTATACCTGCATAATTGAGATGGGGCCATCTCGGAGACATAGGGAAGGCGACTGCACTGGGAAGTATAGCACTTTGAACAGGGCCCTCAAACAACTTGTCCACAGGAAATTACCCTACAACAGTCTCAGGGACAAACAATACCAAACCCAGTTGTCATGCACATCTAAAAAATGGGGAAGGGAATGTCAACAAAGCACACACAACTCCTGATGCATGGGACATACCTCTACAGCAACCATTTGCTAGGGGGGCACACCTAAATGGACACATGCACGGGCAAATGCAAACACAGCTAGCACAATACAACATACTCCATGCCTGCACATACAAAACTCAAGATGAAACACATCTCATGAATACATAACCCAGATCAGGGGGACAAGCCTCATACCATACATGCTCACATTGGACATCACAATAAGAAATACTTGGGCTTTGGGGGGTAGAGGTGCTGGGGGATGCCTTTGGGTATCTGTGTGGGTGGTGACTGGAGGTATGGTGGATGTGGTGAATTTAGATGTGTTGGTAGTTGTGATGCCTGTGGGTCTTGTGCTTGTGGTTAATGTCTCAGGGTCTGCTGGGGTGGTGTCTACGGGTAGGATGGATGTGGTGGCTGTGTCACTGACTGTTGGTGTGGTGTCTGTAGGTAGGCTTGATGTCATGTATGTGATGCTGGGGGTGGTGGGGATGTCATAGGCAGTTGTGAGTGATGCTGTGTCTGTTGGTGGATGCTGTTTGTGTGTGTGTCAGAGTGTCTTGTGGTACTTTGTTTGTGTGCACTGCATTTGTTTGTTGAGGTGGATGCATGAGGATCTCTTTGTGTGCTTTGGGTAGGTAGGAGAAGGCGAATATGGATTGAGAAATGGTAGGTGGGGTGGAGGCAGAAGGTGGGGGGGTGGCTGGCTGCCACAAGTGTGGAGGTCAGAGCCTGAAAAGATCTCTGTAGGCCAGACATGAGTCGTGCCGCAGCACGACTCATCCTGGACATACCTCGCCACCACCACATCTCCGGACACCTGAGAAAACTCCACTGGCTCCCGGTCAACAAGAGGATCACCTTCAGACTCCTCACCCACGCACACAAAGCCCTCTACAACCTCGGACCCAAACTCATCAACTCCCGCGTCTCCTTCTACACCCCTCCGCGCACTCTGCGCTCCACCGGTCAGGCCTTGGCAGCCGTTCCCCGCATCCGCAAAACCACCGCCGGAGGAAAATCCTTCTCTTTTCTGGCAGCGAAGACCTGGAACTCCCTGCCCAGTCACCTTCGCGCCATACCCGAACACCTCCCCTTCAGAAGGCAGCTCAAGACCTGGCTCTTCGAGCACTGACCCCCTCCCCCCCAGCGCCTTGAGACCCTTATGGGTGAGTAGCGCGCTTTATAAATGTGATTGATTGATTGATTGATAGACATTGCATCACAAATGCCTTCCAGGAATGCTTTAGTCTTTTGTAGCTGACCTGCCAATCCCTGGATGGCACCTACAATGGCAATCTGACCACAGAGATTGTTCTCATGAGGCCTCCTCACTGAGGGCAGCAGGGGTAACAGGGGCTTGGGTGAAGGTGCCTGCAGGAAAGGAGATGCCCACCCTCTGGAGTGAGAGGGCACAGCCAACTGGGTGGGGAGCAACAGGGAGGGTGGCGAAAGAACAAGGGTGGAGGACAGGGATAGTACTGGGGGTCTCCGATGGTCTGCCATCACTAGGGAGTGAACACTGAAGGAGGAATCTGATGATGAGGATGTCAGTCCTGTCTGCTCTGTGGCACTCCCCTTGCACTCCAGGCCACTGGGTCCCTCTGTGTCAATGATATCTTGACCCGAGGTCCCGTGGCCAGATGATTCCCCACTCGGCTGTGTCCCGTCTCCTTCACCTGCCTGTGCTGATGCTGCAAAAAGAATGATAAATAAGGTCATAACATATAAATGATTGTAAATTGTAAAAAGTGTAAAAATGATAACACCTCAATCACAAATCTGATTGACAAACAATACCATCATGTCAAATAGGCTCCATAAAATTATTTTATCAAAGTGGCACTTTCATGTGCCATACCATATGCAAGCCATCTGGACTTACCAAAGTTACCTACAGGCTAATCAGGATCTCAGACAACTACAAGTGCATGGCTGAAGTCTTGAAACCACAATGACCATACAACAACTAGGTGATCTCTCTATCCTCACAGTTGTGCCTTATGCAGCAGACAATTTGAGATGATGCCAATGGAATCCAGCTTTTGCAGTTACAAAAGTGAAACATTGTGGAGTAGTTGACATGGAAATACTCATGTCACAATCAACACATTTCAACGATATACAGCTCAAAAAGTGACACCTGTCCCAATGCAGTCAAGGAGGAAGTATCAATGTCACTCAGATTGGCCTTCACATGTGTCATTGAAAGGAACAACATTGAAATCAGGTTCAATATCTCAGGGAGAGATATCCCCAGAATACACACATTAATCAGTCATCCCCAGGGTAGTGACCACTAATGGCTGACACCCATTACAATGACATCATCTGAGTGTGTCCGTGGTATACATTTGTACCTTGCATGTTGGAGCGACACAGAACTTGCAAGCAAAAATAGAAGGACCCCGACCTGTTGTCCAATGAGAAGTAACTGTCCACATCTAAGGCATGCCAACCATTGGGTATCTGTCTGTGGATAAATGCCTCAACCCAAACACATGTGATGTCAATATCACTGCAAGTCACTTCATGATGAATGACAACAGTCAGGAAACAATCCTCATTTATTCAGCATGTTCAGAGCTCTTTTCTATAAGATGCCACATCAAGGGCATAGATGAACAGTGAGTGGTTCCACAATCTGGGCCCACGTGTCATGTCCCTCATTGCTATTGCAATCCTACATGACAAATGACATACTTTGATGCATGAAGGTATCCATCAGACAATAAACAATGCTGACACACTCCTGTCTGTGGCACAACATGAAATGGATCTGCATTGTAAATGCTCTATTCCACTAACAGTTTTCCATGCACCTATATGTGAGGGAATTTAGATATAATTCCATCAACATGGGCAAAACATGCATGAAATTCCAGAATAAGGATGTTTCCTAAAGAAAAAAGGACACATGCTGGCATGTAGGCACAAGCAATGTTGGCTACAGTCATGGGACATAATTCTACTCAATTGACAATTCCCACTCACCAAGGGAAAGTAGTTTGCTACATCTGAAAACCATTAACCATGTAAGCCATGTCACATCTATGCTGGGCACAAACACATCACAGTCTGCAGTAATGCACCAGGACACATCATACACTCTAGAACAGTGGTTCCCAACCTGTGGTCCGGGGACCCCTGGGGGTCCGCGAAGCCTTCTCAGGGGGTCCGCGAGAGCCTAGAAAATTAAAAAATATTAACAAATATTGACACATTAGGTCCCCAGCTTCCAGTAATGACTAAGCCGGGGGTCCCCGGATTCCAATGATGATTCAGTGGGGGTCCCTGGGTTCCATTAATGTTAAAGTGGGGGTCCACAGAAATCAAAAGGTTGGGAACCACTGCTCTAGAAAACTTGCTTCTGGGTGGCAGGTGTATACATACACATATGCCAAGACACATGGGAGAGGACAGTGATCCATAACCCACTTACCTTTTGTCTGTGACTTTCAGGGGAAGTGATCTGTGGATCACAAATTGCACCCACTTAAACAAAAAAATACTTGATGGATCACTGTACACTGAAGAGAAAGTTGTTTGCGGATTCCCCCCAGATCTGTACCAGATCCCAGATTTAGAAGGCAAGGTAGACCAGTTTGATACACATGACATGTCAAGACAGACAATCTCCCATCTACTGTGTGAAACATGGCTCATCCCTACGTGTCAGAAGGAGTAGTCAGTACCACACTCAATCACCTGACAAAGGGACAGGCAGGAAGTTTCTCTCTACTCACCCCCTTGTGGCTTCTGTGCTGCCCTCAAACGCCCATTCAGCTCCAGGTAGGCCACTGCCAGAATGCTGGCCATTAGGGGGGGTCATTGTCCAATGGGCACCATGCCCAGGTTGGGAGGAGAGCCCCAGTTGGGCCTCCTCGATCTTCCTAGCCCAGAGTCTCAGGTCCTCCCAACTCCTTCTGCAGTGGGCGTTTTGCCGGCTGTGGACCCCCAGGGTCCGCACCGTCTTGGCGACGGCTCTCCAACTCCCTTTCTTCTGATGGGATTTGACCTGCATGGATGCAAAAGACAACAAACTAAATTATGTCGACAAGTCCCATCCAAAATGGCTGGGTCACATACATGTCAGAACACAAAGCTATGAACTTTCTTTTTTGCCCAAACTGCCCAAGTGTTCCACATACCAGCCACTAAGTAAAGGGACATGACTACAAATATGTCCCAAACTGCAGACCAATTCACCACCCTACTTAGGCCCTCCATTGACTAGGTAGGCCAACTGACATTTTGTGGTACATGCTCTAGCAATCTGACTGAAAGCTGAGGACCCATGTGACACATCACCCCTCTACATCTTCTTAATGGTACACTCCTTAGACATGAATGCATTAATACACTCACACTCTGAGAGAAAGAATTCATGCAGACAGTTCCTACAGGCTACTGCCACAGTACAAACTCAAACATTACACATGGGTAACGATGACAAAACTGGCATGGTGGGTATAGAAGGTGTCTAACCTGTCCATGTGTGGAAATGTGGTCTGACAAATAAATACTCATGACACCTCAGGGGGTGGGGTTCTGTATCATGTACATGTGCCACCGAACATGCTTCTGGACATATGTGTCCATCCTACAGAAATGTCATCCAACAAATGAAGGCATGCATTGTCCATTATCTGCTATGTTACCAAACCAATAAGTCAAATATCAGGGGTTCCCAGGATTCATGAGACTGTCTGCGCTATGGGACTATCATTTATGCAATAAGCCTGCACAGGACAAATATGACCTCTGTGATGCTCTCAACAGGCCTGTGGGAATAAAGGACCTGTCAGGGGTCAGAGACACACATTGACAGTGATACCAACAGCACCTAATACACGGATCATTGTTTCCCTACTAAAACCATTTACATACTCATCATGAAAAGAACCTCAGTAAGATGCATTTTATCACACAGCCTAGATTGGTTCACATGACAGTACATACTTGGACACAGGGAGTGGGCACAGGTCACAATTGCATAGTCAAAAAAATTCAACATCGGCCTAGACTTGGACCCATACAGGGAGATACATTTGACAGGCCCTGGCCTCTGCAGGCTGAGCAGATAGAACCTACATGGTGCTCCATTCCCTTCGTTCCCATGCATGACAGTCCATCATGTAACCAACAACATATTGGCATGTGGTGTGAATGTGGTAACCTGAAGGGCAGAGTAAGTCAGGAATAACAGTTTAGTAAGGCCAGATGTGGTTTGAAATCTCACAGGCATCATACACATAGCTCACTTGACACACACCTGACAAATACAACATGCCTACACTGCTCATGATGTCATGCAAAAACTTGTGGTCTCACATTGACAACATCCATGTGTCAAGTGATGTATAGGGATGGCTGTGACGTCACCTCTCCTAGTTTTGTCCATCCAACATAAGGTACAACAGGTTACACTCAAAACAGACTCACACAACAAAGTCTAAGGACCCAGCATCTGGCACTGAACACAGTTACATGACATTGACTCTCTCATTGATGGCACACAAACTCCACCTCCATGAGTTTGACTTTACATTCTGGCATACATGGGCACAATCTAGCCTGTGAGGAGGGAAAATATGGTGGGGTACAGTGAAAAAAGTGGACATGAGGTACTTATCTGCTCCTCTGGTGCACCAGAGAGCTGTTCATACAGGGGTAGGACCTCCTCCACTAGCTTCTCCAGCTCCTCTGGGGAGAAGGCAGGGGTCCTATCACCTGCTGGACATGGCATGATTGCTCCCAGAGGTGATACACAACAACTTAGTTCGTGTAGGTCTTGCTGACAGCAGAGTCAGGAATCAAGTGAGGGTTTTTTCAGAACACAGCGGTCACGACGGCTATGTTTGCAGCCGTTTCCACCGGCAACAAAGCCATTGGTCTGTGACCGTCACTGGCAACACCGTTAGCCTATGGATGTGTCCGCCGCAGTTGTAACTGCCTACTTTCATGACGATTTCCCCCAGCAGTCGCAGGCGGTTCATTATGTCCAGTGGAGTCGGTCAGGCACCCGGCATTTTAGAGGCATGAAATGCATTATATGGCTAAGAAAACTGTGTCACAACTCCAAATATGTTGTTAATACCAATGATAAGTGCTTATCCTGTACTGTAACGTGGGTCCTAAAGTTGGACACCGTTTTTGTACATTGTTTGATATGTGGCAACTTGCTTTGTGGCACAGTCCCCCTTAGCCGAGTGGCAAGTATCATCACAAATGCTTGCTGTCCAGATAGATGATGTGTACACATTTGTGGCAAAGCAAGGGGGAAACATGTTGATTCTGTGTCATTGACATTAGTGATGTGTACTATGTATCATGTCCTCAACTTCTGACATGCCTTGTCACAGTTTGTCATTGACATGCCTAATGTATGTTGCAGGGGATACATTGAGTGATGGCTAAACTCATTACTTGTCCTACATAGGTAGCCAGGGAGGGGAAGGATCAGACATCCTCCTGTCTACCGTCCACTGCCAGACCATCAGACCATGGAAGAAAGACACATTATCCAGATCTACTGTCTGAATCAGCAAACAATTGTAGATCTCTGTCATCAGTTGGAGCCAGATCTGATACCTGCCATTCGTCATCCAAATAGCGTGCCACCCATTCCACAAGTCATGGCAGTGTTGTACTTCCTGGACACGGGGTCCTTCCAAACCACAGTGGCCCTATCTGCTGGGATGTCCCAGCCTATGTTCAGTCTTTTATTGAAGGATGTACTCTCAGCAATGTCAAAACACCTGGACAGCTACATCCAGTTTCCTCAACATGTGGATTTTGCCCATGAAAAGGCTGAGTTCTATTGTTTAGCACACTTCCCACATGTTGTGGGATCCATTGCGGGTACACATGTTTCCTTGGTTCCACCGCATGGCAATGAACAAGTCTATCATAACAGAAGAACTTCCATTCCATCAATGTCCAAGTTGTTTCTCTGGCAGACCTCTACATTTCTCAGGTCTTTGCTAGTTATCAAGGTTCAGTCCATGATGCCTTCATCATGGGGAACAGCACAATTCCACAGGTGATGTCACGACTGTACCCAGTGAGGGCCTGGCTGGTTGGTAAGTCACATATGTCCTGTTTGTTTGTATTCAATGTCTACAGCAAATATTCAGATAAGAGGGACTTATAGTTGCACATATGTCCCATTTCATTACAGAGGACTCTGCATACCCAAACCGTTCATGGTTGTTGACGCAAGCAAAGAACCCAACTATGCCAGGGGAAGTCTGCTTCAACAATTCCCACTGAAGAGCACGGCATGTCGTTGAGCGGGCTTTTTGGCTCCTGAAAGACAGATTTAGGTGTCTGGACAAGACAGATGGAGCCCTCCTCTACCCACCCGAAAACGTATGTAAGATCATTGTGGCCTGCTGAATGCTTCACAACATTGCCCTGAGGAGAGATATCCCATATATTCCAAATGAAGGGAAGCTAGCAGTACCACTAGGTGAGAATCCAGAAATGCCACGTGAGGATGACAGTAATGAAGAGGAAGGTGAAGGCTTGCAGACAGATCTCATCAATCACTACTTCACTTGAGTGTAAGTTTGTAATGTTATGTGATTATTGTGACTGTATGGGGAACTGTAGGGGTCAGGATGCGTGGAGTAGGGTAATTGTTTCCAATCGACAGGAGATATGAATCTATGCAGTATACAGACAAGGTGTGCTTGCTAAGTCAGACTTTGAAATGTTGCTACTTTAATGGTCTGCTTTGTTTGTGTCAGCCTCATTGCAATGTGAGTGGATCTACTGAAGTTTGATATGCGGTTCGGGTCATATGTATGATTTTCATGCCTATACTCCTGGTTTTGTGTTTTATCCAAGTCTCTTCACCATGCCATCCTCATGTGGCCATTTTAGAGTTGTGACACTGGCAGGTAGTTGTTGCTGTTCTGATATGTGAAAAGGGCATGGATTTATCTATGTAATGTTGAGCACAATTATGGAGTGGATGAGTCTTGTGCCAAAGTAGCTTGGACAGGGGGTGGATGGAATTCTGAAGTGCACAATACACATGAGTTGGCCCAATTGTCCCATGTGAGTGATCATATGGGGTTGAAATATGTTGTCATCCAGTGCAATCCATGCATTCTACCTTCACATTGGGTTGGCAATGATCCTGTATGAACTTTGTGTAGCTGTCAATGTGTTTCCTCATTGCAGGTGACAGTGCCTGTGCCACAACACTGACATAGGTTTGTGTCATGACGCCAGAAGCTTGCTCATTGTAATAGGATGGACTGTTTGACTGCCCTCTGTCTGTGCCATGGCGTTTGTTAATTTGGCTGACATGGTTTTGGTATGTGATGAGGCTCTAGCTAGTGACAAGATACACTAATTTGTTAGCCTATTCTACGGGACAAGTTCTGACAAAGCCCTTTCTTCTGTGGTCTGGGGGACAGTACCTTTGTAATATCTAGCCTGACTCAAGGTGGTTCTGCCATTCCTGGCTATGACAGTCCAGACATTTTAACAGCCTTTGTGCTGTACTGTGCAATACAATGGTTGGTGTGGCCAGAGAGACACCTGTGTCATTGTGTTGCTAATTCTCCTCAGCATGACACAACCTGAGACATATCCCTCCTTCCATTACTGTCTTATATCTTCCTCATGTGCATGTTTACAATTCAACCTTTCGAAAAGTTAAAAGATTGGTAGTAGGCAGTCTTTTGTTTTTGTGAGAGGTGTGTTTATTTACATATGTACAGGGCATAATTGTGAGACTCAACAAAAAAGTAAAGTGAAAGGATCAGTCATGGTGGATGAAATCAAATTAGTAGATGCCACAACATTTGTAGTCTAAAGTCCAGTGTCCCACTACCATGGAAAATGGAAGGGGTTAAAGAACAGTCAACAGAGTGAATCTGTGGCACACAAAGGAGTTCCTTCAGGAAGAGGTCCCTCTGCTGGCAGTGGTTGTGGAAGTGGTCTGCTGCTACAGACGCAGGGGTGTCTGAGGCAGGTCCTTCCCCTGACAGGGCCTCCCTTCCAGTGGCTGCCTCAGATGCTGAAGGGGCTGGTGTTGCTTGGCCAAAGGAAGGGGTATGGGGTTGCTCACGGTCCCTGATCAGGTTACTACTGATCTCCCTGAACACCACTGTTAGGGGGTTGGGGAGGTCTTGGTGGCCTCCCACTTTTCCAGAGACTCACAATGGAAGTCCCTCTGCAGCTGCGTCAACTCCCGGAGTTCAGCAAGTTCCTGGCCCACCATGCCTGGAGATTGTTGGTCAGCTCCCAAGACTTGGCTGATGGTGTCCTTGCCAGAACCATCCCAAGCAGCCTCTTGCAGCAGGCCCACACCATCACTACCATGTACCGTACCCCCATATGCTTGCGCCCTTGGCACTGGTTGCCCCTTACCACTGGTTCCAGGACCATCATTTTCTGAGGTGTTTTGCTGTGACTCAGGATCCTGGACTCGGAGACACAAGATGGTTCTCACAGTCCTCTGGACACAGGTTTGGGGTCGAGTGGCTGCCTGAGATGTTGAAGCAAAGGGGTTGGGAGGGGTTAGGAGGAGTCAATATGGTCAGGCTAAGGTTCACTGGTGTCATCTCTTGCGTGGATGGGCCGTAACAGTCCTCAATGTCCAGATGTCCAGGAGTGGTGCACTCATAGAGGGCTTCATCCATGAGGGTAGTGGCAGTCTCTTCAGTGGGATCAGTATTCGCAGTGGCAGCTAGACCTGAGATGTGAGAGATCCAATGCTAAAGCTTTCATTGTGACATCTATCTCCAATAGTTAACAGTGACATTTGGCTAAGGCCATGTACATATTTTGCAGATTTCTCTTATGTGACAGGTACACATGCTATCAGTTGTATTGACATGACATTTGGGTAACATACCAATTCAATTTCAGCCAACTAGCTTCAGATTATCTGTGTTTATTAGCATGTGGAAGGATAGTCATAGGCTAATTTATTGCCAGCAGTGCAGGTGCAACAGTGGCTGGGCAGGATGTGGTTTAGGTCATTATGAGACATAGTTTACTGTTATGCAGGCAGACCCTGAACCTTGTTGTATATGTGATAGTTGTCATCATGTGTTCAGTGCATTGTGAATGTGTCTTCTGCCAATACCATTCATATGATGCATCGTGGGGCCTTTGATCTGTCTCAAATTTGTTTGCCACACAGGTTGAGCTGTCTTTCTTGTCCACAAATAGCAGCTCAAGATGGATCTGGGTGTTTAGCCACATAACAGTGTGTACCATGATCTGTATCTTGGTCCCTCCGAGGTGGGTAAACTTCATTTGTAAGTTCACAGACAGATGCACAATGTCATATGTACACTGGCCTGGTTATTGGAGTTACATGGTCTAGTCCTCCGGGGATCTACAGTCGTGTAACTCCAAGAACTACACACAGTATACAGATGTCATCCTCTCAGGTGAGTACAGTTCAAAGGCTGAGTGGAGGGAGAAGGGCCATTGAATCTGAGGATACTGTGGGGGATGAGTGGAGTGAGAGTAGCAGTGCCTCCTGGCCTTAGCATTCCTGTCAATGCCTGTCTTACCGACAGAGTATACAAGTGTCATATTCTCAGGTGAGTACAGTTCAAAGGCTGAGTGGAGGGAGAAGGGCAATTGGAGCAGAGGATACTGTTGTGGCTGGGTGGAGTGAGAGTAGCAGTGTCTCCCGGCCTTAGCATTCTTGTCAGTGCATGTCCTACCCACACAGTATACAGATGTCATCCTCTCAGGTGAGTATAGTTCAAAGGCTGAGTAGAGGGAGAAGAGTCATTGGAGCAGAGGATACTGTGGTGACTGAGTGGAGTGACAGTAGCAGGATCTTCTGGCCTTAGCATTCCTGTCAGTGCCTGTCCTACCAACGTAGTATACAGATGTCATCCTCTCAGGTGAGTACAGTTCAAAGGCTGAGTGGAGGGAGAAGGGTCATTGGAGCAAAGGATAAAGTGTTGGCTGAGTAGAGTGAGAGTGGCAGTGCCTCCTGGCCTTAGCATTCCTGTCAGTGCCTGGCCTACCCACACAGTATACAGATGACATCCTTTCAGGTGAGTACATTCCAATGTGGAGGTGACAATCAAGGTAATTTCGAGTAGGATACAATGTTCGTGTTTTTGTAATGGTGAAAAGTGCCTCCTGGGAATTGTAGTGCTGTCAATCCTTGTACTATACAGAGTTGTTGTTGCTCCAGATGAGTCTAGTTCACATGTTGGAGGACAGACAGGAGTCAATGGACAGGTGGACACTAGGCTGTTGAGTGGTTTGACAGTGAAGTTGGCAAAAGGCTGATCTGTGAGCATGCATGACAGTACAATTTTCTGATATTTTGCTGTTGTGACTTACCCGACTCCACTTCCCCAGGTATTCATGTCAAGCACTCAGGATACAGGATGGCCAAGACCTTCTCCTCCCAAGATGTGAGTTGAAAGGGAGGTGGTGGGGGCCCACTGCAAGCCTTCTGGACCTGTAGCTGGTGTCTGAATGCCATGGAACAGACTTTCCCTCTGAAGTCATTTCACCTCATCCTGATGTCGTCCCTTGTATGCAGGGTGGGGTCTACAGCATTCACTCTGTCGACTATCCTTAACCACATTTCCATTTTCCTGGTGATAGTGATGTACTGGATCTGGGCTCCAAAGAGGTGTATCTCTACTCTAATTATTTCATCCATCATGACTCTTAACTCATCTTCAGTGAAACGGGGATTTTTCTGTGGTGACATGGCGGTGATAATAAACATTTGATAGGTGGTGGGAATTAAACAGGTGAGGGGGAGTAAATGGAGTGGTGTGGTACCAATTGATGTGATAGGGGTGTGTTGAGGGTGTGGGATATGTGCTTAGTGTAAGTTTTTGGGGTGCCTATTCTATTGTTTTATCTTTTTTGATCATGCACTCTGGCTACAATGTATGGCTTTGTGAATGCAAAGGACTGTGTTGTGTGAAGGGGTGTGTTACATAATGTGCTTTGCAGGTGTGGCAATGTGTGTCAGCTGTGTTGTTTTCAAGTCCATCCAATGTGGTGGTGTGTTTTACTTTGTTGACCGCAAACTGCTGTGGTTCGGACCACCACTGGCGGACCACCATGGCTGACCACCACAGTGACTTTGTACTTGCAGTAGGTTTGGTTGTTGGTTGATGGGCTATCGGTGCTGGTGGTTGGAGTGCCTATTTCCCACCCGCCAAAGTACTGGTAGTGTTGGATTTTTGGTTGGCTTTTGTCGGTCCTGCTGTGTAACTTGTAATACGGCGGTCTGTTTGACCATAAACATGGGGGTCTTTTGGTGGCAGCCCCTATGGCGGTCTAGAGGTCTGACCGTCAAACTCATAATGATCCCCTGAGTTTCTAGTAGGGTTGCATGCCTGGAGAGACTGGGCTTGCCTACCTAATGGGCTTCATAGTGTATTGGGAGTGGACGCTCCATAAAGAGCTATACATAGCCTGAAGGCTGTGCTTTAATTTTATTTATTTTTTTGGTCTCCTCTAGTCCTGCAGGACCCCTGTGGAACCATGATGCCCCCAATTTTTATTTTTTATTTTTTTTATAAAGAACTCTATTGGTTTTTCAATAAATGAAGAATGGAATAATACAAACATAAAAGGGTTGATGTGTGGCACCGGTCTGTGCTTAGAGATGGTTACTGCCCTCACCCCAAGACAAGTCCTCGTAGACAATGTTAACAGGCCTTGCATGTCCCAAGAGAAACTTGATAAGCCCATTCAATGGATGTGCTGGAGGAGCAGGCCCCCCCAAAATTCCAATATTGGTGGAAGGCTCCTGTGTAGTTCATGGAGGTCTCAGTCAACTTAGGTCCATGTCCTGGCCTCCCACCCTCCCCACACTTTATAGTACTTATTTGGGCAGCCCCTGGCTTCACACACCAGTTGTTCATGTCTGGCACACCAGTCCATGCCAAGCCTCCACCCAGTAATGGCCGGTGCAGCTCCAGCCTTCCAGTTCGCCATTATGTCTCTCTTAGCCACCAAGCATGCCATTCCCAGGAAGATTCGCTCAGCTCTTCTTAGCCCCACATCCACCATTACTCACAACAAAAACGCCTTTGGTGCCATTTCCAGTTCGCATCCCAGGACTCCAGAAATCTCTCTATAGACCGCCCTCCAGTAGTTCGCTATGGATGGACAAGACCACACCATGTGATAAACGTCGGCGTCTGGGCCCGAGCATCGAGGGCAGTCAGCCCGGGCCCAGAGGCCAGCCCCATACAGTCTAACAGATGTGAGGTATGCTATGTGAAGATATTGGGTTTGTATTAATCGGAAACTGGTGGCCATAGTCAGAGTGTGAGGGGTCATTAGTGCTTCTCTCCAGTCTTCCTCTTCTATGGGGCCCAACCAGTTTTCCCACTTCCGGCGAGGCCCATCAAGTGGGCGGGTTGTGTTAGCTATGAGGGAGCGGTATATCTGCTAAATCCCTCCTCTACCCAGGCTCCCCATCAGCACTTTTGCTTCCATGGGGCTATATTCAGGTATGGAATCTCCTACTTGGATGTGTGTCAGTAATGCGTGACGTAGTTGTAGGTATACATGGAATTGGGTTTTATTCAGGGAGAAGAGTCGCTGGAGGTCCTCGAAGGATCGTAGATGTGATCCGTCCCAAACAACTCCCAACGTGGAAACTCCTATGTTATCCCAGTTCCGGAATCCCTCCAGCGCTGAGGACTCCGCCAACCATCTCCAGTTCCACAATGGGGTCTGCAGGGTGAGGTGGCCCCACCAACTTGAGACCTTCTGGTCCTCACGCCAGCCCAGCAAGACCACCCTAGTCACCTCGGGCAGTGATCGGGCTATTGAGCAGCCGTATAAAGCGTCGAGGATCGCAGGATAGCCCAGTGTTTGGAGTTCCAGTCGATATGCTGGGTCCGACCAGCCGCCCCCCCACCAGTTGTTTATCACGAGTAGGTGCATTGCTAGGTGATAAATGTAGACTTTGGACATACCCAGGCCTCCATCAAAGACATCTCTTTGACAGGCACCTAGGGCCAGTTTGGGACGGGAGTCGCCCCATAGGAAGTGACGCGCCGTCGTGTCTATATCTTTGAACCATCTCCGGGGAATTGGATATGGGAAGTTCTGCAATAGGTAGAGGAGCCTAGGAAGGATCATCATTTTATAGAGAGCTATTCTGCCGAGCAAGGGTACGCCAACGGTGGAGATCGTCCTTAATGCGTCGGGTAAGTGGGGTGACGTTTAGCGTCCACGCCAGTTCCGGCAGCAAAGACACCTGTACTCCTAGGTATTTAAAACAATTGCGCCTGATCGGGATATTTTGCTGCCAGTCGATGAATTCTCTAGAGGGATGCAGGGGGACCAACAGGGACTTGCCGGGGTTAAGCACCAGGCCCGACGCTTCAAAGAAAAGACCCAGGAGCTGCAGAACTCAGGGACCGCTTTTGATGGGGTTGGAAAGATATATGAGCACATCGTCAGCGTGTAGTGCTATGCGATCCTCAGGACCAGCAGGCCATGACCAGCCCTCAACCAAGGGGTCCTCCCTCAGCAGTTTCGCCAGGGGCTCTATCCCCAGCACGAAGAGCAATGGGGACAGTGGGCATCCCTGTCGGGTGCCCCGACGTATGGGGAACTGGTCTGAGATCACCCCATTCACGAAGACATGGGCGGTCGGGTTAGTGTAGAGGAGCTTCACCAGGCCACGGAATCTAGGCCCAAAACCGTTGTTCAGCAGGACGTGTTCCAGGTAGGACCAGTCCACGGTATCAAGGACCTTCTCGAAATCTAACAGGAGGAGAACTAGGGGTGACTGGGTGATGGTTCCCCGGTGGGCCAGGGCCACATGCAGGCGCCTGATGCAGTGTCTTGTGCCACGCGTGGGCATAAACCCGCATTGGTCAGGATGCACCAATGAAGGGAATACTTCCTTCAGCCTGGCGGCCAGGATTGTGGACAGTATTTTAATCTTGGTGTTTAAAAGAGAGATGGGACGGTATGCTGAGCAATGCTGTGATGGCGGTTGGGTCTTTGGGATCACCACGATTGTCGCCTGGTCAATTCCGGAGGGGAAGCAGCCAGTTTTCTCAGCTTCTTAATACATGTTTAAGAGATGAGGACCTAGAATGTCTCTGCATCTACCGTACAATTCCGCCGGGAACCCATTGGGCCAGGCGTTTTACCCGGCGCCAGCGCAGCCATCGCCTTATTAATCTCTTCGAGGCTTAAGGCCTCGTCTAGATTTTCCCTAGTCGTTTGCAAAATCTTTGGGAGGGTGATTTCGTTCAGGAGGGGGGATTCTCTCTCGGCCTCGGGCCGGGGGCGTTCTGCATAAAGTCGGGTGTAGTAGGAGGCAAAACATTGTGCAATGTCACTTGGTTTCTTAGACAGGGCGCCAGATTCATCGGCCACTTCTGGGATAACTCTGTTTGCTAGTGGTCGAGTGGCTAGCCAGTGTAGGAGTTTTTGTCCCCCAACCATATATTCGGGCCGCTGACGCCTGCCAGAGCTGCTTTGCAATTTCCAGCAGTAAGTGTTTAATCTCGTCCCTGACCACAGCGAGCTGCCTCAGAGTGGGATCCGAGGCGGAGACCGCCTGTTGGCGCTCGAGTCGCAACGCTCTGGCCTCGAGCTCTGACACCCGTGCACTGCGAGCGCCTTCCCGCACACGGAGGCGGTGTTTGGCGTATCCCCGTAAGGTCGCTTTGCACACAGCCCAGACCGTGCCCGGTGATTGCACCGATCCTGTGTTTTGCTCAAAGTATTGGTTAAGATGGTCCAGGATCGCCAGGGTATATTCACCATCCTGTAATTGCCATGCGTTCAGGCGCCAGATCGGGCGCTGTGTGGGATCTGTACCTCCCAGACGAATGTGTATTGGGGCGTGGTCGGAGATCCCCTGTGGTAGTATTTCAGCTCCGGTTACCCCGGACATGTCTAATGCTGGCATGAACACCAAGTCAATTCTAGCGTGTGTTTGGTAGGCTGCTGAGGTATGCGTATACTGTTGCATCCTGGGGTGCCAGACCCGCCATACCTCACACAGGCCGAGGCTCTCAGCCCCGTTATTCAGGCTTGCTGCTCGAGATGAACGGATAGCTGATATGGCGCCAGACACGTCTAGTCCGGGCTCCAGAACAGAATTGAAGTCTCCACCAATTAGGGTTGTCCCCTGGGGGAGACCCGACAACATCCCACAGAGTGAAAGTAGAAAGTTGTCAAAGGCTGCTGGGGGGGTGTAGGCACTCACTAAGTTAATCGACCTTCTGTGGAATGAGCCGGTCACAGTGATCAGTCGCCCTTGGGGGTCAGTTTGGGTGGCAGTAACCACCATGGGCAGTGAGCGATGAAGTAGGATGGCTGTTCCCCTGGAGCCCCTCGGGAATCCCGAGTGGAAGACTCTGTCAAACCCCCCACGCGCCAGCATTGGGCATTTGTTGCCCAGAAAGTGGGTCTCTTGTAGTAATGAGGGGGCATATCTGTGGAGCGTGCTATAGACTGCGGATCTCTTAAACTTGTCAAGAAATCCGTTCACGTTCCACGAAAGGACTTGCATCTGTGAGGGGTACGCGTGTAGTGCCAAGGTGTGCTAAAGTGTTGAAGGCCCGCTTGTGGGTCTAGGGGCAACTGTCTCGGACAAGAGGAGGGGATGAGGGAACCTTGAAAAAACCTTATTGAAACCTTATAACATAACCCCTTAATAACTTTCTTACCCCTCAACTGCTCCCCACCCCATACTTCTACCCCAGAAGCATCTGTCGCCCTATAACCTAAACTAAACAACATAGCGAGGTAGACTGCTGTTGGAGTGGAGTGGTGGACCCCTCCATTTAGACGAATCTTCTGCAATCCTTAGATAGGTGCTGGCATGGGTCCGCAGGAGGCAAACACCGGCTTGAAAGCCCCGGGGTTGAGAAAGCCCCCGTCCGGGGCAGCGTATATCTGCACCGCAACATGCCGGTCATCTCCGAGGTGCCCTGTAGGGAGCCGTGTCCCCGCCATCAGCCAAGTGTAGGGGTCTGGCTCAAGCATTCTCCCTCCTTTGCGCCGTCCAGCTCTTGGTTTTCCGAGACATCCACAGGGGTCCCATCAGCCGGAGGGCTGGGATCTATTATTTTGTCCTTGTCCTGAAGGCCCTCAGGACCTCCTCGTCTTCCTCGTCGAGACCTGGTGCGCCTCCGACCTCTTCTTGTGTCCGCCCGAGGTGCAAGGCAGCGACCCGGGATGCCCCCGCCGAGTCGGGGGGACCTCCGCGAGCCCCGACACCCTCCTCCGTCAACCAGTTCCATGCCTCCTCTGGGGATTCAAAGAAGTAAGCACTCCCATTCATAAGGACCTTCAGGCGCGCGGGGAAGAGGAGCATGTAGGAGAGTTGCATGGCTCTAAGTTTTTGTTTGACATGCTCATACGACCGGCGTCATGTTTGGACTTCACAGGTGTAGTCCGGGAATATCAAAATTTTATGGTTGTTCCATTGAAGGTCATCACATCTTCTGGCTTCCTTGAGGATATTGTCACAATCTTTAAAGTTCAGGAAGCGTGCTATCATCGGCCATCTGGGGCCACCTGGTGGGGGCTGCGGTGTCAGAGCTCTGTGTGCTCTTTCTATTGCAAACCAGGGCCAGAGAGCTTGGTCCGGGATCCAGGATTTGATCCAGAGCTCAAGGAAGTCAGGGGCTTTGTTTTCTTCCACTCCCTCCGGAAATCCTATGAAGCACAGGTTGCTGCGCCTGGAGCGGTTTTCGGCGTCCTCGGCACGCCGGTGTAGTTCGCCCGTTCGAGTCTGTAGTTGGGCCACCTTGGATCTGAGGTCCGCTAGGTCGTCTTCCGTTTGGGAGACAAGGGTCTCGACCTCCGTAATTCTACCTACTGCGTTTCTGAGGTCCTGCCGTATTAGGCCCATGTCTTCCCGCACCTCTCCGTTCTTTGTTTCTACGGCCAACTGCGAGGATTGGATAGCCTGAAGGATTGCATGTACCCCATCCGGGGAAGGACCCCCTGTTGCCAGGTCTCCATCGCTCTGCGGGGGTCGTTGGTGCGGTGAACTGATCAATCCTCTGCTGAGACGTCGGGGGTTGTCTGGTGGATCTGTCTTTGCCCATGGCGCCACCTAGGCTCGGCTGAGGCTCCCCGCGTCGTGAGCAGATCTTCTCCGGGCACCGGTCTCCACGAGTTTCTCAGTGTTCGATACTTCTCAGCCGATAGGTCTTCCAGGCCCCCCCCGTTCGTTCGGAGGGACACCGACCAGCACCCCGCGGTTCCAGGGACCCACGACGGGGCCCCACACCCTGGGGCTCTCCGGGGTGGTATTTCCAAGCCGAGAAGGTGAAAGGTGTGCCCCTCAGCGACTCCGTGCGGCCAGGGGCCCACCGGGCCAGCTCCACTCCGCACTATGCCACCCTCAGTCGACTATTCCAGTCAGGGGCCTCCCGTTCAAATGTTCTCCGAGGCTGTGTTACTCAGTGGCCCAAGGAGGGGTGGGTGATCCGGGGGGGGGGGGTTGAGGGTACACACCTCTTTCTATCTGTCCAGGGGCCCGACGTTGGGCCGCAATGTCTGATGTCATGCATATCTCCCCCAGCCTTTGCTCCCCGAGTGATTTGGTAATGTCTCTGAGGGCCCAAAGCTGCCCAGGATCTAAGGGGGGTCCCCAGTGGGTCCAGGCCTCTCACCTCATTCCTCTCCTGTCGTCCGAGGCGGGAGATGGTCCAGCCGGTAGGGTCGGGAGACCAGGGCTCCTCAGGATGCAGGTGTTTCCCACCGCCGCCGAGGCCTCACCTCCAAGCGTCCCGGCCTGTCGGTGCGGTCATTTCTCCTCCCTTGGCTCACGGAGGCGCCCACGACCAGGGCTGACCGCCAGGCCGCCTCACGATGCGATCCGCCGGGCCGGGCCACTCGCCGCGGATCCTTCACTGCAGAAGACGGGGAGGAAGGAGCTACGCCCCCAACTTGCGGCCTGGGACAGGCCCCAGGACTCACGGAGGCCGCCCGCACGGCCCGCTGTTCCTCCCGAGTGCGCCTCGGCTCCGGGCCCGGGGGTCCGGCCCGCGCCTCCCGATGTCGTCCCTGCTCGGGGCTTACCGGAGCAGACCACCCAGGGATCGACCGGGCCGCCGTTCACCAGGTTGGCTCGTCGGCCCCCCTCGGTCCACTCGTTATTTGCCCTCAGTTGACGCAGGCAGCTCAGACAGCAGTGTCCCGCAGGTCACGGGCGCCGCGGCCAGCCACAGCTCCCGGCCGCCATATTTCTGCCTCCACTTCGCTTGAGTCTCCCTCGTACGCGTGGGCCCATCAGCGGCCCATCCTGCAGGATCACCTGGTTCACGGGCAGTCAACGGGTCTCAATAAGACCGCCGGGGTTAGTTATTTAGTCAGGATGGTAAAGGCTTTGGCAGGCGGATGACAGAGGGGTCTGGAGCACTCTTAGAGTGCGACCGCCATCTTGACGCCCGAAGCCACGCCCTCTTTTTTTTTATTTGACAAAAGACGTAGCCGTGCTAGGTCCAGCAAAATTCTAGCAGTATCTCATTGGGGCCTCACTGAATACTACAGCAGTACTGCTGCACCCACATCAAAAATGTATTTTTTATCAAACTTGTTTTTATAAGGTTGAATTTTGTACAGGCAGTACATTAGACAATGAACCTTGTGTGAACTGTCTGAGCATGGTGCCAATTAAACACACATCATAGTATGAGACAGTATCAACATCAGCTTTCTCATGATAAAAAACTCCAACCAGTTTCATTAATTAAAAAAGAGGAGGAAAGGAAAAATCATGTAACATATAACAATATAAAAACGTGAATAGGAGTTGGGAGGTTACAATACTACACCATGTAATTTATATTGTTACTGTAGACAAGTGATTATTTATGTCCTCTTCAAGAGGATGGGGACTTGGAGATGATCGTAGTTCATACGCCATGCACCTCCGGACAGGAGGGATATCTCTTAACAGATGGGTTGCTGTCCTAAATTTGAAATAAGTGAAGTGCTCTAGTTCTAGTGGGGCAAACAGGCAGCAGGAGACCTCTTGACAGATAGGATACTATCGGACCCCATTTATATTAAAAGTTTTTAAAGTCATCCGCAAAGATGTCTGCCATCCTTTCCATAGTCAGTGCTCTCCAAAGATGAGCCTGCCACTGGGTGAGTGCTGGGACTTCTTTCTTTTTCCAGGCTGCCGCGATTGCCATTTTAGCAGCGCCTAGCCAAATCCATATAATGGACCTATCTGCTCCTGTTTGATACTGGAGAGTGTCATCTCGTAGTCCTAAGAAGTTGCAGTGGTTTGTGTTCGGTATGGGGTACCCCACTATATCTTTGATGTGGGCCAAGATTTCATTCCAAAAGGGGCAGATCGTGGGGCAATCCCATCATATATGTCTGAAATCCCACACCCTCTCCAGCACAGATCTGATGTGGCCGGAATTATGCTCTTCAATTTGGTAGGATAAATGTACCAGTCATACATAATCTTATAGTGGGCTTCTATCAGGGACATAGAGCAGTTGTATCTCCGTATATCCCAATACAATTTACCACATTGTGTGTCGAGAATGTCTTCCCCCACACACATGCTCCCAGAAGTTGTGGTGGCAGGGTCTTGTCGAGTTTCCTGTGGTGGTTAATAGGGCATAGAGTGGGAGATAGTCCCTTTAGGGGGGAATGCCCTGTCGTATGAATTGTTCGAATGGTGTGAACTGTCTCACGGCTGCCTGTTGATTTTCAGGTTTCAGTGCCCAGTGGTGCAGTTGAGTATAGTGATAAAATTTGGCTTGCGGAAGATTGAATTCTCTCTTACAGTTCTCAAATGTCAATATGTCAGTATTGTGGAATAAGTCCACTAGTACCAGGCATCCTCCTTCACGTCATTTATCAAATGATCCTGGTTGTAGGGCAGGGGGAAAGTCTGGGTTGTAGTGTAGTGGTGTTTGTGGGGAGGGAAAAGTCATCCAACCTCTTGTGTTTGTTACCTCATCCCACACCTTGAGCATAGGCTTCCACAGTACATCCCAGATCACTTTCCCCACTATAGCCCGGTCCATGTGGAGCCAGTGTTTATCGGATTCTCTAAAGGACCATTCTTTGACTATTCTTAGTTGGGAAGCTTTATAATATAACTGGAAATCTAGCATACTCAGACCACCACTCTCCTTATGCGTGCTTAACATTTTGTACGATAACGTGGCCCTTTTTCCGTGCCATATAAACCGCATTATCAGGGTGCGGAGGGTTAAGAAAAATGCGCGATCCACTTCCAGTGGCAGGCTCTGAAATATGTAGAGTATCTTAGGCAAAAGTGTAATTTTAATGGTGTTGATCCTCCCCAACCATGTGAGATAAGATGGGGCCCCCCATTTCAAGGTGTCTCTTATGCTTGTCAGTAGCGGGGAGTAGTTGGCCTTGTGAAGGTCAGCTATATGTGGTGTGATTTTGATGTTCAGATAGGTTCATTCCTTCTTTGCCCACTGGAAAGGTGTGGAGACTGACAAAAGTTCCATCTCCAATAATTTAAATCCTGCCACCTCTTCGAATAGACAAAAGTTCCTCTTGCAGGGAGTAGCACGAGGAGGCAGGATCAGTCAGTGTCAGGAGAACATCCTTCGTGAATAGTGATATTTTATGTTCTGTCATCCCAAAGGTGACCCTGTGTATGGTGGTTGATGCACGAATGCGCGCAGCTAAGGGCTCTATACTAAGAGCAAATAGCAAGTGGGGAAGAGGACATCCGTGTCTTACCCCCCTTGTGAACAGAAATGGCACTGAACTAGTGCCATTTATCAACACTCTGGAGTAGGGAGCTGCATAGTTGGCTCTTATCTTCTTGATAAATGTCTCACAGAACCCTTAGGCCCTAGGAACCTGGGTCATGAAGGCCCACTCTACTCGATCAAATGCCTTTTCAGCGTCTAAACTTAAGAGGAGGGACGGGACCTTTAGGTGTATCACCCCACTAATGTTATTGTGTGCCTGGTGATCTTTTACAAATCCTGATTTGTCTGTGTGTACAAGATCAGTAAGTAGATCTTCGAATCAGTAGGTCAATATGCTAGTGTAGAGTTTTGCATCCAGATTCAGAAGAGCCATGGCTCTATAGGAGCTGCAGATTTGGGGGGCTTTCCCCAGTTTGGGAATGACTGAGATAAGAGCCTCATCCATTGTATTTTTAGTGACACCTGATGTACCTATGTAGTTAAATAGGTTGGTCAGGTAGGGCGTCGACTCTGAGCTATAGGTTTTATCAAATTGAGCAGTCAAGCCATCTGGCCCTGGTGACTTATGTAGTTTAAGGTGGTTTATCGCCATCTGAACCTCAGTCTCCTCAATGGGTGCCCCCAATTGATCATTGTGTGTTGTCGTGACTTTGGGCAAGACAATATTTTCTAAGTAGTCCATTTGGGTGGAGTTTGTGGTGGGTGTCGCTTTGAATAGATCTCGGTAGAACCTACTAAATATATTCACCTTCTCTACATCTGAGTTAGTCAGTCCATTAGTGTGGTGTCGTATATCCCCTATGTATTCCTTTTCCCTTTTCACCAGTAACTGTCTAACTAGATGTGAACCCACCTTGTTCCCTTGCTCATAAGACATTCTCTGTAGTCGTAATAGTGTGAGTTCTGCTCTATTTGCATATATAGCATTTAATTTGCCTCTCAAGGCCATCATCGAGCACTGAAGGGGTATGGTCGGGTGGGCTTTAAGGGCTTCTTTGGCTGCCCGTAGTTCCACCTCTAATGCTAGGTGCTCCTTTCTCTTCTGTTTCTTTAGTGCTTCAGTTAGGGAGATACATTTCCCTCACAGTACTGCTTTAAATGCATCCCATGTTATGCTTAGTTTGGTGTCTGCAGGGTCGTTGAGTGTAAAATATTCCCTGATGGTGGTACGTATATCTCCACTAGAAGGCTTATCTCTTATCAGGGAGGGTAGGAGTACCATCGCATGGTTTCTGATCTGCTTCCTCTCCAGTCTATTGTGAGTTCCATTGGGGCATCATCTGAGAAGGAGATGGAATGTATTGCTGCTTTAAGAAGCTCCTGGGATACCCCCTGACTAGCGAATACATAGTCAGTCCTTGAGTATGCTCATTGAGTGTGAGAAAAAAATGTGTAATCTCTGTCCTTAGGGTGCAGTTTCCTCCAGGTGTCAACTAGTCCTATCTCTATCATTGCCTGTCAAAGTGATTTCGCGAAGTTCCCTGTTTGCGAGCGGTGGGGGTGTGTACTATCTTGGTTTGCGTGCCAAGTAAGATTAAAGTCTCCCATCATAAACACATCCCTCTCCGCAAAGGCCTCCATTGTCTCTAGGCACCCAAGTAGGAATCGTTCTTGATTTGTGTTGGGTGTATATATTGAAGCGTAAGTAACTTGACGGCCCCGCATTTCCCCTTTTACCGTAATGTAGCATCTGTCCTTGCCTGTGTGGCGGCCTGGAGGTCAGCATTGTAGGGCTTGATGGAACAGGAGTGCTACTCCGTTGTGATCTGTGGGTATTGTTTATGTTTAAGCCTATGGTCTTCTCCCGTTTTAAGACGGGTCTCTTGTAGCGCTATTATGTCATAGTGGTGATCCGTTAACATTTTCCATAGTTTGTGACGTTTCACTGGTGCATTTAGCCCTTTAACATTCCAGGTGATCATTGTCACTACCATCATACCGGCAAAGGGTGCGATCTTATCTCTGAAGCTAACATTAAGCTAGATCGCTGTCTATTGTGCCTTATCTTTGGGGTCACCCCTCGAGATCTCACAAGTGTCCATACAGGATTTATTTTTTCCACCCTCCGCTTAGTAAAATCTGCTTCTCGATTCTTGTCCATTATATTTGATATATCATCTCCTGAGAAAAATCTAAAAATTAACAGATTAAGGACAACATGCCCAGAACGTAAAAGTATCCATAAGTCTGTTAACAACAGTGTGAGTGAAGGCCTAGTACTGCTTTTGTCGCTTTGCAATTTGATATTGTTGAGCTTCATATTTGGGGTATGTGAGGTAGTGGGACCTACATCTTTACTTAAGTTATGACGAAGGTGGTTCCCTTAGGTGTGCATCTTCATTAGCATGTCGGTCACTCCCCTTCAGTTTGTGTTTGTATGCCCGAGGTGTCTGTTGGGGCAGCAACCATCCAGTTCCAGGGGCCTTTCTCCGACTTGGCTCGGAAGGAACTTCACCTCCATTCTCTCCAGACTGGGAAATTCTGAGTATCTTCATTGCCTTTGAGAGGTCAGTGACGTGATGAGATCTATTGTTCAGTTCAAAGGCCAGGCCAAAGGGAAAGGTCCAGCGGTATCTAACATGGTCTTCGATTAGTCTATCCGTGATGGGCTTGAATTGTTGCCTCCAGAAAAGCGTGGCTGGGGTCATGTCTTCAAACAGGGAGCAGGTTTCTCCCTGAAACATTATCTTGTCTGCCTTTCGTGCCACTTGGATGATGGCTTCTTTGACCCTAAAGGAATGCAATTGCACGAGAATATCTCTCAGTCATCTCTTGTCATTGGAGGTGCCGCTGCCTGCTTTGTGGACTCTGTATGGCTTCTTTTTAGCTGTGTACTTCTCACTATCTCCTGGAACAAGCCCATCACAAAGGCTTCAAGGTCGGGCCTCTCTGCTCCCTCTGCAAGGTTCCTGATCTTGATGTTGTCTCTCCGAGCCCTGTTTTCCATGTCTTCTTGCTTAAGTGTCACTCCTTGAAGTTCCAGCTGGAGTGTCTGTGTGAGAGTATCTAGTTGGTTGAGACAAGCTTCCATTTCTAAAGTTTTAGTCTCTTTATCCAGAATTCTGGAGCCCACGCAGTCCACATCTTGCCGTAGTGAGGATAGTTTGTCATTATGATCTGCCTGGAATTTTTCAAGGGAGGAGGACATATCTGCCTTCAATTCTTCCCTTAGTTCCTTTTTAAAGTCTCTCAGGGAGACCAGAAGGTCATCCTGTGTGAGGGCCATCTCCGTGATCTCCTGCTGTGCTGTTCCCCCTTCGACGGGTGCAAAGTAGTTGGAGATCCTGTTGGTGTTTTGTTTTGTGGGATACATGTGTAGGAATAGTTTTCCCCGACACTTTGGGCCTGATTGCGACTTTGACGGTCCTTTCACAGGACCTCCAAAGCCGCTGCAGGCACAACGCTGCAGACACAAGACCGCAAGTAATGGAGGTCTTTTGCCAGCCATATTAGGAGTGTTCCGCTGGGCCAGTGGGTGAAAACAGCGTTTTCACCCACTGGCCCAGCGGAACACTCACCACAACATTGACACCGGCTTGTAATTGAGCCGGGAGCAATGTTGTGGTGCGTTGGGTGCAACAGCACCTGTCACGCATTTCACTGCCAGTAATTCGGGCAGTGAAATGCGTGATGGGGCTGTGCATGGAGGGGCCCCTGCACTGACCATCCCAAGTGCCCCCAGGGGCTCCCAAAACCCCTCTCCCACCAGCCCTTCTACAGTGGTGTTTACCGCCATGGAAAGGCTAGCAGGTGGGGACTCGTAATCCCCAGGCCAGCACTGCTTGTAGCGCTGCCCTGGCGGATTACAACTGCAGGGAACGCCAGGCTACAGGTTGGCTGCAGCCTGGCGATATCAGCGGTTCGACCGTGGCGGCTTTGCCACAGTCATAATGGGGCGGTCAGACCGCACTGCCTGTGGCGATCCGACTGCCATCATGAGGTTGGCAGTCTTAAGACCGCCAACCTCGTAATGAGGCCCTTTGTCTGTGTCTAGTCACTGGGGTTCGTTCCCTTACTGCAGCTTCGCACGTGAGGCACTGTGGCTCCCAACTATTTCTCCAGTACGCAACCTTGTTGCCTCAGTCTGTTATGGGTTCTTCTTGTTCACAATTTCTGCAGTTTTGCGCTTTAATCAGGGCTACTATACAGAAATGTCACTGTCTCTGGATGTGCAATGTCTCTTATCTGCTGTTCATTCTTTAACCCTCAACCCTGAGAGGGATCCTTTCAGCAGCCTCACTTTGTGCTCCATTTACCTCGTGGGCGTGTTTCATCATCCATCCCTCATTTAGCTTTTCCCACCATTTCTACTGCATCATGATCCCCACATGGGCCTCCGGAATAATTCCTGAAATTAATTCAGTTGCATGTATGGCCATCCCCCGTTCTATAATGGAGTGAGGGTGATATCAGGGTCCAGTCTCATGCCTTTCACCCCGTCTGAGGTCCCTGGGGCTTTCTCATCTCATGCCGGTGTGTCTCAGTGCCACTGTGAAGTCGTGTCATGACTGACCTCGCTTTCGGGATCTGGATCTGGGCCCCCACTAATGCCACTCTGGTCGCTGCCTATTCTTATGCAGTGCAGAACGCTCCAGGAGCGGTAGGTCTTCCCCCTCTGCCAGTTCACGCACCTTTTTTGCCAGCTTCAGCATCTCAGCGTTCCCTCATCGCACTCAGTGCGGCAATCACCACGGGTAGCACCTCACTCTACCCTCGATGTCAGCATGTCTCTCGCTCTCGTCCTGTTCCTCTACACTTCACATCCCTTCAGGTGTTATTCACGCTACAGCTGTCATCATTTTTGCCCAATATTGTTGCGGGTGACAGAGGAGCCAAGGGGATTCAAGTCCCGGCAGCCATCTTGGCAAGTCTCCCTGTTCAAATGTATTTTTTAATTTTGCCCACAGGTGGACTCTGAGACACACTCTTCATGGCTCTTGGAGTCAGGGTGCCTCTAGTCTGAGCTCTTCTGTGTGTTTTTATTTCTTTTTCAGGACACAGGGGCTGAGTCCCCATGTCCGAAAAGTTTCTGAAACTGTTGGGCCAGCCATTCAGAGCCTGTGCTCCCAGTGGGTCGTGTTGCTCCAGCAAGAGGCAATGGGAAAAAGCCATCTCAGTCAATCAAAACTCTTTGCTATTTTTAATTTGCGGACTCCCTTGGGATCAACTGTCAATATATCTATAAATGTTGAGCCTTAATTTCTCATGAGCCACTGAACAGATTTACATCAAATTACAAGAGGTATCCTTTCTGGGTAAATATCTAGCGTTGTGCCATTATTTGGTGTGATTCTGTTCAGTCATTTTGGCAGTAGCGCTGTCTAAAATTCCCTAGAGAAATTGCTTTGGGAAAAGGGGTTTTGGGATCCCTTTTTTCTCTGCCCCCTCACCTTAACAGATCACCCCAAAACTTTTGAGGGAGGAACTGAGGTGAATGAACATTATTTTTGGGAAAGTTTGGTGAAGATTCATCTAACTGCCCGAAGTTATAAGCAAATATGAACTTTCTATAGAAACTCTGATCTAATTATAACTACACAGTGGCAACCATCACTGTATAATATATGACACACACACACAAACATAGTAATTAAAGGTAAAAAATTAAAGTTAAAGTAAAGAGGTTTAGGAATGGGTAGCGTAAAAGTATAAGTGTTCAGGGATGGGTATTTTTAACTGTTAGTAAAGGGTATTAGGAGTTTAGGGATGGGTAGGGTTAAAGGGTGGTAAGACGTTTAAGGGTTCAGTGATTGGTAGTCTTAAGGGGTATTAGGAGGTTTTAAGGGCTCAGTGACAGGTGGTTTTAGAAGGTAGTAAAGGGTTTTATGAGTGTAGCAACAGGTTAGTAAGGGGTTTCTAGGGTTCAGGGATGGTGGGCAAAAGGGGTTGTAAGACTTTTTTATGGTTTAAAGATGTGTAGCACTAAGGAGTAATAATGTGTGGTTAGAATTCAGGGGTAGGAACTTTAAAGGGGTAGGAAGACATTTTTAGGGTTTATGGATGGACAGTAGAAAGGGACAGTAAGGGGTGTTTCTGATTTAAGGATGGGTAGTGTTAAGTGGGCTTAGAAGCATATGAGTGTGTGTCTGTCTCTCTCTCACTCAATATATATATATATATATATATATATATATAGATAGATAGATATATGTATATATATATGCATATATATATATATATATATATAGTTATATGTGTGTGTGTCTTTAGATAGATAGATAGATAGATAGATAGATAGATAGATAGATAGATAGATAGATAGATAGATAGATAGTGTTGTAGTAGGTTGTTGGGTTTGTAGGAGGATAGGGTGGGAAGTAAATTAAGTAGTAATTAATAAAAATAAAAAACAATTAATCATTTTATTGATTTCAATTACATAAATTATGGAATATTTTTTTCCTTATATTTTAGTTGTTGGCTGCCAGGGTTGTATGGGTCTAGGGTGGGAAGTTAAGTGATAATCAATTTACAATATATTAATAACTTTAAAATAATTAATTTGTATGTAAAATATGCAATACTGAATTATTGTGCTAATATTTAGTTGCAGGATAATAGGTTTGTAGGGTATGGGGGAAGTCATGTAATTCATAAATAATTAATTATTGATTATTATGTGCATTTAAATGTTTAATTTAATTTTGAATATTTAAATTACTTATTATTTAATTATATTTTAGTTGGGGCTGCTAGTTTTGTAGGGGTCTAGAATGGGAGGTGAATTAAGTAATAAATAATTGACAATTACTAATTAATTATTTAATTTATTTTAACTATGTAAATTAAGGGGTCTGTGGCTTCACCAAGATGGCCGACGGGATGCACTCCTACGAGCTCCCACAACCCTAATAAATCCTACATAATCCTTGGCCCTGTCGGACCGTTTTGACTCACATTGTTCCCTGCCAAATCCTGAGTTTATGAGCTCCCGGTGATGGTGCAGTAGTCGGGCGAAACCCAGACTGGCTTCCTGATGGGAGGGACTGAGTGGGCCTGCATCGCCCTGGATGGGGGTTCCATGAGGACTCCTGTGTTTGCTGGTCATTGCAGAGGGGTCCCCATGGTGGCAGCGGAGGTGTTGAGAAGGGCGACTTGGCTGCCCCCGCCCTGGGCTGTGATCCTATGCAGCGGTGGACTGGCTGAGCCCCGGCCGAAATCCAGGTTGTGAGAGCGGCTGTGACCTGAGTGGAGGCCGCCTGGCTGGCTACACTGTGTCTGGAGACTGAGAAAACACCTTTTGTTCTCTGAAGGGCGGCTGCTGGGCCGCTGGAAGAAGTTGCAGTCTGGAAGCTCACTCGACACACCCTGAGAGCACTCGGCACGGCACTGAGTCTTCAGGAGGTTGCGGTGGGACGTCAGGCCTGACGGGTGGTGAACAGAGTGATTAAGGCTGTGCGCCTAGCACTTGGCACAATGAAGGTGAGCAAAATATGGCCCAGCGGGGAAGAGAAGGGCGCAGCGGCACTGATAAAGTAGAAGTAGCAGAAGGTTTTGAGAACCAAAAGATATCCATACATTCCGATTACACCAACAAAGTACTGAACTCGCAGAAAGGCTTCCTTGAGGTCAAGGCAAGGCTGAGATCCATGGGCATCAGATATATGCTGCTGTACCTGGCCGGGCCTCAGGTCATCTCTGGGGGTAAGTCCCACTTTTTCGATACCCCACAGGATGTCTGGCACTGGCTGGAGGTGTGGGACAAGGTGCCCAGTGTTAGGGCCAATCCTTGGCATTCAAGCCCAGGTGCCGCCACTGGATCACGCAACACTAACTGTAGACAATGGGATGAGACTGCGACTGGGGATGATCTGCCCGCGATAGATGAGGAATTGCGAAGAGTGATGATCCAGACGACGGCACAATGGTGATTGCTCCCTCCTCTCAAGACCCATCAGCTGATGGGGGTCGGTACTCTGAAGGGCATAAGGATATATCTGAGGCACACTCTTTGGGGGGTCGCTAGATGATCTGACCTAATTGGGATTCCACGGCATACACTATACATGGGAAAGCGGGCCTCGTTCCCCTGCTTGGGAAGCATGGATTTCTGTTCTTAGATTAGTTACGTCAGATTGTTCAATGGACTCTCTTGAACTATATCCAAAACTCATGATCGTTGACATTTGGATGTAAGGGTTCCGACAGGGCAAGGTAACCTGTAGGGGTTTGGGGAGAGCCCTTCCACGTTTGTGGTAGGCAATGGTTGGTATAACTGGAGTTAGGCTGGATGTCCTGACAGTGTACTATGTAATGGATTCGCAGCAGTTTTATTGGTTGTTTCACTGCTTATCCAAGGTGAGGTGTGGAGGTGGGAGTTTGTTGCCTTGGTTCTGAAACTGTTGAAATTACATTGTTGTATGCCAATACAGTGTGCATGGGGGTATTAGAAGGTCTGAGTTCCCTACAGATTCTTTCCATCAACAATAGTTGAGGGACTTGATATACTTTGAGAGCAGAGTTATATGAGTTTATGATAGATTGCCTAAAGGTTATATCCTGGAATGTCATGAGGCTCAGATAGTACACCACACGCTAGAGGATACACTCATTTGTGTCGGCAAGTAGCACAGATTGCATGCCTGCAGGAGACACATCTGATGGGGCATTAAACCCAAAAGCTGGCCAAAACATGGTGAGGTCAACTGTTTACGTCCACATACTCCTCTTATGCACTGGGGTGGCCATCTTGGTGGCTTCTGGGGTACCATTCAGGCACGTCATATAGTAAGGCCGATGTAGAGGGCCACTATTTACTCATACAGGGCACTTTGGATGGAATGCCTATAACGATCCTAAACACTTATGCACCCAACACTGATGATTACATGTTTTATGACAGAATTTTTGACTTACTGGAGGTGGCAATGAGTACCCCCATACTTTGGGCCAGAGATTTTAACTGCATAATAGATGGTTAATAGGGACCGATTTCCACCTAAGCCCTGATGGTGAGATCACTCAAGATGGTAATGAGTTCTTTGGGGCTACCAAATGATTAGAGGGAGCTACATCCAGATGGGCAAGAATATACATGCCATTCCAAAACACATAGAACATACAGCCGCTTAGGTTTTTTGCTGGGTGGACTGACACTTTCGCACATGTGTGCAGTTAAACATTTGGGCAGATTCTTATCTGATCATGCTCCAGTTCTGTTAGAGCTGCAATGGGGGCTCAGGAGAAAGAACTGAGCACCTGGCGCATGCCATCCAGCTTCCTTTTGGATCTTGTGGGTTGTGGGGTACCAGACATCACAGAGAGGTGGCGTGCGAAGCACTAAAGGCAGTAGTGAGGGGGACATGTTTGGGAACAGTCTGTAGAGTATGGCGCAAAATGGAAACTGAACTCAAGGCATTGGAACAGGATTGGTGACACTACAAAGAGAAGAAACACGTATAGCCACTACACACGGGGAACAATTACAGGCACACAGGGACATGAATGAGCTTTGAGATAGGATTGAGAGGATGACTTTAAGGTCATATTATCAGATATTGCATAGGGAAGGGGACAAGTCAGGATGCTTATTGGCATGGACACTCAGGCACGAGATCGAATCTCCGCCTATCCTATACCTCAAAAACAAAGAAGGAGAAGGGGATACCAGTAAAAGGGAGATCCTATCTGTGTTTGTTGAACACCTCTATGTAGTTTATACAGTGGGTCCCGCTAACCCGGAACAAGAGGTGGAAGAATATCTGGGAGGTGTAGATCTCCCCACTCTGAGCTTCCAACAGAAGCAAGAATTAGAGGAGGAAGTAACGCTAGAGGACTTGAGGGAGGCCGTGAAAGCACTCAATAGGACAAAACCGCCGGGGCGGTTTCCTTGTGGGGTTTTATCAGACATACAATGCCACACTCCTTTCCAAATAATTAGATGTTTTTCAGGAAGCACAGAAGAGGTATTCTGCCTGCCACATTGTGAGAAGGGATTGAGTGTCTTATCTTGAAACCGGGAGGGGATGGGGCAGATCCTTCCTCCTATCGGTCTCTCGCCATGTTAAACTCAGATGTTAAAATCCTATGTAAGGTCCTGGCATCCAGATTGAGAGGGGTGATTCGTGACTTGGTCCATGAAGACAAATACATATTTATATCTACGTACAGCACTACATTATTGAGAGGGATCGCCCACATTTTGCATGAGACATATTATCTTTAGACCTGGAGAAGGCTTTTGATTGGAGTTATTTGTTGAAAGTGCGTAAGGGAATGGAATTTGGCCCTAACTTTTGTGCTTGGGTACACCTCCTTTATAACGAACACTTCGTACCTATAAGAGTGGGGGGCCAGCTCTCCGAGGCATAGGGGTGATCAGGGGCACTAGTATAGGGATACCCCCTATCACCACTCATGTTCATAATGGCAATTGAACCACTAGCTCTATTGTTGCAAGGGGATATGGCCTGCTATGGTATTCAGGTTGACACTAAAATTCACGTGATCTCCTTGTACGTGGAGGATGCCCTGGTGTATCTTAGAACCCCAGAGGAGTAGGTTCCAATACTGATGCAAATGCTGGCAACATTTGGAAGATTCCCTGGGCTTAAGATCAATGCCCAGAAATTGCCCCTGTTCCCCCTAGGGGGCCTGATGGGATAGCTTGCTGATCAGTTACTAGAGGTAGGATTACACTGGAAAATGGAGGGCTTCCACTACCTCGGTATATGGGTCACACACACGAGAGAGGAATACCAGCAACTTAATGTGGAGAGGGTGGTGGGAAGTTTGACGAACTTGGCTGCTTTTTTAAATAAACTCCCCCTTTCCATTATGGGCAGAGCTGTCGTGGCAAAAATGGCCTTCCTGCCTCGCTGTCTGTATTTAGTCCAGAGCACACTGTTTCCACTTGACTCTCAGCTTTTTAACAGACTTGATGGGTTATTGAGGTCATTAATATGGGCTGGATGTCACAGCAGAGTTTCCCTTCCCATGCTGAGGAGAAATCTGGAAGATAGAGGCCTAGCAGTTCCAAATATACAGCTCTTTTATTATGCAGCCCAATTACAGCATGCGGCTAGATGCTGACAAACACGAAAAGGTGGGAGAAAAGACTGTATGAGGGCCTAATGGGTGAGAATACCTTACCGCAGCTCCGGATGAGAGGGCGCGGAGCACCATACCCGATACCGCACCTGGTAAAAATCACGGCTGTTATATGGGAGCAGGTGGTGAGAAAGATTATTCAGAGGGCCCCCTTTGGCAGGGAATTACCTTTTTGTGCCATTGATGACTGTATGTCGATGGAACAGTGGAGACGCGCAGGTTGCCTATTAGCAGGAGACATTTACCCAAGAGAACATTTCATATCCTTCCAAAAGGCGCAGGAGACCTCTGAAATTGGACCAGGCCAGTTTCTGCAATATGCTAAATTAGAGAGAGTGGTGCAAGACATTTGGTGTGACTTTCCAAATGCCCCACATGTGTCAGAGGTCCGGGGAGGGCTGGTAAGGTGGGAGGAGGGAAGACACTTGATTTCACTGTTTTAGACAGTGCTTAGAAATGACAGGCAGACTGCACCGTGTGTAGCATGTAGAGCTTGGGAGGAAGACTTAGGGGAACAGCTTTCTGAATCTGATTGGGGACAGGCCCTGGAACTGGTCCACACTGCATCATGTAATAATACGTTTAAACTATCTACATCTTCAACTATCTACATCTTTCCTATGTCACACCATGCATGCTGAATAAGATGGACCCACCTGGGGGGGAGCTAGATGCCAGCGATGTGGAGAAGAAGGGGCCACTTTCCTGCACTTGGAGTGGGCAGGTGATGATGTTCATGCCTTTTGGAGAGAGGTTGTCCCAAATTAATGGCCACTGCAGAGCTAGTATTCACACTGTCTCCCACGACGTGCCTACTGGGAGTGATACCTATGTCTAACGGGTGAAAGATACCTTATAAACTGACCCAGAAGACCCTCTTGCTGGCTAAGAGAAGGGTGGCCATTAGCTGGATGGGAACCAGGAAGCCACAGATGGAACACTAGATGAGAGACTTGATGGAGTGGGAGAGGCAGAGAAACAGCATATGCGATTAGTGCACATAGATGATGGCGCTACGGCTGAAATTGTGGCTTGGGGTGTGCTGCTTGAACGCTTACAGAAAGCTATGACTCCAGCTCGGAGTCTCTTGTGGATGTGGAAGGGTGAAGAATGCACATACTGCTATTTTGAATAATATTGGAGATGACTAAATGAGTAAGTACCTCCTCTGATCAATAAGGATCATTATGTTAACTTGGTAACTTGGTTTATGATTTTATAGTGCAATAACTGATATATGTGATGTGCTGAGAAAGCCCACACTGACACTGCTGTTGCAAATAAATTGTGAACTCTTAGAACTCTTAATACCTCATCTTTCTACGCTACATAAAACCTTGTCATAGCTCTGTATGGCTGTTTTATGCTTTGTAAATGTTTGGTTTTCAATGTTTTGAGTTGAAAATCTGAAAATAAAGTTAAAAAAATATATATGTAAATTATGAAATACTTATTTTTAAATGTATATTTCAGATGTGGGCTGCTGGGTATGTAGGGATATAGGGGCCAGATGTACCAAACGTTTTGCACGCCGCAAACAGCGAATTTCCTGGTTACCGACTCACAAAACGGGACTGGGAGCCGCAATTAGGAAGGGGTGCTCCCCTTCCTAATTGCGAGTCGCAGCGCGATGCTGTATTGCTTTGTGACCGCAAACGCGGTCGCAAAGCAATCGCAGTTACTACCAGTGTCACACTGGCCTTCCATGCCAGGCCCCATGGTCAACACCCTATACCCACCCAAACCTGTGTCACACAGGGCCTTCAGACGTGGGCGGTGGGGGTTGTCCGCAGGGCCTGGCCTGTGGCCATGCCCTGCAGCCAACCCTCCATAACCACCCAATCCCTGCCATGCATGGCCAAAGGGTCTGTGTCTCTTGGAAGATGAATAGGTGTGGGAGGGTGTCTCTGGGTGTGAGAGTGGGTGTGTCAGGATCTGAGTGGTTCTGTGAGTGGATGGGTGACATCTGTGAGTGGGTACTTGAGGGTCTGAGTGGGTCTGTGAGTTGGTGTGTGAGTTTTAGACCTGTCAGCTCTTGGCATGAAATCCCGTGTCTATTTCGCTTCCTACCTGTTATTGATCCTGTGCTGAATTTGACTTTTGCTGCCTTAAGGACTCTGGGCAATTTACCACTGCTGACCAGTGCTAAAGTGCAAGTGCTCCCTATTTAAATGGTAATGGTGACTGGTGTATCAATGATTGCCATATTTGGTTTGCTAGTAGGTCCCTAGGATAGTACACCATGTGTGCCCATGGCTGGTAAATAAAATGCTACTAGTGGTACTACACCACTGATTGTACCACCCACATCAGTAGCCCTGTAAACATGTCAGCCCTGCCACTTCAGTGTCTTTTGTGCAGTTTTAACTACCAGTTTGACCTGGCAAGTGCACCCACTTGCCAGGCCCAAACCTTCCCTTTTACTACATGTAAGCCACCCCTAAGGAAGGCCCAAGGTAGCCCCATGGGTAGGGTACAGTGTATTTAAAAGGTAGGACATGCACTGGTGTGTTTTACATGCCCTGATTGTGAAATACTGCTAAATTTGGTTTTTACTATTGCAAAGCCTATCTCTCCCACAGGGTAGCATGGGGATTACCTTGAAATATCGTTCAAGTGTAATTTCCCATTGAAAATAGATAGAGATGTGGAGTTTGGGATCTCTGAACTCACAATGTAGAAATACATCTTTGATGACATTGTTTTTAAATTGTTAGTTTGAGAATGCCACTTTTAGAAAGTGGGCATTTTCTTGCTTAACCATTCTGCGCCTCTGCCTGTCTGTGGAGTACACATCTGGGTTAGGATGACAGTTGGGCTGTTTGTGAATTCACTCTAGACAGTCACACAAAAGGAGCTGAGGTGTGCCCTGCATATCCTGATCAGTCTTCCTGAGCTAGAGTGGTGGGAGAAGCTGATACTTGCACCTGAATAGGGATGTGCCTGTCCTACACATAGCAGTCTCCAACCCCCTGGAATGTGTCTGGGGCCAGGGTAAGAAAGGCAGGGTCTTTTGCACTACAAAGGCTTTCCTTTGAAGTTTGCCTCCTTCAAAGACAAATGTGAGTATAAGTATTGGAGTTCCAAGACCACAACTTTAGAATCCTTCTGGACTGAGGTCATTCTGCCAGGAAGAAGAGCTAGATGCTGTAGTAGGGACTACCACTCTGCCTGTTGCTTTGCTGGGCTAGCCTGCTGATTGCTGCTTCTGTCCTGTGAGTGAAAGGACTGGACTTTGCTTTCTACATCCTGCTTCCAAAGATTCTCCAAGGCTTGGAATGAGCTTGCCTCCTGTTGAAAGTCTCAGGGACATCAAAGACTTTATCTGTCAGCACCTGGGCTCTCTTACGGAAAGTACTGACTCGCCAAGGGGTTCCACATCCAGTTCCTGGGCCCTTTGGAGTGAGTTTTGGCGTAACCAAGAAGAAACCAAGTATATTGAAACCAGAGCGACTTTGGAACTGGCGACGCTGTCTGACTCTGCACCGCTGCCTGCACCGGAGCCATGGTCCCCGTTGAGTGTAACGACCGTGACTGACGCCACAGGCCTGATGCTGCTGCAGAACCTCTTAAGTCCCGCCACAGCATGGGTCCTGGATTCTCTGGCCCCGACATCCAGGACACCCGACTCTGCCATAGTACCTGTGGCCCCATGGTATGATTGAGACAACACAAATTTGACACCTCATGTCTTGACATGCTGGATTCATCAACCCCACTAGATTGTAAGGAACTGACGCCTCGCCACAGATGCTGCATCACCTCCATAAGGAACCAATACCTCACTTCCCCTGCATCGCAATAAGGAACCTATGCCTCACCAGCTCCAGCGACGCCTCACCTCCCCAACTCTGTGCAACTTCTTTGTTTCCTCATCGTTTTCAAATGTACTGTGCCTGGGGTCAGTGCAAATCAATGATCGGCTTGAACTCCCTCGTGAGTGGCATCAGATGGTTGGGAACAACTCTGTCAAGACTTCGTGATAGCCCAAGATGGAACTGTTGGGTTTCTAAGCACTTTATTGAGATTTAATCTATAAAAATGTGTATCTTCACTTGTGTATGTTGGATTTTTGTCATTTTGTTCTTGTTTTATTCAGATAAATATTGTCTATTTTCTAAACTGTTGTGAAGAACTTTTGTGGTGTTTTCACTGTGTTACTGTGTGTGTATACATAATACTTTTAACATTGCCCTTGAGATAAGCCTCAGTACTCAAGCCAAGCTACCCAGGGGGCGAGCATGAGTTATCTTAGCTGTGTAACTCCCTTTCCCTAACTAGAGTGTGGGTCCCTACTTCAATGGCGCGCAAACCACTGCAACTAGAGACTCAATTTCTAACAGTGAGTTTCTGAGTAGGTCTGTGAGTGGGTGCATGAGTGTCTGAGTGGGTCTGTGAGTGAATATGTGACAGTCTGAGTGGGTCTCTGAGAGGGTGCGCCAATGTCTAAGTGGTTCTCTGAGTGGTGCATTAGTGTCTGAGTGGGTCTCTGAGTGGGTGCATCAGAGTCTGAGTGGGTCTGTGAGTGAGTGTGTCAGTGTTTGGGTGGGACTTTTAGTGTGTACATAAGGGTCTGAGTGGGTGTGTGAGTGTCTGTGTGGGTCTTTTAGTGGGTGTGTGAGTGTCTCAGTGGCTCTGTCAGTAGCTGCATTAATGTCTGAGTGCTACTATTAGTGAATTAATTAGTGTATGAATGAGTCTGTGAATGTTTTTATTTTTTTATTTTTCACTCATATTCAGAAATTCATCACTACGTTGCATGGGGGGCCACACTGAGCATTGTGACTTATTCACGAATCTCGCGTGTCATGAAAACAAATCATTTCTAAGGTAATAATCTTACCCTCCAAGACTCCTATATCACAGCCCTGGGGTCATGGTAATTCCACCCTGACCCCTCATGCCACTTTTCATTTTGTTTTTCGTCCCCAGAGACCATGTCTCATTATCTGAAATGTCAGCCGCAACTTTCTGGTCAGGTTGCTGCCAGCCAATCACAGCATTCCTGTCGGTGTGTGCATTTGCAAATTCGCTATGGTAAATTCTAAAATGTCACCACGGATTTGCAGCCCTGGATATACAAATTTGGTTTTCCATTAATTTCTCTTAAACTTCCAAATGGATTTTTTACACCAAATGACAAAAAGCGAAATCTGCGTACCAAAAGTTAACTTTCTGCCAAATTTGGTGTAATTCTGTCCTGCGGTTTGGAGTGTAGACATGTTCAAAACTTCAATGGGAATTAACTGGGAAAACAAATGTTTTTGACTCCCCCTTTTTCTCGGCCCCTGCTCGATAGATCACCCCGAAATATTCCATGTGTAACAAGAATTACAGACATGCATTTTTGGGGAAAATTTCGTCAACCCGTGCCAAAGATATAGGCAAGTCAAAAAACGATTTTTGTATGGAAACATGGTCATAAATATAATTACCTACTGCTGACCACCAGTAGTATGTATATAGTATATAGTAAAGCCCCCAAGCCCCATGGACTACCACCACCCCAGGGCTAATAACAACTTAAATGCGGGAGAGTTGCCCAGCCCCCCACCGTCCTGGGGACCACCACCTCCCCAAGATTAATTGACGCTTTGGAGGGCAGCCGCACGGCCCCACTCAAGGAGCCTTATTTGGCCCTGGGGACCGCCACCCCCCAGGACTGGCTCCTGCTATGTCCCAGGGGGCCCACTCCCGGGACATAGCTGTTTGCTCTGACTTGGCGGTACCATTGACAGCTCCCATTAAGTCAGAGGAAACACTCCGGGTCCAGCAAGTGAGAGCTGTCAAACAGCTCTTGCTTGCTGGAAGCACAGGTTTCCTCTGTTTCCCTAGTCTCAGACATGCCGGCTGGGAAACATAGGAAACAATTGCTCTCACAGAGCGGGAGCTGCATGAAAACAAAGGGATTAGGGACATTATAGCTAGGAAATATAATTATAAAAACCTTAGAAAGTCACTTAAAAAAAAATAAAGGTTACAGGGACATTATAGTTAGGTTCTGAATTTACACGCACAAAACCATAGAAATTCAGTAGTTCTTGTTAAAGTTATTTCAGGTAACAATAACTTGCGGCCTAAGGTAACTATAACTCACACCCTTGCCATGCACTGCTAATTACCCCAGATATTACAGCACTCATAACACCTTTTATAATGTCAATAAAAATATCAATGAAACATTAGAAGTCAAATTAATGAAGAAAAAAATGTGCATGGTGGGGTGTGAGTTATAGTTACTTAGGCCATGAGTTATAGTTAGTTGAAATAACTTTAACTATAACTGCTGAATTTCTATGGTTTTGTGCGAGTAAATTCAAAACCTAACTATAACGTCCCTGTAACCTTTGTTTTTATTAAGTGAATATATATATATATATATATATATATATATATATATATATATATATATATATATATATATATAAATTCAAGTACCACAATTTTTGCACGGACACCAAGATCGCACTCTAGAATGGTGATTCACAAGAAAAGTTTATTTTGAATAAACTTTTCTTGTGAATCACTGTCCTCGAGTGAGATCTAGGTGTCTGTGCGAAAATTGCGGCGCTTGAATTTGTATGTTAGCAGGTTTCCAGCTTCCCGCAGCATCGCACTGACCTCGTGAGGTAGAATCGATCAGCATCAGCTGGGTGAGGTTATTTTATATATATATATATATATATATTATATATATGTGATGTTACCTCAATGGACAACATCTGCACCCTTCTTGACAGAGGAAAATCAGCTGCCCTAATCCTGCTTGACCTCTCTGCAGCCTTCGACACGGTCTCCCACCACACACTCATTGAACGCCTACACCAGATAGGTATCACAGAAGACGCCCTGAGATGGATGGCATCCTTTCTCATGAATCGCACCCAGATAGTCCGCCTTCCTCCCTTCAAATCGCAAGCCAAACACACCATCTGAGGCGTCCTCCAAGGCTCATCCCTCACTCCAACACTCTTCAACATCTATATGTCACCACTCGCAGACATCGTCAGATCGCACAACATCAAAATCATCTTCTACACCGATGACACCCATCTCATCCTCTCGATCTCAGCTGACCTCACCTCTATGAAGACCGGCTTCCACAACTGTATAACATACGTCTTAGCATGGATGAAGGACAACTTCCTGAAGCGCAACACAGACATGACGGAAGTCCCGATCTTTGGCAAACACACTGCCCTCTGGAACGACTCCTGGTGGCCATTAGAACTCGGACCCTCCCCCGCTCTGAAAGACCACGCCCACAACCTTTCCATCATCCTAGACAGCAAACTCTCCATGAAATGTCGTGAACACCGTCTCCTCAGCCTGCTTCTACATGCTCCGCAAGGTCCTCAAGTGGCTCCCCATTAACACCCAGAAGACAGTAATGCAGGCCCTCATCACCAATCGACTGTACTACGGCAATGCACTCTATGCAGGCATCACCACCAAACTCATGCAAAGACTCCAGATGATCCAGAACACAGCCACCAGACTGATCCTTGACCTGCCCAAGGGAGCCCACATCACCCAGCACCTGAAAATACTCCACTGGCTCCCGGTCCAAAAGAGATGCCATTTCAAGCTCCTGACCCACACCTACAAAGCCCTCCACGACCAAAGACCCACCTATGTGAACCACCACCTTCACTTCCACCGACCCACCCAAGAACCTTTTCTCCATACACCTCGCCCTCAGAAAGATCCCTTGCATATACCGCTGCCACGCCGGAGGACGCTCCTTCTCCCATCTCGCCGCCAGGGCCTGAAAACACCCTTTCCCTCCACCTCTGCATGACACCGTCTCTGACTGATTTCAGGAAAGGGCTAAGACCCGCAGTTAGCACCTGGGTACCCTCTTAGTTGACAATCTGCGATCAACAAATACAAATTGATTGACTGAAATATCTGGGCATTGAAACACCAGATCCAATTTTACCAGGTGTGAATCTACAACTTGAAAAAACTTTAGGAGGGAGAGGGGCGGGAGCTGTAGTAGATGCTAAGTTCGCCCCACATCAGCTCTATGAAGGAGTACAGAGTGCACTACCCAGAGAGACAACTGCCTTTACACCTTTAGTATGCCCTCTTCGAAACTGCCTAACACCCTGCACAGGGAACCTGCACACTTTTATAAAATGCTCACAGGAGGTGGTAAATATTGGCGTTAAACTCCCTGGAAAAGAGGAAAACGTGAAAAGGGTCCCAGTTCTGGGCCAGGTGAGTTATTTGCCATTTGAAAGAATTGTGGCCCATATGTATACTTTTACACTCAAAACTGTGTTAGCGCCATTCCAAGACGCCGGCCGGGAGCCATATTTATGGAATGGTGCTAGCCAGTGCTAATGCCCTGTTAGCGTCCTTGTAAAGGACGCAGAGAGGGTGGGGGAGGCGCAGGAGAAACCGGAGCTTGTGTGCCGAATTATGGCGCTACACTGTTTAGAGGCAAAAAAATGCCTCTAAGCAGTGTAGTGCCATTTTCTGGCGCACAACCCCCATGGACATGGGTCCACTTTTAGTAAAGACAGGAGCCATGCCCACTTCCGAAATGGCCATGCCGAAGGGGATGAATGTCCCCTGGGCATGGCCATTGGGGCCAGTCAGGGCCCCCGGGCATGAAAAAAACTATTTAAAAAAATACTTACAGGGATTTACCTGGGATGGGTCCCCCATCCTCTGGTGTGGGTGGGGGTGGGTGAGGGTGTCCCTAGTGCCAGGAAAGGCCACCTCTGGGCTCTTTCCATGGTCTCTGACCATGGAAATATGCCTACAGGTCCCATAATGCATGCCATTATTTAAGGCCGCCATCCCCCCGTGCTGGATTTTAGCATGGGGGGATAAATATGGCGCTAAGGCCATATCGTCCTTTTCTGGACGGGAACGTCTACCTTGCATCTCATTGACGCAAGGTAGGTTTTCACGTCCAGAAAACGATGTTATTATCTCCATAACTGTGGCGCTAGACGTGTCTCAGTTCCTATTAATGTTAATGGGTCAGGTGCTGCTGCAATGCTAATCTATGTTAGTAGCATCCCCTGTAGTCGCAATTCGACGGCCCAGACATTCCTCCTTACTCTGTGGTGTTTCTATAGTTTTTAATTCGGCCTAGAATTCAGCAGGCAAAGATGAAATATCAGCTGTTAATTTCAAAAATTTCACAAATCTGCTGAAAATTTACAAACGCTGCCAAACCCTTATGATTCATGCATGCACTAACCCCAAAACCAAGGCACGGTGGAAGCAGGTATACATTCTGTATAAGATGAGACGGGAGACAGACGTGTAGCATGCTCGAAGCCACGCCCGCCACTGCAGGTCCCTGCATTGCGTACTGCAGAACGGACCTCAAGGAATGGGGCTGGCCCGAGCCTAGTCCCAACAGACCATGTCACACTATCCCCAATAAAGATGAGTGGCAGATGCTGTGAGGTAGCCCCCTCCTCCTGCCCCATCACCAATCTCAGTGCTGTAACAGCGAAGAAGCGAACACTCGTCTCAGGGAGCCAGTGTCCGCTGCACGGAGCAGGAGCATCCTCCTCACAGTAAGCTTTTACCATCTGCCTTACAACGCACGCCAGTGGCGTCACCGAGCACGTTGCGAATAGAACTGCACGTTTGTCTCTTTGTCACTCGGTAGCGTAGCTTGCATGCCTTGGGCCACTGAGGAAAAAAGGAAAATGGCCCTTTGACTTCAGGCGTGGTAGTAAAATGTATAAATTATTAGAGTATATCGGGCCCCTCATTCCTCAGGGCATTGCTGCCACTGCACCTGCTGCACGATTAGTAGCGACGACCCTTTTGACACTGGTGCTAGCAGCCCTAGTCCACACAGAGTCTGCGCCTTCTTTAATGCAAGAAGCGCTTTCCGTCGGCTTTTACTTCAGGCGCGTGTATGCGTGTTTGTGTGCGAGCATCCGCACATACTTTGAAACACGCACATTATTAATCTTGGGAGGGTGACACGTCTACAGGGTCGGGCGGCACGCGACCTTCAGGTGATGACTGCGAAGGTAGTATTAATCCCGGAGTTATTTTACCGAACTAATCTCAAAATACAATCACAGTTTTACCGCTTTAGCCAGACTCACATTTCTTTCTATACTATTGCAAACTGTTTCCAATACCTCAGAAGTGTACGAGCTGCTCCTGACAAATGCAGCTCGAGCTGTTAACTTTTTTTCCACACATAGTATTGTTGCCAAAGTCTGTTTTTTTGGATGAAACATATGCACAACTGTGCAACCCAGATGAAAGACGTTTTCCTGCTTATTTCGGACACATTTGTGAAACACAATGCGAGCATACCTTGAAATACACCCCCTTTACAAACTAAGACCCATATTTATACTTTTTTAGCGTTTGACGCAAAATCGGCGCAAACTTACAAAATACACTTCACCCTCTGCCAAGATTCTCAAAAAAAACATTCGCACTGCTGGAGAGATCTGTTTTCACTGACATGTTTGCCAAACAGGCTTCATGACACCCACCCGGAAAATAATATTGTATTTTATACATGAGTGAGAGACTGTGCTGTATTTTTAGTACAGTATACAGCAAAGGTTTTTTAGGGTGGTGAAAGGAGGAGGGGGAGTGGGATAAAATGAGCTCCTGTGAAGTCACTCTTCGAAATGCAACCAAAAAAACTCTTCGCGTTATAAAAAATAAACCCAATTCTCTGTGATGCGCCCTATTTCTATTTTCAGACGTAAATGTTTAAAACAATTGATTTTCAAAGTATAAAATCACTACCCTACCTCTAGCACTCTCTCTCCCTTTCTCTCTCCTTCGCTTCGTCTCTTTTTATCTCTCACTCCCACTCTAGGTAAGTGTCGGAAAGTTAAGGTTTGAGCAGACCTATTTAGGGACAGAAAAGCACAAGGTGGGTTATAAAACGTTTTTGTATTTAAGCTGCTATAGGACGTTTTGCAGTCCACCGCGGAATGGAATTACATCAAACATGTTTAAAAAACAGGGCTTTAGCCAGCATAGATCCTTTTGTGGTTTGGTGTAAATCCCTTCTGTAGTTTTTGAGGTATTTGGAATGCAAAAATATGTGAGGCAGAATTTAAAGGAATCAGTTGTAGTGAATTCATAAATGCTCTCCAAATCTGTGTCTGTGGAGGATTCGCGAGTTCGAACTTTAAAAATAAACGGTCTTCGTTGAATAAAGGAACATTACTAGATGCCAGGCACCGAAGCCTTCATGCTGATAAGAGCACGAGGAGGTGCGAGGGGAAAGAGGAGCATCCTTCGACCCCAGGAAGGATGTGGTGGTTACCCAAAGGGGGGATATAGCCCTCAACAGAATAAACAAGCATTTACAATGCAATGGATCGCGCATTTGCTCGAGTTGGAGCTATTAGCGTTGGGTTGTCAACTCCTAACCGGACTTTTCTTGCCACATAAATTGAAAATGAAAAGTAATACAGTTTCACATAAGCTGGCTGATTCAAAGCGCCACAAAGCTCCAGGGCATCCAAGTGAAGCAGCTCACAAAAGATAAAAGAAGTTCACAATCAGTCAAACATATTGGCATAAGTGCAATTAGCCATGAAAAAGGGAGGAGGTCCAAGGTGTAACTAAACGGCCCCAAGGAGGGACATAAAGCATTTACCAATTAAAGGACTTTGAAGGGCAAGCCCATGAACGAGTGATAGTGATGGGCATGCGGTGGGCGTGGTTAAAAGCCCATATACATACCAACATGTTGGAAAGGCATCACTTGTGCACTGCTATGCTCAACCTAAAAACAAACCTGCTTTCTTTTTTTCAACGATTCCTCAATGTAACAAGCCAACACTATAGGTTGGATTCATAGCCTTGTATTCAAGACCAGGAACCATGATTATTTATGTATTTTTAAAATGTGTTTCTTGACTGCAAATTAACGGAATCTGCAAAAACAAATTAAAAAGATACAATTCATGGAGCAATTTTGCACTTCTAAAGTTCTCGGAGGGAGCATTTGTGGACTGGACACAGGCTGTGGGTGTCACAGGTGGAGAGCTTTGTCGTAGGTCATGGCCTACACTCACAGCCCACTGCGCACTGCCATGGTCAGACACAGGTGCTTTGTATGGGAAACCGACTGCCTCAGACCCTGCTCCTAGAGCATGTACAGCATTGCCCAAGGTCTTTCAATAGAAAATTCAGGTTAACCATAACTACAGAGTTACGGTAACAGACTACAGTAGAAATATTTATATAAAAATATTACTAAAAAACGTTGTTAGATGACGCTATTGGTGAGATAGTCGATGTGTTTGAAAATAGTTTGAGAAAACGGAGTTTTTTGTTTTTTTTAAATTCCAAACACAAATCTGACATGGCTGTTTCTCCTGTCATGCTTGCTGTTCTCAAACGTTTGCGAACTGCAGGAGTCTGATTTGCCTTCACACGTAAGTTTTGCTCCAGTTACATGATTTGAGTGGTTTGGAGTTTTGCTCCAGTTACATGATTTAAGTGGCTAGAGAAGGGCTCTTGAGACCGTGGTAAATTCAAGAGCAGTAAATTGGAAGTCATGGTTAGAGAAATGAGCAAAAAGCCAGTTTTGTAGAAACTCAAACAATACATTATTTTAAAAGGCGCTTGGCTAGTGTTTGGATCTAGAGATGTTGCAAAGTACAATGCACAGAGGGTCTGGCTAGCTGATCAGAGCTAGCTGCGTACAGCACAAATCCATGTGCTATTGGCTCTCAAGGTACAAGACTGAGCCTGTAACCATATCTGTTGTTCATGGCTGAAGGTCGTGGGTAGTAGGCTTTGCAGCAATAGTGTGTGGGTGCAGGGCATGGCTGCATGCCATGTCCGGTAAACAGAGCCTCTGATGCAAAGCAGAAGACCCTGTGCTGGAGGCTCTGTGTTACATGGGTGCCATTCTAATGAATGCCGGAGGTGATTGCACTAGAGGACAACATCTACAAAGAGCCTGACTTTTGAACCTAAATAATGAGATGCCCCACCCCTTCAAACATATACATTTGTTACTACCTTGCAGTGAATGATCCTTTGATTTAATAGCCGCCAGAAGGAGGAAAGTGAAATATTTCAGTGAAATGGCCCCATGTGTATAGGGTTATCACCACTGTGTTTAACCATTAGGATCCTTCTTACTTGTAGTCCCGATGAATGTGCTTCAACCATTGGGCAATAGTAGGCACTGAAACATGTTAACTGTTTTAGTCAGAATGGTCTAAGCGCAGGTACTCAGGTTTTTATTCATTTGAATGAGAGACTTCAAACATATTTTAGCACACCCCCACATCTTTTCAAAGTTTTTGTCCTTTGTGGAGATCCTAATTTGACACAAAAAAGCAATACGAAAGTCCAGAGACCATTTGAGGGACCAGATTGACACTAAGGACAATGGTGGAGGATTAACTCATCAGATTATTACCAGTGCCAGACAGAGATTACCAGTGCCAGACAGAGAGCACCAAGACAAAGGATACCACACTAAGTGGGTAAGGTCTTCGCACCTGTAACCACTCTACCAACATGCTTTAGGACTTATAGAGATAGGACAGTTTCCCAGGGATTTGCAAACTGGCTTTGTATCTTCTTACTAGGAGTTTGATTACCACATTCTTTGACGTTTTTTAAAGTGCTTTGGAGGACACATGATAATCATTAGTTTTTTCTATCACTCCTAGCAGTTTTGCGGTACATGGACTGGGCCAGGGCATGACTGAAGGTCGCAGCCTTCAACACAACTGAGGTTCATAGACAGAGGGCTCTTTGGCAAACTGTAGCAAGTGCTCAGTGACCACAGCATTCATCGTCCATCTGAAGGCCCTGAACCTTGTCCAGGGACACTCTGCATGACCAAATGTGGTGCAAGGCTGGCCTTGCAGCCTAGAGAAATGTGAGCAGAGAATAGCCACAGGTAACACAATGTGACTGGAGCGTGCACTGCACAGACATAGGCCAGGTCATGGGGGCACAAGGATTGGGTGCAGGGCATTGCTTAAGACCACAGCCTTATCCAAGTCTAAAGTACAAGACGAAAGGCCACGCACAGTGGGCTCTTTGGCCAAGGTCATTTGGAACACATGGTGGTTGCAAGTTAGACCCTGCTACCAAAGACTCTTGCTGATTACAATATTAGGCTTAGGACCACAAAAAAACAGCCTCCACCCAATCCATTACACAAGACGTCACACATCACATCACAAATTATATCCTCAATAACTTCACAGGTGACCTCACATATGACATCACATATGATATGACTAATATTATCATGTGATAAATCATTAATGTCCCATTATGTATCAAATGAATAAATAAGCTTATAGAGATACTGATCATTGGTAGGTATCTTTGCTACCATTATATATTAACAACAAATGCTCAGAATCTTGTCTATGACTAAGCATCATTAATGAAATTCTAGACCATAACTAGGCATAAATACTGTAATTCTACAGAGAGAAGAGATATCATATATAAAAATGATAAGATGCACTGGGGATCGTCTAGCTTTCCGGAAAAAAAACTTAAGACAACCCCACCAAAATCCTTAGTCTCTCTTGAGCTTTCTCTTGATCCCCCTTTCTCACCTATTGTTTGTGTACCCACATCATGATTCTCTTTCTACTACCTCAGTATATATGGCAACACAAAATATATCACACTTCGGCCCCTTCTTTTCCCCCAAACCTTTAACTTTATGACTCTTCTCTGTACCCTCTGGGAAAACTTTTTTAAATTGCTCATCTTCGCATTCAGTTTGCTCTTACCTCCTTTCCCATATCTCCATCTTTCATCTTCTGCCTCACACTCCACATCTTGGTTTCTTTACACAGGAATTTGATTTTCAACACCAGTTGACCTCTTGTATTCCCTGTTCTCCTTTTCCCCACCTCACCTCCAACGTTTACTCTGCGGATATCACTTCTATCTCCTCCCTCTGGATCTCTGAATCCTGAATTCTATTACCCCCTCTCCCCCTTCTTCTCTATCATTTTTGAAAGTATGTTTTTTATTTATTGGAACTTCTTTTCATGTTACACTGCATCTCTCTTGTGGCCATCTTCTAATTTAAAGTGATTTTTATTTTGCATTTCTACATTTGGAATGTTTGTCCTTATTCTTCTTTATTTTGATATTCAAAATTACTTGTAGGAGGGTGATTGTTTCTCTGCAATGGTTAGTTGTAAAGATGTGCAATAAAAGAAAGTAAGTAAAAGTAAATAAAAAAACGAAAGTAAATTAAAATCTCACTGCACCATTGATATGCCACTTACTGCGTGTTATTATTGTTATTATCTAAAGAGAAAAGGCTGAAATGTGACTATGTAATCTAAATAATGATAATAATCATGATCAAAGGTACACCTACTTAGCCATAAGTTGATATTATTTAAAATAAAATGGCATATCCTGAAGTTTTAATTACATTTGTGGATGTATGTTCACAGTACCTGGTGAAAGAATGATTTTTACAAGTATCCAAGTTCATGCTTTGTATATGATAATACTTTTTGGATAATTAGGGCACTTTCAAAGAATAAGACAACATTTTTGGTATCTAATCCTATAGCCTTTTTCTCACTATTAACATCTGCAAAGACTTCTAGTAATATTAAGAGGTGTTGTGGTTTTGCTTCCCTATGTAAAACAACTGTGGGCACGTTAAAGCAATACTGCTTTATTGGCATGAATAGATGTACATGTATTTCTAAAGCTCGGTTGTACAAAATATCCATAAATCTGAGGCATACTTTTGCTATTAACCATTAAAAGAACAAAACAGAGGAGAAATAAAGAAAGGGCATTGGTTCCCTGTGCGTGTTGTATATATTCTTTAAAAGATTTGTGGTCTGTACATTGGGAAACCTTTTTATATCTTACTGCCTTCACGCCTTCTTACATCTCTTAGCCATAATTTGCTTCTCTATTCAAAATCATTGCAGTGGCAACTGGCCATTACTCTGTGTACAAAGCCATCTAATTGGACCAGTATCCCATCCTCAATACCAGCTGGACATGGCCATGGCCATTCGGTACTGGGCTATGAGTGTGGTCTTAAACCATGCCCTGAGTGCATTTTGACACTGTAGTATTTGTCTGGCACAGGACGTGTACTTCAACCATGTCCGCTCCCAGTATGCTGCTCTAAGTAAGCATTTGGGAGCAGAACAGCCATTTAGACCAGTACATATAGGTGTCAGAGAAGATATTGCTTTAGGAGAAGAGGGGAGGTAGTGGCACCAACCATTACAGAAGTCCTATCAGTCATTTATCGCTAATTAAAGGCAATCACTTGGTCCCATTAATATCATACGGATCAAAAATGCTGCCTTATTTTTCAAAAGTGTGATCACTAGCCCAATGTGGTTGTCGTACGTCCATGTTGTGCTGTCATCATCTTTAGAAGCGCCATGCTAGCTTCAAGTCCGTCCAATATACATCCCAACATCATTTCATTATGAACCTAGTGTGTAGCATAATTAAATTAAGATAAATAATCCTATCATTTATTATAAATATAGTTATTCAAATAATGTCACAATAGTGCCATTTTCATAATAGGTGCCATATTCATGGTACCTGTCACAATATGTATTAACTCAAATAATTTGTATAATATCCTTTATTCACAAACCAAATTGCAGCAAACATTCCTAGTAGCCTCAGTTCACTGCTGCCTAGCTTGCCTACGGACATTTTCAGCAAGAAAACCTGATAAAGATCAGTGCCAACGCAGCTTCATGGCATGTCATATATAACAGGACACCAGTGAGTGTCAGTATGTTACTGGTCAAATAACATACGATGCACCGAACCATTTGGGGCGACTAAGTGATTTGAGCAGAAACAACATTTCTCTTTGGTGCTATTGCATACATAATCTAGAATACATTGCTAGATCACTACATTTCTAAAAATGTTTGGTATAGCACTCTTTATTGGCTACTTGAAAACATTTGGAATAAAGGTTCTATCGCCAGACTCCTTGGAAACAACAAACTAGACGGATAGTTTGGTATAGCAGATTGTGTTCTCACCAGACCTGGTGTATACATTCCTGGCATACACTTCAGTGCTATGGTTGGTGTGCTGAAAACATGACAGCCAGACAACCTTAAAAAGGATCATGTCAGGATTTGGATATTACATATAGATTTTCTGTTTAGTCAACTATTCTCAACATAGTTTTAACACAACCACCTGTAAATCAATTTCCTCAGTAATTTATTCTGATTTATCCTAGGATTCCTCCTCTATTCAATCACGTTTTTTCAAATGACTATAAACTTTCACACCTAGTTAAGTGAGTATGCAGAACAAGATACATATCTCAGACACAGTTGAAGAGGCCACCAAGTACTTCGAAAGCGAGGATAGCGGTC